>NC_139547.1:18126890-18726890 GCF_965153285.1 Podarcis tiliguerta | reverse complement strand
CTTGACTACCTGGGTACTTGGTCAACAAAGCTTGTACTGCCTCATCTAGAATGTCCCCACCACAGACCATCTCTCTTTCTTCTTCCTTCCCCCTCTCTTTCATTCCACTTTCTTGTTTTTCCTGGGTGGGGGGTGAGGTAATAAAAGGAAAAAGGATTATTCTTGAGAGAAATGGCAGGGGACTTTTCATTGCTCTACTGCCATCTGGTGACAAAGAATGAGAGAGTGGCAAAGCAATGTACACCCAGATTTTATGGCCACGAAAGATCTTTCAACCAAAGCTACGTTTAACAGGATAGCTGGGGGACACCTCTGCGCCCTATCTTCTATGCCAAGATGTTGCTATTTAAAGAGCTGTGTCTTCAGCATCAGGTCGGGTCCCAAAAAGCAGCTCCGCGGTGACTTTGCCGTCGTATTTGGGCAGATTGCCCCCAAAATCTGCTGGCAGGATATCGGCATCGATCTCTCGGTAGAAGGTGTCGAGTTCGTCGCCATGCACAAACACCTGAGTGCGAAAAGGAAGGCAGAAAGGTTGAGCTGAGAGATGCTGTGTAACGGGGGGCAGAGTTCAGCTATTTGAGCTATTATATATAACAGGGGACGCAGGTGGCACTGTGGGTTAAACCACAGAGCCTAGGACTTGCCGATCAGAAAGTTGGCGGTTTGAATCCCCGCGACAGGGTGAGCTCCCATTGCTCGGTCCCTGCTCCTGCCAACCTAGCAGTTTGAATGCACCTCAAAGTGCAAGTAGATAAATAGGTACCACTCTGGCGGGAAAGTAAATGGCGTTTCCGTGCGCTGCTCTGGTTTGCCAGAAGCAGCTTAGTCATGCTGGCCACATGACCCGGAAGCTGTACGCCGGCCCCCTCGGCCAATAAAGTGAGATGAGCTCTGCAACCCCAGAGTCGTCTACGACTGGACCTAATGGTCAGGGGTCCCTTTACTTTACTTATGATTATATAATGATTTGAAATATATGTTTAAAATAACCTTGGCTTAAAAAAAACAAAACCTGAAGCTTTCCTTTTAGGAATTATAGGTGCCGAAATCCCAAAGGAGAAGAAAAGACTATGTAAGTGACCACAGCTGCGCAGATGTTATTGGCCCAGAGATGGGAATAAGATAAAGTCTTCTACCAGAGAAGAATGGCAGGTGAAGTTGATGGACTATGCCGAAATGGCTAAAATGACTGGAAAAATCGGAAATCAGGAACACCAAAATTTTAATAAGGAATGGGGGAAATTTATAACTTAAGGACCATTGTAAACAGCTAAAATCGTTAGCAGGATTGGAATATCACTTGTAGCTTAATGGTGAATTTTAGACACAATGGAGAGGTAAAAGATTTGGATCATCATAAAAGATGCAGGAGGAAATGATTAATAATAGGACCCACAAAGGGGAGGAGGGAAGTCCAAGAGATTCATTGGAATCATATTTTTATGTTCTATGTTCGATATATGACTAAAATTTTAATCTGAAAAACCAAATAAAGTATGTATGCATCCATGCATGTAGGTAAAAAAAGAGAGATTCTCAGCTATCATTTCAAAAGCGAAACATGTTTCTAGCCCATATGACTGAGTGGCTGGGTATAATATCAACAAGTGATGCAAAATCGTAACACTAGGAGTTTGCTACCCTTGCAAGCAGCAGCTAGGTGTGGGGAAACCTTTGGCCCTCCAGATGTTGCTGTACTACAGCTCCCATCATCCCTGACCATCGACCGTGCTTGCTGGGGCTGACAGGAGTTGCAGGCAGTGTGGTGTAGCAGTTAGCGTGTCAGGGTAGAATGTGGGAGACCAGGGTTCAAATCACCACTGGGCCATGATGCTCCCTGGGTGGGGGTGACCTTGGATCAGTCACTGCCTCTCAGCCTACCTTACATAACAGGGAGGGGAAGAACTATGTACACCACCTTTTGCTCGTGGAGAAACATGTGAGATACCAAAGTTGTTGTTTTATCAATAATAGATCAGCAGCATCTGCAGGGCCGAAAGGTCTCCACGCCTGCAATTCCTGGCAGAAGGTGCCCAATCCCAGTAACATCTCATTTCTGCCCTGGCATGCTTGCATTCCTTGACTGGCAATGCTGTATTCGTCTTCTCATTGCTCCTTACCCTTCTGCGGCATAACTCACCCTTTCCAGCAGTTTGTTTTTCAGGAACGGTTTCACCACATTGTAGGTTGTGGTGAAGTACCACGGCTGGTGGATGAAGTGGACGGCCTTGAAACGAGCTGGGAAAGAATCCTAGGGATTTCCAAAAAGAGCACATGGTTAAGGCAGCCAGCTGCAAAAAAATAATAATACAGTGGTACCTCAGGTTGCAAACGGGATCCGTTCGCAACATGAGCAGAACACAACCTGCGTCTGCACGTGCCGCGATTTGCTGCTTCTGCGAATGTGCCTGACATCATTTTGCACGTCTGCGCATGCGCGAGCAGCGAAACCCGGACGTAACCCTTTTCGGTACTTCCGGGTCACAGCGGGATGCAACCTGAAAACACACAACCTGAAGCAAACATAACATGAGGTATGACTGTAGTGCAAAGGTGAGACAGAGCAGCTAGGCAGAGGGGACTTTTATTGCTTCAAAAGCCTGATTTCTCCTTTTTGGATGGGTGGAGGAAGCGAAGCAGTTCCACTAAACCACCACTGAGGGCTGTGCTCTTTGTATGGATGTAAAGGGCAGGGATGAAGTACTTTGTGTCCAGGGGCCAAATACTCCATCTTTTTGGACTCTTTGGACAGTCATACCCCTCACTCAAGCACTTTCCCCCCTGGCTTGAATGTGTCTCTGAACTGTGATAATGGCTGTGTAGACACCAAGAATTTATTTATTTATTTATTTATTTATAAAGATATTTATTGACATTTCAACATATTACAAAAATAAAAAAGAAGAATAAAAAGAAAAAGAAAATACAAAATAAAAACAGTTAAAAACAGATCAGTCTTTCCATATCTTATCTTTCATTTACTTGTTTCCCTGACCTCCTCACACCTCCCTTTCTTGTATTCCAGTTCAATTAGTTAATTCAACAAATCCTTTCCCTCTTTGATTTTATCTTAATCTTTTATCTTAATATATTATAGCTTTAGATTATCACCTGTTAACAATCCATTTTTACATATTCCTTTATAACATTGCTGCTAAAAACCACTTAACTTCAATCCAACATCATTCTAACATTCCTTAATTTAGACACCAAGAATTTAAAGCACATTTCCCTGCCAAGGAAAACTGGGAACTAGTTTTGCTATGGGTGCTGGCAACTGTAGCTCTGTGAGGGGTAAAACTACAGTTCCCCGGATTCTTGGGGGAAGGTGTACACAGACAACATCTCTTGCTTGATGGGATATAGGGTGGAAACGGGAAGGGTGTCAACTGTTGGGTGGCTGGAATGTAGCTGCCTGTGCAAAAAGTTAAGAGTTTTCATCCATCATTAAATTGTAGAATTGGAAGAGGCCCCAAGAGTCATATAATTCAACCCCCTGCAATGCAGGAATCTCAGCTAAAGCACCCATGAGAGAAACAGCAATCTGGAAGACTGAAGGAAATACTTCACACATTTTTGAGCTAAAGGGCAAAAGTGTTCAGGGGTCAGCAGGTCAGCAAACTTTTTCAGCAGGGGGCCAGTCCACTGTCCCTCAGACCGTGTGGGGAGCCGGCCTATATTTTTTGCGGCGGGGGGGGGGTGAACTAATTCCTAAGCCCCATAAATAACCCAGAGGTGCATTTTAAATAAGAGCACACATTCTACTCATGTAAAAACACCAGGCAGGCCCCACAAATAACCCAGAGATGCATTTTAAATAAAAGGACACATTCTCTCATGTAAAAACATGCTGATTCCCGGACCGTCCGCAGGCTGGATTTAGAAGGCGAGTGGGCCAGATCCAGCCCCCAGGCCTTAGTTTGCCTACCTATGGTTTAGGTACAAAACCAGTCCATGTTCTTTTCCTTTTGGTTAAATGAAAGCTGAAAATGCGGGGAGGACAGTTCATCCAGCGCTAAGGAGGGGCATCTGCCTCCCCTTGCCCTCTCCATCGACTCCCAAAACTCTGCCTGACGCCCTGATTCCTCTCCTTGAATAACACCAATGCAGGTGTGGGATGATCGTTCACTTCTTCCCGTGATGACTTGCCTTGCCTTAACTGCCCCTCCTTTGCTCAAGAAGCAGCCACGCCAAGTCACGCAGCACAGCTGCAACTCCCCGCTTGGCGCCCATCCACAGGATCGTGCCCTTCCCCAGGCCGCTCAGAGAGACACTGGCCAGGTGAGGATCCAACCAGGTATTGGCACCTGGGGAGCACTGAGCATCTAGTGCTCTCGTGCCTCTGGCCTTGTTTACCACTGGCATGCATTACCTGGGAGGTTTCCCATAATAGGATGCAGTGCTTGGGTTCAAAAAGCACCACCACCAAGTGTAGGGCATAGGAAGATATGTTCCTTTGACCGTGCTCTAGATGCCTCTACCTTCTCCTTATCAGGAACTGTTCACTATCGTGTTCCTGGCTTTTTAGTTCATTCTTTTAGCCAGATCTGGATGCTTTCCTGTTACAGATCTCTTCTCCTGTCTGAAATTTAGCCAAAGGGCCAAATCGCACCATCACGCTCATCAGATTGATGTGATGACTTGCATGGGGTCGTGAAGGACCACATAGCCCTTTCTCTCCAGCACCTCAAATGTTCCTGTGAATGTTTCTGGTTGTGGATACATCATCTTTTTGTTCCCGTTCTGAGCACCAATAAGCAGCGGACTTTCATCACTCAGTTGCCTACATGCCTAGATAGAGGAAGTACCGTATTTTTCGTTCTATAAGACACACTTTCCCCCCTCCAAAAATTAAGGGGAAATGTGTGTGCGTCTTATGGAGCAAAAGCCTCCATGGCTTCAGCAAAAGCAACGCAAAGCCTCCGAAGTGCAGCAGGAACGCTCCCGCTGTGCTCCGGAGGCTTTGCGTTGCTTTCGCAGAAGCCTGGAGAGCGAGAGGGGTCGGTGCGCACTGATCCCTCTTGCTCTCCTGGCTTTGCTTTGCTGGAGAGGTGCTGCGCAGCTTTCCCTCTCTGCGCAGCGCCCCTTCAGCGAAGCGGGAGGAGAAATGGAAGGGGCTCCGTTTCTCCTGCCGCTTTGCTTGAAGGGGCGCTGCACAGAGAGGGAGAGAATTTTTTTTCTTGTTCTCCCCCTCTAAAACTAGGTGCGTCCTATGGTTAGGTGCGTCCTATAGAGCGAAAAATACGGTACTTCATAGGCGAAAGGACTTTGGCTCCAGTGGCAAGCTGGCGAGAAGGAAATTGCTGCCACCTGAATGAGTTTTGCATGGGGGGATATATCAGTAGAAGGCAGCTTCCTATGTTTCTACAAAGGAACTGTCCAAGGTTGACTGACATCATTGATGACACACAATGGTCATGTGGTATGCTGTTTGCCCCCTGGTTCTAGGAATGCCTCTTGCATAACCGGTATCTATGGGGTCCTGGTTATCTTCACTGATTTCTAGGGAGGGCAGTAAGGCAGACTCACCTGCAGCATGTCCACCATTTTCTTCAGTTCGGATGGTTTAATACCAGAGGCCTGCTGCATGGTGAACCCGTTAAAGTTCTCAATGATGCAGAAGCCATTGATTTGCGTCTCCTCGTTCTCTAGCAGTTTCTCTAGGATCACACAGTAGGCGCGAAGAATCTGGATCAAAACACATGGAGACAGGAGCTTATGTCCAGAACTCTGGCCAAGTTGATGGATTTCCTTCCTCCCATGCCTTGGGAAACAGGCAACCTTTCTGTACCAGGCTGCTGAAGTCAGTACAGTGGTACCCCGAAAGACGAATGCCTCGGAAGACGAAAAACTCGCTGGACGAAAGTGTTTTTCATTTTCTGAGGTGCTTCGCAAGACGGATTTCCCTAAGGGCTTGCTTCGCTAGACGAAACGGCCCTGCCTCTCGTGTCATGGCGACGGTCACTGCACGCACGCACGCACGCTCGCTTCCCCGCTCCTCCGGCTCCCTCCCACCTTCCGGTTAGTGCCTCACGCCGCTGCCCACCCCCCTCCCCCCTCAGAGAGCCGTTGCCGCCAGCGCCTCTCTCTCCCTGGAGTCGCGCTCCTGAGCCCCGCTGCCCTCCAGCAGCCGCGTCGCACGGTGGCCACAAGGCGCGGGTGAGTCTGAGGTACCGGCTGCGGCAGCTGTCCTGCTTGTCCCCGCCCCTCCCCACTATTGTCAGTGTTTAAATGCAGTGGTGCTTCGCAAGACGAAAAAACTCGTACAACGAAAAAACTAGCGGAACGAATTAATTTCGTCTTGCGAGGCACCACTGTATTTATTTTGTTAATTAAATTTCTCCTTTCATCCGAGGATCACGGGGCAGTTTACAATAGAAATACACACACACACACAAAACATAGTAACAAACAAAAACAATACCCACCCCCCAAAGCCCAAATGATGCTCCATCTTACAGAATGCAGAGCAGATGTGGAGAAACTTTGACCCTCCAGTTGGGAGCAGAGTTCAGCTATCTGAGATTCTCAGCTTTCATTTAAAAAGCTAAGTATGTTTCTAGCCCATATGACTGAGTGGTTGGGATATCTAACCTTAAAAACAGTCAACAACTGATGCAAAAGCATCACACTAGGAGTTTGCAACCCCTGCAAGCAGCAGCCAGGTGTGAGAAACCTGTAGCCCTCCAGATGTTGCTGAATTTAGGACTTGCATCGTCCCTAGCCATTGGCCATGCTTGGTGGTGCTGTTGAGAATTCAGCAACATCTAGAGGACCAAAGGTTCCCCACGCCTGTCCCGAAAGAACCTGAAACACCTTGATGAGAAGCAGTAGCTTGCAGCAGGAACGGGGAATGTTTTTGTATCGAGGGTTGTTTTCCCTTAGGGATAATCTTTCATGAGCATCCTTGCACTAGTGAGAGGCGCTCCCTCCTTGTCTAGTCAGTCACCAGAGGCAAGGCAGACTGTCCTTGCTAGAGGGCTAAAATAGTTGTGAGAGGGCTCCCACCACCACCACCTTCCATTGCTCCAGGAGTCGGATTCTAACACAAAAAGAAAATAGTCCTGCACAGATATGAAGCGCCTATCATATCAGGCCATTGTTCACTACCAAGCATCCCAAACCAGGAGGTGGGTCAAATATACAAGAAAAGAATCTGAGACATTCTGGTGTCTTATTTGGTTGCTGTGTATGCTTGTGCAGCCGCCCAGAGTGGCTGGGGAAACTTAGCCAGATGGGCAGGGTATAAATAAATTATTATTATTACAGTGGTGCCTCGCAAGACGAAAAGAATCCGTTCTGCGAGTCTCTTCGTCTAGCGGTTTTTTCGTCTTGCGAAGCAACCCTATTAGCGGATTAGCGCTATTAGCGGTTTAGCGGCTATTAGCAGCTATTAAAGGCTTAAGGCTATTAGCAGCTTAGTGCCTTAGAAAAAGGGGGTGGGGAGTGAAAAAAAATCGCAAGAATCGCAAGACATCTTCGTCTTGTGAAGCAAGCCCATAGAGAAATTCATCCTGCGAAGCGCATTGAAAAACGGAAAACCCTTTCGTCTAGCGGGTTTTCCGTCTTGCGAGGCATTCGTCTTGCGGCGCACCACTGTATTACAAACTTGCACACTTGACTCTCCAGGTGCCATTGAACTCCCAACTCGCATCAGCTCCAACCAGCATGGCTAGTGGACAGGGATGGTGATGCAGTCCAGGGGTGGAGAAACTCAGACCTGGGGCCAGTTGTGGCCCTCTGGGTTTCTCTATCTGGCCCATGGAACTCTGCAAAGGCCACACCCATCACTAACACACCACTGGCCCCCCTCCACCCCACCACAGGACCTTGGAAGGCTGGCCAGAAGGGAATGTGCCCCTCGCGGTGGAAAAGGTCCCCACTCGCTATTGTAGCTCAGTAACATACGGAGGCCACAGGTTACCCATCCCAGTGGTAAGTATTGGTTGTTTAATAGTGGGGGGGGGGGGGCACAAGTGCTTGCGGTGTAGGACCTCTGCTCGGAGACGCCCACCTCATCGAAGGTGATCTCCTCGTAATCCCAGTTCTCAATGTTGAACAGCAGCACCACCCGTCCATACTTGTCCCTGTTGGCCAAGATGCCTGGGTAGCCAGCCTCAATGGTGCTGCGCACAGCCTCGGGAGTCAGGTTTTCAAAGAGCTCTGGATACTGCTGGCGGAAGTTGACATAACCTGGTGTGAGGGGGAAGAAAGATGGAAATGATGAGCGTGGGAAGAGAGACTGAAGCATTGAGCTAGATTAGGAATGGGTGAAGCTGTGGCCCTCCTGATGATGATGTTTTATTATTTATACTCCACCCATCTGGCTGGGTTTTGCCAGCCACTCTGGGTGGCTTCCAGCTCATATAAAAACATAATAAAACATAATAAAAAATCATCCCCAGTTAGTATGGCCAATGGTCAGGGATGATGGAAGTGGCAGTCTAGCAACATCTGGAGGCCCACTAGTTCCCCGTCCTTGCAAATGTTCCCCATCCTTGCAAGGAGGCTGTGTGCTTAAATGGTGGGCCTATCAGGGCAGAATTTCAGGTCAAAAGCTCAGGACCTCACTTGGCAGAAGGAGGAGGGTCAGCTAACATAGCAGTGTTGTCTCATCACATATTGAGGTAAGTAATGAAACCAGGCAAAGATCTCAAAGGAAGGTCAGTCGCTTGGTGGTAATGTGTCTGCTTTGCCTGCAGAAGGTTACAGGTTCAATGCTCGACAGCTCCTGGTAGGTCTGAGAAAGAACCCTGGAGAGCTGCTGCCAGTCAGGGTAGACTATGGAAGTTTTGCAGTCAAATCTAACAATGCATATTTTTGCTAGTTAGCACATGAAGGGGTTAAGACCATAGAGCTGTGTTGCTGATAGGTAGACTCAGACCATAGAAACGTAATTGGTAGAGAATGCTGTGTGTGATGTCATTAACCCTCCTCTCCTGGGAGGGAAGGAGCAAATAAGTATTTCCTGATCCTTTCCCCTCCCCCTCTCTCTTCAACCAGTCATGGGAGCAACCATCTCTCCACTTGTTCCTGTATCAGGCACATGCCTGAAGTGGTTTTGGCTGTAAATAAAAGTATTTTTCTTGCATTAGTTTTTACTGCTGTTGCTGCTTGACTGTGAGTAAACTATACATTTTAAACTTGCTTTTCAGTCTGGAGCCTGTTTCTTTGATAAACAGGGAAACAAAAGGGGGACATCAGCCTAATGGCTTATTCCTGTGCTTCCGATTAAACTGCCTCAGAAGGGAGTTATAAACTCTGCTGAGAGGGCTTTCTCTCGTGGGAGTATCTGCAAAAGCCCTGTATTTTGCAAAAATGCTTGTAGCCCCATTTTCTCTTTGCCTCAACCCACACACACACATGGGCCTGCAGAGGGATAAAAGATAGTTAATGCATCCCCTCACCTACCTAATAAAACCCATCAGTAACCAGTGTGTTTCTGATGTTGTTGGACTCCATCTCCCATCAGCCCAACATGGCCAATGATCAGTGATGAAGGGATCTGTAATCCAACACTGAGAGATGTTGGGGAGGACAGGTTCCCCATTCCTGGTGCAGACAGTACTGAGCTAGATGGACCAAACATATCACTCAGTACAAGGCAGCTTCCGATAAGCCCACTCCCACTGCCCCCCCCCAATAATACCATGAAGTGCAAACTCTGGAATTATACTTGGGACAGTACTTGGGATGCAGGTGGTGCTGTGGGTTAAACCACAGAGCCTAGGGCTTGCTGATCAGAAGGTTGGTGGTTCAAATCCCCGCGACAGGGTGAGCTCCCGTTGCTCGGTCCCTGCTCCTGCCAACCTAGCAGTTCAAAAGCACACCAAAGTGCAAATATATAAATTGGTACCGCTCTGGCAGAAAGGTAAACGGCGTTTCCGTGCGCTGCTCTGGTTCGCTAGAAGTGGCTTAGTCATGCTGGCCACATGACCTGGAAGCTGTATGCCGGCTCCCTCGGCCAATAAAGCGAGATGAGCGTCGCAACCCCAGAGTCGGCCACGACTGGATCTAATGGTCAGGGGTCCCTTTACCTTTACCTTTTACCACAGTACTTAAAACTTGTTGCTTCAGGACTCAGGAACCTAACTGGGGTTATTTTTTCACCCTCCACCTGCCCATCTACTTTCCTTCTCAGTAAAAACTAAACCATTCTGCCTCCTTAATTTTCTCATGCTTGTTTATGAACAAGGGGGTGATCAACCCAAATTTCTATTCTGCAGGGGGCAGGGGTAGTAACTTGTTTCACTTGTTTCCTGTTAAGAGCCATCAGGCGTGGAATGAGGAAGCGTAGCTTGGGGTGGTTAAATAAAAACAGGCAAAAATCCTTCTCTTGTTCTTCATCTCCCTCGCTTGTTTTGTTAATTACTGCCCTGTTGCATAAACAAAGAGAGCTCTGAAATAGAGCCAAGCAAATATTTTTCTTCTTCTCCAGGATAATCTCTCCAGTTTGCCAGTAAAATCCCTCTCAGAGAGAGAAATTGGGGGGGGACACACAATACAGTGGTACCTCGGGTTAAGGACTTAATTCGTTCCGGAGGTCCGTACTTAACCTGAAACAGTTCTTAACCTGAAGCGGCACTTTAGCTAATGGGGCCTCCTGCTGCACCACCGCTGCACGATTTCTGTTCTCATCCTGAAGCAAAGTTCTTAACATGAAGCACTATTTCTGGGTTAGCGGAGTCTGTAACCTGAAGCGTATGTAACCTGAAGCGTATGTAACCTGAGGTACCACTATAAGGTAACAATACACAGCGGAAGAACCCAAACGGAGAAAAACCTCTTCCTACAACCTAACTTTGGGTTTTGCTGGCAATTAAAGGTGTTGCCCCCACACTCCTCCTTTTTTCTTTTTAATAGGCTAGATAAATAAGCCAATATCACCTGCCCACTCCCTATGCTACCCTAAGGAAGGGTGACTACAGCATACCAACAAGATTTGACTGGGTCTGTTTGCGTGCCAAGAACTCCCACCTTTAATCAGATCATAAGCCCTGCTGATGTCAAATTTACGGGCTCGGATGAAACGCAGGAAGAAAGCATCATCTTTTCCTTTCACTTTCTCAGCCACCACCTTGCAGATGTCCTCTCCTCCTTTGGCTTTCTCCTGCACCAGTTCCCGCAGCTCTTTCACAGCCAGCTCGCGCTTCTCCAGGGTCTCGTTCAGTTCATCCTTGGCCTGTGGAGGAGAAGAGAAGCCGGACAGTGTCTCAAAGGTAGAAGATGTCACAGGAATGGGACAATACCTGCTTTCCCTTCTCTCCCACGCAAAATAGCACTTGTGTGCTCATATTCAAGGAAGTGTTCTCCTAAACAGAAACATGTTCGCTAGCTGTGGCCATTGGTCTCATGATACCGTATCTGGCACGGCCCTCAGTGCTCAACCAGTTATTTGTTCTTGCCCTAAACCTAATGCTGTAGGTTTCAAAATTCCTTCCATCGCTGAGCCCTATTCTAGATCAACTTGTCTTCTAAGCAACACCAGAACATCTGCCATACAAGCCCAGAACATAGCAAAGGATTCTGGCCTATGTTCTTAATATTTCTATGGAGTGACGGCCTGTTGACTAACACCATTGCCCTCTGCAACCAGAGTATATATAGAACAACACACCTAGCATTCCACTTGTGGTTGTACTATTCAGGAAGAAAATTGGTGGCAGTGAACTAAAATGGCTTTTGTCTGCTATTGCTAGGCAACTCACTGAGGAGCCACCAAAGGAAACACTTTTGCAGACAACTGTATGTATTTTGGCATATCAAGCAGTAAAATAGGCAAAGAATGTCCAGCCCAGCTTGCTTTAATTAGTTTTCCCTGTAGAATCCAAGTGCTGTCATTTCACATAGCTAGTATGAACAAAATCGTATCATTTCCTGGATATTAAGTGGGCTGGTTCACAGATCCTATATTGAGCAGCAGGTTAAACTAAAAGGCCTCCAAGATACCACACAACTCAAAACTTCTATGGGCATTCCATACTTTTCTTTTTACATTTAATCCAGATTTCCTCCCTTGCAATAAAATTCCATTAATTAAAAATGACCCATTATATACCCACATGGTATACATGCCACTGGTATGGAAGAAAGGGCATTCACAAGGTAAAGGTAAAGGTAAAGACCCCTGGATGGTTAAGTCCAGTCAAATGCAACTATGGAGTGCGGTGCTCATCTCTGCTTTCAGGTCGAGGGAGCTGCCATTTGTCCGCAGACAGCTTTTCTGGAGCATGTGGCCAGCATGACTAAACCACTTCTGGCACATGGAACACTGTGACTAGTGCCAGAGTGCATGGAAACGCCATTTGCCTTCCCACCACAGCGGTACCTATTTATCTAATTGCACTGGTGTGCTTTTGAACTGCTAGGATGGCAGAAGCTGGAACTGAGCAGTGGGAGCTCACTCCCTCACGGGGATTCGAACTTCCGAACTTCTGATCAGCAAGCCCAAGAGGCTCAGTGGTTTAGACCACAGTGCCACCCGCATCCCAATGAAGAAGACTATAATGTGATTGATAGCACTTCCACCAAATAAGTATATTGACCCTTAGATATGCTACAGGACTCCCGTGAAGGCTATATAAATTATGTTGGTATACAGATTCCAACCATTTCAGGCCCTGTGCATTATATTTATTGTCCAATGATCAATGTGAGCTTAGAAAAATATCTTCCAAAAATACCTTCCAATCAGCAATGTGAGCTTGGAAAAATATCTTCCAAAAATACTTTCTGAACAGCAAGCCCAAGAGGTTCAGTTGTTTAGACTACAGTGCCACCCACGTCCCTGGCATTCACAAATAATCCCTTGGCAACCTCAAAAGTAAAGTGAGTGTGACCAAATAAACCATGCACTGAGCGCCCTGAGCGCTTCCTCTCCCCTTTGATCATTTTCATAACGCAATTTATTTTCTCATTAATTGATGGAGAATGGTAAAAATGCAAGAGTGGGATTTTCAGCACAGCAGTAGGAAACCCTGAGATAGACATGGCTTTGGTCTGACCTAACAGGACTTATGCTCTTAATTAGCGACTGCTGCCTTTGATACAATTGTATGTAGGAAATTAAACAATGGGCACATTGCAGCCCTTTGATGATTCTTGCATAAAGCAGCCACCACACTGGGCCTCCCTGTAGGGTTGTCTCTGCCTCTACATCAATGGCAGCATCAAATCCGGAGCGCCATTTTTTCAACCTTCTCCTTTAGCTCTTTGTGCTTTTCAAGGGAGAACAAGGTAACTGCTGTAACAACTGTTAGGACTCCAAGTGATGGACCTGGGCTGTGGTTCATCTCTGTGGCTCAGGGCCTAGCAGAAGCCCTGGTGGACTCAGGACCCATGTGTGTCTGTGTGTGTTCCCCTTTGTCTTCCCCCTGCTATGACCCTCTGGTCTTCACTGAATGCTACATGACATGAACAGAGGCGTACTGGTTAAATTGCAGTGGAACAGCCATGCAAAACAGGGGCAAACTTCAAAGAAGGGTCCCTGATACAGGCCTTGAAGGATTCTTAGGGAGACGAGGCATAAAAATTCAGTTTCTGTTTTCTCAGGAAGGTAAGGCAACAGTCTCACAATGGACCACTGCTCATCTTGACAGTACTAAAACCTCTTGTTCTCTCTCACACACAGAGCTACGTAAGTAGTTAGTTTTTGAAAGGTTAATTAGCCACGTTGAGCTCCATGAACAGGCCACCCTCTGGAATCATTAACAGCTCTCAGTCTTTGGCCTTCCCTCTCCACCCCGCCCAGCGATGCTCACCTTTTGCAAGGTATAGTCAGGGATTTTGTCACACTTCCCAAAGACGCGGCCATGGTCCTTGGTGGTCAGCCTCTCAAGTTTGGAACGCAAGGCTTGCTCCTCCTCAGAAACGATCCTGAATGTGCCAGTCTGGGGGTGAAAGCACAAGGGGGAAATGAACTCCTGACTTAAAACATCCCCCATCATGTCAACTGCTCATGCAAGAACTGACAAAACTTGCATAATACTTGACTCTAAATATTGACTCTAAAAGGAGAAGACTTGTGAATATTTTTGCAGGAGAGTTCCTTACAGGTATCTCAATCATCATCATCATCATAATAAATAAATATTTGTACTCTGCCCATCTGATTGTGTTTCCCCAACCATTCTGGGCAGCTTCCAGCATATACAAAAACATATCAAAACATTAAACGTTAAAAACTTCCCTATACAGGGCTGCCTTCAGATGTCTTCTAAAGGTGGCACCCAATCAGCATGAAAGGGGAGTTTTTTCACCACTGTACACCCAAAGCAGAGCATTTAGGAACTGAAAACATAGTGTTTTCTCTTTCCAGAGTTTGGTGCTCAAGTTCTGTTATGTACAATCAGACTTCATGGAAAACACAGCTTAAGACACTCAGAAAGAAGTTAGTGGAGCATTCCAAATCATTTTTGCCCATGTACCCGCACAGAAAATTGTTGATCTATCTGAAAAGCAACTCGTGGAGATTTGCATTGATCATTGCAATGCATCCTTAATTATTATTATTGTACAATATTACTATATAAACTTAGAAGGTTGCATAATGTTTGAAGGGGTGTGACTGTCAGGGGAGATGGCTTTAACTATCATGACCCTGCGTGACTGAATTTGCCACTACACTACTGGCTGTAGATCAGTGGCAAAGCGCGTACTTTGCACCTAGAAGGTTTCGGGCTCAATCCGGGGACTGGTGGCAGGGTGACAATGAGTGGTCAGAGAAAGAGGGAGAAGACTGGGAGGAGGAGGTGTCAGAAGTAGAAGAGGTAACAGGGTTTAGTGAGCAGGGAAAAACTGTGGCAGATAGAAGTACAGAATTGGAAGCAGGGGTGGATGCAGGGAGGAGGGCGGCCAAGAGGCAGAGATGAGTCAGGCTGGGTGTCTTCCCCTCCTGCTGTGACAAGCTCCCCTGCCCCCTTGTCTCCCAGGAATAGAAGAGGTCTGAAGAGGGAGGAGCAGAGACAGGCACATCGGTGGAGTCTCAGATTGCTTGGGAAAGACCCGAGGAAGGTGGAGATTTAGGCAACTGCCTCATAGGGGCAAAACCCACTGAGAAGAGTTGCTGTCCTCATTAGGCCTGGCATTCCTGGGTAGGTCTTATTTCTTCTGAATCACTTACTCCATGTGATTTATTCCTGACATTATGCATCTTAGAGGCAGAGCTCCCCAGTTGCCTGTTACTGTTCATCTACCTTTTCCTTTCATCTGGGCTGAAGCAAGACAGAAGCAGGTTTTTATTGTGGGCTCAATGCTGCTCACAAATGTAAGGTTTTTGCATTGTGCCCACTCAATGGCATCATCCTAAAAATGCCAATCCAGATTTACCCTATCCATGGAATATCTTTCCATTGCTTTGGATGGGCTAAGATGCTTTGGAAGGGCTTTCCCCCAAAACTGCAGCATATAAATATTCAACAACATTTTCACATGGTAGGCAGCTTCCTGGATGCAGCCACTATTTGTCCCATGTGGCAAAGCCAAAGTGACATTGTCATCAGGGCTGGTCTCAGCATTGGTAGCAGCCTGAGGATGTAGAAGACTGATGCTAGCCCTGCTGAGAGCAGAAATGAATCAAGATCTCCTTAATCTAAGCCCGATTAGAATCAGGAAAAGGGAACAAATGGAATGGAACAAACAGGATTTGTACTCACCACTGAAGTCATGTTGTCGTTTTCCTAATCCACGCAACCACTGAAAAGAGAGAATGAGGATTGTCAGGCTAACATCAACAGGAGGCAACACACTGACACCTGTTGCAGTTCACTCTCTGGTCCAGAGAGATCTGGCAACTTTCCGCAGGTGAGGATCCTTCAGAATCCCAAGTCCGCCTTGAGGGTTCTAGAGGAGACCTAGTGAGGCTGTCATCCCCGCAGGAAGTCCCAGCCTCTTCTCATTACCAGGAACTTAATTTTCAGAGAACATTGCTGGGCCACCTCCTTTAATTATGTCTTATACAGTCCCCAAAGTTTACTTTCTCTCTTAGGTTGCTAAAGGCTTCCAGCTGCTAGCCTTTGTTGGTTGTGGAACTTCCCAATTATATGGCTTTTACCACTCCTCCTGTTTGTTCGAGTCTTTATCTACTGATAAGGGTGGGGCCAACATCCCTATCCTATCACCACGTCAGCTAATGTCCTGATTGCCTTTGTTTATCCTTGGCCATGATGAGTACATGAGTACAAGACTAGCTAGCAGGACCAGTAGTCAGGGATGGTGGGACATACAGGAAGTCCTGTTAAACTTGGTGGCAGTAAACATGCATTGGAACTGGCTTTTTTGTCTTATTTCAGTGCCAGCGCAATATGCAGAAGGTCTTGGGTCCACTCCCTGACATCTCCAGTTAGAAAGAGATGGGATAGACCTATTTCTGCCCTGGAGAGCAGCTGTCTGTCAGAGCCGGCAGTGAAGTGCCAGATGAACAAACAATCTGCCCTGGTATAATGTAGCTTTTAAGTTCCCGTGTCCATAGACTCACAGGTTTGCTACATATGAGACTACATTAACAGGCTGCCAGTAACTTGTTGCACAAGATTGTGTGATCTCTTGCACCACGAGTTTCTGCTAGTGCAACTGTTGCACTGGAGAAATAGCACAGGACAGGATAGTACGCACCCCGGAAATGATCTCTTTCAGCTTCTGCCTTCTGGAAGTAGGTATAGGGTTATAAAAGCCAGGACTAGCCGCCTGAGAAACAGTTTCTACGCAAATGCAGTTCTGGTTCTAAACACAGCATAAGGAGTCTCTATAGTATATTGCATTTTAAAATGGGGTTTCAGAGTTTTTAGGGGGTTTTGAATGTTTTATGTAGTTTTTCAATTTCATTGTTCTGTATGGGACAATGACAATAAAGATATTGTATCATATCGATTCCTCCGTTGTGCAACACTGAAACTCGCCCATCTGCTAGCTCAGCAGCCCTGGACACAGCTCACAGAGTTTGAATGGGTACATAGCGGTTGTCTAGTCCAACCCCATGCAATGCCGAATCTGCAATATAGGGTTCCAAGCAGAGCATCCCTGACATGTAGACATCTAGTCCTTGCTGAAATACACCCAGTTGTTTTTAACGGCTGGGCTGCGTTTGCTGTGATTTGAAGCAAACCTGCAGCACCTATACTCTCCCAACCGACAGTAACAAGAAGGGTTGCAGCAGCAGAATCTAAGCTGAAAGAAAGAATCTCGAAATACTCACCAGGGAGGTGAAACTGTTCCAAGAAGGTCAGTGTGCAATCCAGGCAGAATCACCGTAGTGAATAAATTGAACATGCAACAGGCAGCAAAGAATCGAGAAAAGGCTGAAGTGCAACAAGAGGAAACCCAGGCAAAAGCTTTGTAGAGTCACCGGGCTGGGATTAGACCATCACAAGGCATCGCTCGCAAGAGCTCTCTAATTAGGTCAGCACAAACCAGGCGAGGGACCCCATTAAAAAATTACAAAAGGCCGGCGAGGAGGGGGCGGGGGAGAGAGAGAGCAAGTGGTCTTGGCTCACAGAAGTTCATGGCGGGGAGGCTGGCAGCATTCTGGGGCCGATTAGCCAAGTATAAAAGCTTCTTATTGTATAACTGGGCCACACTCATTAGTGTAACATGCAGGGTGGAAGGAAGGGCTTTGGGGGACATTGCAGAGGGAGGGAGGGTAGGAGGGAAGAGGGTCCATAACTTCAGCGGGGAAGGGCTGTAGCTCAGGAGCAGAGCACATGTTTTGCATGCAGAAGGTCGCAGGTTCAAACCCTGGCATCTCTAGTTAAGCAAAAGTGGGAAAGGCTTCTGCTTTGGAGAGCCAATGTCCGCCAGGATATCCACCAGCCTAGATGGACAAATATAGGCCCCATCTACACAATATGTTTAAAGTAGAATCATGCCACTTTAAAAAGTCATGGCTTCCCCCAGGCCAGCCTGGGAGCTGTATAGTGGAGTAGGATAGCTGGGGGGGGGGGGAAATCACATCTGGCAACCAATGTGCCCCTTTGGTTTCAGATAGTACATGGGTAGACAAGTTTTTTTAAAGTGGTATGACACTGCTTTAAATGTACAGTGCAGATAAGGTCTTATTTAAGGTAAAGGTAAAGGGACCCCTGACCATTAGGTCCAGTCATGGCCGACTCTGGGGTTGTGGGACTCATCTCGCTTTATTGGCCGAGGGAGCTGGCGTACAGCTTCCGGGTCATGTGGCCAGCATGACTAAGCCGCTTCTGCCGAACCAGAGCAGCGCACGGAAATGCTGTTTACCTTCCCACTGGAGCGGTACCTATTTATCTACTTGCACTTTGACGTGCTTTCGAACTGCTAGGTTAGCAGGAGCAGGGACTGAGCAACGGGAGCTCACCCCATTGCAGGGATTCGAACTGCCGACCTTCTGATTAGCAAGTCCTAGGCTCTGTGGTTTAACCCACAGTGCCACCCGCGTCCCGAGGTCTTATTTAGGGAAGTTAAAATGCCATTCTCTGATGTACATTTAAACAATGGGTTGCATCCAGTGCCAGCCCTACTGAGAGGAACCAGAACTGAGGGATTCATTCATCCCTAGTGTAGCAGCAAGCCATGCTGAAATTCCCTCTTCTATGGGTCAATGCCAAACCAGGCATTTAACATCACTATACTTTGGCCCCTAGGTTCAATTTCAAGGGTGCTTCCAGGCTGCTGCTACTTTGGGGTGGGATTCAGTCGCTCACTGACAAATTCAGGCTGTGCAAATCAGGTTCTTCACCGCCTTGTGTGATAAACCCCAACGGTGGAGGCGGCCTTGGCTCAGCCCTAGTTCTCATGAAACCCTATAGGAGCTCCTGAGTTCTTGCAAGATGGGACATGGCTGGCCGCCCAGAATATACATCTTTTCAGCGCAGGTTCATCCCAGCCACCCTTCCTTGTTTGCCCATAACTGTGGACTTGGTTAGTTTCTGATCCAGAAAGAAATTTTGATCCCAACCACAATTTGTCTCTTAGTTGGGAGGTTTTTGCTTTTCCCTTAGTCAAGGACAAAATGTTTCTTGTTAGGTGTTAGTCTCTTCCTTGAAATTCCTGGGAGTTTACCTTAGTGAAGACCTCACTTGGAAAAACAATATAACTCAGGTGGTTAGGAAGGCTCAACAGAGACTCCATTTCTTCAGGGTCTTGCGAAAGAACAATGTTAAACAACAATTGATGACCTCCTTCTACCGGTCCACAATAGAAAGTGTCCTCTCATATTGTATCATAGTGTGGTACGTTGGCTTGACAGCCACAGACAGAAAGTCTTTACAGAGGGTGGTGAACACAGCACATGATATCATGGGCTGTCCCCTGAGCCTGCTAGATGATATCGCAAAGGATCGTTGCCTTAGGAGAGCAAGAAAAATTCTCAGGGATGATTCACACCCTGGCCAGCACCTATTTAATCTTCTTCTCTCGGGCAGGAGATATAGAAGTATAATCAGGCTAAAAAGGCTAAAAAACAGTTTCTATCTGTGGGCTGTTAGGCTGCTGAAAGGAAAATAATATAGTGCAACTGACTTTCGGGGTTGGTGTTTGTGCGACAAGCACACAGAGTGCAATGAGTTTGAGTGTATGTGTGTGTGGGGGGAGAGGCTCAGTTAATTTCATTGTACACAGGTTGTACATTGACAATAAAGGTACAGTGGTACCTTGGAAGACGAATGCCTCGCAAGACGAAAAACTCGCAAGACGAAAGAGTTTTTCGTTTTCTGAGTTGCTTTGCAAGACGGATTTCCCTATGGGCTTGCTTCGCAAGACGAAACGTCTTGCGCCTTTTTTTTTTAAACCGCCAATGCATTCCTATGGGAAACCGTCAATATACAGCGGTGCTTCGCAAGATGAAAAAATTCACAAGACGAAAAAACTCACAGAACAAATTAATTTCTTCTTGCGAGGCACCACTGTATTAAATTAAATATTTACATATTCTTGTCAAAATTGATCAGGCAGGCAGAGGCGGAGCTAGCTGCACCCGGGGTTGAGGTTAGCCGCTCGTGGGGGCGGGGTGAGCGTCCCGGGGGGGGGCGATGTCACCACCCCCTCAGGGATGACACCCGGGGCAGTCCACACCCACTGCACCCCCTTCCTAAGCCTGTGCAGGATCTGCTTAAGACAAACCCTCCTACGTAGGGTTGCCATATTTCAAAAAGTAGAATTCCTGACAACCCCAGATATAGTGATTTTAAGCTTTTTGAGCTGTTTCTGATGCTTTTCCCATTGCATACGTCTGCTTTTCCCTTACATTTTGCCGATTCTGCAAAATTCCTCCCCGATGCCATTTTTACACCCGAAAACCAGGACATGTCAGGTTTGCACTATAGGGTTGCACTATGGGGTTGCACTATAGGCTGCAGCCTGGCTTGATGTTATTTTTTATTTGTTTTTTTAAAAAAAAATAGTTTAACAACAACAGCCACAAAAAAATGCAAACGTAACTCGATTCCATGTTTCCTTCCCTTTTGTTATATATGCACTTTGCTGTTGTTATTCTTTGGATTGTCATTTGTTTTAAAGTGCATTTCATGTTGAAATTTTAGATTGCTGTGGGACCTCAAGGAGAAGGGTGCATAATAAACAGAAATATTATAAATAAATGGTACTGTGCATGATTTCTTCAAAATGTGGCAAGCCAGCTCTGCTGTGTTTGGGTGGGGGGGCTCCTGATTATTTTGTTGAATGGATCTCTGGACTTCTGCGCTATTCTGGCAGCACCACTGGTACAGAGTCTCTTTCTATGTAACCAGAACAGAAGATTCTGCTGAATTCTGACAGAAGAGAATCGGACAAAGTGTGTATCTTCACTGGCAGTAAAGACAGCCGTGAGTATCAACAGTCACTGTTGCCTTCCTCTTTCAGTCCAGAGAGCTTCACACCTAAGGGGACACAGTGGCAAAAGGGATGGTGCAATGCTATGGGGAGCTTATGCAAGGCATGTTTTGTAACTGTGTTGAGGTTTTTATTTTTATTTTTTATATATAGTTACATATTTGAACGAAGTAATAATAATTAATAAATAAAAATAAATATGTACAGCCCACCCCTGAGACCATTCCATTGTAACTATCCAACATCCCAAAATTTCAACACCTCTTGTGATGGTTTAACCCCTTTCTGTTTTAACAGTACCAATTCTACAAATGCCTCTCATATCTCCTCAAAACCATTTCTCCAGTGGTACCTCGGGTTAAGTACTTAATTCGTTCTGGAGGTCCGCACTTAACCTGAAACTGTTCTTAACCTGAAGCACCACTTTAGCTAATGGGTCCTCCTGCTGCCGCCGTGCCGCCAGAGCACGATTTCTGTTCTCATCCTGAAGCAAAGTTCTTAACCTGAAGCACTATTTCTGGGTTAGTGGAGTCTGTAACCTGAAGCGTATGTAACCTGAGGTACCACTGTATTCCCCGTTTAACCTTAATAGCACATGTTAATTTATCATTAACAGCTATATCCCACACCTCTTTATACCATTCTTCCATTTTATATTCACCTTGCCCCTTCCACTTCCTAGCTGTAAAAATTCGCACAGCTGTCAATAAATCTGTGAGAAAGTCCTTTGTAGCCTGCGAACCTTCCACCCCCCATGTGTTGAGATTTAAGGATTTGAATTCCATTATCACCAGAACTGTGGCTGGAAATGAGTTCCCACTGTGAGACAGGGAGAAAGGGGGAGAGAAGATGTACAGGACTATTTATTGGTGGAGCTGTGTGAACAAGGCATGGATGGGGTTCAGCCAAAAGCAAAGCAACTGTTAAGCAACTGCATGTTTGAACCAGTCTTCAGGGCTGCTGCTTCACGCAACCAACTTGGAAGGGTGTTTTTTCCCCCCTAAAATAAATTGGTGCAAACTCTTTTAGCACGTGAAGATACGATGGATTGGATATAGGAGAATGAAGCAAACTGGTTACTGGCTTCCAGTGCTGTTGCAAGTACAGTATATACCGTATTTTTTGCTCTATAAGATTCACTTTTTCCCTCCTTAAAAGTAAGGGGAAATGTGTGTGCGTCTTATGGAGCGAATGCAGGCTGCACAGCTATCCCAGAAGCCAGAACAGCAAGAGGGATCGCTGCTTTTGCTGCACAGCGATCCCTCTTGCTGTTCTGGCTTCTGGGATTCAGAATATTTTTTCTTGTTTTCCTCCTCCAAAAACTAGGTGCGTCTTGTGGTCTGGTGCGTCTTATAGAGCGAAAAATACGGTAATCCACATTTGGGCACCCCCCCCCATATAACCTAGATGGGTACAGTAGCAAAAAGTGAAAAATTGCTCCTTAGTCTAAAATTACCTAATTGCGCCACTGATAGCTTCTGTTCTCTTGTGTTAGCTCCCATCTCTGAACAGTTCAGGCTTTTGTGGAAAGCTTCAGAAATAAGCTGGTGTGTTTGCAACAAGAAAGGCCACTTAGGTTAATCTCTGCTTCCTTTTAAACATAGGTTGAAATCGCCTCATGGAACAAAGGCTTCCCCTTGTTGCTGGGTACTTAGGGGGTTTGTACAAAATGATCCAAGCCACGCGTGAGGCAAAAAAGAAATCCAGGAAAAGGCCAACCTGCAAGAAGTGTTACCCTCACTCTGATTTGGTTTCATGATGGTGATATTATTATTGTTATCATCCTTCCTGGCAGGTCTTGAATGGGCTTTCTGTCCCAGCTCTTGGCAGTAAAGAAAAGTCACTCAAGGGTTAAGGCTGCACGGGATAACAGCAATTGGAACAAATGTTATGTAAATGAAATGTTTTTTAAAAAATCAGATTGTTTTGCAGAGAGAGGTTGGATGAGGTCAGGGTAGAAGCAGATTCCCAGGTCTTGCTGATGTGACCCTCATTTGGGATGGTGGAAGAGAGAATATGACAGAAGGACTATGGGTTGCTTTCAACTAACGTATACTCAGAGTAGATCCACTAAGATAAACAGCCATTTGGGTCCATTAATTTAAGTGGGCCTATTCTGTGCGGCTTATTACAACACTATACTTCATTGCTTCACCTCCTGGCAAATAGAAGGGGAAGAAATGGAGGCAGTGAGAGATTTTACTTTCTTGGGCTCCATGATCACTGCAGATGGTGACAGCAGCCACGAAATTAAAAGACGCCTGCTCCTTGGGAGAAAAGCATTGACAAACCTAGACAGCATCTTAAAAAGTAGAGACATCACCTTGCCAACAAAGGTCCGTATAGTAAAAGCTATGGTTTTCCCAGTAGTGATGTATGGAAGTGAAAGCTGGACCATAAAGAAGGCTGATTGCCGAAGAATTGATGCTTTTGAATTATGGTGCTGGAGGAGAATCTTGAGAGTCCCATGGACTGCAAGAAGATCAAACCTCTCCATTCTTAAGGAAATCAGCCTTGGGTGCTCACAGGAAGGACAGATCCTGAAGCTCAGGCTCCAATACTTTGGCCACCTCATGAGAAGAGAAGACTCCCTGGAAAAGACACTGATGTTGGGAAAGATGGAGGGCACAAGGAGAAGGGGACGACAGAGGACGAGATGGTTGGATAGTGTTCTCGAAGCTACCAGCATGAGTTTGACCAAACTGCGGGAGGCAGTGGAAGACAGAAGTGCCTGGCATGCTCTGGTCCATGGGGTCACGAAGAGTCGGACACGACTAAACGACTAAACAACAACAAATACTTCACTGCCATCAGCAGAACCTACTGAATGACACCCATAGCCCAATCTAGTCCAATCCCCTTATAAAGCCATCCATGTCAGTTACCATCCCTGCCTCCAGTGGGAATGAGTTCCATAGTTTAATTACGTGCAGTGCTGAGAAGTATAGTAGTACCTTGGTTCTCAAACGCCTTGGTACTCAAACAAGTTGGAACCCAAACACTGCAAACCCGGAAGCAAGTGTTCCAGTTTGCAAACTTTTTTCATAAGCTGAACGTGCTCCGTTTTGAATGCCACACTTCCATTTTGAGTGCCACACTTCCGTTCTGAGTGTTATGCTGAGGTCTGTCTGTTTTTGCTATTTTGCGTTTCTGTTTTTGCAGCTTTTTTGTTTTTGTGACTGTGTGGGACCCAGTTCAGCTACTGATTGATTGTGTGACTGCAGTACATTGTTTATTGCTTTCATTTTATGGATCAATGGTCTCGTTAGATAGTAAAATTCACGTTAAATTGCTGTTTTAGGGGTTGTTTTTAAAAGTCTGGAATGGATTAATCTATTTTACATTACTTTCCATGGGAAAGCGCACCTTGGTTTTGGAACGCTTTGATTTTGGAACAGACTTCCAAAACGTATTAAGTTTGAGAACCAAGGTACCATTGTAATTTCTTTTATCTGTCCTGAATCTTCCAGCATTCAGCTTCACCCGATGATTTCTTGTGTTCAGAGGAAGAAACACTTTTCTCTATCCATGCATACTTGTATAAAAAGTACCAAGAACTTGCTAAAAGCAAGAAGCCCCAAGCACTGCAACCGTTCTTCATAGGAGAGTCTCTCTGGGCTTTTATTTAGTGAGCGCCCCTTTTATCTAGTTTCTGTCCCTGTCCCCACCGTTTTCGTAAATCGGCAGGCAGCAAGTCTCGAACGTGCCATCTTCCCATTACCGCGCCGGCCACCCTACGCGCTGCGCCACAGCACCATCCGGGGACTTATCTTGCAGCGGGGGGGGGGGTTGGGGGGGGAGAACAACGGCGAAGCGGAGGCGGCGCATGGGTTGCCTAGGGAAACGGAAGCTGTTCAGAGAGGGGCGGGACTCCGTTGCCGGGGCAACGCCGACGAAGTTCCAGGCGGGAAATTCGGCGCTCGGGGAAGTTTTGAAGGAAGGTGAGGCCGGGAAGCCGCGCCTGAGGCAAAACAGAGAAGAGGGTCGGCAGCGGGAGGGGGCGCGGACGTGAGAGGGTCACGTGGCCGGAGTCGTGGCCGAAGGTGGGTCACGAGGCTGAGCGGTGATTGTTGGTCATTAGCCAAAAAAAAAAAGACAAGTATTTTTTTTGGGGGGGGGGGGCTTCCTTTGAGCCAGGTTAGAAAAAAAGGGGGAAGGTGAAACTGTGTCTCTGAGCATGTGGAGAGTGTCTCTTTTGTTTATAACGGTTTCTGTACCATTTCCCCCCCCTACAGGGAGCTCAAAGTGGCATAAATGATTCCCACTCCCTATATTTCCAGTTTTGTCAGCGTAACAAGCCTGTGAGGTAGGTTTGGCTGAGGGTTGAGATTGGCCTATTGAGCTTTATGAATGTGGTGTTGTGTTGAAACAAGAGTCTTCCTGATTGGCTGCACCATCATGGATACACCTGTGTCGCCCCAGATAGGAAAGTTTGGTAGAAGACGTGAAAAGAAGCCCAGCGGTTGCAGCAAAGTTGTGGCAAGTGGCTGTACATTTGAATACTTTCCCGCTCGCTGCAGTCATACAAAAATACAAAGACAACCCCAGCGTGTCATTAAGGAGTCATCCAAACTTCAGTTCCACCCCATCCCAACATATGTAATGCGCTTTTTAAATTGGATTCAAACACATCCCTGCTTGTAGTGCAATCCACAAAAAGCTTTACAGTTTGAGGCTGCTATTCGCATCAATTTACCTTTCGAGGCCTTAGATACGGAGGCAATCTGAGTCTCCTCTGTTTGTTTCTGTAGGTTAAACTCTTTTTGCTAATTTTACAGATCACAAGTTTTTTGTTTTGTTTCGCCAGCTCTATTAACAATGGACCAGAAAATCCTGACCTTAGCGGCACATGAAAAAGCTGAGCAACTTCAGGCATGCCTGCAAAGCCTGAAAGAAAATGAGGTGAGCTGTTGTGATTCCCACAGTATTTCAGTTGGGGGGGGGGGGAAATCCACTGATAGTTTGCCCTTGTTTGGGACTGATTGTAAAGAGGAAAAGCGAACCTGTGGTCCTCTGTATGTAGCTGAACTCGCAACTCCCATCAACCCAAAACACATAGAGAACCACTCCTATCCCTACCTTTGGACATTGCTCATTCTTTTCAGTGTATTTGTTTCACCATCATGGCTTCCATGATCAGTATTTTTGTGTCCAAATTGTGAGGCATCCATATGTAGTACATTAATGGACCTTTATTCATAGTGTGCTAATTGCACGAGTTGCAAGTTGCTAGATATTTGTATTTATTCCTGTTGTATTTCTGTTTCCTTCTACTAACTCATAGCTGTGGGAATTCCCATGCAATCGGGAAAATGGTAAAAATTGTGGTGACTCTGTCAGTGGGCAGCTATGCATCTGCCGTATGCCAAAGTGCTGCAACTTTTGCATTCTGCACTATACAGTATGTTTGTATGTTTTGTATGTTTTTATACGTCTCCCTCCTCCTGTAATGTTACCTCCTGTACAATTTTATGACAGCTAGATAATGTTTTGCTTCCATTTTTCATCATTGTGTTAAGGTTGTCAAGTCTTCTGCCTTTTACTAACTGCTAATGACAAGTATATCCAATGCCTTTCTTGCTCCTCTTAGAAATCATAGGCAAGTGGATTGTCACTTCCAGTTTTTCATGGCCTTCAAGTGGTTACTGTAGTACTGTATATAATTCACAAAAATGTTTTTGGGAGCATTTGTTCCTCTGTGGTTCTCCCTTTTCATGAACATGGTGTATTTTAACTGCATGTCAGGCTATCTAGTAACAGGCCGTTCATCTAGTCATCTGTGATGAGTGGAGGTTGCTTCCAGGTGACCAGGCATGGAGAACTGAAAAAAGTTTAGGGTTAGGCAGCCACAAATGATTAATGTAAGTATGTGTAGGCTAGTAAATATTTTGGATGTATCTGTAAGGCCGTATTAAGAGGACGGTAAATTTATGTGCCTTAGTGATGATTGTATGGAAATTAGTACCTGGTTAGTTTCAGTGTTTCTATTATCATTGGATGTAGAAGCTTAAAGTGATGATAAATGAATCTTGTGCTTTCCCCCCCTTCTTGCTGCAGCTGAAAGGCTTAATCACAAAGCAGGCTTTGAAGGGAAAGGAGATTGGTGCCCTCCTGAGAGGAATCTTCAAAGGTACCGCACAATGAGTTGTGATAGACTGATCGATGAATCCGTTTTTTTACCTAACTGTTCCATGTATGACATTGATATCTTACAGTGCAACCCTAATCATATCTACTCAGAAGCAAGTCCTGTTGAATTGGGTTAGGATTGCAGCCTTAAGCAAGTACTTGAGTGTGGCTGCAATCCTATGTTCATTTACTTGGAAGTAAACTCAGCTGATGTCAGTGGGACTTGCTGCTGAACAGAGAAATATGGGACTGTGCTGTAAACAATCTTCTAGATTTTTATTTGTTTTTTTTAGAGACATGCGGTGGACCAACTGAATGAAGTGATCCCCAGTGCCCAGTTTGGGAACCCTTGTTCTAGACAGTATTGCTTGCAGGTGGGGAGAGTTCTTTTGAACTTGTCCCAGCAGTTGGGTTTCCTGATCACTTAAATGTGCCAGTGTTAAGTAATTCCATGTGGACACAACTGATGTTTATTTGTGAACAAGATACAAAAATATAGACTATGAAAGGGGATATTTTAATTTGGAGCTTCTATTAATAAAGGAATTTGGGAGTCATGCAGAACCCTTTAGCTGTTTAAATTGCACAGAAGAAAGTGAGTAAATGGTCAGAAAAATTATTGAGAGTGTTGGTGAAGTCTAGGCCATCAGCTTCTCTTTTATCTCTTGTAAGAGCTGTCTTAAAATGTTTGCTCAAGTAACTTCTTTATTGTTTTTGTTTCCCTTGGGAATTCCACTCTAGGTTCTCCTTGCTTCCAACAGGCGGGTGTTGTTAGGAGGCTCAGTGTTTATAAGCATTGTGTCCAGTTGGTGGAGTCGGGGGACCTGCATGTGGAAGTTGCATCTGAAATTATACGGCTGCTTATGTTAGAGGTAGGAATGGAGTTATCAAGACTGGTTTCTCCAGCTCTGCAAAGTGTTATGGAGATGATGGTTCCCTTCCACTTCTAGATTCCACGCTTAAATTACATTGCGGTCATCTCCTGAGAATCCTGACCCTATGCATGTTGCAGAACATGCATGTTATCTAGTGGGGCTGATTTTCAAGACACTATGTGTGATTGCAGCTTTAGAGAGCAATCCTTAACTATTAAGAAGGGCAGGTAAGGAAGGGGCTATTTGATACTGTGGGCCTCCTTCTCTGCAGATGGAGGAGTCCCCAGTGTGGTGGAAGAAAGCGGTGCTGTGGTCACTGACTTGCCACCAATGCTCTGTGTGTGGTGGAGCCATGAATGGGACACATTGTGGGGAGGCTGTGATTTTTCCAAAACCAAAGCCTCCTTGTTCCCCAGACACGGATTCTACCCACATACGCACACGCCATTACTCTGTTCATCTCCTTGGTGATGAAATAATTTCTAGGTCACAGGTTTCCTCCTGGTGTTACTCCTTTTGCCTTTGACAACAGTTCAGCACAGTGTAATTTTGTAAGTGAGGCTTCTCCTACCGCTTAGGTCTATCACAGGAAAGTTTTCATCTGCTCAGTTTCTGTGCTTGAAGTACAGGATCGGGACCTCACTGCACGTGTGCATATTTAACATGATCAAAGGTATCCAATCACCCATTCCCTCTCCCCTCCCTCTCATTATATATAATGGCCTGATGACTTCTGTTTCAGTGTATCTGAAGAAGTGTACATGCACACGAGAGCTTATACCTAAAACTACTCAGTTGGTCTGTAGGGTGCTACATTATAATTTTTAAATTCTTTTGGAAGGTTTTTTTTAAAGACTTTCTTAGATCATATAACTTTTTTGAAGACTTGATTCTTTTAAGGGAGTTTTTAGGTTTTTAAGAAGAGTCTTTTTAACTATCTTTTTAAAGAATTGTTGTAATTTATTTTGACTATGGCAGACCAACACGGCTACCTACTTGAGTCTACGATCAAAGGTAGTTTGTATAGTTACAACATTCTAGGCCTTCAGGTTGTTTTTGGCTAATGGTGTCATGTAATAAATAAGTGATAACGTTAACTTCCTTTCACCCGAGGAAAGACACCCCTGTGTGTTCATGCAACAACTATTTCTAATGCAGCTTTCACTGGCAACTTGAGATTGTATTTTTAAAATACTTTTGTTATTTTAGTTTGGAACCCCCCCTTGGTGCATATTTTCATATTCATCTTCCCATATCTTGTCCCTTATTTTTCAGGCTCATGAGCTGCCAGGGTCTGCATTGGCTGACCTGGCAACCTCGTTTGTTGAAGCTATCAAAGGTGGCATCTTGCTCAGTGGCAGGTCTTTGGAGCTATTCCCTACAGTTCTGACTGCACTAGCGACAGCTAAAGAGACACTGGTTTATGGGGCAGGTAAGCCCTATCCCTTCTTTCTTCCTTATTTTCATTTGACTAGCAACTTGTCCTAAGTGCACTTGTACTGTGTGCTTTCCCACCCCTTTCCAGGTGAGCTGAGTGGGGAAGAGTTTAAGAAACAGCTGATCAATACACTTTGTTCCAGCAGGTAGGCATGTCTTCAGCAGGTCATGTACAGTTCTGTGCTTGCCTTTAGAATTGTTCAGAATGCACCTGTTTTATGTAAGCAACTCTTTGCTATGTTTTACCCAGTCAAATGTTAAACTCTGGTACTGGTTTTTATTGGTGTTCTTACTTGACTTCCACCAAAATGGTGAGTTGCAACAACATAAAAATGCAATAGCAAAACCAGTTAAAACATTTTACAATCAAAAGAACAAGGGTGGGTCCTAAATATTCTTTTTGTTTGAGTGTTAGTATTTTGCTTTCCAAATCACATTCCTCTAGCAGTCAACTAGCCTCTCAAGCCTCTCAGGATCATGTACATGGAAATATTACAAGTTTAATAAAATCTTGCTTTTCAGTATTGCACCATCTCAGCACAGGAAACCAACTGTCTAGCCTGCAACATGGGTCCTAAATATATATTTTGAGGTGTCAAAGACCACGGTAAAGTGTGCCTGTATCATTTTAGAAAAGCTATACAATAAAGGTGCCAGGCACACCTCTTTCAGGAGGAAATTCCACAGCTTAGGGGTTGCCACAGAGAATTGCCTCTCCTGGGCTGCCACCACTGAACTTCTGAGGGTGGCAGAATAACAAAGAAGGCTCCTTCTGCCAGTCTTAACACCCAAGAGGGTCTGTAAGGAAGGAGATAGTCTTTTCAGATATTTGGGGCCTAAGTTTTTAGGGCTTTGAACACCCACATGAGGGCCGTGAATCACATCTGGAAATGAACTGGCAACCTGTACAGGGTTGTTGCTTTCTTTTTTAGAAAAGGGGGGCAATTATATGTGTTCTAACTAGGACCCCAGCCAGTAATCTGGCTATTGAAGTTTCTGAGTCATCTTCAAGGGCAGCTATTGCAATTAATCCAACTGTAGGTGCACTGGGGCAGACATCTGTCTCACCACCCCTTTATTTCACAAACTGTCATGTGTAACACAACTATCCCTGCTGGAAGTATTTTTTGTTAGTACTTTATTTTCTGTTTTCAAACCTTCTGATTGATTTTTATATGGGCAGGTGGAGTTCTCAACATGTGATACATCTCTCCTCCATGTTCAGGTAGCCTCTCTACAATTTTTTTATTTTCTTTTTTTCATTGCTGACTTGGGGAGCACTTACAGAGGTGAGGGGAGAGCAGTTTGACTAGGCATGTCATTCATAATCCATGCTTGCACTTTGGAAGAAGTTCTAGTTGGCCAAGTGTTTCCTAAGTGGGAAAGGTTCTTGATCCAAGGCTAATTTCTGGGATATACCATTTGGGGGCCAGTGTAGTGGAGACAGTATCAGACATGGAGCATGGAGACTTGGATTAAAATCCCCACTTAACCATGAATGATTGTGGGCCAGTCTCAACCTAACCTGCCACACAGGATTGTTGTGAAGATAACTTGAGGGGTGGGGCTGCCTTGAGCCCCTTGGAAGAAAGTTGGGCTATGAATGTAAATCATAAATAATACTTGCTGGTTTTTGTACCGTGGTGTTTGTGGATCCAGAGGCTTCTCTGCTGTTGTTTTGGACTGATGTTTGGGTAGATGATCTGGACTGGCTTTCATCTTTACTCTGCAGGGACATCCCACTGAGTGCAGAAGAGCTGCAGTTTGTGGTGGAAAAGGTCTTAAGGATGTTCTCTCAGTTGGACCTCCAAGAAATCCCTCCTTTAGTTTATCAGCTTCTGTTGCTTTCTGCAAAGGTAAGCTTTTTGGAAAATTTGACCAGGCTCCGCAAATCTCAAAACCTGGACCCTGCAACTGACATGCAGTAGGTTCTGTGGATGAGTCAGATCACATAATGATGATGATGATAACAACAACAATAAGTAATAATACTACTAATTATTATTTATACCCTTCTCATCTGGATAGGCGATTTCCAATATATATAAAAACATTATCTAACATTAAACATTAACAACTTCCAATTCAGCCCAGCATTGCCTAGTCTGATTGTTAGAAGTTTTTCAGGGTCTTGGGGAGAGATCTTTCCTGGTACCTGGTCCTTTTAACTGGAGATGCCAGAAAGTTTTAATCTGATACCTTCTGCATCTAAACATGCACTCCACTACTGAGACATAATCTCTCTCCAAATGTTTGTATGAATGTTTATTGTTACTGTACTTTATTACCGTAATACTGTGGTGCACTTTCTGTTTACTTTGTCTTGTGATCTTTCAGGGCAGCAAGAAAAACATTTTGGAAGGGATAATCAACTTTTTCAATCAGATGGATAAGAAGCAAAAAGAAGAGCAGGGAAATTCAGAGTGAGTCCCCTCTTATATTCTCATTTTTCTGCTCTGATATTTGTTACTCTCTTTTCCCTGTAAGGACACCTTCGATTCTGGGGCAAATGTGTTGTTTTAGTTTCTCTGCGGTTGTCCTTATTCCATCCCTGCCACAACTGTCTTTCTATCTTTGGCCTCTCTGTGACTGATTCTTTTCAGATCAATGGACCTTGAAGAAGCCACAGTGCCCCAGGACCAACTTCGCCATGTGGAAGGCACAGTCATTCTGCATATCGTGCTGGCTATTACTCTGGACCAGGATTTGGGAAAAGAGCTAATAAAATACTTAAAGGTATATCAAATGCATAATGTTGATGCTGAGGATGTCGCTGATATGCCAGATATTGGTAGCATTAATCTGTTTATGCCAATGCTAGATATAGTTTGGTCTGTGTTGATAACAGTCTTCTAGGACTGAACTCACCGCTTGGGACATTGTTCTGACCTAAGCTAATTGTGGCTTTGAATGCCAGTCACTCCTAGAATTCTGTGATGTCTTACCTGCTTTCATTTTTTTCCAGCTGGGTGAAATGCTTGCTGGCTTTGGCATTGTGTTCCTGGTTGTTTTAAGCCACACTTCTTTATGTCTGATTTATAGGGAGCTGTGGTGTAATGTCATCTTACCACATTAAACAATTGCATTGCTGAAACTGGCAGCTGAAATGGGGGTGTGGCTCTGTGGGTCTGATGCTTGTTCCCAGGTTAATAAATGATGACTTATTAAATCAGGAATGTTACATCCAAATGGAGCCCCTCTTTTGCAGAAAGAGAGGCACAAAAATCAACGTAATCTGGCAGCCCTGCTTATGTTAACCCAACCACATGGACCTAGTGGCTGGACTTGTGTCCTCTTTTTGGCTCTTTCTCCCTGCAAGACAAAGAGAAAGGGGTAGAAGGGAGATTCAGAATTCAGCTCTGCAGCATTTACACAGCTGTGGGAGCAAAACAGTCCCAAGCGCTGCATTTATAGCCAAGCAGTTTCTCAAAGAGGACTGCGTTAGGAAGGCTATCTGTAAGATGGTCTCTTTTCCTGTAAAAAAGGAGAGCGAAAGGCTTTACACAGGCTTGAACCAACTCTGCTGCCTAACCATCCCCATCTTTTGTTGAAGTTTTGGAGAGAAAAGTATTTGGGGCACAAGGAACCAGAGGGGCTTGGAGAATGCTGTGATGGCTTCTGCCATCCAAGTGCAAACTTGGCTTTTGACTTTTGTTTAGAAGAGCTGAACATTCAACCAAAGCTGAGAACTATGTGTCCGAATAACTAAGCCAATGCTAGCTGTTGCAGAAAACACTGAGCTACATGAATCAATGGTCTGAGTCCCTATAAGACAGCTTGATGTAGAATAAATTACATGATGAAACAGATTCAGTGACATAGCTGCCAAGCTTAGTCCGCTGAGACAAGAGGAACACTCATATCCATTATTGGTCTAACTTCCATTCTAACTATAGTTTTAAATAAAAAAGGAAACATTTACTTTATAAATCACACACACACACACAGAGTATATATATAATCATCTCATTATAAATATGAAGCCCTCTAACTTTCTCCATTTGCTTGATGCTTTGTAGACTGAGCAACAAGGGGATCTTAGCAAGGTCTTGTGTCCCTTCAGCATAACCATTCTGCTCTCAGTGACCAGAATACACCGATTTGAAGACCAGGTATGTCTTTCCCTGCTAGCGCTTGACTACATCAGTGAGCCTGATAGAGAATATTTAGGTGGGCTGATGGAGCTTTTAGTTGGCAGGTTTGTTCACGCAATGTTTGGTTCTGGCTGGGACTCTCAGTGGTGGAAATTGGACAAGCGTAATCTCTCTTGCCCACTCAACTTTTGTGCTTTAGGTCTTTGACTTTTTGAAATCTTCAGTTATGAGGAGCTTCAAGGACAAGCAGTTTCTTCAGGGCTCCAAGTTCCTGCAGGAATTGGCTCCTCAAAACTATGACATATCTGCCGTGGTTTTGGAAGTTGTGGCAAACAGGTGAGTTTCTGCAGTCTACCAATGAAGAACTTGATGGACAAATTTCTCACCGTTTCTCTTCTCTCTCCTCAACCCCTGGCATTATTCTTCGATAGTAATGCACACATTTAGTAAGTGGGGAGATAAGGATGCTGTAGAGTATTGTTGCCTTTGCAAAAATGCCCGGTTCTGCCCATGCCCAAGAATGTACATAAAAAGAATCTGCTTATGCCCATCTGGTTCTGCAACCTATTCTTACAGTGGTGAACCATATGCATATGCAAAGCCTGTAAGCAAATGAATAAAAAGTAAATGTTCTTTTAAAGTTGCTGTCTCCCTCTCCCTTCTTTTAATGACTCCATCCAGTGTGTTCGGTTGGGATCATGTGACTCGGGGCCTGGTGGATCTTGGATTCATCCTGATGGACTCCTATGGGCCAAAAAGAACTTTGGGAGGCAAAGTCATGGAAACGAACCACGGCCTTTCTAAAACTCCAGCCCAGCAAGCTTGTAAGTTGGGAACTGATCTCCTATTGGAAGCCTTCAAGGTAAGGAGATGCCATTATAGGGAAACAGCTGTGATTTATATCGTCTTCTCCAGTTCTTTGATAACATTTCAAGCATTGTTGAATCTTTCAGTTAAAATTGGAGCCACACCTTTCTTCCTTAAATCCAAAAATGTTTACTTTTACACCATATAAGAGAAGGAATTGCATACCCCTTGTATGTTCCTGCACGAGTCACAGTTCTGAGCACAACTTATGATTAGGCTGAGCTAAGCACACAGTAGTGATATGCACACATTTTGAGGTTGGCTAGCTGCCTTTGTCTGCACCAAAAGTGACTGATCCATCATCCTTTGCCGGAGGGACATTAATTCGGGTGAGGGTCTTTCCTTCCACTTGCTCCATAGTTAGGGTTATGTTAGTCATAGCAGCAATATTGGAGTAAACTTTTTTTATGGTCTGATAAATCTGCAAGTCTGGCTACAGCCTCAAAAGTCGACCTATGACTGAATTTTAGTGTCCTGTCTGCTTTCAGGTCCATGAACCGATCCGAAGTGAAATACTGGAACAGGTCCTGAACAGAGTCATCACAAATGCAGGCTCCCCTATCAGCCACTTCTTAGGTAACTGTGAAATGAGCAAAGGGGGCACATTATTGCAAGGGAAATCTCATGATCTCATGTCTGCACAGTTCGATAAAACAGCTTCTTGGTTTCTTTCCTCCCTCAACTTCAGAAGGGAGTGGTGCTCCATCTGTTTTCCAGATCCATAATTGTCTGTCTTTAAGAAGTAGAAGTCTCACATAGCAGTCATACTCTCTTGTGTAAAAATGTAAAGGTAAAGGACCTCTGGACAATTAAGTCCAGTCAAAGGCGACTATGGGATTGTGGCGCTCATCTTGCTTTCAGGCCGAGGGAGCTGATGTTTGTCCACAGACAGCTTTCCGGGTCCTGTGGCCAGCATGACTAAATTGTTTCTGGCACAACAAAACACCATGACGGAAACCAGAGTGCAAGGAAACGCTGTTGAGCTTCCCACCGCAGTGGTACCTATTTATCTACTTGCACTGGTGTGCTTTCAAACTGCTAGGTTGGCAGGAGCTGTGTCAGACCAACGGGAGCTAACCCAGTCGCAGGGATTTGAACCGCCGACCTTCCGATCGGCAAGCCCAAGAGGCTCAGTGGTTTAGACACTCTCTCATGTACCTTATGATTGTTATATGTTTTGTTGTTTTTGAAAAACTATACCAGTCTTTCCATTTACAGAAAGGGAGTTTATGCAAAGAAAGTCCAAGGGAGTTTATGCAAAGGAAACCACACCAGATTGCTGCCAAACCTAAAAGCCAGTGGTTTGTAGCAGTTGTAGTCAAAATGCAGTTTATTCCCAATTAGAGCCCCAGTTGCATACAAAGTTATTTTCCCACACCCATTTTATCCTCATAACAACCCTGCGATGTAGGTTAGGTTGAGAGATGGAGACTGACTCTCGTTTGCTAACTGAGCTTCCTGGCTGATTAGGGCTTTGAATACGAGTCTTTTTGGTCTTTGTCTGAAATACCGTATTTTTCACCCTATAGGACGCACTTTTTCCCCTCCAAAAATGAAGGGGAAATGTGTGTGCATCCTATGGGGCGAATGCAGGCTTTCGCTGAAGCCTGGAGAGCGAGGGGGGTCGGTGCGCAGAGACTTTGCCGGCACCCAGAAGCTTGGGGCGCGCTGAGCTCCGCATGCCCCAAGCTTCGGGATTAGTGCAGCGCACCTAGGGGGGAAAAATATTTTTTCCCCCTTTATTTCCCCCCCAAAAAACTAGGTGCGTCCTATGGGCCGGTACGTCCTGTGGGGCGAAAAATACGGTACTTAGTGTCTGGCCCTCAATCCTTAGTGAGTACATATTTGAAGAAGTCAGTTGTATGACCTCTTATCTTTCACTGTTCTACTTTTTTTGGAAGGTGACTTCATAATTTGTGCAGTTGTCTTTTCTTGATCTGTGAACCTACGAATCAAATGCACTTCTTTTTCTGTCCCTGGTTCTTGACATCTTGGCCTTCTTTTTCTCTTATTGAAGGCTGCAGCTCTCCTTGTTACCGTTTTCTCTTTCAGATCTGTTGTCCGGTATTATCCTGTCTGCCCCGCTCATCCTTCAGCAGTCTTCTTCAAAAGTCGCAGAGGCCTTTGATCATTTGTCATTCCTGCCTCTTGACACAGTACAAGGGTTGCTTAAGGCCGTGCAGGTAAAGTTCTTTTGTACTGGTCAGTTTTCAGCTGAAAAAGTCCTCAAAATATCTTACGAAAGAGTGCAGCATATTAAAAAAAATACTTCAAAATATATTACTACTCTTAAATTCATTCATTAAAATAGCTTTTTATCCTTTCTTTCCATTTAAAACAAATCATTGAGACACCTTGCAATCTCATCCGTATATTTAAAAATCAATAAAAGATGGAAAGGGCATGGGATATAAAGTTAATGTTTCAGAGATCAAAGAACTCAGCAGGCCAGACAATTGCTAGAAAACTGATGTTTCTGCATAGTGGCATAAAATTGTTGAGAATGTGGGACAGGTTCCCCTTGACAAGGCATTCTAAAGTCTAGGTGATGCTTTCACCTGTATGTCAACCAAACGCTACACTCAGGTCTTGCTTGTGGGCTTCCCGTTTATTTCTTGCAGTTCTCTTGCGGCTCATAGATTGGGAATGACTGACGTGGCTCTTTGATTAGGCTGATACAATGTCCTCCTCATCCCTCTCTTCTTGGCCTTCCTGCTGCTGCTGCTGCTCCTTTAGTGAAAGTGCAGAACACTTGGTTTAATGCATTCTTTTTTTCTCCTAGCCCCTGCTGAAAATTAGCATGTCCATGAGGGACTCTCTGATCCTTGTTCTTCGCAAATCAATGTTTTCTGGGTAAGCTGCCATTTTTTATGCTTTCAAAGTAAATAGACATCTATGGAGTTCCTTGGTTTCCCTACCCTCACCCCTCACTGCTTTTATCACATAAACAACACATGTGGAAAGGAGGATGTAACCTGAGGAGAGTCCCAAGAGCCAGATGGGGTCGCCAGGAGTGCCATACGCTCCAAATTCTGCATGCGTTAGTTTTTTTACCCAAGGGCTTACCCAGAACTCCATTTGCCCTGCCTCTCCCCACCCCCTGGCTGGAAAAAACCCAGTCTTTAGTACTGAATCAGAGCAAACAGCAACTGGGTTTTCTGCAGATTGCTGTTTGTTCTGATTTAGCACAAAATAGTAGGTTTTCTGCTTGGACCCATGACTTTCTAGGCACAGGACAAGTGTGGGCAAGCCCTTTCCTGAAGCCTCGGGGGAATTAGTTTCTCCACGACATGAAAAATTGAACCAAAGTTCATCATGCTTGGTTGATAGAAATAATTATTTATAATGGGTCCCAATAATAAAATGTAAAAATAAGTAGCTGTCTTTAAAAAACAGGGTTGCTGTCTTTTAAAAAACAACACACAGCACATTTTATCCACTTGATCGTACCGTAAACAAGCAACCCTGCACACCTTTGTGGCTTTCCACTCTAGGTTTGTTTGTTTGTCGTTTTATCTCTTCGCTCCAACTTTTATTTAAGGGAATTCAGCTCATCAAGCTTTGTCCACCATGAACAAGGTAGGGAGGACAGGGCACCCCAGAATTCTCAGAAGAAGCCTCCATGGGTGTCCTTAATTGTTCTCTCTTGCCTCTGTTTCCATCACAGGCAGCTGGAGGCCCGTAAGTCAGCAGTTGCTGGGTTTCTGCTCCTCTTAAAGAATTTTAAGGTTCTGGGTAGCTTGACCTCCTCCCAATGCAGCCAGGCAATTGGTGCGAGTCAGGTAAGCAGCCAGCAGCTTCCCAAAGGTCCTGTGCAGCCCCAGGCACATAGGATTGTGGCTTCAGTCATAATAAACCGGAGATGATTTCTCATGACTCTGTTACTGCCTTCTAGGTCCAGGTGGATGTTCATACCCGCTATAACGCAGCAGCCAATGAGGCCTTCTGCCTAGAAATCCTGGGCAGTTTGAGGCGATGCTTAAGTCAGCAGGCTGATGTCAGATTCATGCTCTATGAGGTAAGGAGGATCCTTTTGGCCGTGGTTCCACATAATTTCTTTGGTTCAAGCAGTGTCGAGGTTGTGGATTAATGTCAGCGTCTGCAGGCCTTTGGGAAGCTGGTTCCTGGTCTTCTGTAAGTGTTTGTGTGCTGGTGTGTTGTAGCGCTCTAGTTGTATAATACCCTTCCGCACCTCTGCTGTGCTTCATGGCAGTGCGATGGGACCTGATTTGGTTTTGTGTGTTATATTGTGAGGATCAGTTTTTGCTTCTGAGCATAGTGGCAGGCAGCAGAGGCAACATGGTTGTCTTCCATTGCCTACAGTGATGAAAATTGCCTGTGAGTGTTTTTAAGGCTCTATTATTATTATTTTAACCTTTCTTTCCTCTCAGGGTTTTTATGATGTCCTGCGGAGAAACTCCCAACTGAGTAATTCCATTCTGGAGATGCTGCTCTCTCAGGTATATGGCAAGATCAAAACATTGCAGGCTTGGTTCAGACAGTATGACAAACCGTAGTTTGGTATTGCATGTCCCAGCCCCAGGCTCACATGCTCTCTTCTCCCCAGTCTTCCCCTCCCTGTGTGATCTTGGCTTCTCAGTCAAGTCAGGCCTTTATTGTGCATAGCCAAGGGCCATTACCAATCTTAGTTTCTGATTCTGGTTTCAAATTCAGGTTTATAGGGAAAGCACAAACCAGAGCATCCTGGTTCGGACAAAATGGCAACCTTAGACCCGGAAGGTTTTTCTGTTACCATTTTTTGTTAGTTTTTAAGATGCCATAGGACACTTCATTGCTGATTCTGGTTTCAAATTCAGGTTTATAGGGAAAGCACAAACCAGAGCATCCTGGTTCGGACAAAATGGCAACCTTAGACCCGGAAGGTTTTTCTGTTACCATTTTTTGTTAGTTTTTAAGATGCCATAGGACACTTCATTGCTTTTGCTATCTGGTGGGGTAGCTGAGTTTACACAGCAAGAGGAGGTAACTCATAAGATGAAGTGAGGACGTGCATCAACTTAGAATCTTACCCTTCTCTCTCTCATTTTTTAAAAACTGCTGCTTATACCTGCGTTTCTGGCTGCCACCGTTGGGAAATGTACAGCCATTGATGGTTTAACCAGGGATGGAGAACCTTTCCATGAACCTCATTCCCTCATTGGCAACCTTCTCAGGGATGCAAGCTTGTGGCGGGCAGAGTAAGAAGTAAAAAGTGGGTGCGACCAGGGGCAAAAGTGGGCAGAGCAACAGAAGTGACTCTTAAGGTAGACACTGTGTGTGTTGCTCTCCATCCTTCATCCATGCAAGCAAGAGGTATTATCACAGATCAGGGACTCGTTCCAGCTAGGCAAAATCATTCAAAGTGGGTGCAAAGTGTTGTCAGTGGAGGTTGTGGCCTGGGGAGAGTCCTGGGGCTCAGGTAGAGAGGTGGCCAGAGAGTTCTCCAACTCTGCTTCAAAGCACCTGAAACTCAATACAAGTATTAGAAGCCGCATGGTGGTGGGGGAAATAAAACGAATGGAAGGTCAGTAAGCAGTGCATCAGTTTCCTAAGAGAGAAGGCAAATGCACATATCTTGAGCAATGCACTTGAGATGTGGATTCATGCTTCCCCCTCCTTTTTGGACAGATGTACAAACTCCCAAACTTGGGAGTAATCTGGCTCTTCTGTTTCCAGGTGAAGCTGTCTGTGCAGAAGGTTAATTGGCTTCCCTTTGTGTCAGTCATAAAGACACTTCCTTTCCACCTCCCTCTCTCGCTGCCCAGAGCATTGCTTTAAGTTTAAAAACAAAGGAGCATAGAGTTGGTGATTGGTTGGTTTTTTAACTCTTTAAATAGAAAAACATGTCAGACACCTTGGGGGGGGGGGATGCTGGTTTAAATGGGAGCAGGGGGTAGTGGGAGGAGAGGGCTGAAAATCTGTACTGATGTATATTTGAGCCAGGTATGTATGTCAGTGGATTTCACACATGGTGGTGGAAAAAGACTATTCCTGTTCCTGGGCAGAGAAGTGTGGGTAGGAAGTATGTATCTGTTTTCACCCTAGTTCAGCAATCCTAAGCTAGGGAAGATTTATTTTTTCTTTCTAACTTTAATTCAGATGCTTAGCCTTTCTCCCCTGTTCCCTCTCCTGCCTGGCAGTAAATTGGGATGATTCTCACTTGTAAAATGTTGTTCCTTATTTATTGTGGCAGATAAAGCGGTATTATGAGCCAGAACCTGACCTGCTGCCCCCATTAAAACTAGAGGGATGCATCCTGGCTCAGAGAGACCAAATCTTCCTGCAAGAACCTTTGGTGAGAGCGTTGAAGGATTGAGTCACTTGGATAATGGCTGTTAAAAGTTTGTTTTCAGTTCCACTGATATCTGGAGCTTGTAACTAGCATCTTTCAAAGGAAAGTGCCAGCATATTTCTCATAAATTGAGAACTGGCACCACTACAGACGCCACATAATACCCATTCCATATTTGTAAGAACTTGATCACTTCGTGTGGCAGCACCTGAACTTTGGAACTTCCTGCCTATTGAGATCAAGCAGGTGCCATCACTGTACTCGTTTTGGCACCTACTAGACAAGGGACGCAGGTGGTGCTGTGGGTTAAACCACAGAGCCTAGGACTTGCCTATCAGAAGGTCGGCGGTTCGAATCCCCGTGACGGGGTGAGCTCCCGTTGCTTGGTCCCTGCTCCTGCCAACCTAGCAGTTCGAAAGCACGTCAAAGTGCAAGCAGATAAATAGGTACCGCTCCGGCGGGAAGGTAAACGGCGTTTCCGTGCGCTGCTCTGGTTCATCAGAATCAGCTTTGTCATGCTGGCCACATGACCCGGAAGCTGTATGCTGGCTCCCTCGGCCAATAAAACGAGATGAGCGCCGCAACCCCAGAGTCAGCCACGACTGGACCTAATGGTCAGGGGTCCCTTTACCTTTAGACAAGCCTAACCAGATGCTTAGAAAGTTGGGGTAATTTTAATCCGTTTCAGTATTTTTACTTTTGTATGTTTTTAAAGTACGGTTGTGATTTTTTCCTCCATTTTATTGTTGTATCTTTTTTGTAAACCACTTTGAGGTTTGTTTGTTCTTTTTAACAAGCAATATATAAATTTATTAAATAAAATAAATAAATAAACTGCAGGTCCTTTTATCTTAAACAATGCATTACTCTGCACTTCTTTGGAAGAAAAGCTTCCAGAGCGGTTAGCAGCTGCTGGGCCTGAATCAGAAGCACAAGGGAGGAGGCTGGGGGAGGGTTAAAGGCCCACCTGCACTATTAGTGAAATGGTGTGAATGGTGTCCTGTCCAGCTTGGCCCTGGCAGAACAGATTACTGTATAGCAGAAGTTTTCAACCTTTTTTGGGTCCACGGCTTGATCAACTCCATTCTTTCTGCAGCACCCCTGTGGGGCTCAGAAGCCCAGTTATGTCACCCCTTGCCTGCAGAGCTGGCAGCCTCTTGCCCTTTTTCAAACATCCTCCCTTGTGGAGGGTTCCCTCAGCCTCCTCTCCCCTCTCCTTGGCCTCCCAGAGGCACCATTTGCATGTGGAGCTCATAGCCAGGACTGCTGCAATAAACAGCTGTACAAGCCTTTGGGATGCAGAGATGCAAGAGGACATCAGAGTAGGGAGGGAAAGAAAGAGGGACAGAGGCCAGTGTTGCCCGCACCACCCCTGGCCGTCATTCAAGGCACCCCAGGGTGCCACAGCACACTGGTTGAAAACCACTGCTGTATAGTATTAACCCCTCTGTGCATTAATTTGACTTAAGCATGGTGGTTATATGAAGCTGGTATCTGTTGCAAGAACATTTTCCTGAGGAGGGAGGAGGCATCTGAGCAACCTGCATGACCATTAATGATTGATGCTGCAATTTCCTTCAGGCTCACTTACTCTGCTGTATTCAGCATTGTCTGACCTGGTATAAGAGCACCTTAAGCCTGCGCCGACAGGCTGAGGAAGAAGAAGAACAAGAAGAAGAAGATGATGATGATAATAAGGGTCTCCAGCAAGACTTGGAGGAGATGCTGGAGTCGATCACACGGCGAATGATCAAGAGTGAATTAGAAGATTTTGAACTGGTAAGTTAGGAACAGGAAGGGAGAAGACTGCTCCTTTCTTTCTTTCTGCAAAGTCCTGGAGATGAGATTTTAATTTCTTTGCTTTTTATACTCAGGATAAGTCAGCAGACTTCTCTCAGTCTACAGGAGTGGGCTTGAAGAACAATATCTACGCTATTTTAGTGATGGGCGTATGTGAGGTCCTGATTGAGTACAACTTTAGCATAGGGAATTTCAGGTAAGGAATGAAATTATCCTCCCTCCCTCTGCCCTCCACCAGCATCTACGCATACAGCCAGCAGGACTTCCCAGCTGCAAACTGCATGGGATAGAGCTTGCAAGTTCAGCACAATTCCTGATAGCAGAAATAGTGAGAAAACCTAGATGGTCTTGTTGAGCTTAACACTTGGGCCCTTGACTAAGTCTCTGGAGGTTCTGGGTTCAGGTGACTGCCAGTGGTGTTAATCCCAGCTCTCCTCATGTAGTAGTGGTCCTTTAATCCCAGTAGGATGGACGTTACTTTGTCCTATCCTCCCTCAATTTCTTTTAAAACAGCTTTGCAAATGGGTCCAACTAAGTTACCTGTCCATTCTAGTGAATGACTAATATCTGCATGTTTGTCTGTGTGTTTCATGAGTGAAACATGAAATAAAAATACCTTGGTTCTGTTTTGAAATCTTTGTCTCATAGCTTTTTGCATTTTTATTTCTGCAATGTGTGTCGCAGCAAGAGCAAGTTTGAAGATGTTCTGGGCCTGTTCAAGTGCTATACCAAACTTTGCGAAATCCTGAAAGAGAAAGCTGGGAAGAACAAACCCACTTCGGCAAATAAAATTGCCCGAAGCTTCCTTTCCATGGGCTTTGTGTGCACGTTACTTACAAGTCTCTTCAGGTAAGGACCTGTGTTTCAAGGCACATTCATCTAGGGTATCTAGAAATTTTGTATCTCTCTTGATACCTGATTGTGCTTTTACCCAATTTTAGTGGTAGCTTAAGTGACCTGAGAGTACACCACTTTCTCCTCTGGCTCCATCCCTGATTCCTTTTTTGCCATGTTGACAACCATTGAGAATTTGCTTTCTTCTGATGCCCCAGGGACTGTTCCCAGAACCACGAGGAGAGCTTGGCCATTCTGCGCTCCAGCAATGAGTTCATGCGCTATGCTGTCAGTGTGGCCTTGCAGAAAGTACAGCAGTTGGAGGAGACGGGACAAACAGATGGGCCTGATGGGCAGAACAGAGATAAGATGTTCCAGAACCTCTGTAGAATTACTCGGTGAGTCCCATGGCCTGAAGACTTTGGTGTGGTATTAGTAAAGGATACCTCTTAAATATCTCAAGCTCTTACATATTAAAAAATGGAGAAAGAAAACAAAGAGGAGTTTGAAACTAAGCCAGTGTTGGGATTCTGAGCAAGTAACCTCTTGGTCTTTGAGGCCACTGAGCAGCAGACTTCTGCAGTAGTTAGTTAAATCAAACTGTTTTGTACAGTTTTTGCAATATTGTAAACAATATCGTATAGAGGTTTCCAATAATAAATTCAGCTCTATAATACAGGCAGAAGATACTGCCATCATAAAGTGTATCTAGGCAAGAAGAATATGCATTCTGAATATTTTTTATCCTGGCTTGAGAGAATCCCCGAGGCAAGAGAAATGAGCTGTTTCTTGAAGCTGCCAGTCTTAGGTATGCCGGTGGTTCCCAATGATAGCAAGCAAACCTGAACAGATGTTCATCTGCCATACCTCCCCTGACTCTGCTCTTCCTCAGGGACAGTGGGGGCAAAGGGAAGTTAAGAGTCCATCAGGCATTTCTGCTGTTACTGGTATCCATAACTCCCAGTCCTCAGCACTCTTGACTGTTGGAGGCAATGCAGAGGCAGTGATTCTTAAAATCATCTCCCCTACCCTCTTGCTGATGTTGCTGACTCCCACAGAAGCCAGGGGGGTGGGGAGGTAGGCTTCTAGGCTTAATAGCAACCAGATGTTTTCCATCTCTCTGGGGCAGGAATTCTTTGCCTAAGTTGTGTCCACCCACGCTGCTCTGCCCCACGGCAGTAGGGGCGGAATGAAGTCCAGGGGAGGACATACATTTTTCCGGGTTCTCTACCCAAATTCACCAGCTACAATGGTGAATGATACACTAGTGGAGGATGCCAGGTTCCCTGCACAGGCTGCAGCATGTTAAGTACACAACTGCCAACCCCAATGGCTCTCTTCTGCCTCCACCGTCAGAGGCAGTGACGCTTCTGAATATCAGTTGCTGGAAACCACATGATGGGAGAATGCTCTTGCACTCAGCTCTTGCTTGCAGGCTTCCCACAGGCTGGCCGCTGTGAGAATGGAATGCTGGACTAGGTGGACTCCTGGCCGGTTCTTACTGGGATCACATTGTGCCACTGAAGACTGAGGAAGTCCTAGCCATAATGAAGGACTTGTCATAAGATGCACCCATTCAGCAGGGTGCAGCTTGTCAGCTATATATAGTGGACGACCAGGGATTGGATTTTCATTCTGTTTTTGCTGCCTGTCTGAGACGGCAGAAACCTGAGAAATTATCAAGCAGCTGGCATGCCCAGTGTGTGGCTTGCTGGCTGTGCATGGTTTTGTTGGCCACAAACTGTGCAGGCCTGACTTTGACTGTACAGTGGTACCTCGGGTTAAGAACTTAATTCGTGCCGGAGGTCCATTCTTAACCTGAAACTGTTCTTAACCTGAGACACCACTTTAGCTAATGGGACCTCCTGCTGCCGCTGCGCTGCCGCCATGCAATTTCTGTTCTTATCCTGAAGCAAAGTTCTTAACCCGAGGTACTATTTCTGGGTTAGTGGAGTCTGTAACCTGAAGCGTCTGTAACCCAAGGTACCACTGTACTAACTTTGACAGTACTGAGCAAGAGGTGCATGTAAGAGACGTGAACTTCTGCTCCCACCCTCCTCTGCATGCATGAATAGAGAGTTAAGCACAATAATAGCGGATGAGTAGTTTGGGTACAAGGGTTGGCTGTTCCTAGTCATCACACATGGCCATTAAGCCTGCCTTAAATCACCCCCTACTTTCCTCAAAGAGTCCTGCTGTGGAGATACAGCTCAATCCCAACCGCAGCTGAAGAATCAGGCAAGAAGGAGAAGGGCAAGAGCATCTCACTGTTGTGCTTGGAGGGTTTGCTGCGGATCTTTAACACCATGCAACAGCTGTATCCAGCAAAGATCCCACAGTTTCTGCAGGCACTGGGTAAGCATGAAGGCTCGTTTTCTGCTGAATTGTCAGTGAAGGGGCTGGAAGTGTCATCGGAACACTCCTGCGGAATGCTCTTTCTGTAAAGATTCTGCAGGCCCCTTCTTTGTTGACCTCCGGGTGTCTACTAAACACTTTTCTATGCTGCCAAGCTTATGCAGACAATTAATAAATCTATCTTTTGTCATAGTGAGCTGATGATCTGTGAATTTAAGTTTTTGCATGGTTTTTTTTATTGTATATGCATATAAAATTATTGTAGACTACTGATATTTTTTAAAGGAACTGCAGCATACAAGTATTTTTATAAATATAAACAAATATACTTCCGGCCACTGCTTTTCAAAGTAATGATAATCTCCATGTGCATAGCTGTGATGAATTCTCTCTCCTGATCTCAGCTTCTACCTTGTTGCCATTCTCCCTCCTCCTTTTTTTCCTTTTTTCCAGATATTGCAAACGAAGATGCGGAAGAAGACGGAGACGTTAACGTCACTGAGAAAGCAGCCTTTCAGATTCGACAGTTTCAGGTGAACTGCAGAAAGGTGATGTTAGGGTTGAACTGCTTGAAGGGATGGATCGACTCTTGTTCAGGAGGATGCAGGCAGAGATACTGGGCCTGTGCTCTCAGTTTGCTGCTTACAATTTGCAAAGCCATTGGAGCAGATCTAGGAAAGGAGCATCTCCTACTTAGGGAACTGCCTAAGAATACTTGGATAAGAACAGAAAGTTTGAGTCTCAAAAAGTGTTCACCCCACCTTCCTCCCCTCCTTTCATTGCTTTCCTACATTTGTTGTTTGCTCATGCAGTCTATTTTCCTTTCTCCCTCCTTCTCAGAGGTCATTAGTGAACCAGCTCAGCAACGCTGACGATGACTTCAGCAGCAAGGAAGCACTTCTGTTAATCAACATCCTTGCAACTCTTTCCAAACTGTTGGAGCCCTCTTCCCTCCAGGTATATACTGCAGAGTGATGCCACTGGCCTGATCCACCAGCCGTTCCTCATGTTTAAGCTGGTCTCTGTGTTACATGTGGACCAGCCCTCAGTCCAATCTATCTGATTAAACTCTTGCTTTTAATACGTATCATTTATTTATTATCTCTTAACTCTTCTGATCTGCCTTTCAACCCACATTGAAAACAGCTCTCATGGTGGCTTTACAACAACATAAACACTAATAATTCTGTACTGAGAAAAGTCACCCTCTCTCTTCTTGTGCAGTTCATGCAGCTGTTATCCTGGACAGTCAAGATTTGCAAGGAAACTAGCCTAGGTAAGATTTCTGACCAGGTAAGACTTCGTTCCCCTGCCTTAGGCCTTATGACATCTGCAGCTTAGGTCATCAAATGAAATGTAGCATCCAGGTTTAAAGAAAGGGTTAAATAAATTAATGGGAGATAAGGTACCCAAAGTTGTTTGACAGAAGTTCAGGCCACTAAACATCTTCATGCGACCCAATGCAAGTGCAACACTGCTTGATTTCCTTGCCATGATTAGGTTTATCCTGTGGGTTCACATTCTCTTCTTTCTCTCTCCCTTCCTTACTTACCATTTTTGGAACTGTGGTCAGCATTATGCCTGTTTCGGTGTTTTTGACAAAAGCAGCACTAAATAGCACTTTTTAGCCCTGGTTACGGGATGCGGGTGGCGCTGTGGGTTAAACCACAGAGCCTAGGACTTGCCGATCAGAAGGTCGGTGGTTCAAATCCCCATGACGGGGTGAGCTCCCGTTGCTCGGTCCCTGCTCCTGCCAACCTACCAGTTCGAAAGCACGTCAAAGTGCAAGTAGATAAATAGGTACCGCTCTGGCGGGAAGGTAAACGGCGTTTCCATGTGCTGCTCTGGTTCGCCAGAAGCGGCTTAGTCATGCTGGCCACATGACCCGGAAGCTGTCTGCGGACAAACACCGGCTCCCTCGGCCTATAGAGCGAGATGAGCACGCAACCCCAGAGTCGGTCACAACTGGACCTAATGGTCAGGGGTTCCTTTGCCCTTTACCTTTAGCCCTGGTTAGTGAAAATTATGATAGAGTGTGAGTATGCTAACTTTAATTTGCTTTGAACATGAGAAAAGCAGATTAAGCAGTGTTAGATTTGCAGAAGGCCTGTTAAGAGATGGAATGCTGGGCTGGGTTGGTTGTTGACCTGACCCAGTAGACCAGCCATGGTGTCTCCAAAGCTGACTTGTGTTTTCGCTCTCCACAGATGACGCCCCTTGCTGCAAAGGCTTGCTAGCCCTGCTCTTCAGTCTGCATGTTCTCATCAAGACCCCAGGCAGTGTATTGCGTGAGCTTGCCCAGGATATCCATGCTCAGCTTGGGGACATAGACCAGGTAACATATCAGTTGAGCCTTTTAGACTGAGCTTATCAGTCTGCATGCTTTTGCCAATGCAGAGCTTGTGCGGTTGTTCTGTATCCCCAAATCCCCTTCCTGGATATAGCTGTTGAAAGAACGTAGAATCAGGCTGGTGTAGTGGTTAGAGTGTTAGACCAGAGAAATTTGGGTTCAAATTCCCATTTAGAGACCAAGCTCACTTGAGTGACACTGAACCAGTGACTATTATCCTATCCTACCTCGTGGGGTTGTTGTGAAGATAAAAAGGAATGGTGGAATAATAATAATAAAAAAGATAGGTATCTAAATTACTGTTTGTTTCATCTTTTTAATCCCCCACTCTCTACCTAGGATATTGAAATGGAGCACCAGTCCCACTTTGCTATTGTGAATGCCAAGACAGCAGCTCCTACAGCTTGTGTGAGTTGGTGTAAAAACAAAACAAAAAACACAACACAAAACTAGGTTCAAATTTAATGAAAAGTGATACATAAATGTGACAAGTAAATTCTACTTGGCAATTTCCTATGGCTGCAAGGCACATTGTGCTATTCAAAGCAATTTCTTTCTCTCTTAGAGCCAGTGTGGTGTAGTGGTTAAGTGCGATAGACTCGTAATCTGGGGAACCGGGTTCGCGTCTCCGCTCCTCCACATGCAGCTGCTGGGTGACCTTGGGCCAGTCACACTTCTTTGAAGTCTCTCAGCCCCACTCACCTCACAGAGTGTTTGTTGTGGGGGAGGAAGGGAAAGGAGAATGTTAGCTGCTTTGAGACTCCTTCGGGAAGTGATAAAGCGGGCTATCAAATCCAAACTCTTCTTCTCTTCTTAGTTACTGATTTTGAGTCGAGCAGAGAAGGTCCTCGAAGAGGTGGACTGGCTGATCAATAAGATGAAGAGTCATCTGGGACTGGAGGCAGCAGGTAAGAAAAAGAACAGTAGTTCTCAAATGGTGTCCTATTGGGTTGTCTCTTGTTAAGAAGTATGAACAGCTCAGCTGACGATTCCCACTCTCATCCTTATTGTCAAGTCAAGAAAAAACAACACAGGATCAGGGACAAAAGGCCTTTTGGCACAGTTTTTAGGAAAAGACCCAAGAGAAACAAGTTTTCATAGGACAAAAAACAGTCCATCTGTCAACTCTGGTCAACATGGTCAACTCTGTGAAATTGTTTGAATTAAGCTCAGGAACAAATTTGTTAATCAGTACAGATGACAGCCACATTCTAGACCAACTGAAATTTCCAAACTGAATTCAAGGACAACACCAAGTAGAGCTTGTTCCCGAGGCGACCAGGATATGATGATCAAGGCCAGCATCTCAAGGAAAAGACACATAAATCAAAGCTGTAAGAAGTGAACTTAATTGATGCTGCTGCTACTTGACCAACCAGGAACTGGGCTTGAACTTGGAACACGTTTAAACTGTGTACCTGATTTTTAAAGGGGAGTGCACACCCATTCAAACAGGCTATGTGACTATTTCTAGATCTCAAGGACCTTTGTCTTTGTGGTTTTTACGAAGCTTTTTCCTTCCTTTTGTAGAAGATGCCTCTCAAGCAACAAACCCAACCCAGCCTCTGGAAAAGGCAATCATTCTTCAGCTTGGGACTTTGTTAACTGCATACCATGAGCTGGTACAAACAGCTTTGCCTCCGGGAAGCTGTGTGGACACACTGCTCAGGAGTGTCAGCAAGATGTACACCACTCTTACAAGCCTTGTAAAATATGTGAGTGCTCTTGACCTGAGGCATGAGGTTTGGGTTTGAGGGTCTGATCATCAACTTTTCCTAAGCCCAACTTAGCCTAGATGCCTAAAAACTGATGATGGGCTACTGTCAGGTAGCCAGTAGTGCATAGATCATGCAAGTTTGTTTCTAAAATGTATAACCTGCTATGTAGCCTGACTAATTCTTATGGTAGTTTACGTTAGCCTACTTGGGCAGAAAATCCCAGTGGAAGGCCACCACTACTAAGAATATCCTGACTCTTAATAAATTGCTACCTGCCAAATTTCAGTTGAGGGGGTCGCCAAAAGTATTATTTCTGTAGGATCTCTGCTGCTGATCTTACACAACACAAATGCTAACAACAGGCAAGGACGCCCAGACCATTTGCATTCTGTAGCAGGGAGTTCCTGTGGCTCATATACCATGTCCTCTTGCATTGCTTTTTTTTTTAGTATCTCCAAGTGTGCCGAACCACAACATGGGCGATTCCAGGACGGCTAGAAAAGCTGGTGGGTGTTACGTGATCCTGTACAATGCCTGTTAGTAGGTGCTGAATAAATGTTTTCTGCTTTAATTCCGAAGAAAATTCTTGAAATAAGTGGCATTATCTTCTCTAGGTTAGACTCTCTGGCTCCCACTTGACCCCCCAGTGTTATGCCTTCATCACATATGTGCAGGTAAGCCAAAAATTTGAATTTCCCATTTCACACTCCCAATCCCAAACAGTGCATCTATTAACCTAGGGGAAAACAGCATTTACATATGCTGACGGCACAGGAGGCATCAACCTTGCTGAAGTCAAGTGGGTTTGGGTCTGGTCAGTGCCTAGATGGGACCATACCTGTGCTTGCTGCCTTGAGGTTCATTTAAAGAGACTGCTCTGTTTTGGTGAAAGCTGTGATGCTGAGGAAGCTAAATTCTGTACCCGGCACAATTTTCTATGCTCTCAGCATAAATAGCCCTGCTCATAAATGCAGAGAATGTTGTTATCAGTGGCAAGACAGGAAAATGAGAATCCTAACAATAATAGAAAAGAATGGAACGTATTCTTCTGATTAGACCAAGTCGTGTTTTAAATCTGGGAGGTACTGATATGGTGAATTTTGGCACTATCCTACTTTTAACTCTGTGTTCTGTGCAGCAAAAAGCTGCAGACTACAGAACTATCCTGCCCTTATTTAACGAAGGTGTGGTATGGATGAGGGGCTCAGTATTTCCTGCAAAGATGGATTACGATTGCAAAAAATGACTTCTTCAGAGTGAGGACTATGGAAAGGTCAACAGGAAGAACTGGAGTAGCAAGAAGGGAGAGGAGGATAGGTCTGGATTAAACCCAAATATAAATTCAGCAATGAACACTCCCTGTAAAAGGGGCTTTCTCTTTTTATGAATTGCTCCAACATTTTATACCAGCTTGTTAACCCTATAATACAGAAACTCAATCCCCTATCTTTACATGCCAAGCAACTTCTCCTTTCAGAATATCCAGAGTGAAACCTTGAGCATGGCAGGAGAAAAGAAAAAGAAGAAAAAGGAGAATACAACAGCTGAGGTGTCCACCGTCATGGTGAGGATGGTTATTTCTGCCCAGAAATACACTGGACCCTTAGTTATCTAATTGAGTTTCAATGGGATGTACTTAAAGCCTTAAGTCTCTGCTCCTTCAGTAGCAGAGGATGGCAGCATAAACTACCACTGAATACTCACAGGTGCAGTTTGAATTGTGGAGGACAGATAAACTTGCACAAAGCCTTGAATAGCTATGTTTTTCAAGTCAGTTTTGTCGCTCAGGGTTTAATCAAATTCAGAGCATCTATATCGCCTTAGCATTTGGTTCCCTAATCATGTGGATAATACTCACCCTGAAATGATATTAAAAATATTTGAAAGGCCTACATAGCTATTTACTGTGAGATCCTGTAATTGTGCTGCCACTGTATTTAATGCACTTCAATGCTTTCCTTCCCTCTGTAGGCCAAAGTGTTGCGGGAATCCAAGCCAATTCCTAACTTGATTTTTGCCATAGAACAATATGAGAATTTTCTGATCCATCTCTCAAAAAAGTCAAAGGTAACATTCTAGTCTAAGAATGTAGCTGCAACTTTCGGGCACACCTTGGCAACTTCTTAGGATAGCTCAGTTGGTAGAGCATTAGACTCTTAATCTTAGGGTCATGGGGCCACACTGGGCCAAGAGATTCCTGAATTGCAGGTGGTTGGACTAGATGCCCCCCATGGTCCCTTCCAACTCTGATTCCATGAAAATTATGCAAGTTAACAGGAAATTGAATTATTATTTTTATTGACACTTAAAAAGCTAAGCAGTTCAAATGAAGGACTGTCCTTGCTGAATAGACTATTCATTTATCAGATACATTTTGTATATGCCATTGGTAATCTTTTTCAAATACTTTGGTGCAATGAGTCACGTCTGTTAGAACCCAAGATGAAACCCAGAAAGGCCTGTGTCTACCGTTTGCAAGGAATACACACAAAAAGAATAAAAGTAATGTTTGTAATAATTAGTAATCTTTTCTGTAAATAGACAAATACCTTCTGTGCTTCGAAGTGCTGTTCATCAGGGATATAGATCTTAGAACAAGGGACACCTGCTCCTTTATGTATCCAATATTTATGATATTGGTTCGGTATGGTCCGAGTCACTTTTGGCACAAAAAAGTACATGTTTTCACTAACTTTTTGAGCCTTGACACTGTGATTTTTACTACTGATATCTTACTATTTGTGTTCTGTAATTTTCAGTATGTAAATGGCTTTGAGGCAACTTGTGATGAAAGGTTGTGGATAAACTTGGGGTTTTTTTGCTTCTACATTTAAGTTTTCATAAGCTATGCCTATAGGTGGTGCAAGCTTTCACTCTGACTACCTCTTGGGCTGCTTGCTGCAGGTCAACCTGATGCAATATATGAAACTGAGCACCTCCCGGGACTTCCGTATCAATGTGTCCACTTTGGAGAACGCTCTACAGGAACAAAATGCTGAAGATAGGGAGAATGAGCCAGCCAACGGCCAGGTCAGTAGTAGACATTCTAAAAAGATGCAATCTATTTTCTGCCAATATAAATGTAAATCTGCACTTCCAAAGTGCCTTCTATGAAATTCATATGAAGCTTAGTCAGTTGTATGCTAATGGTAAATACCCATTTCTGTACAATGGCAACTTGTTTTGAAGTGTGGGGAATATCCCTTTGCATCATCCTGACTACTCAATTTTACCACTGAGTCTCAGCAGCCTCTGTGGGGGTGAGGAAGACACATGAATGCTAATGAGATGACAAAAATGAAGAACATGACACTTTTCTAGCAGAAGTTAATTTTCAGAGGTGTTTTTCAGAGTAAAAATTGCTTTAAACAGCAGGTTTTAAAATTGTGTTTCAGTAACTCAGGACTCCTCTGGCGCATTTACTAATAGCCTGTTTTCATCTCTTTTAGAGCACTGCATCTACCCAATCCAACACCAGCCAGGAACCCAAAACTAAGAGGCGACGTAAAAAATAAGAGCTGCCTTGGTCATTCCCAAGTGACTACTGTAGCTTGGTTCTGCTTGCCCTGTGAAGCATTAATGGAGAAAGATGAAAGTTTCATTTTTAAGATGGGCTTTAATTAGGTTTCTGCTTGCCATACGAATGACATGCAATTCTCTGAATGCTTGTACCACAACAGGCTACTGAATAACCATCCCGGCACAGCCCAGTTAAAGTGCAATCTGTCCTCCTGGATGTTCTGTCACTGATTCACCTTTGCAGCTGTAGCCTGTTTTAATGATAGCCCTGAAGTCTTCTCCCTCTTCTCAGTGAAAAAGTGCAAATCACAGGGAGTGGGCAGGTCTCCTTGCTTAAGCTGCTTCTGGGAGGATTCACTGAGCTGGTAGGTTTCCCGTCAGTTGAAGTCTTGCACCCTATTTTTGTTTCTGCAATGACCCTTTGGTTATTTTGAGAAGTTGATATATATCAAGAGCATCACCTGAAAGAAATTAAATAGTCATGTTTACACCCCCCAGCCACATAACAGATACTGAAAACCACTTTGAGATCTACTTGTTGATCTTGAAATAGCTAGCAAGCTGGGAAGGGAATAGAACAAGTAATCAACACCACTGTTTATTCCAAAACTACTGATATTACAAGAGAATGGTGGAGAATATTCCTAAATCTAGGACTGACCGCCATTTTTCTAAAATGCATTTTCCCTAAAAGATTTGCTTTAAAGGATTCCTGCCAGAGCTTAATTTAATAAAATACATGAACCCTTCTCCTGCAGTGGTTTCTTCTCAAGCTGTCATAGTTGGAACAAAATTGCCATTGCAGCTCAATAATTAACAAGCTTTAGTTAGAAGTTGTTTAAACACTCATTAATTCACGCCAATTAAAAAGTGATTATGTCAAGTGCTGAGCATAATTACTACTTGTGAGACAAGATTTCATCTTGAAGTGTTTGTAAGCACTCTGTTATTTACACTGTACCTTTGCACTATTTCCAGTCAGTGGCTGGATAACAAGCCTAGAGCTGATGGAGTGAGAACAAGCAATATGGGAAAGCCAGATGTTGCAGAACGGCTTCCCTATGCAAATGTATCAAAGCATAATAAAATGTTACATTGGGCAAAGAAACAAAGACTGACTGGGACATCACATCCCACAGTTATTGTGAAGATGGACTCTCTCCTTTCTGTGGGAAACTAAGGCTGCTGTGCATACTTACCTAAGTATAAGTGTCAGTGAATTGAGTGAGGTTTTCTGCTGGGTAATAGGGCTGTCTTTCTACTTGCACAAAAATGTAAGGTGTTATCATATTGCAGTTCTTGTGGCAGCAACACAAACAACATGACAACAGCAGGTGAGGTGAGTGAGCAGGCAGGTGGCCCAGGAAGGCCTTCCCATGTTCCCTGTGTCACCGCTGCCTACTTGCATGTGGACACACACACATACAACAAGGAAGCCCGAGATCTAAATGAGTGAGTGGCCTGGCTGAATGAGGGCTGCTTGTCATTAAGGGAATGAGCCTTGCAACAGTGATGGTGCTTGTGTAAAGAAGAGGTGTAGCAGAGCAACACAAGGAGGAGTGGCAGCCCCAGTGCTACAGAAGCAGATAGGGATCTATTTGGTCACTCTTCGTCCCATAGCGAAGGGAACATGCAAGTGCAAGCCTGGCTCCTGGACTCACTCTGAGGACAAATTCTGGAGAAAGGAGATCCAAGCAGAGCCTTGTTGAACTGGAAGGCTTTAAAAGGACATTTACAAGTTTTTGGCCAAAACCACACACTGGGGATGGTCTAGTTAGCACATAAAACCATGGCTTAGTGCAAATGAACAGTCATGGGTTCCCAAAGCGCAGATCATGGCTGTTGTGCTCATGTCAGTCTTGCTGCTGTGCTTCCCGTATTGCATCTGAAGCCAGTCTTGTGGTTTGCCTCACTCTAGACAAACTGGTTCATCCAGAATGAGAGACAAGCTACCCTTCGCTGGGAAGTAGCACAGCAACTATGATCTTCATTCCAGGAACGAACTCACTGGTGCTGAACCATGGTTTGGCTTAGTCTTATATGCAAAGTGGATCAATATATATGGCGCTCCTGGTTTATATGGCTATTCCAATGAGTAGACATAAATTATTATTCAGTAGTAGCACACCAGGATTCAGATAATATTTCTGTGAGAAAAGGAGGTGCTAGCTTCTCTAGAATTAAGAAAATGGCACAATACTCACCCTGGGGAATATTGTATCTTCTTTCCATCCCTGTTGGGTTAGATGGAGTGACACAATCCATCGTCACCTCTTTCCTTAAGCACCGATCAATGTCCACAGCACTAAAGAAGGCCACTGACTGAGGCAGATCTTGAATACCCAGTTTATATGAAAACATGCACCTGAAAATACAAGCAATGCGAGTAGTACAGATTTAGGAAATTCTTCTGAAAGCTGTCAGCTTTCAGTTATCACATCAACTACAGGCCTAAATCCTCACATGCTTTTACAATTCTTTTTTTTTTTAAGACACCCAAACTCATCTGAGTGCAGTAGTGCTCTCCCTACTTGTGATTGCCAGCAGCTGATATTCAGAGGCATAATGCCTCGGACAGTCAGCGCTTTTCCCCCAGCCAGAACTCACAGAAACATGAGGCAAGGACAGGAATGACACACCAGAGAAGGATAGTCTATAAAAGCTGGTCATGTGGTTCCTCACATCTCCCAGGTGGAAACGGCTTAATACATTATGGGATGGACACCTCGTTCACTCTACCCAGAAAAAGTATTTATTGCAAAGATTTGGAGAACCCCACAACCCCAAATTTGATACTATGTCTTCTCTACGTAGTTGCTTTCCCAACTGCTTCATACATTTGCTCTCAGCCATGGAAGGTAGGCAAGTATTATAAGAAATCTGTCAGGCGATCACTTATTTTCCAGCTGAACAGATATCCTGAACATTGGCCTGTGGAATGCCATGACAAAAATGGTGCTTACCGTGTAAGGAGGTTCGTGATCTGCAGGGCGAGAGCTGCCCGATAGCGATCCTCACTTTGCACCAGGTATCGCACTTCGTCATGGATGCTGATACAGAACCGCCCATCAATGTTGAACTCTTCAAGGAGCCATTTCATTGACACAAGCATCAGGTGCAGGTAATCTACAGCCGAGCTCTGGACCACCCAGTTTATTCTGCTGGTTATAAACTGGAAGAGAGAGAGACTGTTTTCTATTGTAAACCTCTTGCTTTTCTTGTTGGCTGCCTGCATCTTGAAAAGCATGACCAGCATATCAATGTACACAACCACTGAAAACTATTGAGCCCTGATCTTTACTGCACAATATATGAATTTGCCAAACACATTTTTAAGGTGGCTTGGAACCTGCACTGCTCATAGAGTTACAATGAAAGCACTTGGCATGGAAAAGACAACTTGTTGCAAACACTTAATCCACGACATAGCTTGCTACACTACTTGCAGATAACCAAAAAGTACAACCACCTTCCAAATACAGTGGTACCTTGAGTTACAAACACCTCAGGTTATAAACGCTTCTGGTTACAAACTCCGCTAATCTGGAAAAATTACCTCAAATTGAGAACTTTGCCCCAGGATGAAAACGGAAATCGTGTGCCAGTGGCGCAGCAGCAGCAAGAGGCCCCATTAGCGAAAGCATGCCTCTAGTTAAGAACAGTTTCAGGTTAAGAACGGACCTTTCGGAATGAATTAAGTTCGTAACTAAAGGTACCACTGTAACTTTAAGACTTACAATACTAGGTGTACAATTTCTACTATCCAACCTCCTGCAAATATGTGTTGCTTTTCTGTTGTTATATAATAAATTACTAACCCTTGTAGATCTCCCCTGCCTGGTTGTCTAGTGGTGATTTTGACTCACTGCAGGCAGTGAAATCCTGCATTACAGCTCTTGTTCTTGTTGGGAAGGCTGCCAGAATCATTCTCAGCCTTTCTCCACAATCATAGACCAGGAAAGGAATGCACCTCCCCCCCACCCGCCTTCAGCATGCACAATAACATCATGTACATGAATATTGGCATGCTCTGTGTGGCATGAAGCACACCATGGAAAAACACCCAACAGCAAGAGTTTTAGCTGCATGCTCTGCTTCATACAGGCAGCTGGAGAATTTAAATGAAATTCTGTTCCTACGTGTTGCTGGTCATTGGCTAGATACCTCCATCTTTCCTTTCCCGTTCACCTAATACCACCTTTCCAGTGAAAACCCTCGCAATGCAAGCTGGGCAAATTACTGCTGCCACCAAAACACACTGTAATGAAGCAAGGGCTGGAATTCAGAGTCAAGAGGTCAGAGTCAAGAGGGTTCCCTCTCACCTCGCCCTTGACAGCAGCTGGCTCCAATGCTCTGCTGATGTGGCAGCCCAGCACAGGGGTGCGAGGAGATTCTGACATGGCAATGCTTTCCAGTTTATTGAACATTTCAGACTCTGTCCCACTGGCCCACACTCGTCGGTTCACCACATCCCACTTTTTCCTTCGAGACCTGCAATATGAAGAACATAAGAACTGAACAAGTCATTCAGCAACAGACTTCTGTTTAGGGATTTGTCAAGGTGCAGGTACCAGGGTGCATGGATTGTGCTTACTCCGTCACCAGCTACCCGATTCCTGACATTTTTCTCTGCAGCATGGAAAATGCAGCTGGAACTCCAGCCCACCTATTTCTTCTCTATTAGACATCTCTCTTTCTCCCACCTACATTGCAGAAGTTTTGTAGCAGTCTCTACTTGTAGGCCTCACAAATTAAAGCCACCATCCAAAATTAAACCCTGGGTCCTGTACCACTAAGTACTTAAAGTGGAGAAAGAAAAATTCAAGTTAATCAAAAGCAAGGCATTAAAACCCAGTTGTCAGGGGTTCAGGAGCAGAGGCACAGGAAAGGGAGGAAATGGAGAGCGAGGGGGAGGAGTCCGAAGGAAATGTCAGCGATGACAGCGGTCCGAGGTCTCTGAGTCTTTCCAGCGAATCGGAAGATTCACAGAAAGGGGCTCCCATGGTCAGGGCAAGGGGGGTGCCTAGGGGGACACCCCAGGAAGAAGGGGCCAGAGGGGACTCAGAGAGCAGCAGTTGGAAATCAGGACCAGCGTCCACACCAGAGTGCAGTAGGGGGGAGGAGTCCCAGGCATCGGGATCAGGCGGCGCACTGACAGCGGGAGGACATGAGGCAGGGTTGGCCAGCGCCAACCGTTGGGTGCCGGACTATGCCTTGGACGAGCCTCTTCTCAAGGAAGAGTTTCATGCCTTGTTCCCACACAGGCCCATGCCAGCCGCGTATTTCGACGACTGGCTTTTCACACCCACACTTTCAGCCAGCACGTTCCAGGGGTTCACCTCGGACGAAGAACCGGCACTAGAAACACGTTCCCCGGAGGGATCGCCCTCGGGGTCTGCCTCAGACCGCTCTTATTGGTGGGACGATCGACCAGAGGAGCAGTGGAGCAGGAAGTGGCTGGGGGGTCCTTGGCAGGCAACGGCCCCAGAGGTGACCGGGGGAGAGACGGACATGGACGTGTTGGGGGAGGACCTTGGGTTCGAGCACGGCAGCCAAGAGATGGAAGCAGAGGAAATCGAGGTCGGCGAGAGCACGGAGGACGAGCCGGACTTATCCGGCTGGATGCACGCCAAGGGGGACGAACTGTATCCGCCATTCACCCCCACAACGACGGAGCACCCAGCATCCACACCTGAAGGAGGGGAGGGGGGAAGGGGGGGCTTCGAGGGGGGGATGGATGTCAGGGGTTCAGGAGCAGAGGCACAGGAAAGGGAGGAAATGGAGAGCGAGGGGGAGGAGTCCGAAGGAAATGTCAGCGATGACAGCGGTCCAAGGTCTCTGAGTCTTTCCAGCGAATCGGAAGATTCACAGAAAGGGGCTCCCATGGTCAGGGCAAGGGGGGTGCCTAGGGGGACACCCCAGGAAGAAGGGGCCAGAGGGGACTCAGAGAGCAGCAGTTGGAAATCAGGACCAGCGTCCACACCAGAGTGCAGTAGGGGGGAGGAGTCCCAGGCATCGGGATCAGGCGGCGCACTGACAGCGGGAGGACATGAGGCAGGATTGGCCACGCCTCCATCGGGGAGCGAGGAAACGGTCGAGAGGAAGGTTGAAGGCTGGGCGCGCGCGCCAAGTTCAAATGTACAGGAGGGCGGCACAGTTGGCAGCCCGGATAGGGAGCCAGGTCCCAAAGCCCGCCGAAAAGAGCGGGAGGAGTCAGGGGGGTCAACCTCAGCGTCAGAAGAATCCAGGAAGGAAGGAACCCCGGGGGGTAGCAGGACCCAGAGGAGAAAGGAGAGACGGAAGAGGTGGAGTAAGGCTAGAGTCTTAAACTGGTGTACAGGGGGCGGAGATTCAGATGGAGCTTCGCCGGTCTAAACCCTAGACGTAGAGCTGGGGCGCTCCGGCTTGAAAATGGAAACTGTACTTCAATAAAGACTTTTGTACATTACTACCTGCTAGCGTTGGTCCTCTGTGAGCTGGGACCTGGAGCCAGCTCTGACACCAGTGATAAGAGTTGCTCAGATAAATGCCTTGTCTTGAGCAGGCAAGGGGTGGGGCAGGGGGAAGGACTCCTCCCTATGGATGCTTCAAGCTTGCCTAATTTGCAAAAACTGTGCCTTGACCATGAATGGGAACAGATAATCTGTTTTGGGTTACTCTCCTTTAGTAAGAGAGAACGTCAAAAATTATCTCTAAAAGTTCATCATCTTCTGGAGAAAAGGCCATGGCTGTTCACAACCCAGTTATGTTCTGGTATCCCATAAAACTGCAAAGCACCAGAGACTTTTCTGAAATCCAAAGGAGAACTGAATAGCTACAGCACATATGCCACCCCACCACTGGGGGTGGTGGGAGGGAAAGACATTATGTGGTGATAGGAGGGATACGCTTCAGCTTCTCAAGGATTTCCATGTTCCAAAACACATTTGTGACCCTTTAGCTAAGAGTGCTTAGTGATACTCAGAAGCCACAAGGATGGCTAAATAATTTTTCCAGTGGCCCACATAAACTTTTGCCTTTCTCTGTGACCAGCAGAAGGAACTGAGTAAAATGGAGCAGAAGCATGTAGATTTTTGTGGTATGGAGTTTAGATGACCATGGCAAAGAATTTTGATTTTTTTTAAAGTTTTATTTTACTTTAGTGCCAACAGCCCTGGCTTTAGCTCAAGCACAACTTTCCAGTAGAAAACACCTTACCATTTTCCTGCTTCTCTCTTTATCTTCCGCACATCTTCCAGGGACACAGAACCATCCTCTTCCCTTTCTACAGGAATGCCAAGCTCTTTCACCAGCCATTCCCCTTCTTCGGACAGATAGCAGCTGTAAGAGGAGACTGGAATAAGAAACCACAGGAGTTGGGAGGACCCAAAACTGCCAACACAAAACACCCCCAAAGTCCAAACTAAGTAGGACCTTCAGCATGGCAGTTCAGGCAATAGTTCAAGTTGGAGCCAAACAGGAACTGAGAGTGAGCAAATAGCCTTGAGGGTAAACTGTTTAGAGCTAAGTCACATGATCTGGGAAAGAAACATCCCCACTCTCCTCACACAATATCCTCTTATCATCCTGAAAAAGTTGGTGTCATTAGCAAACTTGGCCTCCCCACTGCTTCTAATTCCAGATCATTTATGAACAAAAGCACAGGTCCCAGTACCAATTCTTGGGGGGACTCCACTTTCTACATCTCTCCATTCTGAGAACTGTCCATTCATTCCCGAGCTCTGCTTCCTATTCTTTAACCAGTGACTGATCCATAAGAGGACCTGTCCTCTTATCCCATGACTGCTACGCTTACTCAGGACTTTGGTGCGGTACTGCACCAAAAGCTGCTTGAAAGTCCAAGTACCCAATGTCTACTTGACCCATCGCTATGTTCACTGACATTCTCAAAGACAAGCGAAATACTAATTAGACTGGACTGACCCTAAGGCACCACCAGAGAAGAGCCATTTCCCCCAATGAAATGGAATGGTTCTTTCCAGATAACAGTGGTACCTCGGGTTACATACACTTCAGGTTACAGACTCCGCTAACCCAGAAATAGTACCTTGGGTTAAGAACTTTGCTTCAGGATGAGAACAGAAATTGTGCTCTGGCAGCGCAGCAGCAGCAGGAGGCCCCATTAGCTAAAGTGGTGCTTCAGGTTAAGAACATTTTCAGGTTAAGAAGAGACCTCCAGAACGAATTAAGTTCTTAACCAGAGGTAAAAGGTAAAGGTAAAGGTACCCCTGCCTGTACGGGCCAGTCTTGCCAGACTCTAGGGTTGTGCGCCCATCTCACTCAAGAGGCCGGGGGCCAGCGCTGTCCGGAGACACTTCCGGGTCACGTGGCCAGTGTGACAAAGCCGCATCTGGCGAGCCAGCGCAGCACACGGAAACGCCGTTTACCTTCCCGCCAGTAAGCGGTCCCTATTTATCTACTTGCACCCGAAAGTGCTTTCGAACTGCTAGGTTGGCAGGCGCTGGGACCGAGCAACGGGAGCGCACCCCGCTGCGGGGATTCGAACCGCCGACCATTCGATCGGCAAGCCCTAGGCGCTGAGGCTTTTACCCACAGCGCCACCCGCGTCCAGTCTAATTAGTATTTAACCAGAGGTACCACTGTATAAAAACTGAAGGCAGTAGTATTTTTAATCACTTTTTTGTTGTTTAAAATATACACTGCCCAATTAAAAGTTGTTGTTTTAATTAATCAAAGGCTTTTTAAATCAAGGTTGCAGCAATTTCTACAGAGCACAAACATGATACCATCCAACTGATTAATCAGAGGTGGGCTCTTCCCCAAGTGCGCCTTACCGCCGAATCCCTTTTGTAGCAACATACAACTGGCGAGCCTTTTCACTGGCCTGTTGCTGTGTCAGGCGATGGTTGAACTGCATGAGGAGGCGCTCTGCAAAGGGCTGCCCTGCCCCATAGATGCGCCCATAGTTGAACACTTTGGCATGTTCTCGGCTGATCCCCACTGTGGTGGCCGTCTTGCTGTGCAAGTCTGTGGCATTGCTCTTCTTCCCCTGAAGGGTCATCCAGCCAAAAGCCGTGCTGCCTTTGGTGGGGAAAGAAGGGGTTAGTGTGGTCTTGAAGAGGGTGCGAACAAAAGGGACCTTGGAGTGAAACGGGGCCAAGTGTATCTGTAATTCTGTACAGGAACAAACTATGGCACTGGATACAAAATGGAGCTCAGAACCTCAGATGTCAATTAAAAACAAGTTTGTAGTCCTTATGGTTGCCTAGATACCATAATGCACACTGTCGGACAAGGGTACTTAAGCCCTGGGGGATGCCCCACTGTTGCTCCAACTGTTCAGCCAGGGCACAAGCTTGGAAAAAATGCCAGCTACGTAGCTGCCAGAAGTGTGTGTGCATGTGTATTCTGTGCACCTTAGGAGCTTCTGTAAGTGTCTGCTTTTGTCAATAAAGAATTAAACCACCAGCCATTTGTCCTCCTTGGCTGAGTGAGCTTAGGACACAAATATATGGTAGTCTCTAGACCCCTATAAATTATTTTAAAGAGATATGTTGGTCTGAAGAAGGCAAAAAGTGGAATTTCTAATATGTAGTTTACATACTGTACTGTAAAAATTTACAATAAAAAACTGTATTTCAAAAACACAGCATTAGCTATGATAGCTAAACGGAGCTTTCACATTCCCAGGCAGTACGTATACCCCTGACTATCAGCTGCTGAAGGAACAGACAGGGAAGGGCCGTTGTGAGTGGAAATGCTCACCATGCATGCCAGCAAAATGAGCTTCTCCCAAGACAGCTGCTATCCAAAGTTCCTGGGAATCCACATCAGCTCCAACCAGATGGTAGCCAGAAGGGGCCTGGACCATAGCTTTCAACTCACTGCCCACCCTGTCAGTCTGGAAGACACAGAGAACATAAGAAGATTCCTGCTAGATCAAACCAAAGACCCACCTAGTCCATCACTGTTCACAGTGGCTAATAGCACTCTCCTGCTCATGGATATATTATTACAGAATCTTCTAGTTACAGCAGTGATAGCCTGAGCTCGTAATTAGAAATCAATGCTCCAAAAATCGAAATAGCTAATGAACTAATTGGACTTTGTAGTAATGAATAAACGAACTGATAAATTACGTTTGCCAGAATGGCTTCTCTATTCCTGTAAATTAGCCAAAGGTGTCTATTTCTTATAGACTGGAATTCTCATTATGGACAAGAAAAGCAGGATGGACATATCTTTGGGCAACTATATTTCAGTTTCTCCCTCTCAGTAAGCATAAAAAGCATTAGAAAATCCATACATACTCTGGCATTACTGGCTGTCAACCAGGTGGGCTCCACAGCTCGACGAGTTATTGTCCCGGCAGTTACCACCTGTGGCAGGATGGCTCCATAGCTATTCTCCTCGTCATAGTCTGGGTGCCTACAGAAACATCAGGGCGAGCCCATTTCATATAACATGAGGAAGCCAGCCTTGCTAGTGATCAAGTAGCTACTTGACAGGAACAGCTAAGATTGCAGGTAAACCGACACATCCTACAGAGGCGAAGGGTTCTAAAAGATTTTGCTGGAGTAGCTGCTAAGCAGCTGTTCATGAACATTCATCACTCTTAACTGGCTGTTACTCTTCAGGTAACATACATCTCTGACATTTGCTTGAAACCCAATAACCTGGTGGAGATTCTTGAGAGAACGCAGAACTTATTCCAAGTCATACTACTAGCCCATCTAGACTTATGGAATAAGTGGCATGCAAATCTGGTTAAATAAACCAGACTCAGCAGGCAAGTCCTTTGTGAGCCAGAAGTAGAAATGTATCCTGCAATTACTCTAGTATCTGGGATAAAGCCCCTCTCCCACGCCCAATAGCAAAAACATGGATGGCAATCGGTCAGGGATTCTTTAACTGTGGTTCCTGTATTGCAGGGGGCTGGACTAGATTGCCCTTGTGGTCCCTTCCAACCCTACCATTCTATGATTCTTTAAATATCAGCTGCTCTCCCAAAACAGAATCCTTTTACTTTCACAGTCCAGATAATTTACAGCATGGCTACACATTACACTTGCCAGGGGAGAGCAGCCTGAATGTGCAGAAACTGTCTGCTGAGAGCTCAAAAGATTCTCCGCCAACAGGCGGCAAAAGCTGGAGGCGATACAGATCAGATAGCAAAACAGGGCTGCTATTTTTCCGCAGGAGCTGGAAAAGGGAGGAACAGGGAAAACTGAGAGGTAGTACAACAGAAATCAACAAAAACGCTGCTTCTGAGAGCAGCCAGCTTTGCAACTTGCTAGTCTGATTTGTAAGAATGAAGATCTTTGAAGAAAGAGCAGAAAAACAGAAGTTTGGAACCTAGACACACCACCTACTTCTAGAGATCAGAAGAGCCTTGTGAACGCATCCCAAATTATATTGTGTTGTTTGTTGTTGTAAGTCACTTTGGTAACTAAATTTGGCTGAAATAAAAGGGGAAAAATGACATCTCTGTATGTGTACCTGGTCACAGATCGAGGCAGCTCCCCTTTCTTCAACCACACCACCATCTGGGAACTGACAAAACAAAAGGGAAACAAACTTCAGAAAGCAAACAGCAGAAGCTAAAGAACTAATGTCTTGCATTGGTCCTTGTCTCCTTGCCTAACCACACCAAGTCTCAAGCCCTTAGCAGGCCATAAAAGGAAGAATTGAGCTGAGCTAGCATTTTATCCAGGGCTCAACAAGCCCAGTAATAAGACTGAACTATACCAAGCACCCCCCCCCAAAAAAAACCTACCTCCCCATAGCACTTAGCAAATTGAAGATGACTCAGGGGAGGGGCTCCTCTCTTGTTGAAAAGATTAAAATTTAAAGGTTGGAGTAAAGTATACAAACTGAATGGTTCATGGCACAAGAAGCACATTTACCTTGGTACTGAAAGAAGAACTTGAATTATCACCATACAGCGTGGGAGCGGGGATTAAAGTGTAATGCAGTTCTGCAGACTGGTAATTTAATTTAAAGGCAGTCACCCCTCACCTGATTCTTTTGTGAGCATTTCTCCAAAAGGAGATCTTCTTGTTGATTTCAAGAGCTTGTGTCCCTTCTGTGGCCCCTATGCCAGCTTTCAGGGTGCCATCCTCCATTTTGGGCAAGAAATCCTTAGCAAATGGGCTTCCAACGTTGTTTTCATTCCCATCCTTTTAACAGCAGGAGATGGAAGTTTGCTTTAGCTTAAGGTATCGGTTATAAAACGGGATTAGCCAGCGTAAAACCCTCCTCCCTACTACATATGAAGTTGCCTTACAGAAACCCTTAACGGTCCAGTCCAGCAGCTTCTATTCTGACCAGCAGCAACTCCGATAACTGGATTATGACCTCCTTAACGCTTGTGAAATGTTAAAGAAGCAATGCTTTGGAGCATGGGTAGGATGCATTTCCTTTCCCAAGGAACAATCCTTAACACCACTCACAACATCTGGCAATAGGGATAAAGACTTCTAGATCACAAACTGCATTTTCCAGGCTGATTTGAATACTTGGCACCTCTTGCACATACTTTGTTCTATTCAGAAAAGAAATATTACATTTCCAAAAGAATTTAATAAGAGGCTTCATTTCAGTGGAAAAGGTGCATAGCTTTGAGAGGTCTATAAAACCATAACTACACTCTTATTCCCCCCCCCCAAGGATATTAGAAAAAAGAAAAATAATCAAGTGGAAAAAAATTAGTGTATCCTAAAGGGGTGGGGGAATATTCCCTGTCTGGTGTTTAACATCCTCCATATATCACAGACACTTTATTGCATATATACTTTAATGAATTTCTGGTTTTAAAGTTCAATTAACTGAACGAGAAAATTATCAATTTATTTCTATACACAAGAAATTCCTGCTCACCTTGTGAGGTAGCCTGAAAAACCAGCACCCAGGGATATTGACCTCATTGTAAGGACCATTGCCATGGTGATAATCAGGATGACTCTTTGAATGGTCCAGCTCATCCTGTTGGCAAACCAATGCAGGGTTAGTTGGACCTGAATGTACAAGGATGTACAAGAAAACAAAATAGACAACTCAAGATGTAGGAATGCCCCACCTCATAAAGGCAAAGCAAAAAGTTTTAGAGAAGCATTCTTGATTAGCTATCTGAATGATGTTTTTACCATCCATGCCAGAAAGGTCTCAACCACCTCTGTCATATTTAAAAGGAACAGTCACCAAAAAGTTGTGGAAATAAATCCCTCTCAATCTTTCTAGGAACTCTTGATGCTGCTTTCAAAATTCTGCAATGCTTGATGCCGCCGATTTGCTATGGTTCCTCCCCTCCCATTATACCTAACATCAGGTTTGCTGGAGTAGACAAAAGGTTTGGGGCATTGGGGAACACTCTTCCTACTACCTCCCCAATCAGACGAGCCCCTCATTCAGGCTTTCGCCCAGCAGTCTCAAGATCCACTACTCAAAGCACACAGGTTTAGGCAATACATGAGTACCGATTTCCCCTCAATTACTGTTTTTCTCTCGAGGGGGTATACCATTACCTCACTAAATTGCTTGGTTACAGGATCTGAATCCATCTCCATCTCCGCACGGCTGAGCTCTTCAACCTGGCATGAGGGAAAGAGATCTCTTTAACAGCTAAGATCATTCTCCCCTCCCACATCTACTCATTTTCCTGATCCCCATCTGACCAAGAAGGTCTTTCCCAAGTGACAAAACAAAAACTCTTCGCGTGTAGAAACCTAGCTTAGCTTCATCCTTGACATGCTAGCTTTCTTTATCCAGTGAGTTTTCTTTCTAATATGGAGAAAAATTACTTATGCAATGCCTTTACCAGTTACCTGAAATTGTACAGTTTAGCAAGAACTGCGCCACATAATTCTACTGATCATGTATCACAGCTGTGAGACACACAATTTGTACCTTATGCCAGAAAGCGCTATTTTCTGTTAACATGAGCTCTTCTTCCAGCGTGGTGTCCAGTGAGATAGGTTGCTCTTTGCCTTTCTCCTTGCAGTGTTCCCGGTACAGATGCTCAATAACCCTACAGTTAAGGGGAAAGTAGTTTTGCTTTCACTGAATTCAGCAAATTATCCTGTTTCTTGATCCCATTTGCAAAGCAATGCTAAACTTTGCCATAAGAATGTTACCTGACAAGGAGATTGGTGCACTGGGCCTGCTCACTTTAATGAAAGTAGTTTTTCATTGAAGGATGTTGAGCACTTCACACCTTTACTCATTTGCAAATATCAGACCTAAAAATAGCTTTCCTTTTTGCAATTGGCTATAGTTCAGCCATACAGAAGTGAGATGCTCCTATGCCGACATTTCTACACCCAGACAAGCAAGAGGCACTATTGCCATTCATGAACAAATTCCACTCAAGCAAAACAAATGGAGGATGGAGTGGCCTGGAGACAGAGGCCTGGAATTTGGTCCCCCAGTCCTGAAGTTCCCCACCCCTGGTTTACAAGGCCTAGCTCTTACATGTCATTCTCCAGGGCTAGGGAACATTCCTTACGTCTCACTGCAATTCACTGTGGGGCTGAAAGAAGACAAGGAGGAAAGGAGGAAGAAGAAAGAGCTGTGTGGGGGGGGGGGGCCCTATACCCATCTTTTGGAGCCCCTGGGAAACTCAGCAAATCTGCTATACCCAGAACTGCGTGTGCTGAGTGCAGCTGAATGGGACACAGCTGTAGGCAGCCTGAGGAAGTACCATCTACCTTGGGCCTGCTCAAAAAAGCAAATTTTGCATTACGGTTCCTGAGATCAAAGAGTATGTTGTCATCTATTTCAGGAGACAACTGGATGTCATTTTGAATCGAGATGGCAGACTGAACCTTTTGCACTGATTTTAGCCACTGATTTCAAAACTGAACTCTTCCCACCCCCTTTCTTTGAACCGGAAAGCATCACAGAACAATGAATGAAATGGAATGATGTGTGGACAATCCAGTATAAATCCACAACTACTGCATAAATATATGTTGCAGAACACACCCTGAAAAATCCACCTGGACGGTCCCTGAAAGGTACCAAAGTGAATAAATGAAGCTCTCTCCTGCTGAGAGCACTTTCTTTGCTTGTCTTTGGAGGCAACTGCTTAGGTCGGAAGCAGATTAAAATCATCACACCTGCAGGGTACAACAAATGGGCTACAAAAGGAGGTGAATCTCCTGGAGAACCATGCATGCAACTGCATTTGCTCACCTTCATCCTTTTTCTAAAACGTGCCTCTCACAATTCTCCCCTCTTTTGGGTTCCAAGTATAGCTCTGGTGGCAGAGACCCAGTAGTGCTTTATTCACTAAGCATAATCAACAATTCTCCCCTCTTTTGTTACCTTTGTGTCCTACCCCTTCCTTTGCTGCTTTCCACTCCAAACTCAGCAATTTTAAACTATAAGCTCCTTAGAGTAAGGACCTATCTTTTTTCTGTGACTGTATGATGCAATGCATGCACTGATTGCACTGCATCAAATAATATTATTACTAGCAACAATTATAGACCATGGCAGCTTTGTTGCTCTCTTCACCCCAGAATGCACTTCTTACCTGAAGGGGCAAGTAGGCAAGTCAGCATCTGGAGTCCCCTCTGGCAGGTTGTCACTCCTCCCTGGCACCAGGTAACCCCAGCCGTATTTCTCAGAGTAGTGCAATGGAAAGCCATCCCAGGTGAGCCTCATGAGCTTTGGGGTCACCCTCATCTGAAGGCTGATAAGGCTGGGCCCAGGCACCCAGCTGGGATCATCCAGTCTCTGGCACAGCTTACGATACCACCTATGCAAGGGGAGAGTAGACCACAAAGTCAACAAAAAGCTTTCCTCAATAATGTTAGATAATTGGTTGTTCAGATTAAATTTTATACCAAATTGCTCAAAGGCCTTCACCAAGGACCTGTATGGAAATTCATTAAATAACAATTACATCTCCTGTCAGAGTTGATTTTACACAGTCTAACAAAAGCTACCTCCTCTGTCACTGATGCTTCCAGGTGGCCTGTTCCTTTTTTAAAGTAGAGAACTTTTCCAATCGAGCTGCTAATGGGAGACTCTGGTTGCTGACTCTCTTCTCAATACATTATAATCTGAACGGCACTGACTCAGTTTGAATACATAGAAGCATGTCTCATTGCAGGAAATTAATTATGGGGGGGGGGGCTTCCATTCTACAATGCTATGCTTCGTTAGCAGCAGTAGTAAACTTTTTTCAGGCTGAGGGCTGCACTGGCTTATGGCCAACCCTTGGGGGGAGGGGTTACGTGTGAAACTGGGTGTGGCCAGTGTAAGAAGTGGGTGTGACCAGAGCTCCCGTTCAAAAAGCTGCCTTCTGAGACTTTCCCACCAGCCATTCTACACTACTGAAAATAATTATTCATCATTCATTATTAAATTTAATCATTTTTAAAAGAGGCTGAATTTGGGGAGACTTAGGGATCATAAAATACTTTTGTGAGGGTTGGATATGGGTTGTCGGTTAGCCACCCGTAATCTTCACTATACTACATAGGCCTGTGACCTTGCCAATGGAATTCTGTATGTTCACAGCAAATGGAATAATTCAGACAAATAAGTGGTTGCTTGACCAATCGTCTTGCAAATCAAACTGTTCTAACTTTTAGACAAAAAACATCCACTCAGCATGATAGGAATGTTAACAATTTATTTTACTCTTTTTTAAATGCCAACTGTAAAGTAGGTCTACTTCTCAGGAACGTGGGTAAATCTATGTCTAAGAGCTGCACACTTTTGATAACAGGTGGAGGCTCTCGTGGGCAAATGCTCCATATAAAAAAAAATCCATGCACATACAAAACTAACATATTAGAAGACTAAACTGGAATCCTCCTTCCTGACAAAGAGATGAACAAAAGGTCCTAGGAAGGTCACTGTCTACAACTTCCCTTTAGTAACACACCCTGGATGGCCAGGCAGGTGCTGAATTCTCTTTGGCTGCAAAGCTACAGTCCCCTTCAGACGGTCCAAGCACAATCGGCTCTCAGGGAGTTGCTGTTCTTCCTCTTCAGTTGGAGGTCCCGGATCTGTTTCCATGATACAACAAATCAGGAAGGAATTATTTTTTTCAATGAGTACAGTTGTTGACAAGGCTGTTTTATAACTACAGTACATATTACATCAAAAGGCTTAAGAATCTACGTGGATACAGTTATTTGGTGGCCTGCAAAGCCTATAATCCAATGCAGAATTTGACAGCTAGCAAATTTCTAAAACTCTTAATGGCCAAGAGGAATTCAAATACATGAGTGTTTAATGCACAGTAGCCTAGGGAAGAGTAGAAATGTAACTTTAATGGTCAGGAGAGAAATGTTTTCTTGCTGAAATGTGTCAGCTCCGTAACACTCCATAGTTCTTATGTTCCTCCACTGCCTCTATATTGCACTCCAAACACCTGTGTATTCCATATTTATCCTCCAAGACTGTAATTAAGAAATAAATAAAAATGCAACACCACAGACACCCTTTTTAAAACAGCACCTCTGGGATCTCAGGACTTTTTAAGATTCTCTGGAAATACTATCGTACTTTGAAATCACTTGAGAGCTGGATGCAAAACATTCTGCCTGCAATACACACACGCTGAGGTACGTATTTCAGGCTCGTAAATAAGATTTTAAAAGATGCTTGCTCCTACCCAATTGCAAAGACAGCTTAGCGGAAGGGATCTGGATCAAGGGTAGATTACATGCTTTGGATCCAAGAGGTAACAGGTTCAACCCCTAGCATCACCAGGTCGGCTGGAAAGAACCCAAGAGAGCTATTGCCAATCCGTACAGACAATGCTAAACCAGATAGACAAAAGATCTCATTCCATCTAAGGTATATTCTTTCTCTCTCTCTCTCTCTGATTAAGATTTAGGAGAGAAAGATTACAACTGCCAGTAGACAGTAGCTGTGTGCTAGTCAATTATGATGATGCTCTTACCTTCCTGCCACTCTAGCATGGAGGCTTTTTCCACGACTTTGGGCAATTCATCATTACCATCTTCATTCTTCTTCTTCCCAATTTTCTTCTTCTTTTGCTTAAATTCCTGGAGATCCCACTCTAGATCCCACAACCAGGGATCACATTTGTACCTGTTTTGATACATCAGACCAACCACCACAGGTTAATTTGAAGAATACTTTTTTCAATTTCCATCAGTGAGATCTTGGTCTACAAACTCCTGTTTATTTACAGCAAGGGAGAGGAGCTGAAAGGGTACTTTTCTCCACCATGTCATAGCAACAACGTCTCAGTTTATCTAGAAGCACTCACTGCTGAAACTGTGCCAAACAAATTCCTTTACTAAGTAGCAGTCTGCTTAATGAAACAGTATTGCATTTCACAAAACCCGCAGTCTCAATTCTATCTCAACCTTGCAGTCTTTTTTAAGGGGAATTGCCCCACCCCCACCCCCCAAGCACACTACAGATTTTAATGCCAGAACTAAATGTCAGCTGAAACTGTGGTCTGAGAACCCAGTTCTCCAACTGCAAAGATGAGGGGGAGATGTGGCAGATGTGCGTACATTCTAAATCTTCCACATTTCCCCTTTTCATCTTCTGTCCTGGTCTACCTCCTCAGCTGAGTTTCCCTGAGATGTAGCAAGCATGCAATTGGGTCCCCAACCAGAGGGAGGGTTGAGTGCTGCATCCTCCTTCCAGCTCTGTTTCTGCTTCATAGTGTTCTCTCCTGCCACTGCTTAATGGAGAGCCAGGTTTTCACCAATTATGAAGCTCTGGCTTAAGCAGCAGTGCACTGTAACAGTGATTATGATAATACCCCCACCTTTCCTCATGAAGCAGCTGGCAGGCATTGTCAGCTAGGTTCATCAAGGATTTCTTCATCTCCTTTTGCAGCTCTTCATAAGTGACCTGAGCTTCATCCAGGTACCTCTCCCAGTTCTGATTGACAGGAAGGTAGGAGACTCCCATTTCCAGCATCCCTGCAAATGTGACAGGATGGGGACACCTAACCAAGAAACAGAAAAGGGGGGTAATAACAGAGTGGAGCCAGAATGTTGGAAGCAACTGGACTAAGCTATGTAAACTAGACATCTGTTGACCTTAGCATACAATGGAAGCAGATCGTAAGAGCCTGTCACACTATGCATGACCAACGGACAGAACCAAGGATGGATCCATGTAGATGAAAGGCTGAGGCCACATTGCTAGGAACAAGGTCCAATATCTGAGAGCACTGATCTGGGTAACAGATGGACCCCTTCACTCTCTCTCATATGTGCATGGATGTCATTAATTCCAATGAAGCCAATTAAGTTCTGGAATTGGGGCACTCTTTTTTTTACAGCAAAGTCAAAAGTGTACTCTTTACTCCTGACATTGGGCAGTCCGCAAGGACAGATTGCCCACAAGGGCTATTCCTCCCACCTGGCGGAATGAGATTCCACAAGAGACAAAACATTTTGTGCCTACTCCCACCCCCAAGGTTTTTGTATTGTACAAGCTTTCCCTTCACATTCTCTCTGCCCATCACAACAGATGTTTTATTTAATATGACAATCTAGTACAGTGGTACCTCGGGTTATAGACACTTCAGGTTACAGACTCCGCTAACCCAGAAATAGTACCTCGGGTTAAGAACTTTGCTTCATGATGAGAACGGAAATTGCACAGTGGCGGTGTGGCGGCAGCGGAAGGCCCCATTAGCTAAAGTGGTACCTCAGGTTAAGAACAGTTTCAGGTTAAAAACGGATCTCCAGAACAAATTAAATTCTTAACCTGAGGTACCACTGTACATTGTTTGATGTAACTCACAGAATTATTTGGCTCAGTTTTCCAACGTGCATTGTAAATTCTGGTTAACTATTATCTGTGTTTCTTTCACTGAGAAATTTTGTATATGCACTTGTACCACTTCTGAAGGATTAAGATGTTTGGGGAGATACTGCTTCTTGTTTCTTTCTCACAAAATTGTAACACTGGTTGATTTGTACTGATACTTTACCACCACGCTGAACCTTGCAAGTTTTATCTAAAGAAAGGTGAGACCAGAATCCCTAGCAAGGTAAAATGTAAAGGGGTTTATTGATAATCTAACACCATCTTGTCCCTAAGATGCTTCTGACACACAAAGGCAACCTAACACTATCGGCTAACCCAGAGCAAGCTATCTCATAAATGGACACATCATAAAAAAGAATTCCACATTTCAGAACCTCTCACCACAAATACTCACCTTTCCAAGAAGAGAGGAAGCTGCTCCTGGAATACTTCATAAGTAGCCTGGACATCAAGGGCACAATATCTCATCAGGTCCTTGGAAGGGAGACAGAGACAATAGAGGGAATGGGAGAATAAATTATGTACACCTGTATCAAAAGCCACATATTACTAAGTCACGCCATTGGTCAGTCTATCCTAGTATTCTCCTCTGACTGGCAAAAGCGCTCCAGACTGAAATCATACATCATTCCCAGGTATACCAAGACCCTTTCCTTCACACTATAGATGCCAGACTTTAAACATGGAACATTTTACATGCAAAGAATATGCTCTACAACTGAGCAGTGGTCTCCTGATTCCTTCCCTTAAAAAGTACCATCCCATAGATTATCTCCCTACCTGGAAGTTATTCCTGATGTCATTCATGCTCCCTTTGACAAAGAGTTCCCGGGCTTCTTTCTCCAGTGGCTGGCCTCCAACATATAAGGCATGAACATCTACTAGATTGTTGATGCTACTAATGTTCACCCAGTCCCAGGAGGCAACCTGCAAGGTAGTAAGGCAGCAGAGTAATGGCTAACTAGTCCACAAACCCCAAAAATGCCTACGTTTGGATGGAAAGCATTTAAAAACATTTAAGAAACCATCAGATTGAGAGCCAGTGTGGTGTAGTGGTTAAGAGCGGTAGTCTCGTAATCTGGGGAACCGGGTTCGCGTCTCCGCTCCTCCACATGCAGCTGCTGGGTGACCTAGGGCTAGTCACACTTCTCTGAAGTCTCTCAGCCCCACTCACCTCGCAGAGTGTTTGTTGTGGGGGAGGAAGGGAAAGGAGAATGTTAGCCGCTTTGAGACTCCTTAAAGGGAGTGAAAGGCGGGATATCAAATCCAAACTCTTCTCAATCTATAGAAATAAGACTTCCATTATGATTAGTTCTAACCCTCAGAATGAAACAGAACATCTACATAGTCCAGGATCTTTACAAGAATGGCAAGTCCTATGAGACCTTGTCTACACATGTGAATGAGGCGGCAGAAAGTTGAGATGGAATCTTGAACTGCATTACTGCAGACAAATACTGCATTTTTCGCTCTATAAGATGCACCAGACCACAAGTCGCACCTAGTTTTTGGAGGAGGAAAAGGGAAAAAAAATTCTGAATCTCAGAAGCCAGAACAGCAAGAGGGATCGCTGCGCAGTGAAAGCAGCAATCCCTCTTGCTATTCTGGCTTCTGGGATGGCTGCGCAGCCTGCATTCGCTCCATAAGACGCACACACATTTCCCTTACTTTTTAGGAGGGAAAAAGTGAGTCTTATAGAGCAAAAAATACGGTAATTCCAGTTTTGAATGATCCTCTACTGTACATAAGAAAAAATCCTTCCTGCCAAGAGAAAAATAGCACAGTAGCGAAAAGGTTCTATCCTAGTACTTTGTCAACCATGTCTGTTTTCTATTTATGTATTTTTAAAAAATATATAGGTGACTATTTAAAAATATGATCACTCTGTCTAAAGTAAAGCCATCTATTATACCATCTCAGCCCTTCACCACCTCATTCTGATGTATCTGTAGATCAGACTTACTGTGGCATCCATACAGAAATATAGCTATAGTTTGGAAGGCCTTTGTCGGAGGATTGCCTATGAAACAAAGACAACGCAAGAGGCAACAGAAGTCCATATTACTTAACAAAACTTTTCTCACATCTAGGATGTTGCCAATCTCCTCCATGCTGGCTCTGCACTTCTCCCCTCTACTACCAATTCAGAATGCTTTTGCCAAAAAAATTTCTTCCAACTGTCTATGGTGATCTCTGTCAGTCTTCTACTAAAAACCCCATGGTGGTGGAACTGCATTTTGCAACTTTAGTAAGAGACAAAATTGTACACATTAAGACCTGCAATTGTGAGCAAAGGAGGGCAATTAGTTATTTTGGAAGAGAGAAATAAAGTGTTCAGTCCTAGCTAATGTAACCTCAGGTATAAAAATGACATCTCTATCTACCTCTTTCTCCACTCCTCTCATAGGACAGAGTATTAAAAACCAGTTATTCAAGTGTGATGTATGTATGAAATACAGATAGCACTTTAGTTCTGTAAAGTGCTTTCCAACCATCATTACATTCTCACAACAATCCAACAAGGCCAGACATTCTCATTCCCATGTTATATATAAGTATGATTTGATCAAGGTTGCTGAATGTAGAGCCAGAAAGGACTGACACCCAAAACAAAAAAATAGTTTAAAAAAACTAAAACTGGGTTTGAAAGGAGTTTTACTTCTCAATGTGTACATACACATTTATCTTTGTTTCACTGTCACCTCTAGACAAATGGGATTTGTTAGTTTGCGAAACAATATAAAATCCTAAAAATCTGTTTACCGGAGACCAAAGAGGAGCTAGCATCCAGCCACAAGCAGTAATCCTTCTTCCAAACTGCCTTCTGCTCTTTGGGGGGGAAAAACATCTCCAGTTCAATATACGCTGGAGTACATTACAATCTTATCTAGTGCTGCCGCTTTGCAAGCCCTATAGATATAAATTGGGGCGGCCTTGTGAATAAAAGGAGGGATTAGCATGCAACTCCTCCGTGCCTTTCCAACTCACCTCAGGGCCATCAGTTTTACTCCGTGTTTTCTTGATATGCTGCTGCACCTGTTGCTGCCCTCTTCTCTTGCCATGTTTTGCTGCCATCCAAAGGCTGCGTTGGAATCCTGTTAGCCCGGAGATGGCCATGTGCATACTCATGGTGTCCAGGAAACGCATCTGGGAGCCCTGAAATATTTGTTTTAATGTCACAAACACTGCAAGAGTCATACATGGCAAACCCAAAAATAACATGGTATAGCTCTTGTTATATGCTAGAGACACCTCTTTAGGTTTATCCTACGACATCTAGGATATATGCTATGAAGGCCAACCCTCTTCTTCCTATTGTAAATTATTTTAACTAGTTTTAAAGTTACAGGTATATTTTTATATTGTTATAGCCTGCCTTGGGACCTCATGGTGAAGTGCAAGTAGGAAATCCAGTAAGCAACAACAATAGTGAGGCAGCCTGGAGGATAAAAGAGTATTACATAGAACTTGCTATGATGTATGTTTAGGAGCAGGTCAACTGTGGGTCAAGTTCAGCATCATGTCTTACCAACAGAAGCCATATAGGTACCTCAGGCAGGGATCACAGGCAGGGTGTGATGCCAAGATTCAAACTCAGAGTTCACAATTTAACTACCCTGCTATCAGGTGAAATTCTAGCCAAACGGCTCGTACCCAAACTATACATTCTATCTCCACCCTGAGGATTTGAAATTCTGACTGCAGCTTCTCACCTGCAAAACAGCATCAGAGTGGGGAGCAGGGGGTTAAGGGTGGTGCTTAACCCTTCCCTCTTCTGCCTCTTTCCACCTGCAGCTCCTTCTCACAACCACTTTTTCTCCAGCTAGGATTCCAGACTCATACATCTGATCCAAAGAGGAGCTTGAAACCTTGCTGGAGATAAAAGCGGCAGGTGAATGAAGCATTAATCACCCCTCCTCCTCCGACCATGGTCATCGGAATGTGAATGTATGGTTATTGGAATGTGAATTCGACCTGGCAGGGCCCCCTGAGAAAATTGATGACAGACTGGCAGGCCTGTGGAAATCAACGGACAGACTGTGGGAATGTTCTGTACTGAGGTGTGGAAATGGCGTCTGTCCTTTATGTGATATGGCTCTTGGAGAGAGTAAAATCCACACAGGATATGTTTGTTTTCAACCCGCTTGTGAAGATTATCAGAGATCACAAAGAAAGGAACATATGATAACAACAACAAGATGAGGAAAATAACAAAGAGACTATCTGGACAGAACTGTGTAATTAAAGCAGTAGCAAGAGTGATGTTTGGATCCCTTTCGGAGCTCGAAGTATGGGTACCCCCAACAAAATTTTAAAAATTTGGCTGTATAATTAGGAACTAATGTGATTTGGAATTAATGTGATTTGATTGGCCTGTTAATAAAAATTATTTTTTTAAAAAAATCACCCCTCCTCCTCATGTATGGATTTCCCCTTGCAAATAGTACCCTCCTAACAGCAGTTTGCAGAGAAGCAATGGCTGGGTTTTAAAAATACAAGGCAATAGCAGAACACGTAGCTCTATCATTGGACAAACAACCAACAATACAGCTGCTTTGTTTGCAACTGCAGCATCAAAGATTCACAAGGACTTTGTAATAAAATAAACACCTAGCTAACTGCTGCGGGGAAAATTTTGCTTCAATACAGATCTGCTATTTGATCTGCTAAACTTCATTTCTACAAGTATTTATTTGTATCTTGTTTGTTGTGCAATTTTCTAAGTTATGGCTCATGGCTATGATAGCAACTGAATTGATACATGTTACCACAAACATCTAGCCTTCAGCCACCAATAACAGCTTGCATACAAGAAAGGATTGGAAGACAAAGATGACTTACCTGAATCAGGTACTGTTCTTTGATGTGTGCACGGTCAAAAGAGACATTGTGACCCACTACCAGCCTCTCTTGCCAATCCTGCTTGGCAAGGCTGCTGCTCGTTTCCAGAGGGATGAGATCTGACAGAGTCAACTGGCTAGACCAGGTGTACCGTTCCTCTAACAGTCGCTTGCTACACCATGAGTACCTGGGGAGCAAACACAACCAGCTGTGTGAACTAAAGCACTCTTTCCAGGGCACGATAGAACACCTGAACCCACCTTCATTTCTTTCTAGATCTGAAAATTTAGTAATTTCAGAAAGAACGCTGCAGCATTGCACTCATTTTAAATTCCATATCAATTTCATTTTTGGGGGAAAAAATGTTACAATCCTAAGAAGATTTACTACAGAATGAATCTTGTTGAACTTAGTGGGAGATGCTCAGGAGCCAGCACACATAAGATCACACTACAGGAGCACCTACCTTTTAAAACAACTTTGATTTTAACACCCGTGCTTTAGGGGAGGGTCCCCCGCTGTGTGTAAAGCTTGTCCAAACCAAATGGGCACATTCACACAGATGACTAACCATGGAGAGCAGTGTCCAAATATATCAAGTTCCCAGCAGCTATCACACTGCCAGAGAAGACAAGGACATGGTCATATTAAGAACCTAACATCAAGAATTTGGTGCCTCTTGTTTGGCTCTTCCCTCCCCAAATCCTTTTTTGCTTTCATGCTACGTCTTTGTAATCATAGGGGCAAATAATGTGTTATTTTATTAATTTTTAAGTTGCTTTGTGGGCTTTTCCAACTGAAGAGCAGGGTGAAAACACTTTGAATCACCACCACCAGCATTTATTTATTTTATTTTTAAATTTTAATTTAACATGGGCCCCATATTATATATGTGTACTGAAGGGATAGCTAAACTAGGATTTATAAGATGAAGTTCTTTAGAAGTTTAAGAAAACAAGGAAAATACAGCCTCTTTTTCAATTCTCACTTTGCTTTGAACAAGTTTAGGAGGTGGGAGTTCCAGTGTTCTAATTTAACACTTTTCTGACCGTCCCACCGCATCTGTGCACAACCCACACATCTGGTTAGGAATTTTGCGAGTCAACAAAGAGGGCTTCCTCCAAATATATAATGGAAGGTCACACAACCCCCTCCCCCAATACAACATTAATTGTCTCTTCATAAGCACAGTTTCTTGTTCTTGCTCTTTTACAGAAGCCCAGGAAACTCTAGGTGGAAACATTTATTCTCTTCTGGCACTCTTTCAACAACAGAACCCCAGAAGAAAAGATAGCAGCATGATGTATAAGCGGGAGGGGGGTTTCAGCCCAAGGGCCACATTTCTCTCTGGACAAACTTCTGAGGGCCACATGCCAGTGGTGGGTGGGACCAAAGGCAAACACTGGCAGAGCAACAAATACAAATTGTACTTGTGTACCATAAGCTAATTACAGGAAAGCAAGAAACATTATCAAAGTGCAAGGACACATTTCAATCATTCAAAAAAAAAAGGGGGGGGGATATGAAGCAGGGCCAGGGAGCGGTGTAGCCTTCAAGGGCCAGAAAGAGACCTAGAGGGCTGCATGGAACTGAGGCTCTCCAGCCTTGCCCTATGGTATGAGACCTAGAACTGAATAAGAACAGGAAGTGGTCTAATAGATGTGAGATGCTGATTGATCGGGGGCCTTTGGCCAAAAAGTGGTATATAGGAATAAACCAATGAACAATGAAAAAAGTATTTGGGACACTGGGGACAGAAGTAGCGAGACACTGACTAGGTCATGTTGTTGATGCCTAATAGGTTCTATTTTTATACAAAGTTTGTAGGAACAAAAACTTTCACCCTTCTACCAGAGCTGTCGGCATCTTACCAGGCATTTGAGGAAACAGCTACTGCAAGCGTAGGGCACTGGCCTGCATTCATGCACACTTCCACATCAAACACCAAGGCCCGCTCATCAGGGAAATCAACAGCTGTCTTCTCCCCACTGGGTCCGTATCGTGTCCACCCAGCTTTCCAAGCCCACTCCTGGGGCACTGGTGGGATCCCAAACTGAAGAAGTTCCTTAGCAGCTTCCAGATATGGGAGGCTCTGCTTCTGTGCCAAGATGCGGAAGTGTTCATCGATGTTGGCCCCATACAACTGGGGCAGCTGCAATTCCACATCAGGAAGAGTAGTTGTCTCTTTGCCCCACAAGTCATGCTTCTGCAAGTGTGCCACACTCTTCTGGATGTCTTCCTCTGAATATTCAATCTGGGCACCCCGGAAAATCTGCTCATGAAGATGCTTAGAAAGCATCTGAATGCCAAGTGGATTGATGCGTTGCTGTTTGGGGACAGATCCAGTATCTTGTGCCATCTCCTCCTGAACCAGGCGGCTGGCAGAAGAACCTGAGGACCATCTCTGTATTCCCCGTAATCCGAAGGGACCTGTATTCCACACCAAGCGCTTCATCTTCACTAGAAATGAGCAGCATGGAGGATACCGAAGATCTATCAGGAGACAAAAAGTATTAACAGAATTGAGGTTCCGTGTTGAATTTTTGCCATCTTCCTGCCCAAGATGCTGGGCACATAGTGTTTAAAGTTGTGAAGCGCCTAGACAAGTGTTCCAGATTCAGACAAAGGATTCAAAACCTCACACAAAGCTTGCAAAATGACTTTGGTCAAATCGCTATCTTTCAGTCAGACTGACTTCCCAAGGTTCTTGTGAGTGTAAATGGGGATATGTATAGGAATGGAAGATGAGCCTGCTGGATCAGGGCAACCGCCAATCTAGCCCAGAATCCTGTTCTCAAAGTGGCCAGCCAGATGTCTCTGGGAAGGCTACAAGCTGGACCCAAGCACAAGAGCACTCTCCTCTCCCCTGGTTTCTGGCGACTGGTGTTCAGAAGCATTGCTATCTCCAGCTGTGGAGGCAGAGCATAGTCATCATGGCCACTAGCCATGGAGAGCCGCCATGAATTGGTCTCATCCTGTTGTAAAGCCAACCAAGTTGGTGGCTATCACTACCTTCTATGGGAGAGCTCCCCAGTTTTAACTATGTGCCACGTAAATAAATACGGGTGTCCCGAGCCCTCTGGAGGGTAAAATACAAAAGCAGTCCATAATATCTGTGACTGCTAAGAGCAGCCCCTTCCAAATCTACAATTCTATGAAAACAATGATGATTATACTTGTCTTCTTGAGATGATGATGATAACAATAATTTTAGTATATGCCACCCATCTAACTGGGTTGCCCCAGCCACTCTGGGTGGCTCCTGACTGAATATTAAAAACACAGTAAAAACACCACCACCAACACTTTGGACACCAAACGTCCAGAGGGCATAAGACAATATTTCTGATTCCCAAATTCCCACCCCCCTTCCAAAAAAGAAAAAGAGAGGCATATTATCTCAAAATTTACCTACCCCCCTCAGTTTAGCTTCTTTTCCATGCCACCCAAAGGAGTTAATATTTATTCTCCTCACCAGCACCCCAACCCAAAAGGGGCGCCCACAAATTATCCCCTTCCCTAAATTGGGCTATTTTACCCCCTCCCCCAAAATGGGCTGCCCCTCCTCACAAAAATAGGGTGGTGGTAGGGGGAAGAAGCTATACAGCACCACCACCAGCAGCCCCCACCGCCCGCCCCCTTTCGTGGGTACACGAAGCACCCAAAACACCATGAGGTGATTTTTGCCCACGACCCCAAACTCCGCCCCGCCCCAGAGCTCACGAGGCAAACCTTCCGCCGGCGCGCGACTGGAGTGAGCTCGCCCGACACGGGGGGGGATTATTATATCGAAGCTACCAAAGTGTCCTTTCGCGTCTTAAACACAGCCCAAATATTGAGAGAACAAGCAGAAAATAGAGAAAGCAATGAGTTTGCCTCAGACACAGGCTGTGCTGGTTTTGTTTCCCACCCACCTCCACTTTCTTCCCTCCCTTTCCCCCCTTGACACTCGCTAGGAAATGGTATCTTCCAGGATGGTTTAGAACCAGCTCCCGGCTTCTCGACTTCCTATAGGTCTAGCGGAGACCATGTCTCCAGCGCGGCCGCGTGGCCTAATGGATAAGGCGTCTGACTTCGGATCAGAAGATTGCAGGTTCGAGTCCTGCCGCGGTCGAGAGGGCTTGCAGGTTCGCCGCTGAGTAGGAGGGACTTAGTGGCAAAATTGTATTTTGCTGCTTTTATGCAGTAGCGATTTCTGTGCAGATACACTATATATATTTTTTCACCATCTTGGCAACAATCACTGGCTTCCGTAATTAAGCAATCACCTTGTTCTCCTCCGCTAACATTTGATACCTTTGCATTTTCGCTGTTGCCCCAATAAGCGCCGTTGGACTCAGTCGGGGTTATTTCTGAGCAGACACGATTGCGCTGGAAGTGTTCGTGCGCTCAACAAGGCTCGCAACTCCGTAACAGTTTACGACTCTGCATGTGATTGTGGGAAAGTGTGGGAAGGCGTGTAAACAGCCTGCAAGCAAATCAAGATGAATGCTCAGTGTCGACTGACCTTCCTTGCAAACAAATCAGGAAAAATGCTCAATAAAGACTGGATATAACCTAACCTCTGCCTAAGCTTTGTGCAAGCATATCAGGATGCGTAGTCGTCTGAATTGCACTTAGTCTGAAATCAAGGGGTGCTTAAGTTTTGTTGCACCAGGAAGTATTTTCCCTATTGTGCACTAGGTGGCAGTGTTGTCTGCTACTTAATAATAAAAACACTAAGTTGGTATTTTACACTCTCTGCTAACTTTCAAGCTACAGAAACCTGAGGAATCCTATAAGAAAGCATTTGCTGGCCCTTATGCTGTTCGTGATGATGGGTCTGTTATAAGGTAGGCTCTCCAAAGTGGGCAGCGACATTGCCCTGATGGCCTGGCCAATGCTCCCTGCGGACAATGTGCCCCAGAACCCTTTGCAAAGCTGATGTGAAAAGCATTACCCTGAAAGCTGAAAGTTTGGAAGCCACTGTCCATGTATGTTCTCATCTAAGCTGAGAAGTTGGTGGAGGCATCAAGAGGTTCTCTATGTCTATCTGTGTTCTCTTTCTAGGGTGTGTGTTTGCTGCTTTTTCTTTTTTTCAAAATTTTTTATTGGTTTTCCAAAAATTTTAAACATACATACAGCTTAACTGTACTTGATCCAATCTTAGTGACATTGTTAAGTGACTTCCTCAAAACCCCCTGGCTGAATTTCAGTGTATATCATTGTAACAGTTTTCCAAAACCAATTTTCTCATGAAATTAACTTAATCACTTAACATCTTTGTTTTCATTTTGACTTTAAACATATTATTCTCTAACATCACATAATTAAATCCTAAGCCTATCTGATATTTGTAAGTTTTTCCAATTAAGTTATCTTAGCATATTTAACGAAATAGTCTTTGAATTTCATCCATTCCTCCTGGTACCTCTCCTCCTCCTGGTCACAGACTCTTCCAGTCAGGTTGGCTAGCTCCGAAAAGTCCATCACCTTCATCTGCCATTCCTCCACTGTTGGGACTTCTTGTGTTTTCCAATTCTTAGCTAACAAAATTCTAGCTGCAGTTGTGGCATACAGAAACAGTCTAACATCTTTTGGGGGCAATTCCAAACCTATTATTCCAAGAAGAAAGGCCTCTAGTTTCTTAATAAATATATATTTCAACATTTTTTTTCAATTCATTATAAATCTTCTCCCAGAAGTCTTTCACCTTGGGGCAGGTCCACCACATATGATAAAAGGTACCCTCTTTTTCTTTACATTTCCAACATAGATTATCACTATTATGATATATCTTTGCTGATTTTACAGGAGTTAAGTACCATCTATGCATCATTTTCATAATATTTTCCTTTAACACCGTACATGCAGTGAAATTGATCCCTTTCCTCCAGGGGGGGTGTTTGCTGCTTCTGCCAATAAGGCATATGAATGACCACGATTGTTTCCTCAGTTCCCTCCTGCTTATTGGAGAGCCCTTCAAGCTTCCTGCAAACAGCTCCAAGCATCACCTCCATCACACCCCCTTGGTTAATTAACCCTTCAGTTACAAAAGGAATGATCCCAGCTGTTGCACTTCCAGCTTATCCCCATCACCTGAAACAAGCCTTACTTCCTAGCAAGTGTGTTTAGGATTAGAACTCAGTAGGTGATGGGGGCAAAAATATAATCCATTGGCTTGCCTCTCATTGGCTCTGGCTCCACCTTTGCCTTACTAGTCAGGGCTAGAATACCCAATAGGCAGGCTAAATATGTGCTTTTTTATGCTTTTAAGCATGGAAATAGTAATCATAGGGAAAATCAGAACTTACTACACACTCTTCCTCTATTTTTCTCTTCTGTTTTTATTATTTAGTAGTGAGGAGTGTCATGTGCTGCCCAGGTATATTTAGAAACCAAATAATATTGCAATTTTAAAATAAATACAGTGGCACCTCCGGTTAAGAATTTAATTCATTCTGGAGGTCTGTTCTTAACCTGAAACGGTTCTTAACCTGAAGCACCACTTTAGATAATGGGGCCTCCTGCTGCCGCTGCACCGCCACTGCACGATTTCTGTTCTCATCCTGAAGCAAAGTTCTTAATCCGGGGTATTATTTCTGGGTTAGCAGAGTCTGTAACCTGAAGCGCCTGTAACCTGAAATGTCTGTAACCCGAGGTACCACTGTAGTGCAGTTTGTACATTTAGACCCATCATGCCAAAAACTGGGTTGAGTAAACCCAAAGTCGTGTTTTGGTTTGCCTTCTTGATTCAAAATGGTGTGTGGGATCCAAACACCGATGAAAACTTCTGCCCCCATCTTAGGAACCTTTTGTGCAAAGTTTGGTGATAATGATATATCAAGGGATGGTCGAACCTATGCCAAAAAATAGGCAAAGACAAGCCAAAGTTCAATTTCAGTCTGCCATCTTGATTCAAAATTGCACCTAAACATTGAGGAAGACTGCCACCTCAGGAAGGAAGCATCATGCTGAGTTTGGTGATGAGATCTCAAAAGGTGTCTGAACATGTAGAGAACAAGCAAATGGACAGTCAGATAAACCTCTTTCTCGAATATATAGTGCTGTTGATCCTGAGCTAAACCAGGAGGTCTCCTACTAACATAGACTGAAGTATTGCTAATAAATCCAAACTTGTTATGTGCTGCAATAAATCTAGGCTTTTATTATTGATACATTATTCTGAGTTATATGTACAGTGGTACCTCGGGTTACATACGCTTCAGGATACATTCGCTTCAGGTTACAGACTCTGCTAACCCAGAAATAGTGCTTCAGGTTAAGAACTTTGCTTCAGGATAAGAACAGAAATTGCGCGGTGGCGGCGTGGCAGCAGCGAGAGGCCCCATTAGCTAAAGTGGTACCTCAGGTTAAGAACAGTTTCAGGTTAAGAACGGACCTCTGGAATGAATTAAGTACTTAACCCGAGGTACCACTGTATTTGATACACATTCACACATGCACGCGCGCACACACATAAAAATAGGGTATATTGTGTAAGATGTTTGTTTGAATTACATATGGGGGCACCATAATCTTTTCAGTGCTAAGGGCTTCTAAAAGTGTTACTTTGTCCCTTGCAATGGGCTACAGCCACCACTAAAGAACAGGCCTTCTCAGACATTCACAGAGGCTCAACTTTTGAGACCCCTAGTTGTCATTGGGGGGAGAGGGGAGATGGCACATCAAAACAAAATAGGGCACCAAAAAAATATTGAGGGGTTTCTACAGTCCTCTGATCTGATGGGAACATGTTCATCACAGTCTAATCTTGTGCCCTCAGATCTGATACATATTTATTAATATTTATGAGCATTCTAAACTCTCTAATATGACAAAATCTATATCGGTTGCCTTTCAAAAGTCACAGCTCTTATTTGCTTAAAACTGAGGCCATGTACGTATTAGTGGCTTGAAACGCAGTGAGGTCATTTCCCCCTGTCAAGCCACTTTCTTACATTGCTGTACACACTGGAGAAGGGTAAAAAATGTCTTTGCCCGAGGCACCTCACCTTATTGGTTTCCCCATTCCAAATGCCACGTCACTGAAGCTGTCTTCTGCACATGTGCAATGGCTCTTTCCAATGTACACACCTCAGCTTACCTGAGGCTTCCATTTGCTAATTGGCTGGAAGCTGGTTTGAGGGAAAACACATCCAAGAGGAGTTCTCAAGAAACTACTGGCTACAGATGAATTGTGGCTAATGCCATGTATACAATGCTTCGAGACTATGTCACGTTTTGACCCAATGTGCATAAAAACTTAACACCTATCTAAATTTGTAAAATGACAACAACAACTTTCAGCCTCAGGCTCAGGACAAAGCCCTCCTGCCCTCCCATAACTGGTTCTGGGGGTGAACCCTGTTTAGATTAAACGGGCTGTTCAAGAAAGAAGCTGGAAGCGAGCCTTTAGCCCAGGGGTCAGCAAACTTTTTCAGCAGGGGTACAGTCCACTGTCCCTCAGACCTTGAAGGGGGCCGGACTATATTTTGGAAAAAAAGGAAAAAGGAAAAATTCCTATGCCCCACAAATAACCCAGAGATGCATTTTAAATAAAAGGGCACATTCTACTCATGTAAAAACACGCTGATTCCCAGACCATCCGTGGGTTGGATTGAGAAGGCAATTGGGCCAGATCTGGCCCCCGGGCCTTAGTGTGCCTACCCATGGCCTAGATCAGGGGTTAGCAAACCTTTTCAGCAGGCGGCCAGTCCACTGTCCCTCAGACCTTGTGGGGGGCCGGATTGTATTTTGGAGAAAGAAAAAAAAAAGAATGAATTCCTATTCCCCACAAATAACCCAGAGATGCATTTTTTTAAAAGCACACATTCTACTCATATAAAATCACGCTCATTCCCGGACCGTCCGTGGGCCGGATTTAGAAGGCAATTGGGCCGGATCCGGCCCCAGGCCTTAGTTTGCCTACCCATGCTTTAGCCTTTGACTGTGACAAGTGGGGTTAAATGTGAGATATTATTATGAGCCATTATCGGCTTATAACGATGTTACGATCCAACGTATGTTCCAATAACCACCCGTAATGGTTGTGTAGTTAATGCCTTAGGCTTGTTCTTGGAGGAATGCCTTCAAATAGACACTCCTGATAATGAGATGGCAAGCTTCCAGTAAACAGCTGGGCTGGGTGCCTTTCCTGGTTTTTAAAGTGGTTTAAATAACAATTCCAAGATATTGGGAGCTGCCGGGGGTGGGGTGCTGGAGGAAGGACGGGCCTGCTTCTCAATTCTTCAGTGCTGTCGTGGAGACCCGCAACCATAAATCTCAGCAGCACAGTTTGGTAAAACTTGTCATTTCCCCCACTTCTGGGTCTAAAAAGATCAGCTGGGATTCCATGAGGTTTCGTCATCGTGGCCTCCTTTCGTAGGGGCAGGTCAGGGAAAAGAAGAAATGAGAACAATTATAGTTGACCTAACCTGCTGCCCCTCCCCCCCCCCGTAGATGCCAGTCTGGAATATGGTTAACAAAGGGAGAGCATGTCACAAGCGGGGAGCCACCACCGAAAAGGCTCGTTCTCATGTTGCCACCCTTTGGACTACCCAAAGGGGGCACACAGAGGGGATGCTCAGATGACGATTGCAGGGTCTGGGGCAGTTCAAGAAGCCCACCAGGAATTTGTTAAAAACCTCAGCAGCTGAAATGAAACAGAGGACACACACACACCAGGGACTTGTCACGTATTGGAATGCCACCCTATATGGCTGGCGGGGTGCGCCTTGCTGAGAAGGGGAAAGGAAGCGTACAGTTCCTGAATAAGACATGGGGCAAATCCCCTGAGTGCTTTGCTCTGGGGTTGGAGCTGCCCTGTGGTAGGAGAACAGAAGGGCACTGGTGGCTGGTCCGTGAGGGGAAATAGAGCACTGTCATGCCAACCTTAGTCTTGATTCCTCCAAGCCCACCTGCCTGCCTTATTTGTATAGCTGGGAATTGCAGCATTCTAACAGCTCTCCACGGGACGGGGGTGGCGCTGTGGGTTAAACCACAGAGCCTAGGACTTGCCGATCAGAAGGTCGGTGGTTCGAATCCCCGCGACGGGGTGAGCTCCCGTTGCTTGGTCTCTGCTCCTGCCAACCTAGCAGTTCGAAAGCACGAAGTACAAGTAAATAAATAGGTACCACTCTGGCGGGAAGGTAAAAGGCATTTCTGTGTGCTCCTCTGGTTCGCCAGGAGCGGATTAGTCATGCTGGCCACATGACCCAGAAGCTGTTCGCCAGCTCCCTCGGCCAATAAAGCGAGATGAGCGCCACAACCCCAGAGTCGGTCACAACTGGACCTAATGGTCAGGGGTCCCTTTACCTTTACCTTTAACAGCTCTCCACATCCTTAACAAACTACAGTTTCCAGAATTCTTTGTGTGAGGAGGGGAAGGTAGGAATGGCTGTTTAAGCAGTATAAGATGGCTTTAAACGAACTGGTGTTTCTGAGCTGGATATAAATGCCCCAGTGTGTTCTGGTCTTGAAATGGGACCTCCCTTCTGCCATGTTTCACCAGTCCCCTACCCTTGTACATTTCACCTTTGTAAGCCTTGTAGCGGTGCCCCTCCCTTTATTATTTTATGGAAATGAGGGCCGGTCCATCTGTGAAGCAGACTGAGGCAGCTGCCTCAGGCAGCGGAATCCAAGGGGCACCTCCACAATCACGCCCCCTGCTGCCAGAGAGAAGAGAGGAGAAGCAGATTAGGGCTGGGCGATAATTACCGTATTTTTCACTCCATAGGGCGCACAGGACCATAGGGCGCACCTAGTTTGTAGGGGGGGAAATAAAGAAACCCCCCCCCAGCCCCAAAGAGCAAAGAAGCCAAGACAGTGAGCGGGATCCATCCCACTGGCAACTTCTCCAGCCGGGAGAGGCTGCGCGCGGCTTTGGCAGAAGCCAAGACAGCTGCACTCCCCAGGCTGCAGGCTGCTATCTGCAAGCCTTCGAAGCACGGGGGGAACTCCTGCCACGCTCAGAAGGCTTGCAGATAGCTGCCTGAAGCCCGGGGAGCGCAGCGGGAGTTGGCGCTGCACTCCCCGGGCTGCAGGCTGCTATCTGCAAGCCTCCAGAGCCCGGTGGGAACTCCTGCTGCACTCAAAAGGCTTGCGGATAGCTGCCTGAAGCCTGGAGAGCGAGAGGGGTTGGTGTGCACCGACCCCTCTCACTCTCCAGGCTTCAGCGAAAGCCTGCATTCGCTCCATAGGGCGCACACACATTTCCCCTTCATTTTTGGAGGGGGGAAAAGTGCGTCCTATAGAGTGAAAAATACGGTAGGTTTTCAATATTGTGATGTATCGCCAGTGAAACATCACGATGTAGTGATACATCACGATGTTGGAAAGGAATGGAGGCTCTGGAGTGAAGATGCCGTCACTCCTGCTGCCACCAGTGCCTGGCACGGCGGTGAAGGAAGTAGCCCACCTGCTTGGTCGGAGGAGGAAGTTAAGGCGCCGGCCAGTAGGCAAGCCCCACCCGCAATATACCGTCGGGTCCAAATGCCATCTTCACCTGGCTCTCAAACCAGTCCTGGACAATGTATTGATACAGATTTATATTTTAAGTGTTGTAGATTTATTAGTAGGGAATGAATGTTGTGTGATTGGTTCAGTGGCACAAGACACATCATATGGAGACTTCCGGCGAGGCAAAATGGCGGGCGCCATGGCAGTGAGCAGCTCCTGAAGCCAGCCAGAGCCATCTGCACTACCAGGCTGGCTCCAGGCTGCTGAGACTGCTGCCACTGCTACAGAGGAACCAGGGATGCCTGGCGCGTCAACTGGGGAAACCACTGACCCCCCCCTCCCGCCCCGTGACCCAAATTGAGCCAGGAGCGAGAGTGTCCAGCCAGCCAGTCGACTGCCCAGCAGCACTCTGGGGCCAGGAAAAACCCCAGAGCCAACGCAGGGAGAAGGAGGAGAGGAGAAGGAGAAGGAAGAGAGAGAAAGAAGAAGGAGAAAAAAGAGGGGAGCCGCGACCTTGCCGCACCACTGCCACTGAGGAGAAGAGGTAGGAGAGCACCGGGAGGGCAAGGACATGTGGCTGAGCCCAGGCCCAAGCCGAGCCTTCTCCACAGCGGCTAGCGCTCCAAGAGAGCAGGCCGGGGCACAGAGGAAGGCCGTGCAACAGAGGAGACCACAGAAGAGAATATATTAATTCTCTTTTTAAAAAATAAATAAATAAAAAATCTCTTTTCAAAAAAAAAAAAAAAAGTGTCCCTGGATTCTTTGAAAAAAATCTGGTAACCTTAATTTAGACCAGAGGTTTTCAACCTTTTTGAGTCCACGGCTCCCTTGACCAACCACATTGTTTCTGCGGCACCCCTGTGGGGCTCAGGAGCCCAGTTATGTCTCCCTTGCCTGCAAGAGCTGGCAGCCTCTTGCCCTTTTTCAAACACCCTCCCTTGGTGAGGGTTCCCTCAGCCTCCTCTCCCCTGTCCTTGGGAGTCCTCTGGGCAGCAGCTGCTGTCGCCCCTGGTCTCTGAGCTGCCCCATGCCCACCCCAAAGAGAGGTGCCTCCTCACACTGTCCCACAGTGGGCTGGAAAGAAGATATCCCCAGCCTTAATGGTCCAACAGGTGTCCAAAGGTGAACACCTTACCTTGGAAGGCAGAAGTGGCAGCAGTGGGCACTGCCTTCAGTTGTGTCTTGAAACTGTTCTTGGTTATTATCTGCCCTTCGCCAGAAGGCCCTAGGAGAGGTTACAGAAATCTAAAAGGCAGCATTAAAGACAGTATAAAACAAATTGCAACCATGACTAGAGCAAAGGCACAAACTTGGCAGGCGTTTTGTTTCCTATGGCCAACCTTGGCCAACCTGCTGCCCTTCAGATGTTCTGGACTGCAACTCTCAACAGCCGCAGAAAGCACAACTGATGATCAAAGATTTAAGAGAGAAAGTGTTCTGGTCCTGTTCTGACCACACAGAGCAGGAGAGGGAAATTTTGTGCCAGCCCTAAAATTAAAAGGGAATAATTACAGGAAGCTTTCATACCCTGCTCAAATGGCCATCACTGATCTCACTCTCTAGTCTAGTGCATTAAAGAAAGAACATGCAAACACACACACAAAAACCCAATCAAACTACTTGGACACAATCCAGCCATAGTTAAAACATTTTCTTTAAAAATGCTTTGATTTCAAGTGACAGAACACCAATCAGCTACTTCCCCTGAGACTTAAATATGCTTAACTTTGGCTGAATTATATCCTCTGCTAAGAACAAAAGATACTTGGCATTGCAACTACATGAGGCCAGCTGAAAATGGGTGCCAGGATGTTATGGCTCTCCAAATACACAATGGCATTATATTTTTATATCTTTTCCTTAGAGAGAGAAATAATAATATATACATATGTTGTGTGTGTACTATATACACTTCTAATTCAATGAGAGATGAAATCACTTCATTCCCACGTCCCCATCCTTGGATTTCTACTCTTATGCCACTGGTTCTATAGCTTTATTGATCACAATTGTTCCCATATGAACTCATTTCCTTCCTTCCTTCCTTCCTTCCTTCCTTCCTTCCTTCCTTCCTTCCTTCCTTCCCTTGGGTTGTAGGATTTCCTTAACAGATCAGTTTGTTGAATTAGGATTCTTCCATGCTCTCTCTCATGCAAAAATGCTCGCTTGTGTAGGAAACAAGGCAGAGATCGGGGAAGGAAAGGAAACTGGCACGATTTCTGAAAAGACCCCTTTTGGCAAGGATCTGGGCGTTTTTGTAAGTGAATGATAACAAGATATTCGAATGACTCCTTTCTAGAGTAATGACACGGGCATTTCTGAAGGGGTTTGCTCTGAAGCAAGGGAAAAGGACAGAAGCAGACTCAGAATGCTTTCCCCCCAGCGAGAAAGAGCTTGGCTTCCTTACGAAGGAAAGCAGATTTCAGGCTTGTGGGATCTACATTGAAACACAAACTGAAACCCTTTGATGCGCCAATTGGCGCCTGGTGCAAAAGACCAGGAATTTGTTCTGAAGACCAGAACTGAATTGAACTCATACCAAAACTCATTCTTGGTCACCCCAAGTATCGCAGCAGCGTTATTTAGCGGATAGGGTCGTTTTGCTGCTGCCCTTGTTAAGTCACTGCGAGTCAGAAATCCTTGCCGATCTACTGCGAACCACTCAGAGATCTCCCAGAAGAAGCAGCAGATCGACCTTCTGCCCAAACCTGCCTTAGGAAGAGGGGGCTTAGCTGTGTATATATTTAGGGAAGAATGAATTCTGTTCAACCAACCCTCGCCAGAAATCCCAAATATTGGCACAGCAGGCAGGCAGAAAATCCTGAACAATCGCAGGTGGAAAACAGCTTTCTCTGTTCAGATGAGACACAGAGAACTCCAAGAAGCTGCCATCTGGTTCAGTGTTGTCCACACTGGTTGGCAGCGGCTCTCCAGGGTTCCAGGCAAGGGGTCTCCTACCCCATCGGGGACTGAGCGTGGGTCCTGGGACCTTCTGTAAGCAAAGCCTTCTCTCCGCCACTCAGCTACGGCCTTTGCCAGTTAAAAGAAATACAACGAGGTACCAGGTTTGTTTGCTAAGCATATTCATAATGACGAGGTGGAGACGGGTGGGAGACGATGGTGTCCCCTTATAACGTTTAGTATTTCCGGAAAAAAACGACTGTGATCCCTGCGCTTTGCAGCGCGCATGGAGACGGGGTTATTTCTTTGCAAACAGGCATAGGATTGGGACCAGCATGGCTATGATGTCTCCCAGTGACCCCAAATTTCGGGCACATATACTGCTGCAGGAAAGTAGTGTCGGGGTGGGAGGTAGGGGAGCGAATTTATTTGTGAACCAGGATTTTCAAACAAGCAACCCGGCCCTCCGCGGAACAAAACGGACCCTTCGCTTCTCACGTGTAAATGGGATTAACTGGCGTGGTGCAGTTTGAACCCGGGGTAGGTTAGCATGGCCTGCGTCAGTGCCTCTCCCGCTATATAAAGGGATTTTGAGAAGTTCCATTCCTTCCGGAACGCTTCCTTTTTTTGAGGGGGGGGGGAGGAGAAAAGAAAACAGAATGGAAGCGATTCTGTCGATTTTTTAATTTTATTTTTATTTGTTCTCTTCGGGGTCCCCCCTCCTAGAAAAATCCTCTTTTTTTGAGGAGGTAAAGGGAAACGAAAGGAATCCATATGAGCATCGGAATGTCCTTTTAGTGTGTGTGATTAAGGATAGTTTTGTGGGGGGAGTGAATCCTTTGGCATCAAATTCTCGCAGTTCAAAATCATTGTGCTTTAAGGAAAATGCAAACATATATATGAAGCATTCCACCGGAAACACTGCAATCTAGTGTGATTTATTCAGGAAAGTGCGTGTGGAACCCGTTGGAGCCTTCAGTGACGATGAGTAGCAAATAAGAAATTCGTGGGGAAATTTCAGTTTCCAGATTTTCTTAAGCGAGCCAGCAAGTGTTAAAAAACCAACAAACCTCTTAGCCTGGTCGTCGGGTGGTGGGGAAGGCAAACCCACGTTTTATAATAGCATTAGGATGGAATTGAAATGCAAAAGCTTCAACTTTAACCCGTAAAATATGGTGGGTGTTTTGGGACAGAGTGGCGGGGAGAATTAGGAGCAAAAAGATAGAATATATATATATTTTTTGGAGTAACATCTACAGTACAAAGCTGGGCAACGCAAAGCCGTGCAATTCTCAAAAGGGCCGCTAAGGGCCGCCCTTGCTCACCGCAGACCTGGCAGAGCAGCTGCCAATCAAAACAGCTTCGGATACTTCGAAATATATAACACTCCTAAAACAAAAAATCGTCATTCGCCTTTTAAAACCGATATTGGCAGGAAGGGTCCTAAAATTAAATGTCGCACATCTGTGCATTGCCAGCCTCCTTATATATTTAGCAGGTTTTGTCCTACTCCCATCAGATTCTCGATGGAATAATATTTTAGGGGATATAAATGTAAATGCGTAGCTTTAATTAAATAGGCGAACTCTGTGAATATGCCGTGGGTTTCTGTTTTCACGTGTCTGAGTGTTTCACTGTGGGTGCATGCATTGGCGTATGATTTATTTATTTATATATAAATATTATAAACGTCAGAGGCGAACTTGGAGAGTCGTGCTACCATGTTTATTGCATAGGCACCTCGTCCCACGATATGGCAAACTGACATACTCTCTAAAATATAGGAGGAAGAGCATTTTAAGCCAAAGTGTAAACATACAAACAAAATATGCATTTATTGAACGCCCGTCTTTTCATACAATCTACAAGCAGAATTTTGCTTCGGTTAAAATACACCGGAAGGCTCATCTCTTTCCTGGGTTATCGATTTCGTCTTAGTGGATAAATGTTCCAGAAAACTGTAGAGGCGGGGAGCGTAAATGTTGTCTTTTTAAAAACAACAACAACAAAAATTACAAATTCACGAATTTATTCTGTTTAAATTATTTTTTGCTTGCAAAATCGGTGGTGCCTGGAGCGAAGCAACCGGATTCTCATGCCACCTCCGGTTACTTTTTTTCTCCAGCATTCTTTTGCCTGGAAATAATGTATAAAAGAAAGAAAAGTGCGCTTTTAAAAACTGAAAATCTTCCGGCGTCACAATGGAATTTCCACTTCTTGCGGGAAACCGTTTAGATACTGACAATGTTCCAAATCTGCGGGGTGTGTAATCGTGCAGTTTCTCTTCGTCCCCGCTCCTCAATATTTACCTTTTAAAAAAAACAACCCCCTCCCCCCCAAAAAACACACACACACACACACAAGCCAGACTGTGCGGGGTTAGAATTTAGAAATGACCATCTAGGGATGTGTGCCTGCGTATAAGAAAAACAAAATCGGTTTCTATCTCCATAAATTTCATAAGGTTCGCTCCAGAAATCCATTTCTTAAGTGAAATGCTATTAGAAGTAATTAATTAATTAATTAATTGGGAAATATTAATCGAGGTCGAACATTTAACCCCGAAGTAGTCACCACTAGGAAAAAAATCTTCCAGGAAAAGGGAGATTTCTTTTTTCTTTCTTTCTTTCCCCCCCAGAACAAACAAGGCGGGCATGGGGGGGGGGGCGGTGAACGACGACGAAGACGACACCCAGCCCTGGAGAGAAGTAAACAAGCATATTACCTTAACGTGATTGCAATAAACAGGCCAGACAATTGACAGAAAAGGGAATTTGTTTAACCTCTCCTGCCCTTTCTCATTGAAACAAACCGGTCCCTTTTTGTTCCCGGGCGGCTTCAGAGGGAAGAGAACAGAATCCGGAGGTCAGGGGTCAAGAGCTTCGCCCATTCTCCTTGCTTTTATTTCCCTGCCCTTTTTCACTCAGGGGATCATCTTAAAAAAAAAGGGGGGGTGAGGAAGGTCGCTTGATGACCCAGAAGTGTCCCTAGACATTCCATTACAGGATATGTGGGTCTGGATAAGCCAAAGGATCCGATCTGTCAGGGGAGGGAGAGCGAATCTTACCTTTCTAGGTCGGGGGAAGGAGGCAACGAGACCTCCCAGACCATGCTAGGATGTTGCTGGTGGTATATTATATTTGGCACCCAACTTCTCGAGCTCTTGATTTCATAGCTCCGAGCTTGGTTTAATTCTCTCGGTTGCAGCCCACGTCCGTTCCACCCAACTCTTCTAGAAGCCCTTTGGCAGGAGAAGCCGGGCAGGAAAGGTTTATGGAATAAAGGAAGGTGAAGTAATGGGCCAGGGCAGGGCGCGATGGAAAAGCATTCCGGGCAAAATTGAGGTCTATGAAGTCTCACTGATTTCAGAGAGAGAGAGAGAGAGAGAGGGAGAGAGAGAGAGAGAGAGAGAGAGAGATCCATTTCGACGATCACAAGCACCAGAGACAGTTTTGAACTTTGGGTTGGATCGAGTCCCAACGTTTCGGTTCTGTTCTGTTTCTTCTTGAGAGTATAGTACATAAAGCCAAGCTATTTGAGAACACTCAAAATACAACCCAAAATTTCAAACGGCGTTGTTCTGATGTATGTATGTATATATATATATATATATATATATATATGCAGGTTTTGGTGTCCTCGGGTGTCTTCCCGTGTAAAAGTTGGGGTGTCTAGGCGACGTTTCGACGAGGTCTCACTCGTCATCTTCAGGCTGGTGCTTTCGGCTTCTTGTTACTGGAACAGAGCAGGATCTCAGTGTTTGAGTTCCTATAAATACTGTTGAGGAGGTGTGGTGTATAGCCAAGCCAAGCCAGAGCACAGCCAAGTGCAGTACAGCCATCTTCTCAGAAAAACTCTTCACAAAGTTCAAGAGTTCAAGACACGAAGGCTTTAGCAACTAATCCACACCTAATGACCCACCTAAGTGGGATTCAGGAAATCACTCAAGAAATCACTCAAGATATCCCTCAAGTAATTAAGGAACAAAAGAAGAAAAGGCACACTAGCCTGGGAACCTCCTCTCTGCCCAGAACATTGGAGGCTATACACCACACCTCCTCAACAGTATTTATAGGAACTCAAACACTGAGATCCTGCTCTGTTCCAGTAACAAGAAGCCGAAAGCACCAGCCTGAAGATGACGAGTGAGACCTCGTCGAAACGTCGCCTAGACACCCCAACTTTTACACGGGAAGACACCCGAGGACACCAAAACCTGCATTCCTGTACCCGTGAAAATCTACGAAAGCAAATATATATATATATATATATATATCATGATACTTGCAAAACAGAACGGGAGAAGGGTGGGTTTTTTTTGGGGGGGGGTTATATTAAGAAAAGCGATAAGAAAAGCGATCACACATCCACAATGTGGATATTCAGTTGCTCTATTGCGTGTGCATGCGTATTGCAATTTTGTCCATTCCTAACGCGGAGACTACGTTCGGCTCCATTCGCGTCTCAGGGAGTTCACATGAACATTGCTTCGTCAAGTGCTGGAAATCTATATTAGACAACTTTCCCTGGTTTGCAAGGAGGGTGTGTGTGTGTTAGGTTGGGAAGTGGCAGAGGCGAAAGGCAGGACTTTGACAGCTTCGTGTTGAAAAGTTGTTCCAGTGTAGAAACTGAAGTATTTTGATTGCAACAGCAACGGGATATTATAAACTGGCCTCTTACACCCGCACGTGTGTGCGTGTGATAGTCACTGTCCAAAATGCGGCGACTGTTGCTACACACGAGCACGTGCTTTCTCGCACACATTTACACAGGCGTGAGAAAAATAAAACCAATGATGTATCGTCACTGTCAGTCACTTAGTCACACGTACACGCCAACAGATAGATGCACACACACACAAACACACAGGCGTGTTATAAAAAAAATAAAAACAATTATACGAATGTAAATCGACAGTCCCTGTAACACATACACACCAATAGGTGTGCCCCCTTCCATCCAAACTATTGGCGTGTTTATAAGGCAGGTTGTGTGTGTGTGTGTGTGTGTGTGTGTGTGTGTGTGTAACTTAGACCGACCTGTCTTTTTCTCCCGCCGTCTATCTCATCTGCCGTTCTTTATGGGCACTGTTTTCACACAAACACACGCGAGCCCGAATAATGGAACTGGGTGCGTAAGGGAAACGGGGCTGAGTGAGGACGCAGACCTCAGATCAGAAAACTGCCCATCGTCTCTCCCTTCCTCCGAACTGGGCTCCCCATCCGTTTATGGTTTGCACGCATCCCTTCCCCCGGTTCCGTCACCCCAGTCGTGAGGATAGTGTGCTCTGCCCGTGGGCAGAAATGCCCAGATAGCGCGCATTGCGGAGGGAGCCTGAGCCCGTGGGGAAACTCTGGACTACTGGAAAGGGGGAGCGGAGGTTAGGGGGCAGGCAGGGGGCTGTGGATTTCTTCGCGTTAGCAGCGCCCCAACCGGGACAGGCGACCGCGAGCTCCGGAAGGCGGCCGCGGCGGCCACAGAAGAAGCCTCGCTCCGCATCTGGCTCCGCAATCCAGTCCAGCGGAGCGTGTGGACGTCGCATTGCCAAAACTCGGTTGGCAGGGCTAGAATGAGAACGGGGGAGCTTTCTCGCGGTGGTTCTTCAGTCTAGGCTAGTAGGAGGGCTGGAATAAACCCCTCGATGGACGGAGACCCCCGCCTCTCTCTCGAGGTGGGGCAAAGAGAGAAACCCCCATCCTTGAGAGTTCCCCCCACCTAGTTCCCCTCTTCGCCTTTTGCGACCCACGCCGCCTCTTCTTCCTGCCTTTTGGAGGACTTGGGATTCCTCTCCCTTTTCTCTTTCCAAACTTTCCCCCAAGTCTGCGGACCGTCCATCCTTGGAGGGGCCAACTATCGCCCCTCTCCGCCCACCCCAAATATTTCAGCGATGTTCCCCATCACTCACCCAACCTCTGCCTGTCTTCCTTCCTCAGCACAAGTCTGTAAGTTATTTCTCTCCCCCATTTATTCTTATAATGAAAGGAAAAAGAGCGACGAGGCTTGTTATTATAGATATTCATATATTTATTAGGCGAGCATCGACAGCCAGGAGCCTCGGAGGAAAGGAGGCGCCGGGGGCTTTTTATAGGTGACGTATAGACCTACGTGGGGTGCTCTGGCCCCACATGGCCCCTGCTTACAGGCTTCCCACATCCTAAAATGACATTTCCCCGCAGTCCTCCTCGTCCTCCCGCCTCCCTCTGAGGTGAGGAGGGAAGAGGGGCGGTGGGGGGAAATCAGCCTTCGTTGTTCTGCTCGGGAGACGAGCGACGGAGCTTCAGTTGTACAGAGAGACACAGAGACGGAGGAGCGCAGGGAGGGAGCTCTAAAAAGGACCCTCCATTTGTGGGAGGGGGAGCGCTCAGGGGATACCCCCCCCCCCTAGGAAGAGAGATCGAGAGCTGAGACCCAGCAAAGCGGACGGGGTCGCCAAGTCCTCTCCAGCAAGGTAAGGTCACCGTGGTTCCTATCGCGTGGCGTTTGCTTAAGACACAGTAGAGAGGGCAGAAAATGACTCTTCATTTCTTTCTTTTTAGAAGGGTTCTTGGCTAAGGAGCTGCGGAGATCTGGGGGTGTTTGTCTTGGGGGTACAGAAGAAGGCTAAATTTTCAACCTGGAATATAAATGATGATGGTGGGGTGGGTGGGTGGGGGGCTTTCCCCACCACAACAAATCACAAGTCCTGTAGTGGAATTTCTGACCTTTTACTGTCTGAAATTGACTTGGGCTGCCGCAGTGGCCCCGGACACGTGTCTTCCTTCCTTCCGTTTAGGGAGTCTTAGGATTTAGAGGAGGGGGTGTGGAACACACACACACACACACACACACACACACGCTTGTGTGTTTGTGCATGCGCGGGTGTGTGAGTGTGAAACACAAGCCATTCTAAGGTTGTTGACTGACTCTGTCTGGATTGTCAAGAAGAGTTTTCTCGCTACACACCCTTCTGGATCCTGGCTCTGGGCAACTCATTGGCACATTTTTGTCGGTCACTTCTAGGGTTTTTTTTTAGGAAGGGGGGGTGCCCCTCTCCGTCTCCATAGATGAAGGCCATCTGAAGCTCTCTTAGGCAAAAACTTATTATCTGTGTGTTTGGGGGTGGGGAGAGACTTTACAGCACCTTGTATGCAGGAAGGAGAAGGGACAATATAGTAATTTCCTCCTTTAGGATTTTGATTGATTGATTGAAAAAAAAGAGTGTAGACCCGCTTTAAAAATTGGGATGTAAGGTATATATGGGAGCCTTTTCCTTCAGCTCCATATGAACTCTCCGTGCTTCGTATGGAGCAAGGGGAAAGTCGAGGGACAACAATTTGTTGTTTCTTTGTTTTTTTAAGGCTGGGAGTAATATTTGCACACCGTTAATCCGGATCGCAGTCCGATATTCTCCTTTTCACACAAGGGAGGACATGGAGGAAACGTTCATTTACTCGTATGGGGGCTAGGGAAAGAGGTTGGGGACTGAGAGGGTTTGGTTGACCGTGAGAAGCAGATAACTTGTGAATTTTCTCCCCATCGTCCTCAGAGATCTTAGTATGGTGGTAGTAGATTCCTGGCGCACTAGATAACGTAGTGGGCTGGACCAGCTCTGCCCTGGACCCTGTGTGGATGCGTATAGAAACTATGATATATTAGTTGGCTATTATCCTTCCTTTTGTGAGTTTAGCAGAGTACACCCCTTGCAGTAAAAATAGGAAGATTGCACACCCAGCCCTGACTTTATGACTTTCTTATCTGTTATGTGTGCTTGTGTGTCTATATCAATATCTAAACAGATTACACACACGCAATCCCAAAGCGAATTGTTTCCTGCAACGCTCATCTGTTCCCTCTCGAAAAGCCCAGAGCAGTTTTACAAGCAAAGGTCGACCCACACAGACACACACACACGCCGACTCCTCGCGCTCGAGGTCCCCGGTGGTGTGTGCCTTTAAACACACCCAGACACACAGCACACACCCGCCGCACCATGGTCACCATTGGAAAGTTGCCTTGGCAGAAACTTCACTCAATAGGGCTACAATGGAGCCCCCGGGGCGGGCGGGACAAAAGGGGTTGGAAGTAGTTGAACTGCCAGGCACGTCCACCCCCCGGGTGCTTGAATTAAAAAAGAAGAAGGAGAAGGAGGAGAAAAAGAAATAATGAATGAGAGAGAGGGAGAGAGAGAAAGAAAAATGAAAGAAAAGAAATGTACGGGGGGAAGAGGGAGGGGGAAGCCAGAGAGGGACTTTTCTTTGCGCTGGTGAGAAAATACTCCGGGCAAAAAGTTGGTTCGGCGCCTTCATTTCAGCGCCAACGGAGCAAAGCTAATTCAATAGGAAACGCGAAGGTTTCCAAATAAAGAAGCGCTGTTAACGTGAAAAGTTCGTCTCTGGCGAATTAATTGTTAGGGCAAATAAACTCAGCCACGGAGAGACGGCAGTAGGTCGGGAAGGGGATTATTACTATTATTTTCTCTTAACTGCTGGCTGACGTTTCCTCCGCAGTTACGCAATGATTTTTCAGTGCTCATCCTTTCGCGGAGAGAGTTTAAATCTAACCCACACAACGCTATCTCAGATACTTCCGGGGGAAAGGAAGGATGTCATTTGCTGTTGTTGCTTTTATTTTATTTTTTTTTAAAAAATATTTATTTATTATTTTTTTTAAAAAAATAAAATACGACCCTTTGTCGTAAAGCAAAATGAGACAGAAATCGTGGCAGGGCCTGGTGTTTTCTAAGAGAGCGCAGTGATACTCGGAGCATCTTCTAAATGGAAATTTGTATTTTCCCGTTCAGAAATCAGAAGCGATCAGCAAGATTTTTGTAGCTATCCCATCTACTGTATAGCTGCCTCTTCCGAAGTTTGGTTACTGCTAGCGAAGGTTTGAATACCTGTTCTTGTGGTTTCAACGTTTTATACCATAGCGCCTCTTTATTATCCCGTGTTGTGTGATCGTATATTTATCTATCTATCTATCTATCTATCTATCTATCTATCTACACACACACACACATATATATACATATATATGTATATGCATGTGTATATATATATATATATATATATGCACAGATTGAGTCTACAGTCCAAGTTGGGAAACATTAATGGCCCAGAGAAAAGAGTTGCAGAAGCAACGGTTGGTTAAATAATAATAATATTTTTTTTAAGCGAAGCATACTGAAAAATGCAGATTATTTTTTGTGTGCATATGGAAAATAAATTCATCACATAACAGAAGGCTGAGCAGGAGAGAGAAACAAGACGTTTGGAGATAAAACAATAATAACAGGTGTACAGTGCTAGCTTAGACAGGTCTACTCAGAAGTAAGTCCTATGAAGTGGGCCTTATGACCAGATAAGTGGCTATAGGAGTGCAGCTGCAATTACTATAAAAAAGGGAGGGGATCCAAATACATAAATAAATAAGACAGCGACTAGAGTTGCTCGAGGCTAATGAAAGCACGGGGCGGGGGGAGACGTGGAATCAAGACGAGAGAGAGAAGAGAAACAAAACGGGAAGGAACTGATTTAAGGCTCCAAATGCTCGAATTCCAATTCAGACGTCCACACGCCCACATTCACCTAAACAGAGCACCGCCTCGCACCGTCGGTTTTATTGGGGGGGTGGGGTGTCGTCTGTTCCAGCGCAACACAGGAATGGCCTGCAAGGGGTTAAACTGATTGCTCATGAACTTGGCCTGTCTGTCTGTCTGGATTTTGATGGATGGGGTAGACCCCGCTGGCAAGTTCAGGCGGCAAGACCTCCCCCGCGGCTTCGGCGGTCCTGGGAAGCAGACGACAGAGGGAGAGGGCGGGGGAAGGGGAGGGGGGCGAGGGAGGGGAGGGGGAGACTTCACCTCCCCGTTACTCCCCCTCGCTTTACTACCGCAGCCTCCCACCCTTCTACCTCGCTGCAGAGGAGGGCGAAGTTGCCCGATCTCGGATAGAGAGCTGGTCTTTCCCTGGCCTCTTCAAGGCCCCTAATTCGCTTGGAATGGGATGGAGAGACAGATAGAGGGGGAAGGTGGATCCACGCGATGGAAGGAGAAGGCAGGCTGGGAAAAAGCGGGGCTGGGTTTCAGCATTTGGACAGCGCCCGAGGCAAGGTAACCACGGTGGGCAAAGAGTGGTATGGAGAGAGAGGCAAGCGCAGAAAGCGGGGGGCCAGTAGAGAAGAGGGTCTCTAGGGCGACCCCCTTCCTCCCTGGCTTTCAGATCCCACCGTGGGGGGGGGGGTGAAGTTGGGGAGGGAGGCTCTCTGGGTTTGGAAATGTGGGGTGGGGAAAGAGGTTTTCTTAGAATCCAGGTGCAAATCCAACGTGCCCGCGAGCTGTTCCTCTGGTTTGCCATATCTGCCCATCTGGTTACCGACCTATGGCGCGCACCCCATCTATCATCAGGAGAATTAACAGACAGACAGACAGACAGACAGACAGGATGTATGGGTGGCTATAAAGGCAACAAGGAGGGGAAGAGAGAGAGGGTCACCTAACCACTGTCACAAAAATATCAGTTATGTCAAAAAGGCTATGATCAATATCCTTCCCGCTCCAATACTTTTTCTTCTACTCAATCCCCCATCCCAAGATGCGGAAAAACTTGGGGGTCTGCTCAGCAAACCCCATGACCCCCAGTCCCACAATACCTTCTCTCAACGCCTTGCAAAGAATGCGACAAAACCAAACATCCCCCCCCCAAAAAACGCCTCTTTTACCTGCCCAGAATTCCACCCCGTTGGTCATTCCCCTATCCAGGAGTGTTTGAGGACTGGTGGGGGGCTGGTGGGGCAGGTGGGCGGGTATAGTGTTGGTTTTCTTCTTCTAAGCCTGCCTGAGCTGTTTTCAAAAGGCCGTCCTTATGCAAGCCTATCAGAATGGACTCCCTCTCCCCCTCCCCGCCCAGCCACAAGCCACTTTCCCTTTTTAATTGGAGCTCCACCGGAGTCTTAATTACAGGCTGAGAGAGGGAGGGCAGGCTGAGATTTCTGCTCGGTGGAGAAGCCTGGCCAAGCGCCCCCTCCCCTCCCCCTCCTCCTCGCTTCTCCCCCTCCTCCTCCTCTTCCTCCTCCTCCTCCTCCTCCAGCCGCCCCTGATTGGCTCGAGTAAGACGCTGCTGCTCTGACGTCACCCAGCCTGCCAGCAGACCAGGCTTTCTTGGAAAACGACCAGAGCTTTTGGAGCTAAGAGGAGCTGGCTGGGCGCGCGGAAGGAAGCCCAGCTAGAGGCGCCCTCCTTCTCTTAAATCCCCCTCCTCTCCACCCCTCTCTCCGCTCCCTCAGAGCCAGAAGGGGGAAAGGGGGGCCGGCCAAGGAGGCCCACACAGCGAGACTGAAGCCGTGGATCATCCTCGGCTGGGAAATAAGCTACGCAGCAGCTCCAATCGCCTTTCGCCCCTTCTTCTTCTCCTTATTATTATTATTATTCTTGTTATTTTCTTGGCCACGGATTTCTTCTGTCTGCCTGCCTGCCTTCTCCATCACCCGTGCTTGGAGCTGCCGCGTGTAAGTGCTGATCTTGCTTGCTCTTCGCTGAGAATCCTGCCTGTCTGCCTTTCTTTTCTCTCTCTCCCCCACAACCACGGGGAAAGGCGTTAAAGGCTGTGGGGTTTTGGGCCCACCATCATAGAAAAGAGAGATGGGGATTCGGTTGGGTTAGAGGCGGTGGAGACGGCTATGGAGTGATGGCGCTGCTCGCCTTTGAAACAGCGTCTGGCGTGAGGTGGGGAGGGGCGTTCAGGGGGGGTGTGTTGGCGTTTTGAGGGGGTGGGGGGCAGAAGGGGAACGGATTTGGGAACGATCGAGGGTGCCGGGGGAGGAAAGAAATATCTCTCCCGCCTTCTGTAAGAGAAAGTTGATCTTCCTTTGCTTCTTTGAATAAGCAAACGAGGCAAAGAAGGAAAGGAAGACGAGCACGTGTGAATTGCAGGTTTGGGGAAGGGCAGTAAGATCGTGGGAACGCAGGGAAGAGAGAAGAAGGCGCTCGGGAAGAAGGAAAAGGGTGTCGGAAGAAGTCCTCCCAGGCCTTCCTTGGTTGCAAGCTTTGGATCTTGACAAAGCCGGGTCTGCGTGCGAGGGTGTGTTTGCTCCCACCCGCTGGAAAAAGCTTTAAATAGGTAGGCATCCATGGCTTTGGGAAGTAGCTGGGCTCTTGGGATGTTGCGTACCGGGAGCCAAAGGAACCAGGGGTGGGTGGAATTGTTCGAGGCTGAGATCCCCTTACACGCTGCGCGCCGTGCGTGATTATTGGCTCCCGAGTAAAGCTTGCTTGGATTGTACTTGCACGCGGATGGATCGGGTAGCTGCGTTTCGCTGCCGTTGAGGAGCGTGGTGGCGGTGGCGTCTTCCCGCAGTCCCAGATTAAGGGTATCCCCTGATAGCATATGGGTTGTAGCCAATGCTAGTCCTGCTGGGTGTGTAGAGCCATTAAAGTGAGTGAGGATGAACTAACTGAGGCCCATTGCTTTCAATGGGTCTACTCTGAGTAAAGCTAAGTTAGCTACCACCCTTTGCCAAGTCAAGGTATTCCGAGAGTCTACTGTGCGTCTGTCTGTCTTAGGTTCTTGGGCTGTTGGAACTAAGAGTGTTGCGAGGAGGCCTTGAAGTTCATCGCCAGCATTTAATAACAGCAGAAAGTAATAACTGCACTAACACTAGCGATGATGGTGCTGGTAAATAAGAATTATATTAAATAATTATTACATAAGAATTATATTAATAATGCATCATTTTTGGGTGTCTTTGTCCTGAATTCATCACCCGAGGAAGCTGCCTCAGTCCACTGTTGGGGACGGCCTTAAGTTTCAGGCTTATATTCCACGTTTATGGATTTGTTTCCAAGGTGCGCTGTAGAAACGAGGGGACGAGTTGTTGGTTTCTTGGACATTCACATAGTTACTGAGGTGCTCTGAGCTGGTCCTTACCAAGCGTTAGAAAGATATCGATCCACTTCTCCCAAATGCTCGCTATTGTAAAAGCCACTTCTGAGACTATTATTTAAGCGGAGGGCATTTAGGAAGATGGGCATCCACCAGTTATTTCAAAAGGCTTTGTTCTTTTCGAAGGGCCCGTGGGCTTGTGGTGAGCGTGTGAGATTTGCATGGGATGGTTAATATTGCAAATTCTCTTAACAACAAACAAAATGGGTTCTGTAGTGTTTCGATGCCCGTGGTGCAAAATATTTATATATATTAAAGAGTAACGGATTTCAAGACACGTGTGAAATATCCCAGGCTTACGGTGGATATTTTTGAGAGAATGATAATGATAACCACAAACAACAATTGCACTTTTTGCATGATGTCTGGCCTTGAAAACACAGAGTTAGAGAGCATCCCATTTAGAAGCATTGCTTACCATACATTACCGAAATGAGGACAGCCGCTAAGAAGGAATCCTTTAATTTTCTGTTATTGGAGGCAGAAACCCTAACTAACGTGGGGGGGCGGGCGGAACTTGGATATATTTTCTATTGCAAGTTACAGCCGCTGCATTGATATCTAGATAGCAGCGAATGCAAGTGCGTTTGGATTTATTGCCTTTGCTTAACTTTCATTTTATTAGGTGTCGTTTCTCCTTCCTTACCTTCCTTTTCTTCCTCTTATTTTTCAGAGTCAATTAAAATAATAATAGTGAATTAGAACGATTTCCACCGATTAGGCCTCAGCCTTGAGCGTGTGCCTGGGGATATAGCATATGATATTTTAAGTTGCGCCCCTCCAAACAGGCCAGACGTTCAAAGGACCTGCATTCCTGTCTAGATCACGGTCCTCTCACCCCCCGACGCTTGTTTGGGAGGCAGTATAAAGAGAAAAACAAACACACTCTGGCCCTCCTCTCTCCCTCAGCTTTCTACTCCTTTTCTTGAGCGGCCGCGTTTACACCGCTCATGATGGGATTCTTAATTACTCGACAAAGCGGGGCTTCCCAGTTCACCGCCCTTACTTTCCCCCCAACCAGCCTGCTTCTTATTTCTCCAAAAATGCCCTCCTCCGAACCCTTCGGGATCTGCCGTGCGGAGTTGGCAAAGAGAGAGGTGAGGGGACCCAGCACAAACCAGGAGATTCACCTGACTGAGTCCACCGAGCAAAGAAGCGTGTGTGTGGTTATTCGAGGTTGGCTAAAAATAACTTTCCCCTAATTAAAGAAGACCTGACGTCAGAGATGCTCAGGCGTAAAAAAAAGGGGGAAGGCCTCGAGAGATGATGTGTGTAGTTTTCTTCTTTCTTTCTTTCTTTCTTTCTTTCTTTCTTTCTTTCTTTCTTTCTTTCGCTCTCTCTCTCTCTCTCTTCTTTTTGGAGAAGAGGAGAGCAGGAGGGCTTCTTTAATTTTGAATGTCTTGGAAAGCGAGTGCGGTGAGATTGGGGCTACGATTCTTTCTAGCTGGCTGGTTGGGAGCCTTTTTAAAAATGCTCATCTCAGTAAAACCAGGCACGATTTCTCTCTCTCTCTGTGTTATGATTTTGCCACGCTAAAAAAAAAAAAAAAAACCTACTCTGGTGTGCGTCTCTCTCTGTGTTGTGCTTTTGGGCGTTGAAATAACGACACGGTGTGGAACACAGTCAGCCTAGGGGGGTTGTGTAAGCATGCTGGAGGGAGGGAGGGAGAGGGATGGAATGGAGAAATATCACTGGGGAAATCTGGCGGCCGCCATGTGAGCGTGGTAGCTGCCGAGCCTGCTCCCTCTGCGAGCCTGCGGCCCCGGCGACTGCGAGCTCGGCCTGCCTTTTCTGCACCATCGCACCGACAGACAGACAGCCGTGTTACATGGCTCCCTGTTGGGACTTCCACGCGATTTCCTCCCTCCCCTCCCCACGCCTCCCTCTCCCCGCCACCCTTAAATCCCCACATTTAAAGCATTCCTTTGCAGGAGCACAAAGCTCACTCTGTTAGAAGGGAGCCAAAGCTCATGCCCCCTAGGCCCATTTCACAGCTTATAGGGATGGGGAGCATTTCTCCTGAATGGCACCCCAGTATTGGAAAGATCTGACCCGTCCAGTCTTCCAACACGGACCCGTTCACTTCAGAGCAGCCACACTGGCTGCGGTGGGGCACATTCCCAGAAAGTGGGGTTGTAGATTCTTTCCTCTCTCTCTCTCTCTCTTCGCCATCATTTTCATCCCTGTATCTCCTCTCCGCCTTCCACCCATTGCTCTCCTCTTGGGCTGGATGAAGAGCCATTCTTCACCTCCCAGAATCGGGCTCAGCTACGCGTCTGAGGTGTAGGAGGGATTTTGAAAGATGCCTTTTGGATTCAGTGGCGCGCTTGAAATCTTCTCCCACCTACTACTCCTAGGTAGGGGATGGCGGTGACGTGGCTGCAGCCTCTGTCTTTGTACTGACGCTTGATGGATCCGAGTTGGGCCTTGTTAGACTGGCACCCTGCAGTCTACCAAAGTCTTGGAGGCCAGGGAAAAGAAAGAAAGTCTGCAGCCCTCTTCGGGAAGGTTGGCAACCACCTTAAATACAATCCTTGTAAAACAACCAATAGCTGTGACTTGTTATTTCAATTAGAGTCGAATTGCATCTAGCTTTGATGATCTGGTGGAAGAGTGAACGAGTCTGAATCGATTTGTTAGAGTGGAATCCTATACATTTCTAATCAGAAGTACACCTCCCAAGTTCAGTAGGGCTTACTCCCAGATAAGTGGGTTTAGGGGTGCAGTTTCAGTCTCTAAGATGGCACCAGACCCTCTGCAACAACACACTAAGAGGGTTGCCACCGCTCTGGAAGTTTTCTTCATCTTTTATAATTTCCGAGGAGGGGGAAAATATTTATTTAACAGGGGACCGTTCATTTTCCATCCGTTACAAATAGCTCTAGCCAGAGGCTGATTATACCTAGATTAGTATTTTCTTTTTTTAAGGTTGGGGAAGAATTTCTTATTATGTAACCTGATGCACGATTTTGCTATTTGTTTATTGTCCCTTACCATAAAATTTCCCATTGTATTAGAAAGGAGGGAGCGGAGGGGGCATTAAAGAGATTTTATTTTATTTTGCAAGAGGCGAGTGGGTGAGAGATGGTGAACAGATGATGCAAATATGTGGCGGCAACGAAGGCACGTTAAGGGAAGCTAGCTTCCAGCACCTTGGCCAGTGCCTTCGCCCTCGGATTTAAGCAACACTTCATTCTTGGGCAGCCGGTGGAGAAGTAGGGAATTGTGTTCCGCGGCAGAGTTAGTACCCAACCGCATTTTCCCAGCCGGAGACCCGAGGGAGGAGACCTCTCGCTGGGGTTGCGGGAAGGCTGGCGTGCTCCCAGTTTCCAAAAGCCTCTCGGAGGATCCGTAACGCGAGACAGCACTAGCACGTTAGGCCTAAGGCTGCTGACAAGACTACCCCGGGCCTGGCCAAAGCTAGCCTACCTGCTGAATGATGGTGGGGGTTTGGAAAGAAATTGCTGGACAGAAATGGGACATGAATGACTGCTTGGCCAGGCTGGCTAGTAGCTTAGCACCAGGCAAAAGCGGATCCGGTCGCCTCTTGCGTTCCTTGGTTCCTTTCCTTCTTCGTGTTCCGTGGATTCGAAGCCCCCCTCTGGGAATAGTGGTTTGATACAGGGATTATCTGATTTATTTAGATTATATTTAAATTCCTTATTTCCTTCCTTTCATCTCTCCCTCCCCTCTTTTTACCCGTCGTTCACCCCCTCTCTCTGTCCTATCAATATTCTATCTATCCATCCACCCATATCTTCTTTCTTTCTTTATTTCCACCACCCACCCACTCAGCTAACAAATCTGTTTTAACCGGATTCAACGCACACGTAGAACAGCCATTCCCCATAGCAGAGAGATCCTGTGGCATTTAGCATCGATTTGAAACACACTGTTCAACTGTACGGGCAGATGCATAGAATACTGACTAGAGGAGACAAGTCAATATTCCGCAATAGGCTCGATATAGGTGTTTTACGCCATTCTCTCTCTGTGTGTGTGACACACACACACACACACACACACACACACACTCTTAATGGTAACGACAACGTTTTAGATTTAGCATGCTTGCAGAGGGGTAGCCATGTCTGCCGGTTGCAGCAAAAACAGAGTCTTGTAGTACCTTAAAGGCTAAGACACTCTGACTGTGGCAGAACCCATCGGTTCTGGATTTAGGTTATCGAATCGTCTGCCTAGCTTGCAAGCTACCTGTGTGATGGAGCCGGGGGCGGGGGGCAGAAATCAGCTCGTCCAAGTGGCTTCTGCGTATTTGCACACAGAGAAATAATGAATGCAAGGATTTTCCTTGCATGTTTTACGGTCATCCTGTTCAGGCGCTGGAGGAAATATCGCGCGCTTGGCCTTGAGATGCCTGCTTCTGTTTTCCACGCAGGAGGAGAAGCAACAACAACAGTACAGGCAGAAACGAGCGGCGCGTTTCTACAAGGCCAGGTTGGGGGGGGGGGGGGGCGTCTCGTTTTATTCCGAGAAGGGGAACCGGTGACCTTCCAGATCCTTCCTGGACTACATTTCCCATCATCCCTGACCACTTTCCACGATGCCTGGCGCTAATGGGAGTTGGGGTCCAGTAACACCGTGTGTGTGTGTGTGTGTGTGTGTGTGTGTGTGTGTGTTCTTCACCAGTTCCCCATCCTTGATTCAATCGCAAACCCCAGAATAGAACGTCCGTGGAACCCAGAACGTCATTCCGAACATCTTTCGCTAGAAATCTTCGGAACTTGATGGGCCTTCCCTTCCCTTCTCTTGCAACCCACACGAAAAATAAAATAAATTGAGAGAGCATCGTCCACACACCCTTTCCCACCATTGCAGCGCTTATTTCGCTCCTGCAAAGGTGCCGGGCCCTGCAGGCAACAGACATGGACTCAGGCGGAAAGGTTTTATATTTTCACGGAAATATGTAAGGGGAGGCGCAGAACATTAAGACTCTATACAGAAGTGTGAGCATTTGGGAAATGGCGTTCGAGAACGTGGAATTTTGGGGATGGGTACTAAGCGGAGGGACGTACTAGCCAGCCACGGATAATCACCCTTTACTAAAGAGAACCACACCTTCTTTTAGGAAAATCTACGGTAATTCCCCCTGGACCTGGGGAGAGGATCAGTAATATTTGGGTTTTGTTTGAAAACCCCAAATTCTCAATGTTCAGTATCTTTCCCCCGCTTTCCCACCAGTCTTCTAGTCCAGGGAAATCGAATTCAAGATTAGCCCTTTAAAACAATCTGTCTTGCAAATACACTGGATTTAGGCCGTGGGAGGAGGGGAGGGAGTTGCAGATCTGCTTCTGATCTGAAGTCAGATCCCATTCACTGCTTTCACTCCGGTTTGATCCACACGTTCTCAGTCCCACCCAATCAGATCCTTTCAAACGGCAACAACGCGCGTACCATTCGGGGGGGGGGGAGGTGGGCAAATCTCTTCCGAAAGGACGAGCGGTGTTTTTAAAGCGTGTTTGTTCCGAGTCAAAATTAAAAGAAAACGGAGGGTGGGGGAGAGTGAAGGAGCCTAATTTTCCTCCAAGAAATGGTGGGGGGGGGGATGGAGGCGGAGGGCGTAGTCCCTGAAATCTAACCCCACCGTTTATTCAAAGGTTCTGGAATTAGAACACCGGACCTCGTGGACCTCCTCCGAAATTACGACTTATGGACAAAGTCAGGATTTTCGGTGGATACCTGTTCCGCTGACTTAATTTCAATCTAAGTGTTTCGGTTCAAGTGACCTACGGAATGGTCTGAGTGCCCCTTAAGGTCCCTTTTCCATTGTACCTGGAAGGCGGTGCGTAAAGATTTTGCCTGGGGGTATTCAGAGAACTCTAGTGTTTCCTTAGAGCTTCATTCCTAACATTACTTGGAAGTAAGTTTTGATGAAATCAAAGGAATTTACTTCCGAGGCCGTTTATTAAACTAGCCATTAGCCTTGTAGCTAGTTTTTTTTTTTTTTAAATCTATAGGGGGAAAAATCACGCGAGAATGTTTATTTAATGTTGATTTAATTTTTGAAGTAGAATAAGCTATTAGATCATATCCATTGGTGCTTTGTGCAGGTCAAGAGCCCGGAGATAAGAAAGACCCTCCTTACCCAATATAATCTATCTAATTATTAGATTGCTATATGTGTGTGCGCGCGCGCCTGCATAGCGATAGGAAAACAGGAAAGACAGCCTTTTGAAAATTGTTAAAAGCAGAGATCTATGTCACTCTCCCAAACATTAAAAAAAAAAAAAAAAAGAAAAAGGATCCAAAAAGGCTGGATTGCTTTTGGGAATGCGCGCTAGAATGGAATCCAGTGTGTGGAGAATCTTGTTGATCTCTCTCGCCCCAGTGGCATAAGGGTGAGCCTAGTGCCTGGGTATCAGCCGATTTGGACTTGCAATCCTAAACCCACTCACTTCCTAACAGCGCAACCCTAAGCATTTCTATCCAGAGACAAGTTGATATCCTCAGAAGTAAATCCTGTGGAATTCAAGCGGAGTTTTGGGTTACAGGAAAATGGGATTAAGGGTCGCAACCTAAGTCTCCCGGAACACAGTGAGATTTACCTCTGGGTAAATAGACGCAGGATTGTGGAGTCAGTTAGATTCCGCCGCCTTCTGAGATTAGCAGCAATCTAGAATTCCATGCAGGGAATGTGATCTGGAGGTGATGTTAGAAGCTTTTTAGGCGTGGACGGCTCAATCGGTAGAGCACGAGATTCTTAATCTTAATCTTAGAGTCGTGAGTTGGAGCCCCGCGTTGGGCAAAAGATTCCTGCATTGCAGGGGGTTGGACAATATGACCCTCGTGGACCCTCCCAACTCTGTAATTCTAGGATTCTGTGGAAATGTGTCACATATATACCTTGGTGCATTGAGATCAGTAACCTGCTGTGATTTAAACTGCAGTCCTCCGCCTGCACTTACCTGCAAGTAAGTCTCATTGAGCTAAAAAAAAGGCCTGCCTTCTGAGTAGGCATGTATAGGAGTTCCACTGAAAATGTGCTTGGCATTGGCCTGTTGGATGCTACCTTTATTTCGGAAGAAAGGGTGGATCCGAGGCTGTTGATTCGCTATTCTAGAATTCCTTAGGTGCTGCTCCCTTGCCCAAGCTTCTAACCTTCCCCTTCATTCTCTGCTCGTTTTCAATCAAACGTGCTTCGCGTTGCATTTCCGGATCTGATCTCGGTTTGGGGACCGTTTGGAAACCGATAGAGGGAGAGATTGTGTCTGATGCCGGTTCAGACAGTAATCGCTTCTAATGCCTGTATTGTTTGATCTGTGAGCACGTTGCCTATCGCTCGTTGTCGATCGCTCCAGTGTGTTAAAACGCGTTGAGAAGCGAGGCGTTGGTGCTGAAGGTGAGGCGGGTGTCTTCCACACACAGCAGATCAAAGCAAAGACGCGTTACGAGGAGAAGAAAGGGATAAAACCATTTATTTATTTTAATCATCTCGCCTCCTAATTCTGGGTGGTGCTTATTTGATAGAGTGCTGGAGCCAAGGGCGTGCTGCAATGTGTGTGCATTGTAAGTGAGAGGCTGGAGGCCATAGAAAAATACGAGATAATTCATATTTCGTAACTGGGGAATTATTTTTTTCCAAGGCACTTGTTTTCCATTTTCAATTCTTCTAGGGAAAAATGCATCGTTAAGAGGAGAAAATATACTGAACGATTAGGCTCCCCAAACTCAGCTGCCCAAACATTTTTGCCATGCCCATGTTTGTTTCAAGAGGGAAACTGTCTCTGCATTAATTTTAATTTTTTTAAAATAATAATAATAATAATAATAAAAACATGTTGGGAGACAGGAATCCAGACAACATTAAACACTTTACATTGGGGGGGGGGGGGGTTCAACAAGAGAGATGTATTGGCTGGGGTTTGGGTATTTTTTTTACTAAAAATAAAAATAAAATCCCACAAAAACTCGTTGGAACTTAATCTCAAGCATGACTGCTGTCCTGCGCGTTCCAACCTAAGAAGAAGCCGTGTCCCCATGCTAATAGCTCAGTGTGACGATTTAAACATGTATGGAATAGGGGCCATAATCGGGCATAATCGGGCACGTTTGCTGCAGCCTTTAGCAAGTGTTTAAATCTCTCCCAGTGAACTCAAGGGAACTTCATAGGGCTTAACTTTCGCTGGATCGGGCCGTGGGACGTGAGAAGGGCTCCTCTTTCGTGCTCTGGAGTGCAAGAATCCTCTCCATCCCCAGTGATTTTAAAATGATCTGGTTTCATCCCCCCCCCCCAAGAGTCTGCAAAATCCCAGGCCTCCCCCACCTCCCAACAAAGTGGTGTTAGATCACCCTTAGTCAAGGGGCTGATCTTAATTTGCGGCACCCACGGTTTAGACTGGAAGACCCCATTGAACAAAATCAAGACCCGCCACGCACGCAGTGGGTTTCTTTGAGCCCCCCAGAAAAGAGGAAATGTGCGTTGCAGGAAGCCCCGTTCATTTCAATGGGGCTGGCTGCCAAGTGAAATGGCACAGGGTTGTGTTGCAGGCCTTAACTCAGGCAGGGAGAGAGGGCTGGGGGTTCGTATGGCAGACTTCAAAGAAATATTGTTGCCTAAAAGGAAAGGGGCGGAATGTGTGTTGGGTGGGGAGGCGTGGGAGGGAAAGAGCAAAAGAGGCGGGAAGGAGAGGTGATTTGAATGCGAGGCCGCCCATTGGCTGCCAGCCCTGCTGACGTCACTTCCCAAAGAAGGGTGTTTAGCATCAGAAAAGGAGTATAGAACTTGGTCAGTAGAAAGAGGGCGAGACATCAGCCCAATATCTCAGGGTGTGATTTGAATGTAAACCAGCTGCTTCCCCCCAAGGGATATGCCTCATTTCAGATAGTCAGAACTCAGCAATGGGTGACTTCTGCCAGCCATAACCTGCAGAGCAGGTCCTTCTCCCGCTTTTCCTTCTTAAATAAGTGCAACGCTGCTCTTTTGCTTCTCTCGTCTTCCAAAAAAGTTTCACTTTCTTTTATCTCTTTCTCTCCTCCTTTTTTTTGCTTTCTCGATGGCAGATCAAAGATCCAAACCTCGCCAGTCTTGTTTTTTCTTCTTCTACCCCCGCCAAGTTGAATCCAGCTTTATGAGGAGGGGAGAAAAAAAAAGAAAAGAGATAGAGAGGAAAAGTGGAGGGGAGGAAAGCAAGAAGACGCCTCGGAAGAGGGAGGGCTGTTTCTGTCTTTGGTTATCTAGCTGTATGAGTGTTATCAAGCCATCATAAAGCTAGATAACCGAAAGTAGAAATGACTTCCAAAGACTTCTGGGAGCTGGGAGGCGAAGAGGAGCAGCACGGAAGAAGAAGAAGGTGGAGGAGAAGTCCGGAGAGCTGGAAACAAGGGAAAAGAAAACGAAGCCAAAAGATCAAGATTCTCAGGGAATGAAGTTGTCTGCGGCTGCTGGCGTGTGAGAAAAGCTCCCCGCGTTGCTTCCGTACAGGTATCCTCTTATATATGTTTGCTGCTTTATTTATCTTTCTAATTTGCTTGTTGTTTTAGGAGTTTTAATGATGATTCACTCTTTTTTCCTGCCCTCAGCAATTGTGTGTGTGCGTGCATGCAAATGGCCAGAAACCAAACTGGAGCAGGCTTGTGCGAACCTGGGGGCAAGTGGGAGGTAGCAGAAAACAGAAATGATCCAAAATAGATGTGTGTATGTGTGCACGCAGATATATGTGGCCTGAAATTAATTTTCAAGTCTTGTAGATGCACCCCCAAAGCATTAAGACAGAGCAAAGCGTGGGGAGGAAGAGGCTGCTGGGTGTGTGTGTGAAGCAGCGTGTGTGTCTGAACTCTTTTGCAACAATGCCCCTTGATCAAATTATTCTATGTAGAAAGCCTATTAGCATTTGGAATTTCTCTCAAGCACACTACACGCACCCCCCCCACTTTTCCAGGCTTTTCCTTGGTTTGGGTTTGTTACAGGCCTCTCCCCCAAAACTCTGCCCCCTCTGTGAGGTCAAGTTCTTGATAATTTGATCACTTTTCACGGGCTTTGGCAGCTGCTTTTGTGTGGAGTTGGGGGTCTCTGTGCAGAGTGAAGTGGAGCAGAAATGAAGGGAGAGTTTCTTGAATAGAAAGGGGCCTGGTTCCTAGGGCCAGACTTTAACATTGAGACTCTGCCTGCATATAAACTACCTGTTTTAACTGCTGAGACTTTTCTGTCTCTCTCTCTCTCTCGCCGACAACCCCCCCCCATTCCCAATCTCACCACCACCTCCCCTCCTCCAAGTTGCCTGAATGGTTAACATTCATAAAGGATTCTTTACCTCCACTGCAAACCCCAGAGTTGAAACATAATATGTATTACAATGTCTAGCAAATAAAAAAGCAATTGGGGAAATCTGCATTCCGTTCCCATGGCAACGCAAAGCACAGCGCTAGCTCGGCCTAGTCTCTCACTCCTGGCACATTTTAGCCGCCAATTTGAGGCAAATAAGTGCTTTTTGCCTGATTTGGTTGGAAGCAACTCTCGGTCCTCCTCCCCCCCCCCCGCCAACCTTAAACCATGGAAAACAATTCACAAAAGATCACTATAATTCTTTCAGGAGCTGACTCCCTAGTTGGTGGATGTTGTTGACAGTCATTCCTCCCCACCAACAGAAAAACATCAACAATGTTTAGAAAGGTCCAGGGAATAGAGGTCTCCCCATCCCCCCCCCCATTGAGGGTTTGATACACTGCTTAGTATTACTAATCAATTAATTTAATTAAGTAGGTGTGCTAATTACTCACCTTTCAGTTGAAGGTCTCAGAGCAGGTTACCTAGTTTAAAAGAAAAAAACACAACCCAGTAAAATGTAATATGCAAATGGCACAACCTGGCATAATTTTTTATTTATTGCATCTATCTATCTAATCTATCTCTATCTACCCTTTCTGCAAAGGCACCCAAGGCAGTTTAACACTTTAAAATACTAAAACAAAATATAAATCTGGACCTGTGACTTCTGGTGTGGAATGGGATGGGGACACGGTAGTCTCATTGCAGCAGGCTGTGATCTAGCCTTTGCCTGCCTCCCTTGCTCTTATCTACCTTCCCACAGGGCTGTTGGTGCTGGTTGGTGTTCCCATCATAACCAGTACAGATAAGCAACAATTTAATTCCTCAGACCTTAACAGCAACAGCTTCTCAATTTGTGGCACGCAAGCCATTGGGGCAGCATAAAGCATGCAGGGGTTCCTTCTTTTCTCCATCACCTGTTATGAACTTGGTAGTGCATGTGTGTGTGTGTGTATTTGAGAGAGACAAAGACATGTATCTGAAAGAAGCAAGCTCAGGTAGAGGTACTATTTTGTTCTTATAAGACTAGCCAAGTCAGGGCGTTCATCCATCTAGCTCATCATGGTCTATGCTAGAGGTAGCCAACATGGTGCCCTCCACATGTTGGATTAAACTCCCATCAGTCCCAGCCAGCAATGCCAATGATCAGGGATGATGGGAGTTGTAGTCCAATGACAATGGCCATCACCATGTTGACTGCCCCCGGTCTACCCTGACTGGCAGAAAATCTTCAGGGTTTCAGACTGGGTCTTTTCTTAGGTCTATTTGCAGATGCTGCCAATTGTGCCCAGGACTGTCTGTGTTGTGCTCTACTGCTGAGCTAAGTGTCTTCCCTTGTTGGTTTAGTGTTTCCCTGGTTGTGTAGCTTTTAGGCATAAGCAGAGGTGCTCCTGTTGTACTCTTATAATGACAAAGTGGGGTTTGCTCCTCCAAATCCCCAGTTCTTGCACACATGGAAGCTGAAGTCCTCATGACTATGTGCAAAGATTTTTGCACATCTCCCAAATGGGTGTTGAGTTGGGAGGCCCTGAAATGAGTTGAAATTTAGTAAGTCAGAGTTTATTCTCCCCCCCCCCACAAAAGCACTACTTTACAACCAGTGCCTTAAAACCTGGTTGCACTACCCTAGGGGTATGTAAAGATGTAATATGGTTCCAATGAGCATGTACAGAGTGATTACCCCCTTCCCAAAACTGAATAACCACCAAATCTAACACATCTATGTTTGTGAAGTGCTTTGGAGAGCAGGAACCAAGCTGCCTAGACATGTAAGGCATAGGTTTATAGGAATGTGTGATTATGGAAGAAATTAAACATTCATTTGATCCATCTCACGCAGTATTCAGTTCCTTGCAGAAAGCAGCTTTATGCCATGAGGACGTTCACAAGTTAGGCATGAGAGTGATGGTGGAAAGGCCATAGCTTAATGATAGCACACATGTTTCCAGGTTGCCAGCTCAGTTCTTCTGGATCTCCCTAATAGAGCTGTGAAAGTCTCCTAGCTAGAACCCTGGAAAGCTCCTTCAAGTACAGTAGACAACACTGAGATGGATGGACAAATGATTTGACTTTGTATAAGGCAGCTCCCTAAGTCCTCCTCTGCTGTTTATTGCCACATTTGTTCTTCAGGGCTGGAACATTATAATAATCAGCCCTTTTAGCTAACAGTTGTCAGTTGGTCTGTCTGTGATGAAACGGTTGAGTTCTTTTTCTTAAAGCCACCAATAAGCGAATTACACACCATGCTTGTAATTGGTCACTTTAGGAATAAATTGGGGGCATACTGAATTTGACCAGGAAAGTGGAATTGGAGAGGGTCGTATCACTGTATAAGGATTTGCTTATCTGGAACTTTTCAATATTCACACCACACTTGCATCCTGAGCGTGTGCCTGTTTACTCAGAAGTAAGTCCCCCTTGGTTCAGCGTAATTTACTCCCAAATAAGTTTGCTTGGTAATACAACCTGTGTCCAATTCTTTGCAGTCGGTGCAAAAAAAAACCCTGTGCACTTAGTGTTCCCTTTAATGTTTAGGACGATATTGCAAAACTGCTTGAATAAAGGTGGTTTTATTGTATCCATAGAACTCAAAGAGAAACAAAGGCACTATAATCGTACCTACAAAGCTGTGCTTGGATCACTCTAGGTCTAGAATATTGCAGATGTAGACAGTTGTGCACATTGGATACTTTAGTACATTTTGCACATTTTGCTGTGGCTGTAGGTGTTCCCATCTTCTTAAAGAGTCAGGCATTTTCTCTCCATCGCTATGCTGCTGGAGAAGAATCTTGATCGGAGCAAAAAAGTAGGTTTTACCAAAAGTAGCCTACCATTTATAGGAAATCTGAGTGGGTTTCGCTAATGGTTGCAATCTTGTACTTTTTCCCTGTCAGTATAGAGCCCAAAGTAAATGGAGGGGGAGGAATGGAACTCTGCTCCAGCTTTGTTAAAAGTGCTTAACTTTTAAATGGTCTGAATTACTACTGAGTTGTTCCAGCTGAACTCTGTGGGGCTTGCTTCTGATTATGATTCTTAAGATCATGCTGTACGCTCAATTGAACAGAACAGGAAGGAGTTAAACCTTGTTCTTGGCAGTACATCCTATGTGGCTTTAAAAAAACCAACAACTTGGAAGCAATAACCACAATGTTCAGTGGTACTTACTCTTAAGTAGAGATGGGTGAGGAATTTGATTTTCTGTGAAATCTGATGCATATTAATATGAATGAACGGATTGGAATGTTAATTATCTCTTGGATTCTGTGCTTCTCTGAATTTTGTGATACATTTCCTGGCTCAAATGTAGCAAAATGTATCAACACAGGGGTATTTTGGATAAAATGCATGTAGGTGTATATTGAAATGCATATTGAAATATCATTTTAAAACTATTTTTATTGTGGAATATTTTTTTTAAAATGCAAAAGGGGGACAGGGCAAACTTACGAATCAACACACATGAAATTGGCTTGAAACCAGACAACTCCATCCATTCCTACTCTCTGCTAAACATTTAGGATTCAGTTTAAGTCTCCCACTGAAACATATGGAACTTAGAAGAATGGAATGGTAGTGCTTCATTTTGGTTGGATTGGGTTTTTTTTAACAGCTTCATTTCTTGCGCAGAAAATATTTTCAGGAAGTAATGTTTTAGAATATTCTGTGCTATTCTTCAAGATCTTGATCGGATTCACATTGGCGATTTTTTTTTGAATGAGATTTGGATAGGTACTACCCAACAAGATTAGCTTGAGTGGTTACTTGACTTAATGCATAGAAAGATAGTTCTTGGAATCTATTCTTTGAATGAGTGGCTGCTTTTGGAATTCATGCAACAAAAAGATTGGCCCTAATTTAGTGTAGATCTGATTCCGTAATAGATCTGTTGAATCTGATTGTCAATGTCACTGTATTTGACTTGTAGCATCATGGGTTTTAACATAAGTAATTTCACTGGAATTTGACTGGAAGCTGGGTTTGCAGGAGTCTTTTTAAAAAATTCTGTTTCCTAATTTATGATAACTGTTCATTTTGTAGCTCTTTCTCTGACTATTCTGGACTAGTTATCAGTCAGTAGTGCCTATTGTTTTTTTGGATGGGTGTATTTACTTCCAGTATTCTGATCTATTAAAAATATACACTTTACCATTTATCAAGCATTGAAGGAGTTGATTGTTTCAAATTACTTTTCTTTGATGCACCAGCCAATATTTACGTTGATGCCTTTTTAAAGACTACTGATCACCTTCAGGTTCATCACTTGATGCCTGAAAAATTAGGACATGGGTAGGCAAACTAAGGCCCAGGGGCTGGATCCGGCCCAATCGCCTTCTAAATCCAGCCCGTGGATGGTCCAGGAATCAGCATGTTTTTACATGAGTAGGATGTGCCCTTTTATTTAAAATGCATCTCTAGGTTATTTGTGGGGCATAGGAATTCGTTCATTTCCCCCCAAAAATATAGTCCGGCCCCCCACAAGATCTGAGGGATGGTGGACTGGCCCCCTGCTGAAAAAGTTTGCTGACCCATGGATAAGGAGATGACTGGAACATGTAATAAGGCAGCTGTCGCTAAGTGGTAGAGCTACATCTCCTTTGCATGCAGAAGATCTCAGGTTCAATCCCTTGCATCTCTAGGTGGGGCTTGGAATGTCCCCTGTCTGAAACTCTGGAGAGCTGCAATAAAGAGGTAGATGGGCAAACAGCCTGATTATAAAACAGCTTTCTTTGTAATGCTTTCCAATGGGTCTGGTTGACATTCAACTGCTAGCCACCCAGAGCCAAGCATTCAATGTGCCTGTGTGAGCTAGTCCTTTGTGGATAAAGTTGATACTGAAGAAGGGAGATGTGGCCTATGTTTGGCAGATGCTCAAAATCCATCTGCTTGGTTTCAAATATTTGTTCTTGATGTGGGTCAACCTGAGGCCAAAATCTTTGCTTACTCTGAAGAACATCTGGGGAAGGACTGTAGATCAGCGGTGGAGCGCCTGCTGTGTGTGCTGGACACCCCAGATTTAATCCTTGGCATCTCCAAATGGGACTGGGAATGTCCGCTGTCTGAAATCCAGGAGGGCCTTTGCTCTGTCAGTGTAGATAGTATAGAAAGACAGTATTGACCAATGGCCCAACCTGATGTTTAAGGCAGCCTCCTATTTACCTTGCAAGCTGTTTGGCAGGTGAAAAGTCACACCAAGCTAAGAGGCCAGTATCCAAATAAAGGCCTTTTGTTCATTTTTAGAGCACATCCATTTAAGTGATGCTTTTGTATTTGGACCCCACCTTTTTTCTGTGATGGAACTCAAGCTGGTATGAATGGGGCTCCTGGGCAGTCTCTCCTCCAAATACAGTCCAGACCCAGACCTGCTTAGCTTTCAGCAATGTTATTGCCTCTTAAGACAATGTACTGGGACTTACCTGTCTTTCAAAGAGGTAAGGAGAAGACTAAGGCAATTCACAACTGAAAGAGGGGAATTATACATACATCATACTTGAAGGAGTGCTTTACCCAGTACCAACCAACCTAGGCTTTTAAGATCCTCAGAGGCGGCCCTGCTAGTAGTGCCCCTAGTGAATATGGCCTGGAGGACCACTATATGAAGTAGAGCCTTTTTAGTGGTGGCACCCCAGTTCTGGAACGCCTTCCTTGTTTATATCAGGCTGTCCCACATATTGTTTTAGGTCAGGTAACACGTTAAGGTCTAATATGTTCCATCAGGCCTTTGGGACATAATGGGAGTAGAATTGTTAGCTACCCTGGGATTTTATGAGTGCAAAGGTGGGGCATAAGAAATAAGATAATAATCATCTTAATTGCCCACCAAGAGCATGTTCCACGATCTGGTGCAGCAATAAAACTGCTAGCGTGTTTGCAAAGCTAAGCAGGGTCTGGTATGGTTTCCAATTGGTTGGGGTACTGTGTGTTGAGATTCCTGCATTGCAGAGGGTTGGACTAGTTGACCCTTGGGTCCGTTCCAACTCTACAGTTCTATGATATACTAGGACATAAATTAAATTTATCCCGTTGAGTCCATGAAGTCATGGCTGCAATCTTAGGCATCCTTACTTGGGAATAAGTCTAATTTAACCTAGTGGGATGCACTTCTGAATATACATGCTTTGCAAATCTGCTTAAATAATTTGTCTGTCTGGGGTTGAGGATCAGGCCATAGGTTTGCAGCTGGCTATAGACAACTGAGTGTAAGGAACCAGCCACACAAATAACATGCAAAATGTATGGGAAGGTGGAGCTTCAGGTCTGGAGGCTGAATATGGCCCTTCAGATTTCTCCATCTGGCCCTTGGGACTCTCTCCAGGGCGCCCCCCTCCCCATTCACACCCTCTTTGGGCCTGCTGCATATTCTCCTTGAGTGCTTTTGCAAGGCTGGAATGAACTGCTTCTCTGGATGGAAATAATAATAATAATAATAATAATAATAATAATAATAATAATACCCACCCATCTGGCTGGGTTTCCAGAGTAAGATGTGTTTAGAAACTGGACAAAGGCAAAATTTACAATCATTGCTCTGTCCACTTTTGTTTCTGGCCCTGTGCTGCGCTGCTACGTGGCCCCCAGAAAGCTGTCCTTAATGGAATGTGGCCCTCAGGATGAAAACAGTTAATAATTCCTGAATTTGAGAATGTTACTGTGTTAAATCGTAGACTCACCAACACAAAGGAAAAACTTGTAAGGAGTTTATTTTTGTTTGTTCTAATGAGAAGTCATTGTACAATATATGTATGCTTTTTTTTTTTTTTTTTTAAGACTGGAAAAAATTAACGATGGTGCTAATTCCACAGGAAGCCTCCCAGGAAAAAGGGCTCTGTGAGTTTGAATGCTTGAAAGCATAAAGGCCTGGAATTAGACTATCATTTAAGGAAGCGTTACTAATCCAAAATTACAGCAGCAATTCTGTGATTTGTCGGCGTCCCACATGCATTGCCGGAATGAAAAGGTGTGGATTTTCCAGAAATGGAGCTCAGCTGTAGCACATAGTCTTGGGAAGATGAGAATGAATTATTTCTTTCCTCACGCTGTAGGGACATGAAAACGAAGGTGCCATTTACGCAACCAGTTTTTGTTCTTTCCAAACCATGTGGAATAGCATTCTGGACACAGCCCCGGAGTGTGATGCAAAGGCCAACGAAAAGCCATTGGGAGGGATCACTTTCTGTTTAATAATGTTATGCAGTGAGGCTCTTACTTTTAAAATATCTATACATAAATAAAATGTCGATAGAGTCCTTGTGTACATGTTGGACAGCACCCAGCTGACTTCCTATGCTTAAGCCCCATTGAAAGCAGCGGCATGGCTTTCAGGCTGCAACTTGAGCTGCCTTGAATATTCTTGCACTTTGAAATTGCCCTAGAACAGAGGTGGGGAACGTTTTCCTGGCCCCGAGAGTCTCTTTCTAGCGGTGCTAGGGCAAAAGTGGGAGGAGCTACATGTGTGATTTCCCCTTTTGTACAGTAGTCCAGTTTCTACATACAGTGGTGCCTCACAAGACGAAATTAATTCGTTCTGCGAGTTTTTTCGTCTTGTGAATTTTTTCGTCTTGCAAAGCACCACTGTGTATTGACAGTTTCCCATAGGAATGCATTGGCGGTTTTTAAAAAAAGGCGCAAGACGTTTCATCTTGCGAAGCAAGCCCATGGGGAAATCCGTCTTGTGAAGCAACTCAGAAAATGAAAAACTCTTTCGTCTTGCGAGTTTTTCGTCTTCCGAGACATTCGTCTTGCGAGGTACCACTGTACACTGCTGTCTCCATTCAGACAAGTAAGAGGCATGGTCAGAGTCCAAGGACACTTTCCAGGCATTCGAAAACGGGGCCAGTGAGGAGGTGTGGCCTGGGAAAGGTCTCAAGGGCCAGACAGAGGGGCATTTGGCCTCTCGGTCACTTGTGGCCTCGAAATGAGCATATTTGATGCGACCAAATAAAATACTCATGCGCATGGCATATTTCCCACTTCATAGAATTGTAGAGCTGGAAGGGACCCCAAATGCCATCTAGTCCAACCCTCTACAATGCAGGAATTTCGATTGAAGCATCCCAGACTGATGGCTACCCTAGGTAAAGGGTAAAGGGACCCCTGACCATTAGGTCCAGTCGTGGCCGACTCTGGGGTTGCGGCGCTCATCTCGCTTTACTGGCCGAGGGAGCCGGCTTACAGCTTCCGGGTCACGTGGCCAGCATGACTAAGCCACTTCTGGCAAACCAGAGCAGCACATGGAAATGCCGTTTACCTTCCCGCCAGAGCGGTACCTATTTATCTACTTGCAGTTTGACGTGCTTTCAAACTGCTAGGTTGGCAGGAGCAGGGACCAAGCAACGGGAGCTCACCCCATCGCAGGGATTCGAACCGCCGACCTTCTGATCGGCAAGCCCTAGGCTCTGTGGTTTAACCCACAGCGCCACCCGCTTCCCTAGATGAGTGAATAAATTGCTTACAGCTACCGGGTCACGTGGCCAGCATGACTAAGCCACTTCTGGCAAACCAGAGCAGCACATGAAAATGCCGTTTACCTTCCCGCCGAAGTGGTACCTATTTATCTACTTGCACTTTGACGTGCTTTCAAACTGCTAGGTTGGCAGGAGCTGGGACTGTGAAACGGGAACTCAGCCCGTCATGGGGATTCGAACCGCCGACCTTCTGATCGGCAAGTCCTAGGCTCTGTGGTTTAACCCACAGTGCCACCCTACCTCTGTTTAAAAGCTTCTGATGAAGGAGAGCCCACCATAGAGCAGTGGAACATTTCTTAGCTTCCTCAATTCATCTGGCCTTCCCCTTTAGATTATATAACCTTTCCCTCCCACTTTTCTCTTGCTGTCTTCAGCCCCCCTTGCCTTGCCTCCTTGCCTTTTGAGGTGATTCTGTTTATAAGTGTCTGTGACATTGCTTTGCCCAAGTAGCGCTGTGTCTCCGTTGACAAGACCATGTTTGTTTGTGTGTTACATTTACAGTGGTACCTCGGGTTAAGAACTTAATTCGTTCTGGAGGTCTGTTCTTAACCTGAAACTGTTCTTAACCTGAAGCACCACTTTAGCTAATGGGGCCTCCCGCTGCTGCTGCGCCGCTGGAGCACGATTTCTGTTCTTATCCTGAAGCAAAGTTCTTAACCCTAGGTACTATTTCTGGGTTAGCGGGGTCTGTAACCTGAAGCATCTGTAACCTGAAGTGTCTGTAACCTGAGGTACCACTGTAGATCTCGCGTTTCCTCCAAGGAGCTCAAGGTTCTCCTTGCTCCCGCAGGAACCTAGGAAGCTGCCTTGTGCCGAAAGACCATTGGTCCATCTACCTCAGTGGATGGGCAGCAGCTCTCTCAGATTATGTTCTTTCCCACCCCTATCTGGAGATGCTCAGGACTGAACCTAGAACGTTCTGCATTCAAGGCAGATGTTTTGCCGCTGTGTTGAAGCACCGGAATGGATATGAGAACAGCTGGTGTGGATGCCGAATTTCGTTGCATGTGAACTGCATGCTTATCATGTACCACTAACAAGTGTGGCAGCTGGGCGTATTTGACTAGAGAGACGGTTTGTGTGTGTCAGGGGGGCAGCATGCACAAATGTGATATCATCACTTGGCAGCAATTGTTATGTTAAAGTAAAGGTACCCCTGCCCGTACGGGCCAGTCTTGACAGACTCTAGGGTTGTGCGCCCATCTCACTCAAGAGGCCGGGGGCCAGCGCTGTCTGGAGACACTTCCGGGTCATGTGGCCAGCGTGACAAGCTGCATCTGGCGAGCCAGCGCAGCACACGGGAACGCCGTTTACCTTCCCGCCAGTAAGCGGTCCCTATTTATCTACTTGCACCCGGGGGTGCTTTCGAACTGCTAGGTTGGCAGGCGCTGGGACCGAGCGACGGGAGTGCACCCCGCCGCGGGGATTTGAACCGCCGACCTTTCGATCGGCAAGTCCTAGGCACTGAGGCTTTTACCCACAGCGCCACCCGCGTCCCTAACTGTTATGTTAGGCTGTAGCAAAAGAGAGAAGAGAAGGCATGCAGGCCCAGTGCATCAACACAGCTAAGATCAGGAACCTTTGCCTCTCCCTTTCATTGAAAATTTCCACCACAACTTGGCTTTAGGAAAACTTTAAACTAAAAACTTGTATCTGAACCTGCTCATTTTTCTCCCTCCCAAACCATTTTCCTTTTCTGCTGTGACCTTGTCCCTAGGTTTCTTATTTCTCCCTCCCTCCCAAACCATTTTTTCTTTCGTCTCGTGAACTTGTTACTGGAAGACCTGCAGCAAAATGTTTAAGTTCCCCCCACTCGATAATATTGTGTTAGAGGCTATACAATTTGAAAACACAGTTGCAGGTGTTAGATCTGTACACGCAGAGCATCACTTGGTGGTACATGTAGTTGTGAGCTTTTGACTTGTTGGCAATGGACCAAATTTTAATCTGTGGGATCTGTAAGATCAGGCCACATTTGGTTCTTCACATTTGGTTCTGTGGTGTTACTTGATGGGAAGAAAAAGAAAACATGAATGGTGCTTTGCTTTCTAACAGTGCATGGTAATTTCTTTTGTTTTTTCAGTGTGTCAAAAGTGAATGTTTTAGATTTGCAAATTTAACCAAGGTCAAATTTATGTGGTTGTAGCCAGCTGAATGGCAGATGTCCAATGAAATTTATATAGCACTTACCAAGTGTTCAAAGCGCCTCACCTGAGCTTCATAATCTTTGCAACACCTCTGCAAAGTTGATCAGATCACCTGTTTTGTTTGCTCAGAGCATTCATTTACTGCTCTCTGAGCAAACGAGCTGCCAACATGGTTTTTGAAGGGCATGTATGTGTGGTATATATCATTATAACACAGTTTGCATGCATGCACAACATATTTAAGTGCATAAATAAATATATATTTCATTAGTAAATTGTATTGAGTGCACAAAATTTGTATTATTTGTAATATGTCACTATTACCAATACTGCCTAAAACTGCCCTCAATGCAGTAGAGGGGTGAGGCTATGAAATAGGAACTTTTAAAAGACCAACCTTGTACATTTCGTAGCAGAGGTGAGACTAAAAAATTGGATTTTCTGGTGTACAGTTCATCTCATAGCTATTTTGTAGTACGTTTGTTAGGAGAAATTCACACCCAAATGCAGATGATTTTTTGTGAAGATTCTTTTTAAAAATAAAAAAAATAATAACGGCAAATTGCTGCAAAATGTGGAGAACTGAATTTAAGATTGGGAAAGATATAAAGAAATTGAGAAAATCAAAATGGACAGATAGTTCCACCGTAGGTGGGGCTTGAGTTGGTTGTTTTCTCTCTGCCTAATCTACCTCAGAGGGTTGTTATGGAGGTGAAATAGAGAAGGACTATATATTTGCTCTTTAAGAAAGGGTGAAATAAGAAGGTTGTGTTGTTACACTACACTCATTTTTTTTAAAAAAATCTGTTGGCTGTAGGGATGGACAAATCTGTCAGCTATGTGAGTTTCTCATTTTTCCAGTCTTTAAGTCCCGTTCACTCTTATTTCCTCAGCAGTATTTTTTTTAAGTCTGCATGAAAATTTGTATGCATTCTCATGCATGTTTCTCCTAATAGACACATTTTTTTTTGCATGCCATTTCGTCTTAATGTATGCATTTTTTGCAAGCCATTTATCCTACTATAATGCATTTTGATACGTTTTCACTGTTATACACATTTTGGGGGTGCACTATCCCTTAATATAATGTGTTTTTCTGGTTAGAGAAGCACATCACAACATTTGGAGGTTTGCGAATTGCTGCCCTGGACTCCATAGGGAGGAAGGGTGGGGTAAAAACTAAAGGAAGTAAAATAAAATAAGAATCTGAATGATAGTTCTGGTTCAGTTTATTGCGTGTTGGTCCACGATGTGTTAACTAGGTAGGTTAGTGTTACAATGTGAACTGGATGAATTTGTCCCCCACCCCCCCAAATCCTTAATTGGCATTTCTACTTTGAACATGACTTTCTCCCCCCCCCCCTTCATTGTGATCAAACTGAATTACACGTCCGTGTTTCTCTCTGTGTGCCTGTAGAATGTATTGCCCCCCCCAAGGGGAAAACCCTGCCGACCCTGACAAATTTGCGTGTCAGTTGATCTCACCTGATCTTCAATGGCTTCCTTTCTCTTCAGCAGAAATCACAATTGTTATAGTTGATGGCTATATTGATTGCCTTGCTTTTGGCTTAGTTAGGGGCAAGTGAGGCTCGACAGCTCGGAGAACAGGAGGGGGAGAGGGGAGAGATTTTCGACAAAGTCTTGGTCAGTTGGTCTCTTAGAAACAGGAGCCGCTGTTCCTATAGAAGAGAGATGTTCCATTCACCTTGGCCCTGCCTTAAGCACCACTCTTAAGTGGGCCTTGCACATTCACATCCAGGCTCCTTGAAACCATTGAGACTGCAGCCATTTGAAAAGAAGGCCCAGCCTTCAATGGCAGGACCTTGGACCATTCTAATTGGTTTTGGTTCAAGGGGCTACTGGATTTGTGAAAAGCCCATGGGCAGCTTTCCCACGCCATTCTCCAAGCAAGGGGAGGATGGAGGAGGGTGCTAACAAGGCTTGCAGGGGGTGGTGGCAGCTTAGAGATGGAGAATGGAAAGGCAGGAGCGCCATATAGGGTGAATTGAAGCCTCTCTTTTTTTGCTGGCAAAGCAAATTATTCACTCATCTAGGGACGCGGGTGGCGCTGTGGGTTAAACCACAGAGCCTAGGGCTTGCCGATCAGAAGGTTGGCGGTTTGAATCCCTGCGACGGGGTGAGCTCCCATTGCTCGGTCCCTGCTCCTGCCAACCTAGCAGTACGAAAGCACGTCAAAGTGCAAGTAGATAAATAGGTACCACTCTGGCGGGAAGGTAAACGGCATTTCCATGTGCTGCTCTGGTTTGCCGGAAGTTGGCTAGTCATGCTGGCCACATGACCTGGAAGCTGTACACCGGCTCCCTCGGCCAATAAAGCGAGATGAGCGCCACAACCCCAGAGTCGGTCACGACTGGACCTAATGGTCAGGGGTCCCTTTACCTTTACCTTATTAAATGTCTATCCTGTCCTTCTTCCAAGGAGATGGATGCAACATATGTGGTTCTACCTCTTCATCCTTCCGCTTGTTCTCACACCAACCTTGTGAGGTAGGCTTTGCTGAGAGGTGGCAGAAGTGAGCTTTGTGTCCAAGGGTAGATCTGGAATCTCCAAGGCGCTAGTCCCTAATCACTAGCTACGTCGGACGATAGCACTGCAATAAAATCCCACGGCAACTGCCTATTCTTTGTATAATTATCCCTGATGTAATTGCTTCCGGTGTGCACTGGTCTGCCTGCCTGCCTGCCTGCCTCTCATTATTAACATGCTGTGTATTGTGATCTCTTCTTCCATTGAGGACCAGCTTGTACACGTATCAGAAACAACCAGGAAAGCATCCCCCCCCCCCCCGGACTGGACAATGTGAGTTTTTTTGGGAGTGGGTGGGGGAATCACTTTTTAAAAAAAATATTCCCCACTTCAACAAAGCATGCATGAACCAGCTAAGTCACAGGAAAAGACTAGACCTATTCCTTCTCCGTATCGTGCTTGTTTTTGATGCGTAGTGCGGTGTATGTAGAACCCCTTTCGCCATAGGAGAATGTTCACGAACATAGTTGCCCACCTGGAGCCTGAAGTGGTACGGTCCAGGAAAAGCTTCACTTCTTATAAATCCATAGAATGTGCAGACTGGCTCTTATTGGCTAGCTGCTCTCATTTTGCTTTAGTTCGGGTAGTTTGCGGAGACTGTTGGGTGGTGGTGGGGAAGAGCTCAGGAGCCAACGCCCACCTGTGCATAAGATGAACTGCCTAGTGCTGAATCTTGAGTACAGATTCTTGCAACTAGGCGCTCCACTTGCTTTAGGAAGACTTGTATTGGGATGCTTGCTTGCCGCAAGTGCAATTTGCTGTGCCTTTTTCTTTTCTTTTTTATAAGCAGCACTCTGGAGCTTGTGCGTGGCCTTGTGCTTCCTGGTTGTGAACAGACCCCCTAGTTAGCTGTGTAATAATAATAATAATAATAATAATAATAATAATAATAATAATACAGTGGTACCTCGGGTTAAGAACTTAATTCGTTCTGGAGGTGTGTTCTTAACCTGAAACTGTTCTTAACCTGAGGTACCACTTTAGCTAATGGGGCCTCCCGCTGCCACCACACGATTTCATATATAATAATTTTTATTAATTTACAACAAAACAAAACAAAACATACAATATTTTCACATTCAAATATTCAAAGTCTTTCTTTTTTGGACTTCCTTCAACTTTTCCATAAATCTTTCGTAGTCTTACGCATTTCTTGTCCTTTATATTGTCATTGTTTGAATCTTTTCCCTTCGTTTCCTTTAGACAATATCTCTCATATTTTCACAGTGCTCTTTTAAAACCTTCTAGCGTTATTTCGCCTTCACTTATATTTTCCAGATAATCAACAAATTTTCCCCAGTTTTCTGTAAACTTTTGGTCTCTTAGGTATCTAATCTTTCCTGTCATCTTGTCCAATTCAGCGTAGTCTAACAACTTTGATCTCCAATCTTCCACTGTCGGTATTTCTTGTTGTTTCCATTTCTGTGCCAGTAACACCCTTGCCGCCGTCACTGCATACTGGAAAAACTTACTGTCCTTTCTTTTAATCTCTTTTCCTATGATACCTAGCAGAAAGGCTTCTGGTTTCTTTGTAAAAGTATATTTTAAAATCTTTTTCAACTCATTATATATCATTTCCCAGAAGCCTTTCACTCTTTTACATTCCCACCACATATGATAGAATGAACCATCTTTTTCTTTACATTTCCAACACTTATTGCAAGTCTTATACATTTTTGCTAATTTTACTGGTGTAATATACCACCTATAAAACATTTTCATGACATTCTCTTTCAGTGCCGTACATGAAAATCGTGCCACCACACGATTTCTGTTCTCATCCTGAGGTAAAGTTCTTAACCCGAGGTACTATTTCTGGGTTAGTGGAGTCTGTAACCTGAAGCGTATGTAACCTGAGGTACCACTGTAATGGCACTTAGCATTTTAGATGAGGATTTAGAATCTTAAGCCTCATATAAATGTTAAGTACCGTTATCATTACTGTGCTAGCTAAGGGGTCTGTTCACATGCACATTTTAATTTGTCCAAGGAACTTCACTTACATTATCTGGGTAATCCTCAGAATAGCTCTGTACGATGGGTCACTATTGTTAGAAACATAGGGAGTAGCCTTATACTGAGTTAGGCCATTGGTCCAACTACTCAATATTCGTCTAAACTGAGCGGCAGTGGCTCTCCAAGGTTTCAGGCAGGGAGCCTTTCTCAGTCTCACCGGGAGATGCCTTCTGCATGCAGAGCAGTTGCTCAGCCACTGAGCTGCAAACCTCCACTTCTTCCCATTTTAATTTGTTCAATGAGGAGACTGAGAATGAAATTTGCTAGCTTGTGAGTTGGTGGCAGAAACCTCCTTGGTTCGCAACTCAGCCTCACTATAGAGATGTAGTTCACCTGGGCAAAACCAGTGTTTCCGCTCTAGAAAAAGGTTTGAACCCAAGATGTTTTCATTCCAGGCGTCCACCAAATCACGCCTCTCTCCAGTACCCATTCTGCTGCTGCTGCTGCTATTATTAAATTTATATACTGCATAAGAAATGAAAATATCTCTAAGAGATATACAAAAAACTGAAGCAAAGTAGACAACTTAAACAAAATATTGCAAAAACAGACAGCTACCTATAAAAATGTTACATTAATACACAGTTACATATATATATGTGTGTATATATATATATATATATATATATGTATATATATATATGTATATATATATATATATATATATATATATATATATATATACACACACACACACACATACACATATATATAAATAATATTGATTCCTTTCGATACACCCTTCCTCTCAGCCTCTGGGCTCTCTCTCTGAGCCCAAACAAACTCAGCTCACCCAAAGTCTCACAATGTGAACAGTCCCTGGAAACAGTGGACATCACCCTAGTCTGTTACTCTAGACCAGCTTTTTATGGTTTCTCTCCTGTATGAATTTTTAAAGTGTGAGATTCCAGTCACCTTGAAATGTAAATCTGGCAACCCCTGATGCAGGGCATCTTTGATGTAGGTGGTACCAGGGCTCTTTTTCAGCTTGAACTCGCCGGACCTCAGTTCTGGCATCTCTCAGGTGGGTGCCGTTGCCTTTTCAAGAGTATGAAGAGTTCATGGTGAGTTCCAGCACCTATTTTTCTAGGGGGGGGGGGAGAACTGGGCATTACCATCTTTTGGAAGTGAGTGAAATAGGCCTTTGCTCATTTTGGGCCCACATGAAGTGTTCATGTTGATGCACTCTGGTGACATGATAAGGAAAACATGCAACTAGTTTATTATGACTTGATTCATTTTTCACTTTACTTCTGAAGGGAAATAGCAATAAACTTTATTGAGCCACAGTGATGGTACGTGGATATTGATGGGTTGTGTCAAGCTAAGTTCTACTTGTAGCAGACCCGTTGAAATTAAGGGAACTAGAATAGGGCCCTGCGGGACTTGACATCTTTCCTCAGGGCTTGCAAGACAGAGCTGTTCCACCAGGCCTTTGGCCAAGGCACAGTCTGACCTCCTCCTTTGGTGATCCTCGTAGAACTCTGGCCCAGTGGTTGCCATTAATTTGATTTTGAACTGATTTTAGAATGAATTGATTTTAGAATACTGTGTTACTTTTATTGTTGTTAGCCACTCTGAGCCTGGCTTTGGCTGGGGAGGGCGGGATATAAATAAAATTTTATTATTTATTATTATTATATCCACTAATGGACCAGCTATGAGTAGGACCAGTGTTGGATACAACTCTCCGGCATGAAAGTTCTCTTCTTCTTGTTGATGATGCTTTTAGAGGGTTGGTGTACTATCTAGTTTTTCTTGTCTGTATTAAGAACTAACCCCCTGATTAAAGCTTTGCAAAGAGCCCAGGGATCCATTCTTGCACATGTATGCCTTCATAGGACTCTGCAGAAGGCAATTGGTAGCTCTTGTTATGAATTTCCATTCTGATGAAGATTCCACCTAAACATTAGAAGATTCCACCTAAACATTAGGAAGAACTTCCTGACAGTAAGAGCTGTTCGACAGTGGAATTTGCTGCCAAGGAGTGTGATGGAGTCTCCTTCTTTGGAGGTCTTTAAGCAGAGGCTTGACAACATGTCACGAGTGCTCTGATGGTGTTTCCTGCTTGGCAGGGGGTTGGACTCGATGGCCCTTGTGGTCTCTTCCAACTCTATGATTCTATGATGTGTGTGTCTCATTGCAAGGCGCAGCCTCTGCCTTGGGACTAGTGTGGTTACTCTCCTCTGTGGAATTTCCTCAAGTGAAACTGAGAAAGAAGTCCCATAGCTCACTGGCAGAGCACATGCTGTGTCTTCATGTGAGAAAAGTCCTGGGTTCAGTCCCTAGTATTATAAGTTGAGAAAGAATCTCTGGTGACAGAACCTTGGATAGCTGCTTCCAAGATACACAGTGTTGGGTTATGTGAAATAGTAAGTTTATATCTCACATCCAGAAAGACAGTCCCCCTTCAGAAATGTATCTGCACTGGGATGTGTGCTCCGTTTAGACTTTTGTAATTGGGGAATTGATTGAAAACCGGACAGGAAAAAGAGGAAGGCTTATTGCATATAATAAAGACAGATGAAAGATTCACGCCCTGTGCTAAACTGACTGATGGTCTGGCTTGCTATGAAGCTTCATGTATTGTTCATGAGAGGTAGGTTTCTTTCTTGATGTTTCCTGCAAAAGTTTGAACGCGTACAGAAGAGTACAGTGAAACATTTTAAACTTTCCTTACACAAAGGATAGTGGCTCGCAGACAGTGCAGGTGTGATTTAGCTTGTGTGGTGAGAGATTCTGGGCCCCTTTGTCTCAGAGCCGTTTCTCAGATGAAGCTCTCTTTTGCATGATTTATTTACACCCTGCTGTTCAAGCTAAATTTGTAAAGCGGCTTAGCATTACAAGAAACATGGCAACAATAATATACTGTATTAAAAATTAAATAATTCCCTAAAAATACACACTGGTTTTTTTATTTCAAAAAAATCAGCAGAGCACCGATTGTGCTGCTCAGAGAGCCCTCCAGACGTCCTTTTTATTGTGAATTCATGATGATTTTTCACTCAGGCTCCTGTCAAGGTGGCCATATGCAATATTGCTTTCAAAGCAGTTTGTGCCCACAAAAGTTTTGGGGCGACGATGCTGTTTCAGTGCATATTTTGTCATTTCTTGCTGAAATTCTATAACTTGTTTGGAGCTTTTAGTTTTGCTTGTCCTGCTTTTGTTGCGCTGTGGTCCCTCTGGAGAGCAATAATGTGTTGACAATGGGGAAGCATTGCAGAATTGCTAACAACTAACAAAGTAGAATAAATGCACCACTAATAACACACTATTGTTGTGTCAAGAACATGGTGCAGCTGTGATAAATCACTAATCTAGATTGGCCTTTTGTTATCTATCTAAACACCTTCAGAAATAAAAACATATTCAAATGGCATCTAAAAATGGTAGGGAAGGGGATTGCTGGATCTTCCCAGGGAGAGATTTCCACAACTGTGGTGCCACCACTGAGAAGTTCCTATCCCCGTTGGATCTTTGCTAATGCATAGGCTAAGAAGCTGGACCTCTGAAGCCAATCCTGAAGCATTGGTTTGAATGTAAAATGAGGAAGTGTGCATGTGTATAAATATATATATATATATATATATATATATATATATATATATATATTGCACAGACACTTTAAATATGTTGTCATGAATGCTCAAAGTTGGCGAATACCAACGTTTTCAGATTAATTTTGCAAAACTCAGATATACGTAACTGAATGTTAAAAGGCACCTCCAGTAAATGTGATTGCAGCATGTTAGTATTGACTTGTGTATGTCTGACAATCATGGTTATACATCTTACTTCTGGACATTCTCAGAATTCACCTGTGATTATCAACATTTGCAAGGGAATGTGAATAGGCACCAGATTGTGAAATGCACGGTGTGTATGTGGTTTTATATTAATATATAAAACCAGGGCTGCAAGTTTGGGCTGCTTAATCAATGTGATTAATCAGCCAATGCTGTAATTACAGATCAAAGTTTCTACTTCTCACTCGTCGAGGCTGACGTGAAAGCACAGGCTCTGTGGCTCAGGTTTCTTGAAAGCCGGCCACTGGTGAGTCTGCCCATGCTTTGACTGCCTGCTCCTTAGACCAGATTTGATGAAATAGATACTTCACATTTCCCCTTCCATTTTACGTCCAAACGTGGCAGATAGTTTTCCTGTGAAGGTAAAACACCTGTGTTTTCTTCTGGCAATAGGCTTCGTGGCAATGCTGCAATAGGGAATGCTTTGAATTCTAAAATTCAATGAAAAATAAAATATCAAATGTAAGCAATGGCCATCCCTTCTTTAAAAAAAAAAAAAGAATCATTGGCGTTTTTGTATCTTAAATTACAATTTTTGTCTTTGAAGACAGACCCTCCCCTTTGTGGATCCTCAGAAATGTTTCTACACTGAGGATTTGTAGTGTGTTTATTTATGTCTTTGGTGAATCAGTTAAAAAACAAGAAAGCAAACTATAGATGGTTTGGATGTTGGGTCCTAGTCAATGAATTGTCATGTGGGACTATTCATGTGCAGCCCAAGATAGTGACTGTCATCCAAAGAAGTGTTTTTTAGGGTCTTCCCAATAGGATGATTTTATTTTTTAATAAAGAACAGACTCCCATGTCTTATCAAACACTGTTTTTGCAGGTACTCTCATTTTCAAAAGCAGATTGCTGTGTGAGTTCTCTCTCTCTCTCTTCCCCCGCCCCAGTTGGGTACACAAAACTGGTTGTGCGATTGGTTCAATTGCAGCTAGCGACTACAGATGCTTAAATGTCATCCACACTTCAGTGCAGGGATGGGGAACCGATGGCCCTCAAGATATTGCTGGACTCCCATTGTCCCTGACAACTCCCATTGTCCCTGATGCTTGGCCATGTTGGAAAGGCATGGGAGTTGAAGGAAAGGGGAAGAATAAGCAGTGGATACAAGATGCTGAAGGAAGGGCAAGCCTGAGTTCAGGGGATTTGGGGATCAGTGGCAGAGAGTCTGCTTTGAATGCAAAAGGTATCAGGTTCAATCCTCTCGAGGAAGGACTGAGAGAGACCCCTATATAAAATCCTTCAAAACTGCTGACTGCAAGTGTAGAAAATACTGAGCTAGGAGGACCAATGGACTGAGTTGATGTAAGGCTCTGTTCCTCTGATGCTCAAGGATTTTGATCTCCGAAAAGTCCTTTGGGAGCTGACCTGATCCGGGCTTCCTGGATTTGTATGAAGTATGGAATGGAATTATCCTTTGGACTTTTGTGACACAGTTCTTGGCTGGGAACATTCCAATATGGTTTGCAAAGATTTATTTTAGGATGTTTTTAGAAACGCTTATTTTGCGATAAAATGCCTATTTAAACACTTGTTTTTAAACACATGTGAATACTGTTTTTTTGTGGCAATAGGGGGAAGGATTGCAGGCTTTATGCAGAAATGGGACAGGAGGGCATTTGGAATATAGATGTTTGAAATTGACATGGATTGGGAATAGAGTGGCCTATCAATCCCTGTTGTAGGCTAGGTAGCTAAAGGTTGCCGCATCTATCCCCCCAAGGGTCCTATTGTGCTTTTAAGAATTGTGGCTTCCTCTGTTGCTGCAGCATTGTACTGTAGTTTGGCCATCTTAAAGAGGGAATCAGGGCAGTGGGGATAGGATGCCGTGTGTCACAAAACTGTTAATTCCTTCGCTTTAGGCTTCTAATGTGAATAGACATGCATATAACTTAGATGCCTCACATCCAAATGAATGTACATTGCATTTAGTTTAGAGGTGTACGGAAATGGTGTTGGTCAGGCGTAGGCAAACCCAGCCCTCCAGATGTTTGGGGACTACAACTCCCATCATCCCTAGCAAACAGGACACCAGTGGTCAGGGATGATGGGAGTTGTAGTCCCAAAACATCTGGAGGGCCGAGTTTGCCTATGCCTGGTGTTGGTGATAGGTATTGCTGGGCACCAGCCAAGGCTCATGGCTTTGAAGGCGGCCAGTGCTGATCTCTAGAACCCCTTACTCTGTTGTTTTTCCTCTTGCTATTGCCCCCTACTCTGGGGGGGTTCAAGGAACCGTAGCCAGCAGCCACTTCTTGCTTACTCACCTGCCCTTTCTCTGGGAGCACTGGTGGGGATTAGGCAGCAACAGCAGAAGGGAGAGGAGTGGATCATATTAAGGACATCTTGTCCAAAGTCTCTCCTCTCCGCAGCTTGGAACACCACAGGCACGAACCTCAATGGTGTTAGAAATCAGCCAGGCACCAGGCGTGTTTTGTGACTGGAGCAGGTCCAGTTGAGACCACTTGGAAATCTATGGTTGCCAGTTTGGTGACTGGAGAAAGCAAAATGTCACTTAGAGGAGGACCTGAAATATTTTCCTCGAAGCTCTCGTTTGTTTTATTCTGGCGTGCTTTATTTGAAGTTTTAATGTGTTGTAAACCACTTTGAGCTTTGCTGTTTAAAATACAAAGTGATATAGCAATGAAATTATCATCATCATCATCTCCATCGCAAAAAAGAGACAACAATAACCTAGGTTTAATGTGCCATTGGCGATTAGATTATATATCTAAGTTTTTAACAATGATCTCACCACCTTGAAAATTCCTAATCCAAGATACACTCACTAGACAATTACTCATCTCTTAGTTAATGGAGGAAAAACTCAGTGGGTTTTTTAAAACTTCTTGGTCAATAGAAGAGCAAGCTGGCAAAAATGCCAGGAAGTTTCTGACTTGTGATGCTGAAATATCATCATTGACCTGACCAAAGAGCTCTGATATTTTTCTTCTTCTTAGAGCTCAGCTCTGTTTCTCCTTTCAGGGAAAGTTTGGCTGCTTCTTATGAGATGTCCTCAGATGGCTTACCCAATGCAGATTCTTGTGATCGGGACATATGGTAATATAGGTCTAAAAGTCCTGTATAAAGATGGCGCAGACACCTGAATTTGTATGCCATTTTGAAGGGCCCAGTGCATTAGTACAGGGGTCCCCAACTTATGTGGGACCAGGGGCATATGTGGGGTAAGATAAGAAACCATAAACTACTCATTCCAAGAAGAAAACCTAGTGAGGCTGAGAAGTTGCTTCCATTCCAAACCATTTTCACCCCCACCAAAAAACCCAAGTAAAATGTGGATGAGAAAGGAGCAGGCAACCCCCCCCCCAATAGCTCCTCAGATGACCAGAAAACCAATTTTTGAAAATTGAGATGGGGAAGGAAGCATGGTGAAACCCATGAGGGATATCTGAGAGTGCTGTGTTGCCCATGGACACCATATTGGGGGTCCCCAGTACTAGGCTATAGTTGCTACTGTGGCACGCTTCCTTGATGTATGTTCATGCTCTTATTAATGGGATTGTTTTTGCATATGGTGACAAGAAAATCCCGTTGTAGGCTAAAAAACAACCCCTTTTTAAACTGCTGTTCTATATTTCTCTCCCCCTCCCCATTCCCCACCCAGATAGTTGTCAAAGATTTGTTTTTGCTTTCAAAAGCTCTTTGCATCTCTGGCTAAGAGATGTTGAAAGGTGTGTTTTGATGTATGCCTACAGATGAAAGATACGCACCATTTTTTGGTAGCAAACTGGACCTTGTGTCTATTTGAATACATATTCAGATCCTCCCCTCCCCTTTTTTCTTAGTTATTTATAATGTACTGACATCAATGGATTTTTATTGGCACATGAGTACTTCAGTTGTTGCCGCTGCAAAAATCCAGCTTTTTGAAGTGGGGGAGAAAGTGACTTGAGCCTTCTGTGTTTATGATGACTTGGTAAATCGGGGGGTGGGGGTGGGGGTGGGGAGCCCTGGAGATGTTGCTGGATTCCCCACCCCTCTTGTAAATCATTTTTATCCTGATATTCTGCTCACCCCTCAACAGTCTGCAGTAGGACTCTAAATGAATTAAATAGGTTTTTTTAATTGATCAACTGTTATTTAGCTGATTAATAAAACTCTATATGTACCTTTTTGATATATTGACACCGGAGGTAACTTAATAATTTAACAAACAATGCCTGCCTCTTCATGTAGTAGCTATTATTTTCTTTTTATTTCCCCTCATGGTAACACAGCTGACCCAAAGCAGCCCTAAAACGTAAACAAGCATGCCCCCATCTTAGTCTCACTGAACAAAAGTTCCCTTGACTGACAAATTGACTTAGGTTTAAGTTGATTGACCTACCAAGTTAAAAGTTTGCCAACCTGATTTCCAGATAGGGGGTAAATAAGACCCTTCTGAATCCAAATTTCACATGACCTTTGTGGCGTGGGTCTTTCTGAGCCAAAAGGAGGCTATCCTCCACACATGGGCACACACCCTTGTTGATATTATCTATGCATGAACATAGAGGTGCACTCAATGGCACACACCTGCTCAGAAATCAGTTCAATAATTAGGCTGCGCAAGAGGGGCACGCCTTTGTCTGTGATGCTCTGTCTGTGATGCAGGCAATAAACGTCTGTTCTCACCCTGCATTCTGTTAATGAGATAGAGACAGGTAAGCATCACACATCTCAACTTCCTTGCCTTCAGCTACATCAATGAAACAGTGACAAGCTATTAATGGGAGGTGATGGGCCGAGTGCTAATTAGTGCTTCTCCTTCCCTCTTTCCCCTCCACCCAACTTTTACTAACCCTGTGCACCGAGATCTTTCTCACCGTCTTTCCCTTAAGCTCATTGTCCTTTGTTTTCAAGTAGTTCATATAAAGCAGACGGGCAGAGGGATTTTTTTGGGCGTGGGTGGGTGTGTCTGAATGGTATATCACCGTGCAAACCTACATGTGCTTATTCAGACGTAAACCCCAATGAGTTCAATAGGTCTGAAAGCCCAGTTAAGTGCATATAGCAACTGTCAACATCCAGGTGCTCTCCCGATGTTGGACTACATTTCCCATCATCCTTGACCTTTGACCCTGCTGACTGGGGCTGTAATCCAAAACAGCCGGAGGGCATCAGGTTGGAAGAAGACCAGTAATGCAGTACAGTGGTACCTCAGGTTAAGTACTTAATTCATTCCAGAGGTCCGTTCTTAACTTGAAACTGTTCTTAACCTGAGGCACCACTTTAGCTAATAGGGCCTCCCGCTGCCGCCACGCTGCTGGAGCACGATTTCTGTTCTCATCCTGAAGCAAAGTTCTTAATCCGAGGTACTATTTCTGGGTTAGCAGAGTCTGTAACCTGAAACGTATGTAACCTGAAGCGTATGTAACCCGAGGTACCACTGTACAAGGAGCCATCTTATACCAGGTCAGCCTAGTTGCCCATCTAGGTCTAGTCATTGATAGACCCTCTTCTCCGTGAAGTCATTCATTTTTTGTTAAAAATGCTAACTAGTGGAGGCTGCTCCTTCTTTTATGGTTGTGAGTTCAATGGCTTTGTGTCCCATTCTGGGGGATGCATATCAGCAGACAAGCTGATACGGGTTCAGAGGAGGGCAGTGAAGATGGTCAGGAGTACGGAAAAGAAGTCGTAGGATGAAAGGCTGAAAAAACTGAACATGCTTACTCTGAAGAAGAGAAGACTGTAGGGACATAAAAACATCCATCAAATCCATGAAGGGCTGTCACATAGAATACTTGTTTTCAGCTACCCTGGTGCATAGGAGTAGGCCAAACAAGCTTATGTTACAGAAATGTGGATTTGGGTAGGAGACATTTCTTAACTCAGGGATGGGGAACCTCAGGCCTGGGGGCCACTCTCTATCTGGCCCTTGAGACTCTCCCCAAACCATGCACCCTTTTATCCCAATGCCACTCCCCTCACCAGCTCTGCTTTGCACCCTCCTTGAGTGTTTTTGCCTGGAGGGGGCATGTCCTTGGACTCTGATAATGTTTCTTGCTTGTCTGGGTGAAGGATAGAGTGAGTGTGTGGGCTGGGTCAATTAGCATTTGTTGCTCCACCCAGTTTTTCTCCTGGCCCCACCTACCACTGGCATGTGGCCCCTGAAAGGTTACCTGGAAGGGAATGCGGCCCTTGAGCTGAAGCACATTCCCACCCCTGTCTTAACTGTACATGCAGATGACCTAGAGAGGTCGTAGGGTCTCCTTCCCTGGGTGCCTTTAAGCAGAATCTGGACACCCACCCGTTGTGGGTGCGCAAGCTCTTGATTTCATGTATCAAGCAAGGGGTTAGTTAGATGGAATTGCATACAAGGCCCTCTCCAACTCTAGGAGACTGCGTCTCAAATGAAAGTGCACTTCCCTGCAGCAGTAGTAGGGAACCACTGGTCCTCCTGCCATTCTTGGGCTCCAACTTCCATCATCACCAGCCATCAAGATCAGGGATGATAGGAGGTGTATACCAACATCATCAGAAGGGCCACAGATTCCCTATCACTGGTCTACACTGACTGGATTTGCCAGTCTAGGTTCACCCCCTGGCATCAAATGTTGTGTTGTCATTTATAATGGTGGTATTTAAATTTCTTAAGACACTGTGATATATCTGATAAGCGGTGGTATATTTACACACACACACACTTTAAATCAGAAACATGCTTGTTTTACTATGAATAGGGTTTCAAATTTGATTGTTGATGTCCATCCAGCAGTGCAGATAGAGCATTTTTAGACTCTTGGCTTGGTTATCGTTTGTTTGTTCCCCTTACACAGTACAGTGGTACCTTGGGTTAAGTACCTAATTCATTCCAGAGGTCCGTTCTTAACCTGAAACTGTTCTTAACCTGAAGCACCACTTTAGCTAATGGGGCCTCCTGCTGCCGCTGTGCTGCCGGAGCCCTATTTCTGTTCTTATCCTGAAGCAAAGTTCTTGACCTGAAGCACTACTTCTGGCTTAGTGGAGTGTGTAACCTGAAGCGTATGTAATCTGAAGTGTATGTAACCCGAGGTACCACTGTAAGGTGTTTTACTTGCTCGCTTCAAAATGTGGCAAGCCAGCCCAGCTACTTTGGGGGGCCTTTCTGCTTATTCCACTTTTGAGGGGCCACCTGCGCCCAAAGTCCTGCCCTGATGGCAGCAGTGTGCCTACCCCCTCACAGAAATGAAGTTTGCAGGGTTCCTTGTATGAGAGGAATTAAACCAGATGAAGGCTGTGATATGGAAATGCCCCTTTATGCTGTGATGCACTTTACAGGCAGTTACAGTCGGGTTTGCTGTGAGCAGAGGGCATTTCCCTGCAGCAAGCTCATTGGCGTCGCACGGTCAGGTGTGCGTCCTTAAACACCCATGTGGAGAGCCACAACCCTGTGGGACCTTCCGAAGTTCATGGACGTTTTAAGGATACACACCCAACCATTCACGCTTTTGTTGCAGCAAATGCCAACGTATTCATCAGGGCAAGCACAGACGTGGATCATTGCTAGGGACTTGGGGCATCTGAAAGAGTAGCCAGCCAAGGTATTGCATAGTGGCCGATTCATCTCCATGACTGAATGGCTGTTGTCTAGTCCCTCTCTTCTTCTTTGTCAATCTCTCTCTCTCTCCTCCCTCCCCTGCACCCCGTTTTTGTGCTTGCTTTGGCAGAGGGGTTGCCTTGCTAGCTCTTCAAATGCAAACAGTTATTTTGTTTGTTTTTCAGACAGTGGTGGTGCTTTGTAGGCACACGGAATGGAGCGAGGCGGGTGGGCAAAGGGTGGCGGGGCGGCGGGGGGGGGGGGAGAGACGAGAGAAGGACTCATTCACATTAGCGGAGTTCTTATTAAAGCCGGGTGCGCAATGGCCAGTTGCTCGCCACAAAACCATATGCTGCTTCCCAGACATAAATCCCATGCAGGAACAAAGCCTTCTGTACCTTGGGCCACAGTTTGTTCTCCCTCCCTCCCCACTCTCTCATGCCGGAGGTTTCCTAGTGCCAGGGAGATATGATAATTCTCATGGAGAGAGAGGGAGGGAGAGAGAGGGAGGGAGGATAAAAATGCCTTTGCTCTTTGTGTCTGTTTAATTCAATGCGAATCCCCAGCCCTGGACATCATGAATGGTGGCTTTGTATTGGCCTTTGCTAAGCCTCAACCGCCAAGCCTCCCTCCCCTCCCTGGCCTCCCCCTTGTTTCCCACCATTGGATGCCGATTAACAAACTAAATTATTTTCCCTCCCTAATGATGTTTTCCCACTTTGCACATGGGGTGGATGGATCTGGTGGGGGAAGGAAAAGCTGCTTGCAAAAGGAGATGCTAACCCAGCCAGAGAAAAGGAGCTGGGAAAGGAAGGAGCAGGATTAAAGAGCTTGTGTGTGTGTGTGTAGTGGAAAACGTGCTTAATGGTGAGACATTTTGTTTTGTTTTATTTTTTGCTTTTTCTAGCGTTCCTTCTAATTACATGAAGCAAAATGGGGGTACACTGGCCTGGTTCGCAAGGCACCCTGAGCCAAATCTTGACTTAGCGACACCAATGCTGAGCTAAACCAAGGTCAAGCTGGTGTTTCTTGAGCCAGCATCGAACCTTGGTTAGAGCTTGTGGTTAGCAAGGTTTGCCACACTTTCAAAGAGTCAAAACAAAAGTTGTTGAGCTTTTTTGAGGGGAAATTTGCCAACAACACACACCCGACATTTCTAAGACATTTCCAGTGATTTTCAGAAATTCTGCCCAGACGCTGTTTCCGATGGACGATTCCCAGATATGTCTGGGGAATTCTGGGTGCGTGGCAGCCCTACAAGGAGAGAGCTTAACTGTAATTCCTGGTTTGGACTTTGGGTTGATGGGAGCACAAAGGTCTGGTGAGGAACAAAGCAGCTGCAAGTTCTCCCCTGGAAACTGACACGATATCGCTGAGCCACAGTTTAGCATGCTGTGTGAACCAGCTCACTGTTGCAATGTACTGGTGAGGAGTCCATGGCTTAAATTTTATCTCAGCCCATAAGTTGAGCTCATTGCATGGCTTTAGGCAAGCTAACATGTTTTCAGCCTCTCCCCCCACCCTATTTCAGGATGACACCACCCTACAGGGCTGTTGTAAAGGGTCTTTAATCTGAGCTTTACTTCGTAGCTCTGTTACTTTGGTTTATTCCATTTGTTCATTGCTTCACACAGCTTAAAAAGTGATTTATAAGGACATTATAAGGATGACGGAAGTCTTAACATATGGATGTTCCTTTTTGTTTTTGATGTGATCTGTTTTGTTTGTTTTTGTTCTGTTTGTGGTGAAGAGACTTAATATGTAAAAGAATAAAGATTAAAATGCCCCAAAAACAGAGTTCTTCACGACTGAGTGGGAATTCAAACCATGGTCTCCCAGCACTCTAAACATTGTGCCACGCTGGCATTAAGGGACATGCTAGACTGTATAATTTCACCTGTGTGGGTGATTGTATTTTTTTTTTTTTAATGTTCCCCTGTGGAAAAGAAAACCTCCCTGTATTTAATAGACCAGAATATGGTACACTGGAAAACGTGAGACTAACTGGTTACAATGTCCAAGGTAGAGTGTGTCATATTTCCATCCCTGGTCTGAAATGGCACCGTTTCGAATTCTGCCACCTCATATTGTTTAATGCATAGATAAGCTCCTGTGTTCTATCTCTACAACTGACAGTATGAAATAGTAAAAATCTGAGTGGTTTGTTGTTGTTTTTTGGGGGGGAGGTGTCATCGCAGACTGTAATACTTCAGACTGCAATGTGAATATATCCAATGCACATTGCATATTGGATAATAAAATACCATGTTAGGGAGAAGGTTGGATGGATTATGCTCACTTTCAGCAAGCACAGAGTTCTGTTTTTTGTGGGAGAGCAATCAAACGTCCGACATCTCCCATTCCATCTTGAACCCACACACCTACAGCTTAAAGTGGTGTAGTTCAGCAATGACTTTACCACTTGATTCTGTCAAATGAGTATAAACTGGAAACCAGCCTACCAAGTGGTGTCCTCAAATTCCTTATTTTAAGGCCTGCATAGATCATCCGAAAACTAAATTCTCTTTCGGCGTCCATTTTTCTGTGAATGACAAGCAGTAATTACTTGACATCCATCCAGACGTGTGGGAGCCTTTCTCTAATTGAGATGAATTTTTTTCTTCTTCTTCCTTAATCAGACGTGACTGAGAGTTCATGACTTGGGATGCGGTGACACAAAGAGACAAGACATCTCTCTCTCTCTCTCAGCTTGCAGAGGTGAGTCAATGGACTTGGACACAGAAGGCAGAGGGGCTGGGTGGGTTTTTATTTTCTAATCATGCACATTCTATGTATGGGAGCATCTACTCCAGAAAACCAGAACCAATCATGTTGGTTGCTTTGGGTGCTCCTATGTAAAAGACATAAGACGAAAATATATTAGTGGGAAGAGAGTCAGTTTGACATAGTGGTTAGAGTGTTGGATGGACTGGGGAGATTCAGGTTCAAGACTCAAAACCATACATTTAAAGCACATAGGTAAAGGGACACCTGACCAGTAGGTCCAGTCGTGGCCAACTCTGGGGTTGCGGTGCACACCTCGCTTTATTGGCCGAGGGAGCCGGTGTACAGCTTCCGGGTCATGTGGCCAGCATGACTAAGCCGCTTCTGGCGAACCAGAGCAGTGTACGGAAATGCCGTTTACCTTCCCGCTGGAGCGGTACCTATTTATCTACTTGCACTTTTACATGCTTTTGAACTGCTAGGTTGGCAGGAGCAGGGAGGTCACCCCATTGCAGGGATTCGAACCACCGACCTTCTGATCGGCAAGTCCTAGGCTCTGTGGTTTATTCCCCCAAATAATCCCGGAGCTGTAGTTTGTTAGGGATTCAGATAGTCCAATGTTATCTACCGCAGGTATGAGGAACCTTAGGCCTATGAGTCAAGCTTAGCCCTCCAGGCCTCTCTGTCTGGACTGCCATGTTCGACACCTGAGGTTTCCCATTGCTGGAGTAGATAATACTAAAGCAGTTTCACATATTCACATATCCTGGAGGTAGGGTGAGGGAGAACAGACTTATAGTATGTTCTACCACTACTGTTACTTTCTCATCTTCACTCCCTTCCCCAGGGAAACTTGGGTTGGGTCAGGATGACAAACACACTTCCTAGAACATCCATGAGTTTGGTTATTGTGGTCCTTCCCTCTCCTCCAAAAAGTTAGCTACTGCCTATCACCATATCAACAGTGCGGTAGGAATTGGTCCTGTGATCCAGCAAGATCAAGAGTGGGAGGGCAGGTATCTGAATCGCATTGAATTCAGAAAGGTAGCAAAGGTTAATTCACACCCAATTAGTGAGTTGCAAATGGCTAGGAACAAAGTACCAATTATCCTGGTAGCAGATGTGTTCATGCTTCAGCTCATAGGTGGTGGCAGACTTACAGCCTCAGGGGTGTGACCAAGTGCCTTTTTTATTCAAGGATGAGCAAAGTGTACGACCTGTTCTGGCCATGTTGGGTGTTTGAATAAGAGTGAAGGGGAACTGACCCAGAACAAAGAGTATGTAAGGGGCAGGTCTCTGTATTTAGGCAGTAGAGAGCAGGTTTGGTGGCTGGTTTTGTGAAGGGCACCTGCTTTACATGCAAAAAATCTCAGGCTCAATCCCTGGAATCTCTGGGGGAGGGGAGGGGGCTAGGAAGGATCCCTAGAGAGCCATTGCCAGTCTAAAACTGCGCAATATGGTCTAGCAGTGTGACTCTGTATAAGGCAACTTCCTAGGTTTCTGTGTTCAACCAGCCAGAATTGGGTACTTCAGGACCTGGGAGAGCTCCCCTGGATGAACTGAAGTTGTTCTGACACATTCCAAAGACTAATCCTTATATTTGCAAGCTGGCCTGCTAACTGCCAGAATCATACCATATATATGTAAGACAAATGCCATTTTTACCAGATAGGACTCACATTACTTCTGCGCTGCTGTGGTGCAGATATTGCCAGTGAGGAGAGGGAAACAATCTCTAACCCTTTTGCCCTCACATAAGAAATTCTGGCTCCATCTTTTATTGTGCGTTAAGGCCCCAAAAGCTGAGTGCTTGTGTCTGTGAGTACAGTGTGAGAGTGTACAGTGATATATCAGTTCACAGGGATTATCTGTGTTTTTGTCTTCCTGTGTGTAACCATGGCATTATGCCCATGTACCGTACTCCGTGAGTAATGACGCTGTGCCTTATTGTCTCCCGCGCAGAGGCTGTGCGACATTCTGCTGCCGAGATAAGGAACTTCCAATTTGGCACGAGCTGCAAACGGCGATGAAGATGGAGGGCCACTGCGTGCGTCTCTGGCTTTTAATTCCCCCTGCCCTACTTCCTCCTCCTCAGTCCTGCTTTCCCCTCCCTGAAAGCCCATCCGTGCTGTGTGCGGTGCCCTCAAAGAACAAGTAGGAGGAGGCTGTGTGTGTGTGTGTCTGTGTTTGTGTATGAAAGAAGGGCAGCCCCTCTCCCTGAGAAGAGACCCTCTCAACAACTCCAGGCCACCCTGCCGCAGCTTATAGGTTCTCGGTGCCAGGAAGCCATTTTGATGGAGTCAAATGCCGTTTTGTAAGATGGCCGCATTGACGTGAGGTAGGTTGCACAGCTGCTGAATCGTTACCGTAATGCCGAAGCCCGCCCTCTCCTCCCTTTTGATCTCGCTAATTAATTAACCCACAACGGCAGCACAATAGGCCAAGCTGGCACATCCCCATTGCTGTCTGTGCCACCTCCTTCCTCAGGCAGAAAAATCCTTGCCCTCCCGCACGAATAATTGAACTAATGGACTTTTCCCGCTTACCCTTCCTCATATATATTTTTTTTGGTATGTGTTTATGCCTGTCTGCTGCCCATCCTGTTATCCAAATGAGGGTAGAGGCGCAGGGAGGGAGGAAAGAAATTGGTGCATAGGATGGAGTGGGGAAGAAATGAATGCTTTTATTTCTTTGCATGCCAAAAATAAATAAATACTTAGTGATTTTTAAATGGAGGGGGGTGTCAGTGGGAGTAACACCCCCCCCCCGGTATAAAACCCATCAGGGAAATGACAGGATGAGCTAGCTTTGCTTTTGGTATTGTAATAGCAAACTGTAATGTCTGTTATTCCAATATGTATATGCATAAACATACATGCTCAGTCTCTGTATATTCAAATATGTTACCATATTCAAATATATCTGTAAGTAATTTGACATAGTACAAAGGACAGAAATCCACCTGTTCCTTTGCTTTGACTTTTTATGACTGCCTGGCCTATTAATGCTTTATTTTATTTTACTTATCTATTTATCTATCACCTCCATCCCACCTTTCTTCATATTAAAGACTCAGTGCAACAGGATAGAATACCCCCCACCCCCACCATTCAATATTATCAAGTCAAACAATGCAGAATCAAGCCAATCCTATAGATTGTTACTGCAGTAGACTGCTTCCAGTTGTGTGTGTATGTGGTTTTGTGTGTGTATGAATGAATGTGATCAGGGGTTGTATTCAAATTAGGAGAGTGTTCTGTCAGATTTCTCCTTGGTGCGACAGAACGTTCTCTCTTTCTCTCCCCCCCCACAGTGCTCCTTAAATATCTTCTGGGTTTCCCCCCAATGCTCCAGTGGAGGATGGCATGGGTTACACATGGGGGAAGAGGGGGAAGATCCCCTTGTGCTAGTACAAGAATTTAGTAGGATGCCACCCACATTACCTATATGTGTATGCATAAGTGTTAAAAGGCATAATATATATTTGTCCCTTCTAAAGAGGATCAATTTGGACATTTTCCTGATGCCAAGGGGTAATCTGTTTATTCTTAATTCTGCTTTCCATGTAGCAACTCTGCAAAAAAAAAAAAAAATACAACACAGGAACTGCACTCCCATTTCAGAAGTAGTTCCCCAATAGCACTAACTGGAATACATGCCAGTAGTCTAAGGAGGGGCACTGCCACGTTCACAACCTGAAGTTTATGTATCCAGAGGGATACGTAAGCAGAGGTACGACTGTGTGTGTGTGTGTGTGTGTGTGTGTGTGTGTGTGTGTGTGTGTAGAGAGAGAGAGAGAAATGTGAGTGTGCACGTATTAGGCATGGCTAGTTTCTCCATTCTCTTAAAAGAGAATTTCTCATTTGACCATAGCATTTGGCAGGTGCAATCTGAAACAATGCTCTGGCAATTTTGTAATTTCTGCTGCAAAGCCAAAATAAAATGTAAACAGTGCATGAGTTTAAAATAGGTTCTTTTAAAGGCCGCCTTGTGCAAATATACATTTTGGAGGCAGACTTGCAGTTTAGGGAGGGCAGGGGTGGGGCTGAAGGAGCATTTGCCCCCCCCCCCTGAGTTTCAGAGCATATGCAAATAATCTTTTGGAGAGCTTGCTTTTCTGATTAGCTCTCTGGCCTGTTGCAGATGTAAACTTGCCAGCTTCATAAACCTTGGTTTATGAAGCCAGGAATGAGCATTTAGAACAATTCACTGAATGAATATTGTTTTAAACAATTAAATAGGCCCATGTCCTAAATGTTTACACCACAGTCATGTATCCTTTTGGATTTTAACTTCAGCTTGTGGGCACCAGGGAGGACTCTGTGGGCGCATCTGCACTCTCGAGCACCCCTGTTTTATGGCATTGGGCCTGTGGGAGCATCTCTGCGCTAGCTTTTTGGCTGGGAGAGGTGGCATCTGCCCACCCCCCACAGTACCTTCTGGGACCAAAGGCGAGAGCGCTCTCTCCCTCCCACTGCCTCAAACCTGCTGTAAGGGCTTTTCTGATCTCATGCTGTCAGCTGATGGTGACAGCACACATGAACAATTTTGGGTCACAGTACTATAGAAATAGGGACACGGGTGGCACTGTGGGTTAAACCACAGAGCCCAGGACTTGCCAATCAGAAGGTCGGCGGTTCGAATTCCCGCAATGGGGTGAGCTCCTGTTGCTCGGTCCCTGCTCCTGCCAACCTAGCAGTTTGAAAGCACGTCAAAGTGCAAGTAGATAAATAGATACCGCTCCGGCGGGAAGGTAAACGTCATTTCCGTGCGCTGCTCTGGTTTGCCAGAAGCGGCTTAGTCATGCTGGCCACTTGACCTGGAAGCTGTATGCCAGCTCCCTCGGCCAATAAAGCGAGATGATCGCTGCAACCCCAGAGTCGGTCACGACTGGACCTAATGGTCAGGGGTCCCTTTACCTTTACCTTACTATAGAAATACGCCTAACATTGAGTCAGATCATTGGTCCATTGTGTATTTCCTACACTGTCCAGCAATTATTCTCTAGGGTTTAAATGGGGTATCTGCAGCCTTATCTAGAGATGTTGAGGACTGAGCCTGGCAACTTCAGCATGCAAAGCAGATTCTCTGCTGCTGAGCTATGGCCCTTTCCTAATTTGCAGTCCCCACCAATTTGCAGGGTTCTAAATGAAGATTTTTTTGTATTGCATGGGGAAGTTTGCCCAGATGTCTGTGGGGACCCCCACTGGCACACCTTCTCTTCCAGTCTGAGTGCCCCACATGTCCACAACACAAGCACACACTTCATATTAATGGGGAAATGATGATATCCTTAACCTTAGAGCTAGTGGGATGGGAGAACCTGTGGCTTTCTAACAGTTGTTGAGCTCCAACTCGTATCGGCCCTGCCAAATATGGCCAGCGATAAGGAAGGATGGGAATTGTGCTTCAGCAATAACTAGGGGGGCACAGGTTCCCCATTCCTGTTTTAGATGTGGGTGAAACTCAGCATGTTAAAGGATCACCTAGGTAAAGGTAAAGCGACCCCTGACCATTAGGTCCAGTCGTGGCCAACTCTGGGGTTGCGGCACTCATCTAGCTTTATTGGCCAAGGGAGCCGGCATACAGCTTCCAGGTCATGTGGCCAGCATGACTAAGCCGCTTCTGGCAAACCAGAGCAGCGCATGGAAACGCCGTTTACCTTCCCACCGGAGCGGTACCTATTTATCTACTTGCACTTTGAAGTGCTTTTAAACTGCTAGGTTGGCAGGAGCAGGGACCGAGCAACAGGAGCTCACCCCGTCACAGGGATTTGAACCGCTGACCTTCTGATCGGCAAGTCCTAGGCTATGTGGTTTAACCCACAGTGCCACCTGCGTCCCTAAAGGATCACCTACACAGGGCCAAATCGACTTTCTGTGCAAGAAATAGGATGCAGACCATGACAGATTTTTTTAGAAAGTTTTTTTTTAAAAAAAGAAAAAAATCATTTCCCCATCATTGCATCATATGGTTACATCCTGATCCGGCAAAAAAAAAAAAAACAGGCTTCCATGTGCAGATCAATATTTTAGATTCTCTTTCTCCCACACTTGCAGTTGGTGTAGACAGTGCCGTTTGATGTAGTGTTTGAAGACATTTCTGTATTCAGACCCACCTCTCCCCTTGTCAAGCTATTGAGAAAGCTCTTAATTTCGTTGTGAGATTCTGGTTCCTGAGTGACTTGATAAGGCCTGCATATCTGGGAGACATTGTGGCTGTTTAGCTCTATATTAATAGCAATGGTTCCTTGATACCTTCTGGATTTTGGACACTGTAGAGGAATTTCACATTTGCACCACAGGAAGTTACTGGTGCGCTCACATCTATTTCCTGTCAAGCTGCTTGCCTCTTGCCATCTTCATTTAAGAGCCTGCTCTTCTTGGATGTGTATAGTTGACCATTTAATGATAAAGAACGTAAGTTAGACCTTGCTGGGTCAGTCCAATGGCCCATCTAGTCTTTTATACTTTTCTCTCAGTGGCCAGTCAGAAACCTGCAGGAAACCCTCAAGCAGGGTCTAAACCCCACAGCCTTCTCCTCCCCTATGGTTTCCAAATGTGGAGGTACAGCATAACTATTTGTCATTGATAGCCTTCTCCTCATGAACTGGTCTCATCCTCTTTTGAAGCTCCTGTAGGAACAAGTTCCATAGTTTAACTATGCACTGCACGAAGAGGTGCTTTCTTTTACCATTCCAGAATCTTCCAACATTCAGTTTCATTTGATGTGCACATGTTCTAGTCTCATGAGAGAAGGAGAAATCTTTTCTCTATCCACTTCTACCATGCCATGTATAATCTTATAAATACCTGTCATGTCCTATCTTACTTGCCTTTTCTCTATACAGTGGTACCTCAGGTTAAGTACTTAATTCATTCCGGAGGTCCGTTCTTAACCTGAAACTGTTCTTAACCTGAAGCACCACTTTAGCTAATGGGGCCTCCCGCTGCTGCCGCGCCGCCGGAGCATGATTTCTGTTCTTATCCTGAAGCAAAGTTCTTAACCTGAAGCACTATTTCTGGGTTAGAGGAGTCTGTAACCTGAAGCGCATGTAACCTGAAGGGTATGTAACCCGAGGTATCACTGTACTAAAATGCTCCAAATGTTGTAACTTTTCCTCAGAGGTGAGTCACTTGATTTCGGTTACCCTTTTCTGAACATTTCCCAACTCCTGTATCCCTTTTGAGGTGAGGGTTGTGGGAAAAAGGGCTGCCTCTATGATTTTGAGCCTCTACTTAGGACCTGACCTTTACACTGAAACGGAGAATCTGGTGAAATCCCTTTTGGACTCTGACCGATTCCCGAACTGAAGCCATGACATAGCATCTTGGTTTTGAGACACCCATTGAGACACACAGTGCAGGCCTATCAAAGTTGATTTACATGGCTAACTTAGGTTCACTTCACTAGGCCTACTCTTGAGTAGAACTTGGTTGGATGCAACCCATGATGTCTAATGGAGAGAAGCTGGGATACCCCCCTCCCCCACATGCACTTCTGGCATATGACAAACAAATAAACAAAACTAACAATAAACATGCATGCCTTTGCTAAAGCTGGTACAGGTGCACCTTGGTTCTCAATCGCAATCTGTTCCGGAAGTCCGTTCGCCTTCTGAAACGTTCAAAAACCAAGACGCAGCTTCTGATTGGCTGTAGGAGCTTCCTGCACTCACGTGGAAGTCATGTCGGACGTTCAGCTTCTGAAAAACGTTCGAAAACCGGAACACTTACTTTCGGGTTTGCGTTATTCGGGAGCCAATTTGTTCATCAGCTAAGCCGTTCAAGAACCAAGGTTCCACTGTATCCCCAAACCTTAACTAGGGTTTAAATGCATTCAAACAAAATGCATAGTCTTAACTAGAGTTGGCAGTATTGGGGAGCTGGTAATGGGTAATGGGTAATGGAAGCTTTCAGGATTTAATTTTACTCTTACATGACACTTTACAAAGTCATCTGTTTTTGTGATGATGGGCTCCATAAATCTCAACTGTCTGTCTCCCTTCCCTTCTTCGTCTGTCTGTCTTACCATGTTCCATCCATCTCTGCCCTTCCATCTGTTTCTTGAGTTGTGCCTTGGACTGAAAAAGCATGTTAACAGTGTTCATGGGGGGTAGCGGGTGGGTGGGAATTTGTCTGGCTGGTATCATAAATGTGCCAATGGGGGAGGCACTGGGTCAGAAGCCAGAAGTGACCAGATGGTGTTTCAGCTTTCCCAAATCCTTGTCTTGGGGCTCCTCCCCTCTTGAAAATGGTCAAACTCCTTGCTGCTATGAGTCTTCCTGATCCTACCTAATCTCTCTTGGATTGGATAGAAATATGCTCTTCCAAGCAGAAACCGACGCAGCCTCCCTTGTGTCCATGATCTGAATATGAAGGCTCAGATCTCTAAGCCATGGAAGGGATTGCGGATGCAAATTCAGTACTTGCATCCTAGCACTGTAAAATTGGAAATGCAATTTTACTGGAGAGCCAGTATACATGTAATGAAGAGAGACGGGGGAAATGCAGGTTCATAGCTGTGTGGGGATTCGATTCCAACTGGGAAGCCTAATTTATTTATTTATGCATATTTAAATAATTTATATTATTGCCCTTTGCACAGGCCACAGGCTGGTTTGCAATAATAACCTACCTCACAGGGCTAATGTAAGAACAAAATGGGGGATGCCGACACCCCTGTATACTGCTCTGAGCTTCTGGGGTGCTGGGGGATGCAGAGATACAGACAGGGAAAGTGCGACTGATGATGGCTACTAACCTTGATATGGGACGCGGGTGGTGCTGTGGGTTAAACCACAGAGCCTAGGACTTGCCGATCAGAAGGTCGGTGGTTCGAATCCCCACGATGGGGTGAGCGCCCGTTGCTCGGTCACTGTTTCTGCCAACCTAGCAGTTCGAAAGCACATCAAAGTGCAAGTAGATAAATAGGTACCACTCCGGCGGGAAGGTAAACGGCGTTTCCATGCGCTGCTCTGGTTCGCCTGAAGTGGCTTAGTCATGCTGACCACATGACCCGGAAGCTGTACGCCAGCTCCCTCGGCCAATAAAGCGAGATGAACACCGCAACCCCATAGTCGGCCACGACTGGACCTAACGGTCAGGGGTCCCTTTACCTTTACTAACCTTGATAGCTTGATCTGCCTCTACAATTGGTAGCAGCAATGCTTCTGAATGCCGTTTTCTGGAAACCACAGGACAGGAGAGTGTTTCTTGTGCTCTAATTCTTCTTACTGTTTTCCTACACACATTTGGTCATTCACAATGAGAACAGCATGTTGACCCTAGATGGGCCATTGGTCAGACCCGGAAGGGCTCTTCTTATGACCTTATGAAAACTGCACAGGTGTAAGATTCATTGTAACCCCGTCCTGGGATTGAAATAGAAGGCAGGAGAATGTTTCGTGAATTTTGCGAAAGCGAAAGTAGCATTTCAAGAAAGAGAACACTGTTAGTCTACTGCAGCAGAAAGTGAAAGAATGGAAGCATAAGGCCTGTATCTGATTAAGTCCTATTCAGAGTAGATGCATTGAAATTAATGAACCTACGTGAGTAATGTCTAAGTTCAGTAGGTCTACTCTACGTAGGACTAGTGTATGGTACCACCCTAATATGTTTATTATGCCATAAGCTTTCATGGACTAGAGGCCACGTCAGATGCATTAAATGTTATTCTGAGTTGACAGATACACACACGCACACAGTGGAAAAAAGGAAGTAAACCTAGAGGGAAATGAAATGAAAATGCCATACTTTTTGCACGTGTATATTGAGTTTTTCCTTGTAAAACCTGTCCAAAGGACCTGAATATCTAGGTGAGTTTGTGGCAAAATTCAAATCCACCAATGCAAATCAAGAACTTGATTTCCTGATGGTTTCGCATTGTGTGATTTGCACTAGCCAGTACATATCTGCCTTTTCCACGTATGTTGGTTTCAGTTCTACAGGGTAGTGGAAGTGCTGTCCTGTCCTGCTTTTAAGGCTGTGATCCTAGCTAACGCTGACTTGGGAGTAACTCCCACTAAACTCAACGCGACTTAACTTCTGAGTAGATGTGTACAGACTGCATAGTAAGAGTACGATCTGGGCGTGAACTCTCTGAAAGGCCTTGGGCAAGCCACAAACTGCAAAACATTTCATGCCTATAACCTTAGTCACCTCTGCAACAATCCTGTGAGGTACACCAGTATTATCCCCACATACACTTGTGTGCTGAGTGATTAGGGACTTTCTAAGGCCACCAAATGAGTCTTATGGCTGAGTTGACCTTTTGAATTGGTGTGGCTTGTACTGTTACTTGCTATATGCTATTTTAGACTCCTTGGATTAAAAGAATCAGGAATTCCTTCTTCCCAACAGCTCACAGGGGCTGGGTGTGTGTGCTGAGTGTGTTTAAAAAACCATTTTTGAAAAACCAGCATTTTGTACTGTAGTACATGAAGTAAAGAACCATCCATTGATGGTTGTGTCTAAATACACATGTCTAAGTATATCACCACTAGTGGACATTGTGCTTTACACAGCGATATATTGAAATCAGGCAAGCACCTTCATGGTATTCTTTTCAGCGTTTTCAGCAAAAAAACATTTTTGTTTATAGACGAGCCTACCCAAATATTTAGAATGTTGACATGTGCTTACTGTGTTTTCAGTGTATTGTTGATTTTAATTTTTTGAACGTTTTAAATTGCTGTAAATTATTTTATTGATAATTTTATTGTTTTGTAAACCACTTTGATGGGTTCTTTTTTTAAAGCAAGTGTATACCGTATTTTTCCGTGTATAAGACGCCCCCACGTATAACACGACCCCTTTTTTTTGAGCCCCAAATTAAGAAAAAAAAATATTTATATATTTAATTGCAACATTCCATGTATAAGATGGCCCCCCAATTTTAAACTTTATCTTATACACTGAAAAATACAGTAAATTGTATTAAATAAATAGGCAACTTCCATGGAGCTTGCACTCTAAAACAGCCTTCATCAACCAGATCTGTTGGACTACAATTCCTATAAGCTGTCCAACACATCTGGAAGGTACCAGGGTGGACTGGGAAGTCTTAGGGCAACAAAGGATGGGTGGCAGTAAGTGTCCTTTTTTATATATAGATACAATTTCAGCTTCATTTCAGTTTGGATGAAGACTGTTAAACACAGGGCTACGATGTGAGAATGGGGCAACTCTTTAAAATAAGGATGTCTGGCTACCCTAGGCCAGGACTTACCGTGGCTTTGTCTGCCTGGCTAAGAAGGTGAAAGTGAACCAAATTGGACAATGTTCTGCTCTCGCTCAGAGGTGGGGGCACAACTTTGGCTCCCTGCCAACTACAGCTTTTGCAGCCTTTTGTTATCTGATGTTTCCAGCGCATGCCTGGCAATCCATTATTTAGGATTTAGGTTACGGGTTTTTTGGTGTGTGCACGTTTCTTTGTTCCGTTTTTAAAGGAGGAAGGTTTTTGCTGTGGAATTATGTGGATTTTCTAAGGGTGCTCCATGCACGCCCAGGGACACACGCTGTGGCTCTCCATGCATGTGACGAGGGTAAAATGAGAGGTCCGAGCATGAAAGATTAGGCACGCATCTAAGGACCTGCGTGGGAAAGGTGCCAAGAAGCAAATGATCAAAGAGGAACATGTGCATCCTGCACCAGAATTTGCTGGACGGCCAGATCTGTTGCAATTTATTTCCTTTCTTTCTTTCACTCCCTCCCTCTGCGTTTGTGTAGGTCCTTGATTGCATGGCCAGTTAAAGGAAGGCTTGCAGTCTGACCTGGTGTAATAAGGAAGCTGGCATAGACAAAGGAAAAACCAGGGGAGGGGGTTACTACAGCTCAGGGCTGTAGTAGTTGAGTGAACCCATAACGATGGAGCAAGTTGGTATTTGTCTAAATTAGAGGTAGGGGACTTGTCTTCTGCAAATGTTGTTGGGCTTCAATTTCCATCATCATCCCTGACCATTAACTACATTTAGTGTTGTTGTTGTTGTTGTTGTTGTTAAAAGACAGGTAAAAAAAAGAGTACAGTATCACATTACAAATATTTAAAATGCCCTAAATTAAACTTTACACTTATGGTTGAGAGGAAACCTTTTGTTGAATTTTGAATGGTCAGGCTTGATAATTTAACTGTTTTGCTATAATGTAAATTCTTTGATCAATTAATTGGAATTAATTTAGAGTTAGAAAAGAATGGAAAAATACACAGACGGATTCATATTTGCTTTTTGTAATTTTCCATGTATGACTTGGTACATGAGGTGATAGAGTACTATATATTTTATAATTATAATCATATGTATATATATAATTTGTGTGTGTTATTTTTTAAAAGATAATAGGGGATTTTGGTAGTGTGCAATTTTAATCAAGTGGTGAATTCATTCAAAACCGGTGATGATAAACTGATCCTTAAAAAAATAATAATAAAAAAATAGGGAGCAGCCTTATGGGCCAAATGGGGAGGCCTGACAGGCCTAATTAAGCCCAGTAGATGGAGGTTTCCAACCACTGGCTACTTTGTCCTCATCATGAGAAGGGCCACAGTTCAGGGGCCATAGCTCAATTGCAGATTTAATATCCTGGGCTCAATCCCTGGTGTTCCCAGGTAGGAATGAGAACCCCAGCCTGGACCTCTAGATTGTCAAACTATAATCCTGACCTAGATGGACCAATGGTCAGACTCGATTTAAGGCAATTTTCTATGTTCCAAGGAACTGAAGAATTGCCCTGGTGAACCAGATGAAGCCCTATCTAGTGTAGCATTCAGTTATTAACAGGGGTTAGATAAAGGGTAAAGGGACCCCTGATCATTAGGTCCAGTCGTGGCCGACTCTGGGGTTGTGGCGCTCATCTTGCTTTACTGGCCAAGAAAGCTGGTGTACAGCTTCCGGGTCATGTGGCCAGCATGACTAAGCCGCTTCTGGCGAACCAGAGCAGCGCACGAAAACGCCGTTTACCTTCCCACCAGAGTGGTACCTATTTATCTACTTTCACTTTTACGTTCTTTCGAACTGCTAGGTTGGCAGGAGCAGGGACCGAGCAGCGGGAGCTCACCCCGTCGCGGGGATTCGAACAGCCGACCTTCTGATCGGCAAGTCCTAGGCTCTGTGGTTTAACCCACAGCGCCACCCACATCCCTTAACAGGGGTTAACCAGGTGCTTCTAAGTGTTTTGCTACAAGAGCATGAAGGTGATAGTCTTTCCTGGTAGCTGGTACTCTGAGGTATATTGCCTCTTAATATGGAGGCTTAACTATCATGGCCAGTACAATTGCTAGACCTCTGCCCTCCATAAACTTGCTTAATCCCCCCTTAAAAAAAGCCACCCTGAAATAGTGGCAGTGAGTCCCATAGGTTTCTTGTATCTATTGATTTGTATATCCTGCCATTCTAGTTTCAATGCACCACTCAGAGCAGCATTGTGTATCGTGCCATGACTCCAGAGTCCAGCAGCAGTCAAGACTCGGAGCCAGAGGTTGCAGATTTTCTAGCTCAGGAACCAGGCCAGATGTAGGGCCTGCGACTGATGCTGAGGAACATGAGCTGCCAGAACAAGCTCTTGTATCTGTAGGGCCAGAGCCTGGACCCTCACAGACACTTTCCTCTGAACCTGAGGAAGCAAGTGCCTCATCTCCCAGGACCTCACCAGTCCAGTGGTGCAGGTGGGAGACTTGGAAACAGAGGAGGAACACTTATCTTCAAGCCAGAATCTAGAGTCACAAGGGAGCGGAGTCTGAGAGAGATGATCCAAGGGAGAGGAGCTTTAAAAGGCTCAATCTGCTCTGGCCTTTGTGAAGAAACGTTGTTCAGTTGGAGCTATCCATAGTCCTGCAAATTTTGACCAGCCCTGTCTTCTTTTTTGTGGGACCTGGCAGCGAATCAGATCAGAGCATATTTATGCATTAAATCAAGGGTCAGCAAACTTTTTCAGCAGGGGGCTGGTCCACTGTCCCTCAGACCTTGTGGGGGGGGGGGGGCGGACTATATTTTGAAAAAAACATAATGAACGAATTCCTATGCCCCACGAATAACCCAGAGATGCATTTTAAATAAAAGCACACATTCTACTCATGTAAAAACACCAGGCAGGCCCCACAAATAACCCAGAAACGCATTTTAAATAAAAGGACACATGTAAAAATACGCTGATTCCCGAACCATCCGCAGGTTGGATTTAGAAGGCGATTGAGCCGGATCCGGCCCCCAGGCCTTAGTTTGCCTACCCATGCATTAAATGCACAACTGCTGCCTTTGGTCTGTTCTGAACCTTAATGCAAGACTTTCTTGACCCCAAGAGAGAAGCATCTCTCTCTTTCTCTCCATTCATTCTCTCTCTGTGGTGTTTGTAACTTGAAAGCCTTTAGACTGAGAGTGAGCAGGAGAGTTAATCATGACCCTAGACTAGGAGATTTGGCCAAAGGTTGTCATCCTAAATGCACTTTCAGGGGGGTAAAAGACATCTTGCTTGGATGCACCTCTGTGCTTCTGGGTAAACCTGTTTGGGCGTTTGTGTTTTGTTTCCATTTATGAACAACTTCCTACGAAGCGTATTGAAGTAATTTAACAATAAAAACACAAACAATTTGTGCACTCGCCCACACCAATTCCATATATAAAAACAACTTAAAGACCATTAAAGACACAGACTAGGATAAAAAAAATTAAAAATCTCCACTTAAAAAGCTTGTTGGAAAAGGAAAGTCTTCAGAAGACAGCAGAGGAGGTGTCCTGTCTCATATGTAATGGGAGGAAGTTCCAAAGGCAGGTGCCGCCACACTAAAAGCCTGATTCCTACGTCATACAGAACGGACCTCCTGATGAGATGGTAGCTGTAGGAGGTCCTCTCCTTCAAAGCACAGCGATTGGCTGGGTATATAGGTTGTGAGATGATCATTTAGGTACCCTGTTCCCATCGTTCTACCCGGACACTGAGGTCCAGCGCTGAGGGCCTTCTGGCGGTTCCCTTGCTGCGAGAAGCCAAGTTACAGGGAACCAGGCAGAGGGTCTTCTAGGTAGTGGCACCCGCTCCCTGGAACGCTCTCCCACCAGATGTCAAAGAGAAAAACAACCACCAGACTTTTAGAGGACATCTGAAGGCAGCCCTGTTTAGGGAAGCTTTTAATGTTTAATAGGTTATTGTATTTTAATATTCTGTTGGAAGCCGCCCAGAGTGGCTGGGGAAACCCAGCCAGATGGGAGGGGTATAAATAATAAATTATTATTATTATGAGCTAAATAGGGCTTTATAAAGCAGTGCCAGCACTTTGAAGGTAGCTCAGTAGCTAATTTGAAGCCAGTGTCAAGTTACCGTAAAGCAGGAGTGGGATAGGGAATCTTTTTCAGCTGGAGGGCATCATCCTGTTTTGAGCAACTGTCCTGGGGCCACATGCCAGTGCTTGGTGCAGCTAAAGGCAAAAGTGGGAGGAGCAATGAATCAAAGTATTACTTTTGTACAATAGGCCACTTTTAATATGCTCTCATATCACCTTCTCTATCCTTCCAGTGCATGATCAGTGTTTAGGGACACATTCCAGCCAGGCAAAAACTCTCAAGTAGGCTGCAAACAGGATGGCAGTGAGGGGTGTGGCTTGGGCAGAGGGGGTGTGGCTAGAGAGGGTTCTAAGGGCCAAATAGAGAGGCCTGGAGGGCCACATCCAACCTCTGAGCCTGAGATTCCCCACCCATGCCGTAAGTGATGCGAAATAACTACTCTGTATTTTAATTGCTGCGAAGCTCTTTGTGGGACCAGATTGTAGGTTAGTTTGCCACAAAGGCCACGCTGGCCCTGAACGTGGCTGTTCAGCAGTGATGAGGAGCAGACAGTGCATGGACAATGACAGTAACGAACTGCCAGAGATGTGCATGACGGCCACATTTATGCTCTCTGGATTCTCCCCTTTCCCCATGGCTCAAAGAGGATTTTAGCTTGCAGTTTCTAAGACCTCCCCTTCTCTTGCTGTTGGCCATGTATTATTCTGCCATGAACTGAGAGGGGAATTCTGTGTGCAGGTTTCTAGAAGTGTCAGAAATGATCAATAGTTAAATGCAAAGATGGTGGTGAGCAGTTAAGGGAAGCCAGTGAACTGATGGTTGGAAAGCATGTGAGGCCCGAGAGGCCTGTCAGTGATAATTCCTGGAGGGGACAGAGAGGTTGCTGGTGGATCGGAATTGCCTGCATTCCAGCCCTAAGATGAAGTCCAGTCGATGACCACATAACAGGCCTGGGTAAAAGTCAGAAGCTATATCTGCCTCCTTGACTCATTCTGCCTGGAGGAGAGGAGAATTGGAAGCTGCCTTATGCAAGATTGGGCTTTTACTTGTCTGTCCAGCATGGTAGTACATAAGAAGAGAATTGCTGGATCAGGCTAAAGGTCCATGTAGGGTAACATCCTGTTCTCACAATGGCCAACCAGATGCCCATGGGAAGCTCACAAGCAGGACCTGAGTGCCACACTTGTGATTCGTGGCAACTGGTATTTAGAGACATACGCTGTGGGTTAAGACACAGAGCCTAGGACTTGCCGATCAGAAGGTCGGCGGTTCGAATCCCCGTGACGGGGTGAGCTCCCGCTGCTCGGTCCCTGCTCCTGCCAACCTAGCAGTTCGAAAGCACGTAAAGTGCAAGTAGATAAATAGGTACTGCTCTGGCGGGAAGGTAAATAGCGTTTCCGTGCGCTGCTCTGGTTTGCCAGAAGTGGCTTAATCATGCTGGCCACATGACCCAGAAACTGTACACCGGCTCCCTCGGCCAATAAAGCGAGATGAGCGCCACAACCCCAGAGTCGGTCATGACTGGACCTAATGGTCAGGGGTCCCTTTACCTTTACCTTACACCTGACAGCAAAGGGAGAACATAGGTATCATTAACTAAGAGCTACTTGTAGCCTTATCCTCTGTGAATTTAATTGCAAGAACCATCAGTCCCTGATCTCTGGCAGAGGTGTGTTCATATCACCTGCTCCCTTACCTTTTAAGAAAAAAAACCTTGAGGTGACAGCGGATTGAACCTGGGACCTTCTGCATGCAAAGCGTGCCCTTTACCTTTGAGCTATGGTCTCAAGTAGGAACTGAGGTCTCTGGAGCTACCCCAGAATACAATATCCTTGAAACACAGAGGCCCCATCTGCACTATGCATTTAAAGCAGTAACATATCTCCTTAAGCAGTCCTTGTTCTCCCTCCTGCTCCACTCCTGGGCTTGTAATTTCTTAAGGGTGCTGAGAGCTTTTTAGGAAATGCCTATTCCCCTCATAGGGCTGCAATTCCAAAAAGAGGTTAAACAATCAGTGGTTTACACCCCCCCCCCATCTTCAAGATGTCTTTGACAAAAGTGTCTCTCACTAAATGTAAACAAACTGTGAAAAAGACTCTACGAACTGAAAGTGGAGGCATTAGAGGTAGCATTCCCTGTTTATCTGTTTTGTAATACCAAAATTCCTCAATAAAAAATATTTTTTTAAAAAAAAAATTCAGTGGTTTAAGTCAGGGAAATGTAGCTCAGGGCAGGGAATAGGGGTCTTGTAAGCACCTGCAACACCCTGAACAAAGTACAGTTCCTAGGCTACTTTGGTGAGAAACCTTGATTGTTTAAAGTCGTATGCCTTAAATGTAAAGTGAAGATGGGGCCAGGATCCCTTAAACCACATATAATTGCTCAAAAAGTTTTATTTTTGCAGAGTTTAATCTCCCCCCCCCCCTCCCAAGCAGGTTTATGATCTAATCTGGCCCTGGCTTTGTGACCAATGTGTCTGGTAATGAATCTGTTGGTAAAGCATTTTTGCTTTAGGCAAGGTTTCTGATATTTAAGCTGCCTGTAGCTGAGATGTAGTCAGATGGTGGATCACAAATAGCCCTGGGGCATGGTCTTGATGTATCCATCTTGCTGAAGCTAATCAGGTCAGTGCCTGGTCAGTGCCTGGTCAGTGCCTGGATGGGTGACCACCCATTAAGCATCACGTAGTGGGTGTGATCCTTGAGTTCTATGATGGAAGCAGGGACGTGGGTGGTGCTGTGGTCTAAACCACTGAGCTTTGCCAATCAGAAGGTCAGTGGTTCGAATCCCTGCGATGGGGTGAGCTCCCGTTGCTCTGTCCCAGCTCCTGCCAACCTAGCAGTTTGAAAGCATGTCAGTGCAAGTAGATAAATAGGTACCGTTGTAGCGGGAAGGTAAATGGTGTTTCCATGCACTCTGGTTTCTGTTACGGTGTCCCGTTGTGCCACAAGCAGTTTAGTCATGCTGGCCACATGACCTGGAAAGCTTTCTGTGGACAAACGCTGGCTCCCTCGGCCTGAAAGCTAGATGAGCGCCGCAACCCCATAGTCTCCTTTGACTGGACTTAACCATCCAGGGGTCTTTTACCTATACCTCTTTTTTTATAGTTCCTAGCATTATTTGGAGGAAACCATGACCGTTAGAGATATAACTGTTCTTGAAGCAAAGGGTGTTGGTTGATGTGCCCAGGGTCCCTTAACACAGATGAGTTATGCCATAACAATTGAGAGATTCTGAACATGCCACCTTGTTTGAAAAACACAACACACATCGCCGGATCACAGAAATGCTAGTAAACAAAAAAAGTAGACCACGCAAGATGGAAGTCGGCCAATTCCCATTGCAGCTTATCTGTAAAGGAAGCCTCTTATGAAAGAATTAACCATTTATCTGCTCCGAGACAGGCAGAATTGCAACAAACTTGAAGATGAAGAAGGAGATTATTTCGTTCTCATTCTGTCTACTTAGTCCTTTTTGTCTGGTGACTAGATAATGCTGGAATCTCCTGCAAGAAAAGCTGGGAGAGAAGTAGCAGTAGATTAAATACTCATTTATTATTTCTGTGCTACTACAACTAGGACTGGGTGCTCAATAATGGTGGATGTAATCCTTATATTATTTGCGCGAACGTTTAATTAGATTAGACAGGCTTTGTAAATATAGTAAATATAGTTTTTCAGCGTACGTATGCAACATGGAGGTGCCCTCCCATGTTTTCACGCTTGGGCACATTTATGCTGTGGGATGTGTATGCTGGCATGTCTATCATCATCTTCCGTTGCACCCAATTCACACCTCCCTTTTGTTGACATGTTCTTTGTTCCCCTCCCCCAAATCTGACTAAATCAGACGACAGTAGATTTTATTTATTTTAAATAGTGTGCTGGAGTAGAAGGAAATCTAGTCACACAGAGTTTACACAGCACATAAACTATGGAACTCCCTGCAGTGATGCAGTGATGGAGGCATTGATAACCACCAACTTGGGATGGCTTTAGAAGAGGATTGGACAGATTCATGGAGGACAAGGCTCTTCAGTGGCTGCTAGCCATAATGGCTATGTTCTGCCTCTACATTTGGAGGTAGCAATGCTTCTGAATGCCTGGAAACCACAGGAGGGGAGAGTCCTCTTGTGCTTGATTCCTGCTTGCAGGTTCCCCACAGGCATTGCGAACCAGGTCCCATGTTTGATATGGGTATAAATATTTGCATCGGGGTGGATATGTTCTTTGGCATTTGAAACCCACCTGGGCGCATCATAGTCCTGCATTTGAATCCATCACATTTGGTAGCGTTTTCCCCATTGCAATTAACTCAAGCCTGTTAATTTAGTGAGATTAATAGTAATAATATTTATACCCCGCCCTTCCCGGTTCAAAAAGCAGGCTCAGGGCAGCTAACAACAAATTTAAAACACTTAATTATAACAGCAGCATAAAATATGGTATAAAAACATGAATAATAATAAAAAAATCAATCAGATAATCCCCAGGGCTAGATGGCTGAATTGGTCCTACTTGGGCCAGCGAGGAGGCCAGGGGAGAATTTGCTGTGGGGTCTCAGAGCGGCTGATCTAGATGCTGAATTGTCTTCCCGGATTTACATTTGCACACTCTAAATCCACATACTCCCATCCCGACTGGCTTGAGTTGTAGTCCATGTTTCACGTAGCGATAATGTGTGCATGTATTGTGAGTTAGGTTTACTCTCAAAAGTCTTCATTCAGCAACGAATCTTTGCAGTCCTTTTTGTAGCCGTCTTGTGCATGGCAGAAAGAGAAGGCCACAGTTCTGAATGCAGTGAATAGTTCCAGGGGATTTTTTTTCAGTGGGAACTCACTGGGAAAGAGTTCCGGCACCTCTCAGGTAGGTGCTAGTGTCATTATAAGAGAACAAGGGAAGAGATCATGGTTAGTTCTGGCACCTCTTTTTCTAGGAAAACAGCAGTAAATAATTCCATACAAAAAAAAAAAAAAAAAATGGCAGAAGACATTAGCAAAATCAAAACTTTGCGAACAACCTTATGTTGAAATAGATGATTTAAAAGTTCCTGTCCACCTAAGGTTTTTTTAATTAAAAAAAAAGCTTTAAAAGATTGTATCCTGGAACACCCACTTAAAATTCAGATTTCATCCATGTGTGCCTTCTAAAAGTCTGGTAGTAGTTGTTCTCTTTGACATCTGGTGGGAGGGCGTTCCACAGGGAGGGTGCCACTACCGAGAAGGCCCTCTGTCTGGTTCCAGACAGAGTGGTGTAGTGGTTAAGAGTGGTAGTCTCGCAATCTGGGGAACCGGGTTCGCGTCTCTGCTCCTCCACATGCAGCTGCTGGGTGACCTTGGGCTAGTCACACTTTTCTGAATTCTCTCAGCCTCCCTCACCTCACAGAGTGTTTGTTGTGGGGGAGGAAGGGAAAGGAGAATGTTAGCCGCTTTGAGACTCCTTCGGGCAATGATAAAGCGGGATATCAAATCCAATCTCTTCTTCTTCTAACTTGGCTTCTCACAGTGAGGGAACCGCCAGAAGGCCCCCGGCACTGGACCTCAGTGTCTGGGTAGAACGATGGGGGTGGAGACGCTCCTTCAGATATACTGGGCCGAGGCCGTTTAGGGCTTTAAAGGTCAGCACCAACACTTTGAATTGTGCTCGGAAATGTATTGGGAGCCAATGTAGGTTGATGCGATCCAAATGCAGTTTGGAGATCCTGAAAGATGGAATTAAGAAGCGGGACCCACAAGATTGCGTTTTTGTAGCTTGGGGGAGAACCGTAATGTGTGGCTGTTGGCGTGCTTCCTCCCCACCCCCCAAACACTCCCACCGCTGCCCTAATACATGCCTCTTTGTGTGCATGCTTGTCTGGGGCAGGGCTATTTGCATATTGAAAAGACTTTATTCTTTTGCTATCCCTTGGCTCCGAAGAGCTAGGCGAGACATCCTAAAAGGATGATACCCACAGTGGCGGCTGATCTGCAGGCCAGGTGTAGCTGCCCCCCCCCCCGTGCTGTTTGAGCCCCATCTGCTCCACGTGTCTGTGGGCACGTTCCCACCAGGGGAGGGGGGGTATATGGGGGAGAATTAAACCTACCCTGCCATTGTAATTTATTGGCTGGGAAAGGGAGTAAATTAAATAAAACAACAACCACAAAGCTTGGAAAAAAAGAAATTCCTGCCTTCAGATAAGCTATACATCGAATCTTGCTTTTCTTCTTTCCTCTTTCTGCTACCAGCAGTGGCAGAATTTAGAAAATCCCTCGGGCTGTAAGTGCCCTCATTGTAACTGTGACACTGCTCTGCAAGGCTGGGTTTAAGTCAATGTTGTTTTAGCTGCAGAATGCCAGTGAGTGTGGCCATCTCCCTGAGCCTCTGCTGAGCGGGCTTCTTTTACCTTCTTTTCTAAGGGCCCTTTTTATTTTTTAGGAGAAGGTTTTCCCCAAGATGAAGGTGTGGTGGTGATATTTTTTTCCCTCCCACAGGACTGCTCTCTGCAGGGCTGCTGTTAAAAGGGACGCAGCTGAACAGCCTCTTCCCCTTCTCGAGAATATTCACCTGCCGTATCACTTAACTTTGGGCATGATCCAACTAAGTGCTACTCAGAGTAGACCCACTGAGGTGACTGGACCAAAGTTAGACGTGTCTATTAATTTCAATGTGTCTACTCTGAGTAGGACTTAACACAGGCTGCAGACCTTTCTTCCCATGCTGTCAGGATTTAAAGAATTGCTGGGATTTAAAGAATTGCTGGGGTGGGACCAAGGGCTTGAGAACATCCACTCCACTTCTTTTTGTGGGGTGAGAATTTTAATGTATTTATATGAAGATCAGGCCATAAGCTGCTCTTGCCATGTGGGATTGGGTGCATAGGAGAAGATGAGGGATGGCCAAATATGTCCATTTTGGCCCCCCCCCCATTTCTAATCCACCCCCAGTCTTGCATTCAGTTCTCCACATTTCCACATCAGTTTCTGATTTTTTTTTAAAAAAAGTTCACATGTAAATTTATCAGTATTTGAGTCCATATTTCTCCTAATACAGTATATATATTTTTCTGTGTGAAATTTCGCCTAATATACGCATTTTTTTTGCAAAGCACTTATCCACAGTACAATGCATTTTTGCATGTTATTTTCACAACCATATGCCTTTTTATGCATGCTTTCCCCTAATTATATGCAGCTTTGGGCACACGACTTGGCTGGAGAACTGTGCTGCAAAATTCAGAGAGCTGCAAGTTTTGTAAGGTTCGTTTGCCGTTTCGGAAAGTGAGGATTTGGTACGCTCTCCTTCAAATGCGAACCAAATCACTTTTCTCCCCTATCCCTGAAATCCCAGAAACACAAATCTGAAATACCTCTTGGTAGCACAGCAGTGGAGGAGTTAGCTTGGTGTTTTATCAGGCAGCAGGTGTTAAGTTAAAGCAAATTGTCAGTTCATAGCTATCCCTCCCACTTGCCCCACGATAGTGATTGTCATTTTGGATCTTCCCTTAAGAGCTTACCAGTGTTTCCCAAACTCAGGTCTCCAGCTGTTTTTGGACTCCAGTTCCCATCATCCCTGACCATTGACCAAGCTGGCTTTATGGCTGGTGGGAGTTGGATTCCAGCGTCATTTGGAAGGCAGCCTGGAAGAGAGCCGGTGTGGTGTAGTGGTTAAGAGCAGTAGACTCGTAATCTGGTGAACTGGGTTCGCGTCCCCGCTCCTCCACATGCAGCTGTTGGCCTAGTCACACTTCTCTGAAGTCTCTCAGCCCCACTCACCTCACAGAGTGTTTGTTGTGGGGGAGGAAGGGAAAGGAGAATGTTAGCCGCTTTAAGACTCCTTTGGGTAGTGATAAAGCGGGATATCAAATCCAAACACTTCTTCTTCTGTTTCCATCCCTGACTTAGGCCATCTCCGGCACACAGTTGGCTGGTTTCTTTGGATCCTGGCTGAAATTTATGACTTCCAACTGCAGCCCAACTGGCCATTCCAGCACCTGCCCCCACTCCTTTGTGTCTGAATTCGCACACATTTCTTCCAAGAGGAGCTATGGAAATATTCTGCCCCTCGTGGGTCCTTCCCCTGTTCAGACTGTCTGGGGGAAACTTCAAGGCAGCTGCAAGGGGTCGTGTTGGTAAACATTTTCATAGGTTCACTTTTTTTGTCTCGCTCTCCCTGCCTCCCTGCCTCCTCTGCTCTCCTCCTTTCCCTTTCTCTGTGGCACGCACAATGAGACCATTGTCAAGGGCCGATTTGAATGAGGGGTGTGTGTGTGTGTCTCTGGGCATGTTCCCAGCATTGCGGAAAGGGCTGGAGTGCGGGCGGCGCGGGGGAAACAAACACAAACTCTCCTGGGCCAGCCAGAGAAGACCAGACCAGACTGAGACAGATGCCTAAATTAGCAACAAAGCCCTTTCAGTGGCCCCTCCTCCCAGCTTTATGCTCCTTGCCTCCGTAGACAAGGACAGCCTTGTGTGTGTGTGTGTGTGCATATAGAGGTTTGTGTGGCTTGGACAGCAGCTTGTGTGTCTCCCCATGTTAATTAGTTTTGCATGCATGTCTGATAAGGTGCCAATGAATATGTTTGTCCTCCATTTGCTGGCAAAAGCTGTTTTAACGGTGGGGGGGGGGGAGGAAGGAAAACGGGGAGGGGCCTGGCATTGGAAGGGTGTCTATAGTGTGTGTGTGAACATTGAATGCAGCCTTGAAGCCTTGGATAATTGAGCTACAAAAAGAGGAGATCGGGGGGGGGGGGGAGGAGGTAAAGCTAATGTGGGTCTCTCCTCCCCCCCACCTACCCCCATCCCAGTGTGCCTGTGTAGGAGTTATGCGTTGTCGAAATGTGATCTGATATTTTAGACTGGCTGATGGGGCAGTTGCGGTGGCGGGTGTGTGTGTGTGCGCGCACACACAGACAAGAAAGAAGGAAGGGAAATTATAAAATGGTAGCCGTGTTTATGAACTCATTTTTCCCATTCTATAATTCTGTTATAATATTTTTTTCTTTGGGGGGGGGGCGGGATGGAGAAAGCTCTCTTCCTTCTTTTTTTACCCTCCCTCCTTCCCACACTTCCCCACGGGTTCCTTGCTCCTTCTTGATCATATGCTTGTTTATGGAAGCCTTTAACACCTCTTCCTACATGCCTGTAAAAAAGCAAGTTGACTTTCTGGAAAACGAGCAGAGAAAAGGAAATGCTGAATAAGATTGTAATGAAGCATATGCAATGTGCAGTAAGGTGAGAGCGAAGAAGAGCGTTATGGTTGGAACAGGATGTGTTTATGGGGGCGGGATGAATGCAGAAAGGTTATTTGGGGGCAAGGAATTGCAATTAATTTTAAAGGGCTGTTGCATATTTTGCTTCCTCTAAGCCACTCAGCATAGCATATTTAGGCTGCGTATACACTATGACGGGGATGCGGGTGGCGCTGTGGGTTAAACCACAGAGCCTAGGACTTGCCGATCAGAAGGTTGGCGGTTCGAATCCCCGCAACGGGGTGAGCTCCCATCGCTTGGTCCCTGCTCCTGCCAACCTAGCAGTTTGAAAGCACGTCAAAATGCAAGTAGATAAATAGGTACTGCTCTGACGGGAAGGTAAACGGCGTTTCTGTGCGCTGCTCTGGTTCGCCAGAAGCAGAGTCATGCTGGCCACATGACCCGGAAGCTGTACGCCGGCTTCCTCGGCCGATAAAGCGAGATGAGCGCTGCAACCCCAGAGTTGGTCATGACTGGACCTAATGGTGAGGGGTCCCTTTACCTTTTATACACTATGGCTATACCTTTAAGGCACATTCCAAACTCATTCTTTCCAAAGGATTTCTGGGCACTGCAGTTTGTTATGGGTTGGTTGGAATTGTAGTTCTCTGAGGGGTAAAGTACAGTGCCCAGAATTCTTTTGGGGGGAAGGAATGTGCTTCAGGTTATAAAGGTATAATGTGTATTCAGCCTTGGTCATAATCAGTTCCCTCCCCCATTTTATCTTCTCAATAGCCTTGTGGGGTTGGATGGGCTGATCTAGGTACTGACGGGACTGTTGAACAGACATTTGAACTCAGGTCTCTCCCAGTTCTGATCTGACAGGTGACCCAGTACGGTTGTGTGTTTTTTAACTGCAGGTTTTGTGAATGACTTGTCGAACCTCACAGATTCACAACCACCAATAGCCAATGGAAGATCCTGTTCTCAAAAGCCTAACAAACTTTGGGGTTTTATATATGATCCATTCAAAGCTCTGCTTGCATTCAAAATCACGTGCTTCCCCTACACCAGCACGTTTTCAGACAAGTGGTGAATTATAGCAACTACTAGCACAATCCTGTACATGTCTACTCAGAAGTAAGTCCTCTTTATCTTCCTGACACTTACTTCCAGGTAAACAGGTATAAGGTTGCTAGGTGGGCATGGTGGCTGGTTGAAATGTTGCCTTAGCTATGGACTCACTAAAGGAACCACTCTGACCCTAGGGCTGGGCGATATATTGTTATGGGTTGGTTGGCAGAGGGCCTTCTCGGTAGTGGTGCCTGCCCTGTGGAACACCCTCCCACCAGATGTCAAGGAAATAAACAACTATCTGACTTTTAGAAGACATCTGAAGGCAGCCCTGTTTAGGGAAGTTTTTAATGACTGATGTTTTAATGCATTTTTAATATTTTGTTGGAAGCCGCCCAGAGTGGCGGGGTATAAATAAATAAATTATTATTCAGGTAGGTAACTGTTGGTCTGACACAGCTGAAATATATAAAAAAATTGTCCAGTAGCACCTTAGAGACCAGCTAAATTTGTTCTTGGTATAAGCTTTCGTGTGCATGCACACTTCTTCAGATTTCTGAAGAAGTGTGCATACACATGAAAGCTTGTACCAAGAACAAACTTAGTTGGTCTCTAAGGTGCTACTGGACAATTTTTTAATTTTTTATATATTTAAATTATTATTATTATTAAACTGGTTTGAAGTCCATATCATGATGTCCGTTTCATAATTCTTGACCTGGCAATATATCACTAATCATGATGTGTGTGTGTGCTATGCAAAAACCACAATGTTGGAAAAACCATGAAGCCAATCAATGCTTCTCTACCTGGTCACACTCAGGGGAGCTGTCTTCCAACAGGTAGTCCTCCCTATCTGAAGCCCCTGTGGGTCCATGCTAGGAAACAGGGAACATTGTACTTGAATACTCTGGCAATATATCTCACAAGGTGACTGTGGAGCAATAATCCCATACACCTCCAGGAAGTGAGACGAGCTGCATTGGCAGGATCTTATTCCTCTGGGTCACTTGGACCATTACCTGGTGAGAGGGCACCTGCTCTTCAAGTGAAAGGTTCAAGGTTTGGTTTCTGGCATCTCCAGGTAGGGCTTGGAAAATACCCTGGCCTCTAACTACAGAGAGCTACTTCCAGCCGGTATAGACAAAACTGAGCTAGCTAGACCAGTAGTAAAGGCGCCATCTTATATTCCTGTTTATACTGCTTGGTGCATTTTCTTGGTTTTGTAGTAATCGGTTGCACTAAAATTCTAGTTCCTGGGAAAGTACACTATGATAAACATCTTCATATGATTCAGGGGGAATTTCCTTCCCAGATTCAGATACGGTGATCTTCAACTGAGTAGTACCTTTGCTGTTCTTATTTTTTTTTCCTGGGAGAGCAATGTCCAGTGTAACTTATAACTTGCACAGTTCCATGCATCTGTGGCGTAGTCACATTTGGACTGCGGTCTGCACTTCTAGAGAGCCCTTCAGAAAAGAAGGTGGTATATCGGCCCTGGAAATGGTACAGAGAAGGGTTCGTGGGACTGAAGCATCTTCGCTATGAGGATACTGGGTGTTTTAGTCTAGAACAAGGGGATTGCAAACAAAGTGGAAGAAGTGGCTAGAGTGAGCAACTGCTGCCTCTCTTACAGTACTAGGAGCATCTAAAGATTTGTGGTGACAAATCCATCTAATAGCTAACTGGGGGAGGCTGACAGAAAAGGAGCCAAAGGAGGACCACTGAGAAAGAAGGGGATGGTTTGGGCATGCTCAGCAGAATGCAATATTTGGCACAGTAAAAAGGTAAAGGTACCCCTGCCCGTACGGGCCAGTCTTGCCAGACTCTAGGGTTGTGCGCCCATCTCACTCAAGAGGCCGGGGGCCAGCGCTGTCCGCAGACACTTCCGGGTCACGTGGCCAGCGTGACAAGCTGCATCTGGCGAGCCAGCACAGCACACGGAATGCCGTTTACCTTCCCGCTGGTAAGCGGTCCCTACTTATCTACTTGCACCCGGGGGTGCTTTCGAACTGCTAGGTTGGCAGGCGCTGGGACAGAACGACGGGAGCGCACCCCGCCGCGGGGATTCGAGCCGCCGACCATGCGATCGGCAAGTCCTAGGCGCTGAGGTTTTACCCACAGTGCCACCCGCGTCCCAGATTTGGCACAGTATAAAATCTTTTTTAAGAAACCTTAAGTCCGAAAGGGGACAAACATAGAGTCTTGAGTGTCAGCTGGAAAAATTAAAACAGAAAACTGGGCAGAGGCAGAGAGCAGGATCTCTGTCTCTTTAGGATCTCCGAATGGGAGTGTGCATGTTGGGCATGAGGATTCACTGCAACACTTTGTCACTGTTTTCCGCATCTCAAAGGATATTAGCCATAATCGACAAAGTGAAACCTCCTGGTATAGTGGTAGCATATTTCTGTACACACCCTGTTTCTGAACTTCCATAAGCATCTGGCCATACACATCTTTGTTAAAAACGGAATGTTGCATTAGGTGGTCTTTTGGCGTGATCTTGTTCATTTTACGCGCTAGTTGAAAGAGACTGTGATGCCCCAAAAGAAGAACCTTCTCGTATTTGCACAATTCATAACCAGGTTGTCAAATGCTGCTCCTCCCCCCCCATTGCATTATCATTATTATTACCTGTGTATCTGTTATACAAATAGAACAACAGTCCCAATTCATTGTGTTATCACCCAAGGAGTTTTGTGTCAGTATAATGATATGTAAATTATCACTCCTGTGTACTAAATTTCTGATTATCTGAGCGTTTTGGATATCCCCTGGCCATTTTGGATAGATGAGATTGCACTTTATTGCAAAAGCGCAGGAGCACTATGTTTGTTAATTGGCCATTTGTAATGGTGCAATTCATATTCTTTTTGGCAACCATCCCACAGATCTGGGGTTTTCTACTTGCAGTGGTTAATTCACAATTCATTATTTCAGTATTCATTATTTCCACTTTCACATTCATATACTCCACACTGGAGTTGGCTTTGCTGTGTTGTTGTATCTGGGTGTGCATGTGTTACTGGGTGTGCATATATCTCCTGCTCCCCAAATCCAACTCAGGTGTGTGAAAGCCAGCTAAATTCCCACTAGGAATTGGGGAGAAATTTGATTACGTTCGCATTTAAAAGCCAACATACCAAAGTCACCCTTTGCAAAGCAGTATATGTAAACCAAAACACAGCTATCCTTTTAAATTAGCACTCTCTGAAATTTGCAATGCATTTCTGCAGCCAAAGATGCGTATACTATTGAAATTAACAAACATTATATTAGGGGGAAATGCTTTTCCAAAACGCGTCTATTAAGGAAAATTGCGTACAAAATGTGGGTTTTTTTAAGGGTAAAAGCCCACTAAAATGCTGACGAATTTTCTTGAGGATTTTTTAAAATCACAGATTGCTGAAGAAATGTAGAAGAGAGCTGAATTTAGGATTGGAGAAATATGAAACGGAGGGAGCTGAAGTTGACAGGCTCATCCATCCCTAACTCCCACATGTCAATAATTTAACTTATATGTAATTTGGCTTGCTCTGTGACGAGGTGCTGGCTTCTGTAGTTGGTTTTCTCTCATCTGTCTAGGCTCATCTGCAAAAAATTGTCTCACCTGCAAAAAATACCATAAAGTATTTTGGGGTACCCTTTATATGGCCTTCACTTAAAGTGAGATACTTGCAAATGTCCTTTTAAAAAAATTGTTGTGGTGTTTTGGAACATGTATATATTGAATTTGAGTTTTATATCTCACAGGAAGTACCCAAACAATTTTAGCATTTTTCCAGGCATTTTAAAATTTTTAAAATCTTTAGTGTTTTTAATGCTTTTTTATGTGGTTTGCTCCTTTTTGTAGTATCTCTTCTATTTTTATATTGTGACTGTTCTGTTATTGTTTTTTGCTTTATGCTTTTTTAAAAAATGGCTTTTGAACTGTATTGTTCATTGTCCAGAAAACATTATTTATTGGACAGTGGGGGAAAATTGTTAATAAATACCACAATACACACACACACGATTTCAAGTGAAATTAAACTTTAAAGTAATAATGGTTGTGATCAATAGCAGTTTTTAACAAAACAGAAAGTCTGACATGAATTAAAATAAGTATCAATCAAAAGTTGAACTTCAAATAGAACTTGTCATTATGGTTTTAGCATTTGGTGCAGGAAATAAAAGGTTCCATTGCTTCCTTTCTAAATGTCTGTCACACCTTTCTCCCATGATGGTTGTTATTACTATATATATATATATATATATATATATGCAGGTTTTGGTGTCCTCGGGTGTCTTCCCGTGTAAAAGTTGGGGTGTCTAGGCGACGTTTCGACGAGGTCTCACTCGTCATCTTCAGGCTGGTGCTTTCGGCTTCTTGTTACTGGAACAGAGCAGGATCTCAGTGTTTGAGTTCCTATAAATACTGTTGAGGAGGTGTGGTGTATAGCCTCCAATGTTCTGGGCAGAGAGGAGGTTCCCAGGCTAGTGTGCCTTTTCTTCTTTTGTTCCTTAATTACTTGAGGGATATCTTGAGTGATTTCTTGAGTGATTTCCTGAATCCCACTTAGGTGGGTCATTAGGTGTGGATTAGTTGCTAAAGCCTTCGTGTCTTGAACTCTTGAACTTTGTGAAGAGTTTTTCTGAGAAGATGGCTGTACTGCACTTGGTTGTGCTCTGGCTTGGCTTCGTGTATAGGGGTCTGCCCAGCCACGTACATTGGACAAACAAACAGACGAATAAATGCACGTATCGCAGAACACAAGAATGCCGTCAAAAAAGAAGAAAAAACTTCCTCTCTTTTCCAACACATGAAAGAAACAGGACACGAAATTAATTTTGCAGATTCCAAATTGCTCTTTAACATGGAACATCACCACAAGAGAATAATCATGGAAGCCATCGAGATAGAGAAACACCCTCACAACATGAACAAGCGTGACGACACATCCCGCTTGCCAGACATCTGGAAATTAGCCCTCCCCACAAAATCTGACACCAGATCCAGAGGCACACAGAACGCCATCACCAATCAACCACACCAGACCCAAACCCAGACCCTCTCCACAGATAAATTACAGACACCATCCAGTAGCCAAACCAGGGTGGCACCTCCGGATGCTGCACCCCCCTGCAATCCCTACACAGATTTGGCTGGCACAGGCCACAAAACCACAGCTCGCCCCTATACACGAAGCCAAGCCAGAGCACAACCAAGTGCAGTACAGCCATCTTCTCAGAAAAACTCTTCACAAAGTTCAAGAGTTCAAGACACGAAGGCTTTAGCAACTAATCCACACCTAATGACCCACCTAAGTGGGATTCAGGAAATCACTCAAGAAATCACTCAAGATATCCCTCAAGTAATTAAGGAACAAAAGAAGAAAAGGCACACTAGCCTGGGAACCTCCTCTCTGCCCAGAACATTGGAGGCTATACACCACACCTCCTCAACAGTATTTATAGGAACTCAAACACTGAGATCCTGCTCTGTTCCAGTAACAAGAAGCCGAAAGCACCAGCCTGAAGATGACGAGTGAGACCTCGTCGAAACGTCGCCTAGACACCCCAACTTTTACACGGGAAGACACCCGAGGACACCAAAACCTGCATTCCTGTACCCGTGAAAATCTACGAAAGCATATATATATATATATATATATATATCTCCACACACACACACACACACACACACTCCAGCTTTTCCCCCTCATGGGACTCAAGGCAGCTTACAGATAAAAAGAACTGCTAAAAACATAAGCCGTTACTGTATTTTTCTGTGTACAAGACGCCCCCGTGTATAAGAGAACCCCTATTTTTTTGAACCCCAAATTAAGAAATCAATATTTTAAATATTGAGCAGAACAACTTTGAGGTGTTTTTTTTTTTTGGGGGGGGGGAAGGTCACCAGAGCCCAAGCCTGAACCCCTATGCATTCACCATCCATGTATAAGACAACCCCCAATTTTTGACTAATTTCTTTTTCCAAAAAAGATTGCCTTATACACAGAAAAAATACAGTACTTAGGAGGGGGTGGAGGTGATGTTGTGGGTTAAGGTAATGTGTTTTAGGGAGTTCCTTTAAATTCTTCTTTTGGCGGAAGGCTTTGGAGAAAGAGCCCTATAGTACCATGGACAGAGCCATGTAGGAAATCCCTAACCTCTAAATACATATGGCCATATTATTTATCTAATGTGCGGGTACTGTGACTTAAAACACAACACAACACAACAAGAAAGGAGTATACAGGGCCATGGCTTGCAGTAATTGCAACACTGGGGGAGAGAGGGAGAATGTGTGTCTGCATTTGTATGTGTGTGTCAGAGAGAAATAGAGAGATCACTCTTCTAACCCACTTTGTGAGAATCCCCTTTCTTACCTTCTGCTCTTCCGTTTATTCCTGGTTCTGATCAAGGAAATAAGACATTCTCTCTAGTGATAAGGTGTTTTCAGGATCCATCCTTTTCCTGTGACTGTAGTTTGTTTTGACTGTTTTTAATATGGAATTTTAAATTGCTGTTACCTGCCCTGGACTGGTGAAGTATGTATTAATAATAATAATAATAATAATAATAATAATAATAATAATAATAATACAGTCATACCTCGGGGTTTTTCATGTTGCGGACCACCGAAACCCAGAAGTACTGGAACGGGTTACTTCCGAGTTTTGGCAGTCGTGCATGCGCAGAAGCGCTAAATCGTGCTTTGCGCATGCGCCGAATCACAACCCACACGTGCACAGGCGCGGGTTGCGAACGTGCATCCCGCACAGATCATGTTCGCAACCCGAGCGTCCACTGTAATAATAATGGCGGAAGCTTGATGGAAGGTACAAGAGAAATGTGAGTATGAAATGTGCTGAGGACTAAATTTCCCCATTGAAGGCAAGGATGAGTAGCTTGGTTATAGAAATAAAGGCAGAGGAATCATAGAAATTTAGAGTTGGAAGGGACCTTGAGGATCATGTTGTCTAACTCCTCCGTCCTAAAGCAACTGCGTTATCACTGCTAATGGCTGTACGCGAAGTCTCTGCTTCAATACATCCTCTGAATGAGAAATCTGCATGCCCCCCAGGCAGATAGTTCCACTGTTGAGCAGTTCTTGCTGTCAGGAAGTGTTTCCTAGTGGTTACATGAAATCTGTTTCCTTGCAATTCCTTGCAATTAGTTCGAATCCTGTCCTCTGCAGCAACGGAAAGCAAGTGTGCTCCATCTCTTGCATGCCAGACCTCCGGTTATTCAAGAGACAGTCATCCGGTCCCCTTAACCTTCTCTTCCCCACGCTAAGCATCCTTGGGTCTTTCAGTCATTCCATAAAGGGCAGGAAGCATTGTGCAACATCCTGTTCTCACGGTAGCCGGCCAGATGACCCACAAGAAAGACCTGCACTCTTCCCCACTTGTGATTCTCAGCCACTGGCATTCAGAGACATACTGCTTTGTTGTTGTTTAGTCGTTTAATTGTGTCCAACTCTTTGTGGCCCCATGGACCAGAGCATGCCAGGCACTCCTGTCTTCCACTGCCTCCCACAGTTTGGTCAAACTCATGCTGGCATCTTCGAGAACACTATCCAACCATCTCGTCCTCTGTTGTCCCCTTCTCCTTGTGCCCTCCATCTTTCCCAACAGGGCTGCCTTCAGGTGTCTTCTAAACATCAGATAGTTGTTTATTTCCTTGACATCTGGTGGGAGGGTGTTCCACAGGGTGGGCGCCACCACCGAGAAGGCCCTCTGCCTGGTTCCCTGTAACCTCACTTCTCGCAGTGAGGGAACCATCAGAAGGCCCTTGGAGCTGGACCTCAGTGTCCGGCAGAACGATGGGGGTGGAGACGTTCCTTCTGGGCCATTTGGCGCCATTTAGGACCAACACTTTGAATTGTGCTCAGAAACGTACTGGGTTCTGCTTTGTATGCAGAAATTCCCAGATTCAAACCCTGACGTTTCCAGGTAGTGATGGAAATGTATCCACCCTGGAGAGCTGCTGCCAGTCTGTGTAGGCAGTACTGAGCTAGATTGACCTATTATTCGCTTTTATTATCACCTGATGGCAACTGAAACGGTTCCATGAATCTGCTTCACACCTTTGAGCTGTGAGTCATCAAGTGTCGGGTAATATGAAAATATGAGCCGATTTGTCAAACGTTGACGATGTTCCGTTCCTTTAAATAGGAAAGGTAAGAACTTTGAGAGTTTCCCACAAAATCTGTGCCTCCCCAGCAGTGATTCATCCAAGCAAAAACCTCCCCCTTCTCCTCCCCCACCAGGTTTCTTTATTGCTTGACCAGTCACCTTCTCATTTAAATCCGATCACCAGGCAAAACGTCGCTCCATCGAAAAGTCCTCGCCGAGTTGAGATGTGGGGGATTTTCTGGTTGGGATAAATATATTATATATGTCTTTCCATGTGAGCAAAGCTTCTTAATGAATCCATGGCAGGAAATGAGTTGCCTTTGCCAAGGCTTCTTGGCACAATCAGAGTCACGTAGTCAAATGAGCCAAATGAGCCGTTCCGGCAAGAGACAGAGAGTAAGCAATTCAATGAAAGCAACACTTAAGCCATGTGCATAGAGTATATCCTAGGTTTTTCCCCTTTTGGGATCAGGCGTCTGGGTGTGTGTGTGTGTGTGTACACACTTAAGAAATAATAATCTTCCCTCTATTCTCTCCACCTCCATGCTGTTTTCCCTTCTCTCCCAGGAAATAATTTTACTTTCCAGTCTGGGGAAGAATTCTTACTTCCTCCCCAAATATTTTAAAAGATATGTGGCCTTATCTAACACCCTCTGTCCTTTAGTGCAAAAGCCCTTGTGTTACTGGACAGCATTATTGGGCAACAAAGGAATCCCAACGCAATAGTTATATGAGCAGAAGCTTGTTGGGCAAACAGCAATCTTTGCTTCTGTTTCCTCTTGCAGGTTCTTGTTGTGAAACAGCTGGTTATTGTGTAAGCCATTGCACAACTATCTTGAGTAATAGACTTGTGTTTTCCCTTGCATATCAATGTTCTGCCAGTGCAACAAGCGTCGTTGTTGTTTGTTGTTACTGTTATTATTAATTACCCACCTTCACCCTAAGGTCCTAGGGCAGGTTACAACAAAAAACAAGGTTGAAAGCAAGGTTAACAACAGAATAAAGCAATTAAACACCACAGAAATAAGGTCTGTCCTAAAATGTGCATCTCCAGTGTCAAAAACCAGGGTAAAGCATTCACCAAAAGCTGTATGCCAGACACAGCTCTGTGGGAAAGGAGTTCCACAGCGTATGGGCTGCCACAGAGAATGCTGTCTCCTGGGCCACTCCCACAAGCTCCTGGGAGTGATAGAACAACCAGTAGAGGCCTCTCTGCTGATAGCAACACCTGGAAAGGAGGTGGTCTTTCAGGTATTTGGGCCCAAGTCATTTGTGTGTGTGTGTGTTGAGTACGGCAGGGCAAGATTCATTGCTGTGGTCAGCAGCCTGCTTTTGAGTATAGGTAAAGGTAAAGGGACCCCTGACCATTAGGTCCAGTCGTGACCGACTCTGGGGTTACGGCACTCATCTCACTTTACTGGCCAAGGGAGCTGGCATACAGCTTCTGGGTCATGTGGCCAGCATGACTAAGCTGCTTCTGGCGAACCAGAGCAGCGCATGGAAACACCGTTTACCTTCCCACTGGAGTGGTACCTATTTATCTACTTGCACTTTGACGTGCTTTCGAACTGCTAGGTTGACAGGAGCAGGGACCGAGCAACAGGAGCTCACCCCGTTGCGGGGATTCGAACCGCCAACCTTTTGATCCGCAAGCCCTAGGCTCTGTGGTTTAACCCACAGTGCCACCTGCGTCCCGATGCTCTTGTGTATATTCAGGTTCAAATGGCAAAGCAGACAAAATCCAGTGTAATTTAAGCACATGTGTTCCTGCGGAATAATTGCATCTGATCTGAAATATGGCAGAGTGGCAGAGGGTGAAAGGCTGTGCCCCTGCTCCAAATGGTTCCAGGTAGCATTTAGTGTTAGGGTGGCATCTTACATATTGCCAAAAAAGAGAACAAGCAAGGGTGTTAATTTGCATAGAATTTGCACATGGTTGTATATATGTATGTATGCCCATTTCAGCATAATTACTATAATTTAAATAGAAAAACAACAACATATCACACCAAAGCAGGGTGGTGGTGGTTGTGACTCAGTGACCCATGTGCCTGCCCAGTCTGTGGCCCAAGTGTTCTTTCTGCTATCCCTACAGTTCTTTTATCTTTAAATTGGACTTAGACCAGACATTCCTTCAGATGGAGGACGCTAAATACAGAACAGTCCTCTATAAAGTAGGACACAGCATTGGCCACCCTATTTAATACTTAAATATGCTAATATTATATGGACTTTTGTAATGTAGGGGTTGAGCTCTCATCTGCCATTCCTATTTGCAGTCCCCATACACCACCACTGTTGTTATTAGATGGCAACATAGCCAAGGAAGCTCCTAACAGTTTATGGCCTGAATTTTGTTTTAGTGCTTGGCGTGTACACTCCCTTTGTGCACAGATTTGAGGGGTTCCTACTAGGTAGTGTGCAGAGAACCTAGGCATTTGCAAGTTGTGTAGACTTTGTTCTGAATATTCAGAGCAATCAGCAGTGATCCTGTGTACCATTCTCCTCACAGCATTTACTGGCCACCTGAAAAGAGCTATTTCAGTAGGTTGTAGTCAGCATAGAAGCTGGTGTAAAGAAAGACAGTTGTATTACTTTTGCTTTTAGGGGGGAAATTGCAAAACTAATTTGTGAAAAGTAAGTTAATGTTGAAACAAAGCAGAGCAAAAGAAATCCCTAAGCCCTCTACTCCATAATGTATACTTATACAGGATCTTTATTTGAGATCTGGTTCTTTATACTTCACTCCCAGGGATGTGGTGGACTGTAAGCAAGCGAGCCTGGGAGCTGGGCCTTTTCCCTTGCAGTGCTACAGCTCTGAAACACAAGGGTGTATTGAATGTAGCACAAAGATAGTCACCTAGCCATATACTTATTCGACTGGGGAAGTGTTTTGCTCCAGAGGAGTGTTGTGTAAGAGAATGCATAAACAGGTACAGTGGTGCCCCGCAAGACGAAATTAATTCGTTCTGCGAGTTTTTTTGTTCTACGAGTTTTTTCGTCTTGCGAAGCACCAATGTGTATTGACGGTTTCCCATAGGAATGCATTGGCGGTTTTAAAAAAAAAGGCGCAAGACGTTCCGTCTTGCGAAGGAAGCCCATAGTGAAATCCGTCTTGCGAAGCAACTCAGAAAATGGAAAACCCTTTCGTCTAGCGAGTTTTTCGTCTTGCGAGGCATTCGTCTTGCGGGGTACCACTGTAGCTGGTAACTTTGTTGCACAGTAGATTGCACAATCTGTTTCCTTTGTCACACAACATTGCAACCAGTGGTGGGCTGGGCTGGAAAGTCTTGAATTCAAATCTTTCATCAGTCACAAATTAAGCTAGCTCACATTATCATAGCTAATAAAAAACATTTTCACTCCATGTTTCCATTACAAATGGGCTCAAAGTGGCTTTACAACTGGCATGCCATTCTCCCCAAATCTGTCTTGCAGATACCCCTACCATGGGGATGATGCTAAGTCAGCTACCTTACAGATCCATTGTAAGGATTACTGAGAGGCTGTCTGTGAAGTGCTTTGAACACTATCAGGGATGGAGTCTCAACATCTTGAGTATCTTTATCTCTCTCTTATTTTTAAAAACTTCATGGCTGAATAGATATGATCAGTTTTAATTTTCTTTTTTAAACCGGGTGAAAGTTGCATGATAGAAACATGTGGTACACACAGGCTCCATTGACATCCCTAGTCAAAGAAGGATGAGTGTGTGAACATCAGACAAAAAATAGTGGTTTGCGTATCTGTGTGTGTACACTGCATGTGTGGGGAGCCACTACCTCTCCAGATGTTGATAGACTGCAACTTCTATCATCTCTTACCATTGAGCTGGAGTCGAAAAACATCTGGAAGGTACTAGGTCGCTTTCCCCTGGTGTACACTGTGGTCAGTTATGGCTCTGTCATATCATCCTAGCCTACTTCACAGGGCTGTTGTGAGGATAAAATGGGTTGGGGCTGGAAGAACCATGCATGCTACCCTTTACTGCTTCTAGGAATGGTGAGATATCAATACAAAATATAAATGCTAAACTCTCTGAACTGGTTTGCACAGAACGTTAACCATGGTTTAGTGTTATGATGAGCTGCAGCAAACCTTGATCTTGCGGCCTTCTCCCTTCAACCTGCCTGTGAGGAGGAGATTGAAAGCTTCCTCTTTCATTTTAGATTAACCACAGTTTAGCATTACATCCAAACCCTAAACCGTGATAAATGGTGGTTGTGATTTGTTGAGAAACAACCCAGCATCTCAAACTATGGTTTGTAGTCTGCTTGTTTCTCTGCAACCATAGTTAATGTTAACCACAGTTGGTCAGGTTTGGATGACTGCAACCCCTGTGAGCTGAGCAAATATGACTCCTGTTAATGTCCATCTTCAGCCTTAGTTTATATTTTATCCATTTATTAAATTTGTATACTGCTCTTCATACGAAGATCTCAAGGCGGTACACAGCATAAAAATGCAAGATAAAAACAGAAAACCTGAACTTGCTGAAACTTCCTCTCTTTCCATCAGGGTCCAGTTCATCTGGCTTTCATATCACTCCCATCTTCTTCTTCTTTTGTTTTCAAGTGGGAATGAGGGGTGTGTGTGTGTGTATACAGTTACATGGGGGATTGTTTAAAAGAGATTTGCCCCCATCCCATCCCACATGACCAGCCTCAGCTGCTGCTCCCTTCTTCTTAATCTGGAGATAAGTGCGATTATCCAGGGAAGGGCTGTTCTGAGCTTTTGTAACTGTGACAGGGGAGCTTTCGAGCTGCACTTTGCCGGCAGAGCGGAGCTTAAAGCCGGGGAATGAGATTCCAAGCATGGCTTTGCATCTCGTTGCCTGCCGGGAACATGAGCGCAGGGCAAAGATGGGAGTGGGGATGGGAGCTTTATTTGGACTTTGCTTATGAGGTGGAAAAAAGGAAGCAGGCGGGAAAGGCTGGGGGGACGGGGGACGATGACAACAACACACACAAACACACAGACCCGCTTGCCTAGCTTTGCAGTGAAGAGACACACAGATGGTGTGCCCAGCCATCAGCATTCCTTTGGGACTGGGCCCAATGCTGTGTGGAAGTCGTTTTGTTCTGCTTATTTTTCAACGATGCTCTGTTGGGTTCCTGGGTGATTTGCCGCTGGGCTGCTTTTTGTTTTTTGCAGGGGTCTTCTTTGATTCTACACACACACACACACACACACACAGAGAGAGAGAGAGAGAGAGAGAGACAGAGATTTCTTCTATATCCCATCCTTCTTCCCAGACAAGGAGTGGCAGTTTAACGTCACAGCAAACCCTGCCTCATAGCAATCTTCGCAACTGGTTGGGCATTGGAGCAATCCTTTGTTTTGGCTGGAGGGGAGGTTGTAGTCTCCGCCTGCCCCTCCAAACATTGAGGTATCCCGTCAAAGCAAGGGTCAGCAAACTTTTTCAGCAGGGGGCCGGTCCACTGTCCCTCAGACCTTGTGAGGGGCTGGACTATATTTTTTTTTTGGGGGGGGGGGAATGAATGAATTCCTATGCCCCACAAATAACCCAGAGATGCATTTGAAATAAAAGGACACATTCTACTCATGTAAAAACACGCTGATTCCCTGACCTTCCGTGGGCCAGATTTAGAAGGCGATTGGGCCGGATCTGGCCCCCGGGTCTTAGTTTGCCTACCCATGTATTAAAAGGATCCGGGGGGAGCGGCCATGTCCATGTGCCCTGGCGGGGCCAGGGCTGAAGGCACTCCCCCAGATGGCAGTCCCTGCTGGGGTCACCCTATTGGATATAAGTCTTAGGAACCCCCACCTGGATTGACCACACATCACTTCTGGTGGGCAGGCCGGAAGTATTTAGATTGCCCCATGCCCAAGCCAAACCTTTCATCTGCATTCAGTAACGTTGTGGCCTGTTTTGACTCACGAGAGCTGGTGCAGCGCCATAGTTGAAGGTGGACCCTCAGGCTTTGCCTCACATGCAAGCCAGCTAGCATCTTTAGAATCTTGAAATGCTTGGGACCTGGAGACCCTCAGGAGATGCTTCTCCCCCTACATGCTTCGATCATCACCTGAACCGCAGTGGTTGTTGTTGTTTAGTCGTGTCCGACTCTTCATGACCCCATGGACCAGAGCACGCCAGGCACTCCTGTCTTCCACTGCCTCCCGCAGTTTGGTCAGACTCATGTTTGTAGCTTTAAGAACACTGTCCAACCATCTTGTCCTCTGTTGTCCCCTTCTCCTTGTGCCCTCAATCTTTCCCAACATCAGGGTCTTGAACTGCAGTGGAGGGTGTTCCATTAAGGTGAATGGGGTGCCACTCCACTAACCACAGTCTGCCTTCAGCCAGCCCCAACTGCCTCCCTTCTTACATACGAGTTATGCATTTATTTATCGTTAAATGACTATAATGCCCTTCCTCCCAAAGGAGTCCTGGGCAGCAAACACCAAAATGTAAAAGCAATACAATTAAAAACAAAACAAAACAGTGGTTTAAAAGAATAGGAAACCTCTAAAAAACTTGCCTTCATATGAGTGGTGCATTCTTAGAATCATAGAGTTGGAACTGTTGGTTGCATCCAACTGTGTTTTAGATGGAGTAGACTCATTGAAATTAATGGACATGACTAATTTAGGAATATGGGAAGCTGCCTTATTGTGGGACAGACTATTGATTCATCTACACTGACTGGCAGCAGCTCTCTAGGGTTTCCACCAGGGGTCTCCTTCAGCCTTACCTAGAGATGCCATGTATTGAACCTGGGACCTTCGTGTGTGATGTAGTGGTTAAGAGCTGTAGACTCGTAATCTGGTGAACCGGGTTCGCTTCCCTGCTCCTCCACATGCAGCTGCTGGGTGACCTTGGGCTAGTCACACTTCTCTGAAGTCTCTCAGCCCCACTCACCTCACAGAGTGTTTGTTGTGGGGGAGGAAGGGAAAGGAGAATGTTAGCTGCTTTGAGACTCCTTCGGGTAGTGATAAAGCGGGATATCAAATACAAACTCCTCCTCCTCCTCCTCCTCCTCCTCCTCCTCCTCCTCCTCCTCCTCCTTCTTCTTCTTCTTCTTCTTCTTCTTCTTCTTCACACTGAGCTATGGCCCTTGCATAGGTTCATTAATCTCAGTGCAACTGAGTAATATTTACCCAGGCAGCAACCCCTAACCTGAATGGAAGACTTCACAATTCAGTACTTCATATTTTAGGGTAGAACTAGATGTTGTTACACAGGGTTGCCATTTCCCTCCTCCCCTTTCTTTCCTCTTGTAACATCTCCTACCAATTCAATTCATGACATGATGTCATCGCACGATGCACTTTCATCTGTCAAGGAGAGCCCATAATGGGCATTGTGTTATACTGGACATGAGGAGGGTAGGGAAGAGAACTGGAGCAGCAGGAGCATCTCTCCATCTTCCAGCCTTGGCCACTAGTGCCACAGATCCACTAGCAGTTGCCTAGCATGTTGGCAAGTTCATGATTAAGAACAGGAGTGGGGGGACTTTTTCATCCTTAGGGCCACATGCTCTGATGGGCGACGTCCCAGGGGCCACATGCCAGTCATGGGTGGAGCAACAAATGCACATGTTACCTTCATATAAGTAGATGAGTTTCCTCTATCTCTCTCCCCTGCAAAGCAGGATCAGTGATGGCAGAGTTTGTCAGGCCAGATAAAGAGGACACAAGGGCCACATTTGCCATTGGCTGTGAAGTTCCCCGGTCCTGATTGGGAACATCCAATATTTCCTTGCAAGTTCATCATTATTAAAGGGCTTTGCATTTGCAAATATAAAGGAAGTTAAGCTGCGGATGGATAGATTTTGTGTGTGTGTGTGTGTGTGTGTGTGTGTGTGTGTGTGTTTTCCCTTGCTCAGAGGCAGCTCCAGAGGCTAGAGGAGAGAGCCATTCTATGCTAATCAGCACAAAGCAGCTGCTCTCTGAAAGTGGGGAAAGGGGTCGCTTTCTTTAATTCAAAGCGTATGCTGTCAATTTGAGCTTCACCTTGTAATCTTCCAAGCTGGAATTTGGCCAGTGGATTTGCATCAAGCAACCGATGGGTGGTGGTGGCAGCGGTGGCAGCTTGCCCTTACCCTGCTTTGAAAAGCTGGCAAGCAACACTTCCAAATAGGTGGGCAGTGGATCAGAACTGGCTCTGCTGGCTTCCTCCCTGCTGCTTCCTGGACAGAATCCCCTCCCATGGTGCTCCGAATTGGGCAGCAGGTTGCAGTCTCTTTCTATCTCTTGATGGATTTCATCTCTGAAGATTTTGAAGAATATTATTATTATTATTATTATTATTATTGGATTCCTGCCTAGTCACACACACAGACACACAGACACACAGACACACAGACACACAGACACACACACTGGCTTGCATGTAAGAAAGAAATGAAACCTAAAAACAAAGTAAGCTGACAAGCACAAAACCAACAGCAATCAAAGACAAGCAACCATTTTAAAAGCAGCAGAATCCACAATTAGTCATTTTAAACTCTGGACTTACGGGTCTATTTTTGTCTTGCCCTCCTTTTTAGTTTAAATGGCTACCGGTTGTATCCAACCTTAGTCTCACTCACTGAAATTATTAAACACAGTTAACTTAGATCTATTTAAGTGGATCTACTCTAACGTTAACATGGATAGGGACAGATCAATATTTATTACCTCACTTCAGCAAGACCTGCTGTGTTTTGGGGCTTCTGTTGAGTGTTGCCCCAGACATCTGCCCCAAAGTCCTGCCCCAAGGGCACTACTGCACACAATAAAATATTGGGAGGCCAGTGGTTTCATGCTCCTTCCCTCTTCTGGTTCAAATTTCTCTTGTTAGCCTTAACCAGCAAACTCATCCATTGCCCAAGTAGTCCATGAAGAAGTTGAGTTTAGTAGGATTGTGTAAGAAAATAAGAATTGTGTAGCTGGGTGAAACCAAGCCCCAGGTTGCCCACTGCTCTGTCTTCCAAGAACAGCCAGCGAAATGCCCCTAAGAAGCTCTCATAGTCTTGGAGATTGCCATTAGCAACCCATGAATACATCTAGCTATACATGCCTGGGCACTCCTTGGTTACTGTTCCCTTGATGCAGGGCAGATAAATGTGTGAATGTGAGTTTGGAAAACATTGTTCAAAAGCAACAGAAAAGTTACGCTGGTTGTGTTGTATCTGTGTTTTTCCATTTAGAATATTTGTTTGATGATGCAGTCATTGTGTGATGAGCAAGCTTATGCTTTAATCCAGAAGTGGGGGATGACAAAATACTGCTTCAAAATCCCACAAGCCCCCTTGACGTAATCAAAAAACAATGGGAGGACGGCAGAGGTTCTGAGATTAACCCCACCCAATGGACCAGAATGTGGTCTAAACCTCCCTTTAAACCCATATCAGCAAAAAGGAAAGAACTCACCCTAAAACTCATTTACAGATGCTACCTAACACTGAGGAAACTGGCGTTAACACAGCCAAGAACCTCACCAAAATGCTGGAAAGGATGCACATCCACAGGCGCATACCTCCACGTGTGGTGGGAATGCCCCAAAATCCAACTCTTCTGGACAGCAATCATACAAGAAATATGCAAAATAACAGAACAAGTATTAGAAGTCACCCCAGAACTGGCCCTACTAAACATCTTCCAAGACAATAATGTCCCCTCATATCATAAAGAACTCATAATCTACCTACTCTCAGCAGCCAGAAACATCATAGCCAGACACTGGAGAGACCTGTCAGGAGTAAATCTGGACCATTGGTATCAAATAGTCCTATTAGAAAAACTAACCAATAAACTGAAAATGACACAGGGACAAATAGAAGAAGATGCCTTCACCCTGGTATGGCTCCCTTTTATCACATACGTAGACCAACAAGATGATAAAAAATCCGCCAACAGCATACAAATCAATCTGGCTAACCTGATTAAAAGACACACACACACACACACACACACACACTCACACACAACAACAAAGCTCACTACAGCCATCCAAAGACAACTAATAACACTCTTGGCCGCCACCACCCCATCTTCTCTCACCACCAAGGAAACACAACAAGCGAATAATAAGAGAACCCATACAAGTAATGCTGACACATAATCGCACACATACACTAAGTGGAAGAATAAAAGCATAACCACCTGACCTCACGCCACTCATCATCCCCTCTCTTTCCCCCCTTTCCACCCAACCTAATATTGTATATAATGCTAATGTCTCACAACAAATGAAACTGTATTGTAGATATCACAATTTGAAAAAAGAGACAACACATGTGTTTTTGTTCAATAAGAAATCATATAATAATAATAATAATAATAATAATAATAATAATAATACATTTTATTTATATCCCGCCCTCCCCAGCCGAAGCCGGGCTCAGAGCGGCTAACAACAGTAAAATATACAACATTCTAAAATCAAGTCCCGCAGGGCCCTAGTCTCTTGTGACAGAGTGCAACTTCCCAGTAGCTTCTGCCAGAGCTGAAGGACTCCCGGCACTGAGCGCACGACCAGTGCTCAAATCGGCCAGCGCCGAGAGGAAGGGCCTGTGGTCTTTCTGCCAGCGCCAAACTTCTCAGGTCCTCGGATATGATGAGCTGAGGATGAGCTGTGGCTGGGTTCAGAGACACTTTCGCTTTACGCAGTGAATATCCAGATATCAGATTGCCTTTAAATTTCTCTTTGAACTTCTGCAAAATGGCAGTGACGTCCCAAAATTCCCAAGTTTTCCATTTTAGCTTTGGAGGGAAAGCAGCTACGTTTTTAAACTTGACCTCCTTGCTCCTTTGCCAAGGTGCCTGCAACGTCCTGCAGGAAGTCACTCACAGGCAGCCGAGATGTCTGCTCCATCTCTTGGATGCTGCTGCCCAGAGAGGAGAGGTCCTAGGAGAGTTTGGCCATTTGCTCATCCCTCTTCGTCATAATCTCCTTCTTGGCCCACTCCATCTGTGCCACAATGAAGCCCAGTTGCTTTTTGATAATGTGGTACAGCTGCTTGACCCCCGCTGTCATTTTCTCCCGCTCAGATTCTATCCATTTAAGCAGGTCTTGGCTTTCCTTTTCTGTATTCAATATATATATGTATATATATGATGACTATGGACCTCCAGGCTTCTCTGTCCAGCCCTCAAAGCTCTCCCCAGGCCATGCCCCTCTCTGGACTTGTTTCACAATCTCCTCGAGTGTTTTTGCCTGTTTGTAATGTCTCTTTGAACACCAGCAATGCCTCATGCTCGACTGCGCGAATGTCAGAGTGGGACCTGTGAGGGTTTATAGAAACCAGCCTATTGTACAATGTAAAATGTACACCCACTTTTGTGTCTGATGCCACCCATCACTAGCACATCAGCCCTGGAAAGTTGCCCACAAGGAAATGTGTCCCTTGGGCTGAAAAGTGTCCCACTTGTTCCTGCTTTTGGTTCATCTGGTCTCAGGGCCGGCCCTACCATTAGGTAACTGCCTTGGGCAGAGGATGCTGGAGGGCGGGGAGTCATGGTCAAGTGAGGGAAGACAACCTGCTCTGCCTCGCTTAAGCTAGTCAGGTTCCCTCTGCGCTATGATTTCAGCCTCAACCCTAACCACACCACCTGCTATATGAAGATTACACGTAGTACTGTACTGATCTACCGTACAGGACTGAGAAGTGCTCTGGGCACCAGAGTTGTGCTATGTAATTCCTTTGTGCGTGTTTTTGCTGTGAGTTGCCCAGGATGTGATGGGTTAATATTTGGCCCCTTTCCCACCTTCTTCCCTCCATGCTGCTGCCTCCACCACCATCACTGGATCACCTTCTCCTTCCTCTGTATGCAGCAGGCAAGCCTTCAGCCTGGGTTCCTGCCCTGAGCTGTGTTGCTAGGGAGCCGCCAGCCTAGGCTGAGCTATGCAAGGGAACAGCCTGGCCTGTCAAAGTGTCTGAGATAAACCATAGGCCAGACTCTCTACAGCTGGGCTCAGGCATGCCTCAGCTCTTGTCTGGGGCCTGGGAATGGCCTGGGTCTGTGAGGTTCAAGGGCAAACTTGCTATTCATTAGTTGGGGGTCCTTGACATTCCCACTCTGTCTCTCTCTGTGTGTGTCTCCTCTTTCCCTTATTGCAGTGTTTGTGTGTTTTCTCTTCCCTCCCCCTCCCCAACTCCTATCCTTTTGATGCATTCCTGGGTGCCACTGCTGAAGCTACTCCCCCCCTTCTCTGTAACCCCCCCCAATCCTCTCCCATGCATAGCCCTCCCCAGGAGACAAGGGAGGGATGGAGAACAATGGTCCAAGTGAGCCTATTCAGAGGAGGAGGCCCAGACGGACTTGGCTGTCTACCTCCTTTGCCTGCCTGTGTCCCTTGAAGTTTGCTCTCCGCGCCCCATATTTGTGGCTTCTCATCTGAACCCCCTTCCTGTTTTTGCGAATGCATCTGCAGGGGAGAGATTAGGGGGCTCAATTGACTTTGGATTTCAGATCATTGATGTCCTTATTATCTTGATATTTGCAGGAAATTGTAATTTGAGATAAGGAAATGTCAGCTGCGTGTTCTCTCCCCCCTCCGCCCGTTTCCTCTGTCTGCAAAGAACCCCCCCACCCCACAAAGCACAGGCAAAGTTCTTGCTTAAAGAAAAATGTAAATGATTGCCTTAAGAGGAGCTTCAACTCAGCGCAAGTGAAAGAGCTGGCAAAAATCTTGTGTGTGTACACACACACACACACACACAGCTCCAGTAACCACGGGAAAAACATGCTGCGTAGGCAGAACTCTGAAGCTCCCCTACTTTCCCTCTCTGAATGGAATATTTCTTACCTTTTTAGCATCTGAGTCTCCCTGTAATTATCCAAGACAAACAGCATGTGCAATTGGTTTAAAATGATATTTTCCCCCCACCCCAGGCCCCTGGAGCAGAATGGAGGTGTAATTGTGCTAAGGAGTTAGCAGGGGGAGAATATGGCTCTTTTTTTTTTTTGGGTCACGTTTTGAGTTGGAGGTCTTCAGCCAGGGAAAGGGTATGAAAAGCCTTGATTTGCATAAATAGCATGTGTCTCTACAAAAGAGAGAGAGGGGTGGGAGCAAGAAGAGAAGAAAGAAAGATATCAGGGGCTTGCAAAATTCAATTGAGACTGGAGAGGGAGGGGGGGCAGAAAGGAGGGTGGAAAAAATTGACAGTGAAAGGGGTTTTGCTAAGTAATACCCTGGCGAGATTAAATTGTCCAGAAAGTTTCTCCCCGTGTGCTGATGAAATGGTTGATGGGGTGAGGCGAAGGAGGAGGGACGGAATCCCTCCTTTCCAAAGGGCATGAATAGAAAATTTGGCAAAGGGAAGGAATCCGATTAAGCAGAAAAATCCCTGACATTTTATTTATGATGAATGTGTGTGTGCGTGTGCACCTTTTGGTCAAAACCTCACACTTCCAGTTTGGTGTGGTGTTAGTCTCCAAGTCCCAACAGAACCACCAGCTTTCTCAGTGGCTGTGTAACAATAACAGCCATCTGACGAGCAGGAACAAAATTTGTCCAGGGCCTCGGAACAGAGAAAATGGGTGAGTTATTGCAGTGATTTACTCCAAAGCAAAAGACAGGTTTATCTGAACACACCCATCCCATCTCAGATAGATTATCCTTGGCCAAAGGTGGAGATTGCACCTGTGTTTTGACACTGTTGCAGGGTGATCACACAGCAACGGACTTTCGGTTGGATAATTGCGCTTTCGGCATCTCCCCAGCCCTAGTCAACCATCAAGAAAACATGGAATAAAACACACACCCAGCATTCTTATTTTTTGCAAGGGACCTTGGGCTGCCTTTGCAAAAGCAGAAATTAAAAGAGAGCAGGGTCTCCCTATTGAGTCGCTAGTCTCGCCTTTATTTATCCGAGGTGCAAATGTGCAAACTTTGGGGTAGCAGATGGCAGAGCCTCTTCTCCCACGGACGGGGTTGGTGCCTGGGTGCCTGTGTGTCTCCTGCCAATTAGTGGCTCCCTCGCTTTGATTTATACAGTAGAGGAACCCCCCACACTCCTTGCTCGTGAGGCAGAGAAGGAGCAGGTGCTCCTCTCATCAATTTGGCATTGGTTCACTCCGCCGACATCGCTTGAACCCTGGGATGGGAACTCCAGAGCAGCTGCTCCTCTGGCAGGCTGCTGCAGAATCAGCTTTACCTGGTTATCGCATCCTGTGCTAAGAGCTGGTGTGCCAGTTTTATCATAGAGGCTGCTTCATTGGGGCAAGTGGGGTGCTGCCCCGTCAACCTCACTCTGCCCTCAGCCAGCCCCTCACCTTGGTTGCCTTCTTACTTACACCTAGTCCAGGGGTGGCACTGCCTTTCAGCTTCCTCACCTTAGTCCAGTGTTGTTCTTGTAGAACTCAGCAGGAAAGAGGATGGGGACAAGATTAAAAAGCCTGTCGTTGGTTCTCTGGTGCCACCTACTGTTAGCCTCCCTGCCTTCTGACCTACCATTCTCAACCAGCACCAGCCACCACTAGATTTATGGCTTCTCTCAAGGAATCCTAGGGATTGTAGTGGTGAGCATGCTTGGGAATTCTCCCTTGGTTATCTCTAGCCACCCGCTTAGAAACCACAGTTCCTGGAGGTCTTAAACCAGTTTGTGTCTGTAGTACATATAAATCTGCCCTTGCAGCGGTTTGAGCTCCAAGGCAAAACCAGCACAATTTCTCCCCCAGACAGTAGACCGATATGAGTAGCTTATTTTCAAGGACAGAGTACTCAGAGCTCACTCAGAGATCCTGTGGCAGCATATGAGGCTTATTTTATCAAAGTACTGGGCTGATCTTCTTCACCTTTAAAGCTTTATTGTGAAAAAATGTATACAAAAGGCCAAAAGGGGATCTGCAGCTGTCATCTGTGTGCTATTATCCATATTCTAACAATTTTAGGAATTGGGAGATCAACAGATGACTTGGGGGATATTGTTGTAAACTCATGTTTATATATACATGTTTATTTCACATGCAGTTTTGGTTGTCATTTTCATACAATTTTCATTGGATCTGAGTTCCTTTGACACTGTCTGTCTTCTTTTGCATAATTGGAGACCCTCTCATTTGTTTTGGTTGGATAGGAATCAAACATTCCTTTTTAATCGGGTCTTTTGGTTTTTAACTACAGTTTTTTTGTGTGGGTGGGGTGTTTTAATGTTGGGGTTTTTAAAATCTATGTATGTGATTGCTTTTTGCTTAAAATATTGTAAGTTGCTTTGAGGTGCCGTAGCTAAAACAACGACTAATAAAGACAACAATAACAATAATAGCAATAATCTACATTGAAAAATTTGCCATGTCCTAGAGTGATCTGGGCAATTTATTGTGTTGATTTGTGGTTTCAGAAGAGGCTATTTGAACCAAATGAACAACTATTATTTTCTTGTTTTTGCAGATTATTATGATGGGGAATTTCGAGAACTTGGAAAACGTTGATTTTTTTTGTCACGTTTACTACAGATGAAGGCATGCCTGCTTTTCCTGTTTCACATGGACCTGATTTTCAAACCATCTTTCTTCAGGATACCCTACACAGCAAGAACTTTCTTGGGACTCTAGGCTTTGCATTTTCTGGATTGTCTAATGAGACAGGGGAACTGGGCCAGAAAAGCCCGTCTCTGGACATGGAAATGCGACAGTGTTGGGTCTCCATCTTTCTAGGGTCTGCCATGCTTTGCTGATTTGGATCACACATGGAAACCAAGAGCAGCTCTGTACAGCTAGATGCTGAAGGAAGAGGAGGAGGAGGAAAACAACCATGGCAAAGAAGCAAATGTCTGAGCTGTGAACTTTCTTATTTGTAGTCACTGATGTCATTAAGAGGGATGTGATATCATTGATGTGGCTTATGACTCAATGGAGATAGACAGCTGGGGGACCTGAGCTGATTGTTGGGGGCTGATTTCACCTAGGATCACTTAACCTTTTTGGCACAGGCATCGGAAAATGACCAGGCCAGTAGCTTTTCAAAATTATACCTGACTTGGCTACATTATAGAGTGTGTTCTTGGGTGCAAACTCAGGTGACACATGATGCTATGCCTGTTAAACTTCAGTGTAGCTTCTGAAGTGTGTACTCTTTCACCAAGGAGTTCCTCCATGGCTCCAGATTTCAAAGGAAGATCATTGATTGGGGAAGCTTGCCTGCTGTTCCTGATCTTAACTCAGGAACCTAGGATTCCCTAGGACCTAGGACTGGGTCTCACACCTGCCTGCAAGAGTAGTGCAGTACTCAGCATGAATTGCAGCTTCTAGGTCAAGCACAAGGGAAGCCCCACGTAGAGAGCATTGCAACTAAACCAGTTTTGATGTTTTGGTTGGGCTACACAAAATGACAACACATGGCAACAACATTGCAGGTATGGTCTGAAGGTAGAGTCTGGATCTGGTCTGTGCCTAAATGGGTGACTTCCTGGGAACAATATAGATTCTGTGATGGAAGAAAAGCAGGCTATAAGTGTAAGAAATCTAATAGAATTTTATCACAAATTGTGCATGTACAAATTCATTTCGTCTCAAATGTGTACATTTCTAAACCTATTTTAGCCTAAAATATCTGTTTCTAATGCATGGTTGAGGGGGAGGCAAGCCAAGAACAGTCTCTCAGAATTTGGAGAATCCAAAATTTGGAAGATAATTAAGGTCCAATTCTCCGCATTAAGTCTAGGAAGCATGGATCAGTTCTTTTAGCTTCAGAATTGACAAAACAAATTCCTCAGGCATCTCTAGGGCAGAACAGTAGGTCACTGCAGTTTAATTTTAATGCAAAGGACAATGACATTGTGGTGTAGCTGTTGGAGTGTTGGATTAGGAACGGGAAGACCAGGGTTCAAATCACTGTGTGATTTTGGGCCTTTTCATCCGAACCTACCTCACAGGGTTGTTGTGAGGACAATAGGAGGGGAAGTATGCATACCATTCGGTGGGTCCTGATTTTGAGTAGATGGTATAGGGTTGTGTGATAAGTCCCATGTCATTTAATGCCTTCTCTATGTGCTCCATTTGACATCTGAGGTGCTGGCTAGGATTGCAGTGGTTTGCTTTGAAAATAACATGTTCTCCCGTATTGTATATTGTATTTTATCAGTGTAAACTGCCACATGCGTAACTGATTAGTTGGGTGGTCATGTGAAAAAGAGAATGGTGCTCCTGTACCTTTATTAGTTGATTCCAGCAGGTGTGGGTTCTTGTCATGCTCCTTTTAAAGGTGCAAGAGCCCATTCCTCCCGCACTGCTCTTGGCTGCCCTAGGTATAAACACACTGATCTTGTATGGCATAGCAGGTAACAACACAATTTTCTTTTTTAAACGGGGCTTACTTTCAGGTAGGTGGGTACAGGCTGCACTGGAAACAATGGAAGTGTACTTCTGAGTACACTTGTGTAGGATTGCATTGTGAGCTATGAACCAGAAGGGTCCCCAAGCTTATGAGCCTTACAGAAGTCACTCCCAGTCTTACCATCTGATCCCTTTTGCAATGTGGGGATAGCATAAGACTTACCTTAGTGCATCCGTTTCCAACCTTGTGCCCTCCCAGCTGTGTTGGGCTGCAACTCCCATTAGCCCCAGCCAGGGCAGCTGTTGTCTGGTTGGGAGTGATGAAAGTTGTAGACCATAACAACTGGTTGAAGAAGTCTGACATATGGGATGGTTGGACTACAAATCCCATCACCCCTGACCACGGGTCCTGTTAGCTAGGGATGATGGGAGTTGTAGTCCCAAAACAGCTGGAGGGCCGAGTTTGGGGATGCCTGGATTATAGCAACTGTGAAGCATTTCCAACACTCTATAAATGCTGAAGTATGAAATGCTAGAGTTGCAATCCTGTATCCACTTAGCTGGAGGCAATGTGAGTAGATATGTATAGGACTGTGTCATCATTGGCCAGATCTGTGCTGGGTTGATTTCAAATCTTGTCATTTGGCTATGTTTCTCTTTTCCAACATGCTTTTGATGTTTCTGCCATTTAGAGTCTTATTTTGATTTGGTTCCCTATTGGCTATCAATTCTGTGGTTTTATTGCTGCCTTGCCCCTTGTTGCGATGTGTTTTTATATTTCATTGTTGGGGGGTTGTTGTTGTTGTTGTTTACATTGTTTATGACTGCCATTAGCACAAAAACAAAACCCAATACCTGTCTGTAATCCAATTCCTTATTATTATTATTATTATTATTATTATTATTCGTGTTGTTGTTGTTGTTTATTAAAGTTCAATCATTGTAACAATAAATCATTTTGATGGTTTCACAAACAATCTCTCTGCGTGTTTTTGCTGTGGCTGAACAACAGGGTAGATGGAATGCAGATGTTCACATTTTTTGATGCCCTTGGTAGCCAGCCATTATATTTGGTTGCCACCCAGTTAGGATGGTATTTTAGAGAGGAGTTCCCTTCCCCTTCAGAATAACCAGGCCTCCTCTCCCTCAATAACAAGGCTGGCAAATGCAATTCTTTATAAATATGCATGTAGGATCAAAATAACAATAATCTTAATTTTCATATATATGTTTATGCATGGGCATAGCCAGGGAGGGGGCAGCTACCCCCTATATCAATACATAAATACATAAAAATACTTAACTGAAAGTAGAAATTGTAGGAATATTTTGACAGATTTTTCTGAGCACTTGGGGGTCAAAAGAAAGTGATTTAAAACAGTTATTGTTGAGACATTTCATTCCAAATCTGCTAGACAGAGCCAGACAGAGAATGATGACAGGTGGGTGTCCTCTTTGCCCCCATAAATCCTGGCTGTGCCCGTGATCTGAAGAGCCCCCTGTAAAATCAGTAAGTTCACAGTCTGGAACATAAGAAGAGTCTGCTGGGCCAGGCCAATGGCCCATCTAGTCCAGCATCCTGTTCTCACAGTGGCCAACCAGATGCCTCTGGGAAGCCCACAAACAGGATTCAAGCACAATAACTATTTCCCACCCTGTGGCTTCCAGCAACTGGCATTCAGAAGCCTTGCTGTCTCCCAATGGTGGAAGCAGAGCAGAGCCAGCAGCTATGATCTGAAATTAAGGTAAAGGTAAAGGGACCCCTGACCATTAGGTCCAGTCGTGGCTGACTCGGGGGTTGCGGCGCTCATCTCGCTTTATTGGCCGAGGGAGCTTCCGGGTCATGTGGCCAGCATGACTAAGCCACTTCTGGCAAACCAGAGCAGCGCACAGAAACGCCGTTTACCTTCCCGCCGGAGCGGTACCTATTTATCTACTTGCACTTTGACGTGCTTTCGACCTGCTAGGTTGGCAGGAGCAGGGACCGAGCAACGGGAGCTCACCCCGTCGCGGGGATTTGAACCGCTGACATTCTGATCGGCAAGTCCTAGGCTCTGTGGTTTAACCCACAGCGCCACCCACGTCCCTTGATCTGAAATTACAGGGTTAAGAACTTTGCTTCAGGATGAGAACAGAAATTGTGCTCTGGCGGCACGGCAGCAGCGGAAGGCCCCATTAGGTAAAGTGGTGCTTCAGGATAAGAACAGTTTCAGGTTAAGAACGGACCTCTGGAATGAATTAAGTTCTTAACCCGAGGTACCACTGTATTCAGAATTGGGGTGGGAGATTCTTGGTGTTCCCAGATGACTCGAAAGCCCAGTGCAACATGACACTAATCCCTCCTACTGACTTCTGCACTTGTGCCAGGGAACTTGACAGCAAAATAAAAAAAAACCCTTGCCACTCTAGGATGGTCACCCGGGCCTGGCAAGCAGGCAGTTGACTGAGAAGAGATTTATGCTCACTGCTGACAGCCTGGCAACTGCATTTGTGGACCCCTGATGTCTGTGTTGTCTCTCTGCGTGTCTGTCTGCATTTTATATGTCAGGGTTAATGTGAGTTGAATGGCGAATGTGCATAAATACTGGCCATTGTCCACGTTCACCACAAGGGATGGAGAATCTGCACATATTAACAGTCTGAATAGGGAGCTGGGTATACACTGTCTGGCTGATATGCAAGTGAGGTTGAGGGATGTGGGGGTCTTAGACCTTGCCTGGGAAAGCTGAATCATGCCCAAGAGGACAATATCGACCATGACCATGTAATCTAGGAAATAACCAGCTCACACTCTCAAGGTGGGCTTAATCCACTGCATCCTTTGGGGTATCTGCACAGCAACCATCCAACAGGGGAAATATCTGGCTTCTTCTGTCCCCTTGTGTACATTTTCCCGTGATAGAATAGAGTGGGAATAGAGCCAGAATTTATGTGTGTTCTCCGATTAACTACAACTCTGTAGGTTTATGTCGTTCAACGGAAAGCTAGAAGCTTTCGCCATACAAAACCCACAAAGACAAGGAAAAATCTCACACATGCAGCCAAGGAATGGCTGCTTGATCGTGACCTGGGTTTAGTGCCATGGAAATTCATGCGATGGGTGTATAATGTGATGGTGATCCGGACACCTATGGAACTCAGAACGCTCATCCTCTCGGGGTTCTTCTCTTCCCAATCCATCACAAAACCAGGATGGTGCTGGTGATTCTTTCCCACCCAGAACTCCCCAAATGAACAAAGGAGGTGGGATAAAGAATGTCCATATTGTTCTCTGGGAAGCACATGCAGGCAGATTCCCTGCAAGGCCAAGTTCAAGGCTAGTATTGAGAGGGTGGAGTGTGTGTGCAAGAGAGAGAGAGAGAGAAGGTGGGGATGGCATGCTAATTTCCACTGCAAAGATGCAAGGCTAGGAAATCTGCATGAGGTGATTATTCACTGCTGCCACCAGGCCCTCCTACAGGCTGGTTTGGTTCCCCTCCCCCCCAATAGCACATTAAAGAGAAACAATGGGGGCTGATTGCCTTCTGCTTAAAGGGGGATGGGTGGAAAGAGGGGGAAGGTTCTCCCTCTGCACACCTCAGAGAGAGAGAGAGAGAGAGAGAGAGAAATGACAGCTCAGATGGATGGATTGATAGATAAGACAGATGTATTATTATATAGCAGATCTCTATCAGACAGCATCAAAGAGTGTTGATGGTATATCATATCAGTCTAATATCGGTCATTGTTGCTGTCAGTTACACAGTACTTGTCAGATCTCCAGAATCCCATCACTGGATCTCTAATCTCTGTTTAATTATTATTATTATTATTTCATAACTCCACAGCATTTTTTGAAGTTCACTTTGCAGTTTGTCTCAAACAGTCACACTTGCAAGATAAGTTTGGCCCGACTGGCAAGTAAATTGAGTCCTGTTTGGGGAACGTCATAAAAGCCAGTTGTGGTTTGATCCTAGAGTGGTCATTTCTCTCTCCCCCCCCCCCCGTTTATGAAATTTCATTGTTGCTATCCCTTAGGAATTGGGCATGGGGTGATCTTTGCACAAAACAGACCACGGCCCTGTGTGAATCTTATGAACAGTGCCATCATAAAAGAACATTTAAGCCCACTGAAATAAATTGGTTCTTAGGCCCGTTCTGCACTACACATTTAAGGCAATATCATACCACTTTGAAAAGTCATGTCTTACCCCAAAGAATTCTGGGAAACTTTCTACTCTCACCATGCATAAATTTGTACACCTTAATCACTTGTTTGCCTTTTATCTAAAAAGCCCCAAATCTTGTAATTTTTCCTCATAGGGAAGTTGCTACAAACCCTTGATCTATTCACAGGAATTTCAGTCTCTTGTTTTTTTTAAAAAAATTATTTATTTATTGCATTTATTGCATCTCCAAGGAGCTCAAGGTGGCATACGCTGTCCCCTCCCTTTAATCCTTGCAGTAATTCTCTGAGGTAGGTAAGGCTAAGAGACAATGAGTGGTCCAAGGTCACCCAGTGAGCTTCATGGCTGGGTGGACTTTTGAATCCTGGTCTCCTAGGACCTAGTCTGCCACTGTAACCACTGCACAACACTGCCCCACACACTCCTTGTTCATTTATATGTTATTTAGTAAGGCAGCATTTTGTGGATATTTAATAAATCCGCTAGCTTCACAGGACTCAATGCAGCGTCTGTCAAATGAAGTCTGAAGGCAGGTGTGCAGTTAATTAATTTATTTAAAATTTCATTTCACATTCAAAAAAGAAATATAACAATGCAAAACAATGAAACAAGGTTTGAAAAGCATATATGCTTTTGCCCGCATTTATATAACTAAATACCAAATAATACACTCAGGCTGCAATCGTAGATGCACTTACCTTGGTAGTACGTCTCATAGAGCTCAGTTGGACTTACTTCTGAGTAGGCATGCATAGGATGGCACTGTAATATAAATATGTAACATCCATAGAGGTATGTACCATGTTTTGCCAAAACTCAATAAAAGGTTTTCATCCGGACAACAATGACAAATCTGTCATTTTGTATGAGTTCCTTTTCTTGTTCTGATATAATTACTTACCTTAAACATAACTGTGTAATTACACCTTTTATTTCTCCATTCCTCAAAAGTAGGAATTGATGTTGTTTTCCATTTAATAGCAGAGTAAATTCTTGGGGTTGCTAACATATACATAATCATTTCATGATATGTATATTCTTTTAATAACAATACAAATAATAAGAGATCCTTCTTAAATTTTACATGTGTTATCAGGGCTGCCCTCTTTCTTTCTTTCTTTCTTTCTTTCTTTCTTTCTTTCTTTCTTTCTTTCTTTCTTTTTGAAAAATATGCCCTTACTTGTTCACAATCCCACCACACAGACAAGCATTTATTTACATATTCTTTCAGAGATTTCGGGAGAGGTAGAAATCTGTCACAGAAAAACAACAACATAGAGTCTTGTGGCATCTGAACAACTAACTGATTTATCATGGCATAAGCTTTTGGATTCTAGACCACAAAGGCTTATGGCGCGATTAATTTGTTAGTGTTTAAAGCACCACAAGGGTATCACAATTAGAGAGAGAGAGCATGCAATGCTTTCAGCACTTGAGTGGGGGACAGCTCCATTGAAAACAGAAACTTTAAACCTGATATTAAGCCAAGGTTAATTAGCAATGATAAATAGGCTCGCACTTGCAGCTCTAGTCTCTGTTTTACAGAATTTTATTTATTTAAGGGATTTGCTTATCCCACTCTTCAGTCAAAAAAGGCTCCCCGAGCAGCTTACAAACCATTAAAAAGAAAAAGGGAACAGAGAAGGGAAAAAATAAGAGACTTACAATCTAAAAAGGCATGATATGAAAGGAAAATGGGTTGGGAGGGAGGAGGAAATAAGCAAACATGTCTTGTTCTCACGGACAACCAAGTCCCCTTCCCATGTTACTCCTCTGAAAGGGACACCATACGGTTACTGAGAAATGGTTTTGCTTATGGGTTTCACAACCAGCTTCAGGTCAGGCATTTTCCACCCATGTGCAGGGGTCAGCAAACTTTTTCAGCAGGGGGCCGGTCCACTGTTCCTCAGACCTTGTGGGGGGCCAGATTATATTTTGAAGGGGGGAAAATGAATAAATTCCTATGCCCCACAAATAACCCAGAGGTGCATTTTAAATAAAAGGACACATTCTACTCATGTAAAAAGATGCTGATTCCCAGACCGCCCATGGGCCGGATTTAGACGGCGATTGGGCTGGATCCGCCTCCCGGGTCTCAGTATGCCTACCCATGTGTTAGTGTGATTGCTTTCAACAAAGGAGCCAATGCAGCTGGGAAAACGGGTATCCTGATCCTGGAAGCCAGTGTGTGAGTTGCTGTAAAGGCTTTCCCCCTGCAGATTAATTTTTTTAAAAAAGCTGTAAACAGTTTAGAGCCATTTTGGAATATAAGAAATATATAAATTAATAAATAATATCAAAGGATTTCTTAAATGATATCAAAGTACAGGGCAATTCACAGAGTAAGATAAATGGGGAGAAATGGGTGGCAGTGGTAAAGTCCCTTTCCCCTCAAGAACTGTAAGGGAGGAGGAGGAGGGATGTAAAGAAGAGGAAGAGAGAAAGCCCAATACAGCGGTACCTTGGGTTACATACGCTTCAGGTTACATACGCTTCAGGTTACAGACTCCACTTACCCAGAAATATTACCTCGGGTTAAGAACTTTGCTTCAGGATGAGAACAGAAATCGTGCTCCGGCGGTGCAGCGGCAGCAGCAGGAGGCCCCATTAGCTAAAGTGGTGCTTCAGGTTAAGAACAGTTTCAGGTTAAGAACGAATTAAATACTCAACCCGAGGTACCACTGTATAACAAGGGATGGATCCAACACTGGAATTAGTGACCTTTGGCTTCTGTTTAGCCCAGGCCAGGGATGAAAGCATGGAGCCAAGGGCTTTGCGTAAGACGTGGGCTTCGAGGAGGCATTTGAAACAATCACACTATACAAGTGTTCTAGAATGGAGTCCCGGATGCTAGGAGGAGGACAGGGGAAGAATGGAGCTAGTTAAGGCCTTGTTCTTCAACCAGTCGGTCATGCCCTGACCAGTGGAGGTTGGTGCATTAAGACAAATGGGGGCACTGCTATACCAAACTTAACTTGCCCTCAAACCGTTCCCACCTACCTTCTTCCTTACATCCAGTCTAGGTGAGGGCAGCACTGTCTGTCAGCTTCCAGCTGCTGCCCCCCTTTTTTGCCCCCTATAGAACGCAGTAGGGAGGAAGGTGGGGTCAAAAATGAACTTAGTTGGCTCCGCCTCCACCTGTCATTGGCTTTGGTTTTGATTAGCCTTCCACCCTGCCAGTCCCAACGGCCCTGACATTAAATGAATTGTGCTAGCAGCCAGAAGTTCACAAAGCGATTTTTAGACTCTGGGTTAATGGTGCTAAACACACACACACACCTCTGTCAAGCCCCAACAACACTTTCAGATGACTATGCATGTTGCTTCACTTCCTACAAAAAGGGACAAGTGTTTGGGCTCCCTCCCACTCATTCTGCTCAGTGGAGTTCTGGATGGCGACCCCAAAGTCCTACTCTGATAACACCATTTTGTTTTTCTTTATCCTGCTTGAGCCTGCATGTTCCTTAAGATCACTGAGGTTTACTTCTGAGCAGACATGAAGAGAATTGTGCTCTTAGTCTAGAAAATTCCTTTCAAAACCATAAATTCCTCCCCCCCCCTAACAGAAGCCTCCCCACAAAAAAAGGTAGCTGCATATGTCTAACACTATATATTCAACCAATTTACTATCTCTCTTTTAATATTATCTACCCAATATCTAACTTATCCCATCTAAATTTATATTTTAATATCTGAGACCAGTGATAAAATCTAATCTAATATCTAACTTTTAATCAGGTCGACCTTCCTAATATCTTTCTCTCATATCTAATCTAGTCTCCATCTGGCACATTGATTTTCTTTTCCTTGTTACCATCTAAGAGAGCAAGTAAGTAGAGCTCTGCTGGGTCAGGCAAGAGGCCTATCGAGTCCATCATCCTGTTGTCACAGTAGCCAGCCAGTTGCCTCTTTTGGGAAACCCACAAACAGGTCTTGAGTGCCCCCCCCCCATTATTTTCACACTTGTGATTTATTTAGTTATTGTTTATATACCACTCTTTATCATAAGATTGTAGGGCGATTCACAGAATGAAATACAGGATAAAAACAAGTAAATAAGTAAAACAAAACAGCAAAACAATAACCTCCCCCCTTTCCCTCAGACACATTTAAAAGTCTGTAGAATATTAATTCTAGACAGCATCTTAAAAAGTAGAGACATCACCTTGCCAACAAAGGTCCGTATAGTTAAAGCTATGGTTTTCCCAGTAGTAATGTATGGAAGTGAAAGCTGGACCATAAAGAAGGCTGATCGCTGAAGAATTGATGCTTTTGAATTACGGTGCTGGAGGAGACTCTTGAGAGTCCCATGGACTGCAAGAAGATCAAACCTCTCCATTCTTAAGGAAATCAGCCCTGAGTGCTCACTGGAAGAACAGATCGTGAAGCTGAGGCTCCAATACTTTGGCCACCTCATGAGAAGAGAAGACTCCCTGGAAAAGACCCTGATGCTGGGAAAGATGGAGGGCACAAGGAGAAGGGGATGACAGAGGACGAGATGGTTGGACAGTGTTCTTGAAGCTACCAGCATGAGTTTGACTAAACTGCGGGAGGCAGTGGAAGACAGGAGTGCCTGGCGTGCTCTGGTCCATGGGGTCATGAAGAGTCGGACATGACTAAACGACTAAACAACAACAACAACAGAATATTAATTAGCCAAAGACCTGGTTGAAGAGGAATGTTTTCGCCTGGCACCTGAAAATATATAATGAAGGCACCAGGTGAACCTCCCTAGGGAGAGCTTTCAACAAACAGGGAGCCTCTACAGAAAAGGCCAGTTCTTGTGTTGCCACCCTCTGGACGGTATGTGGAGGAGGCACATGAAGAAAGGCCTCAGAGGATGAACACAGAATCTGGGATGGTTTATATGGGGAAAGGCAGTCCTTCAGATATTGGCAGTCCTGAGCCGTGTAAGGCTTTATAGGTCAAAACCAGCACTTTGAATTGGGCCTGGAAGCTCAATGGCAGCCAGTGGCAATCAAGCCAGGATCGGTGTAATATGCTAAAAATATATATATGCTTGCGATTCAAAGCAACTGGCATTCAAAAGTATACTGCCTCTGTATAATTTTATACACCTTTTACCTGCTGTTTCTCTAAACCAATGGTTCTCAACGGTATGGCCTGTCACACTGGTGTGGCAGGAAAGGGTAGCAAGTGTGGCGGAAAGATTCAAGGACAATCAAAGAAACATTTAAATATTTCAGTGTAGTATAGTATGGTATCAAAATAGTTTCTTTTGCATATACAACCAGAAACTGCATCCATGCCTCTCTTCAAGACCATTGGCCATTCTTCTAGAGCAGGGGTCAGCAAACTTTTTCACCAGGGGGCCAGTCCACTGTCCCTCAGACCTTGTGGGGGGCCGGACTATATTTTGAAGAAAAAATGAACCAATTCCTAATAACCCAGAGATGCATTTTAAATAAAAGCACACATTCTCCTCATGTGAAAACACCAGGCAGGCCCCACAAATAACCGAGAGATGCATTTTAAATAAAAGGACACATTCTACTCATGTAAATGTGGGAATGTTCAGGGATGCAGGAGAGGATATATTGTGAGATGATATCCTTATCCAACTTGTGCTAATAAGTTCCCAAAATATCAGCAGAGTTAATAGACATTCCCCTTTTAAATTTGCAACGGTAATGTGTGCTCAGGTTCGCTAGAACCTCTATAATAATTACTCTGGTAATTTCCCCTTTGTTCCCTCTTAAAATACAACACAGTCTTTCATAAAAGTATAAAAGAGTGTACTCACGTTCTGTTCACAATATGATCCCAGAAGGCAGACAGGCTTAAAAAGGTAAAATACATTTAGAATCAATCTAACAGGAAGATAGTCCTTTTCTCCTCTCTTGGCTGGGAGCCAAGAGGGCATTGTTGCTTCTTTGAAAGATGAAGATGAGAGAGAGAGAGAGATGGCTGTCCTGCACTGTGCTTTTATCATTACCTGCGCAGGTGAGGCCACACCCACCTCTGGTCACATGCGGTGGAAGTCTGTCCCAGGAAGTTTTCCTGCTGGCTGGACAGATATCCCTCCCCATGTCTTAACATGTACACTCTAGGAATGTTGTAATTGACTGCTCCTGTGTTTTACATCCCACAGTAAAAATATGCTGATTTCCAGGCTGTCTGTGGGCTGGATTTAGAAGGCTTTTGGGCCGGATCCAGCCCCCGGGTCTTAGTTTGCCTACCCATGTTCTAGAGTTCTCCACAACATATTTCAACTCTGACAAATATGAAAGATCAGAAAAGGCAAAGGCTTCTTTGTGTTGATGAGGAGTTTGCTTGTCTCAAATTTGCTTGTCTTCTTCTCCGATAAAGAAAACAATGCCCGACCTGAAGAATTTGGAGGAAATGATTCAGCAGAGGAAACACAGCCCAGAATAACTAAGGAGATAGTACAAGAATACTTGGCTAGTTTAGATGTATTCAAGTCTCCAGGGCCAGATGAACTGCATCCAAGAGTATTAAAAGAACTGGCAGATGTGATCTCAGAACCACTGGCAGTCATCTTTGAGAATTCCTGGAGAACAGGCGAGGTCCCGGCGGACTGGAGGAGGGCAAATGTTGTTCCTATTTTCAAAAAGGGGAAAAGAGAGGACCCAAATAATTACCGCCCAGTCAGTCTAACATCAATACCAGGGAAGATTCTGGAGCAGATCATTAAGCAAACAATCTGTGAGCACCTAGAAAGGAATGCTGTGATCACCAATAGTCAGCATGGATTTCTGAAAAATAAGTCATGTCAGACTAACCTGATCTCATTTTTTGACAGAATTACAAGCCTGGTAGATGAAGGGAACGCAGTGGATGTAGTCTACCTTGATTTCAGCAAGGCATTTGACAAGGTGCCCCATGATATTCTTGTAAAGAAGCTGGTAAAATGCGGTCTTGACTATGCTACCACTCAGTGGATTTGTAACTGGCTGACTGACCGGACCCAAAGGGTGCTCATCAATGGTTCCTCTTCATCCTGGAGAAGAGTGACTAGTGGGGTGCCACAGGGTTCTGTCTTGGGCCCGGTCTTATTCAACATCTTTATCAATGACTTGGATGATGGACTCAAGGGCATCCTGATCAAATTTGCAGATGACACCAAACTGGGAGGGGTGGCTAACACCCCAGAAGACAGGATCACACTTCAAAACGACCTTGACAGATTAGAGAACTGGGCCAAAACAAACAAGATGAATTTTAACAGGGAGAAATGTAAAGTATTGCACTTGGGCAAAAAAAATGAGAGGCACAAATACAAGATGGGTGACACCTGGCTTGAGAGCAGTACATGTGAAAAGGATCTAGGAGTCTTGGTTGACCACAAACTTAACATGAGCCAACAGTGTGACGCGGCAGCTAAAAAAGCCAATGCAATTCTGGGCTGCATCAATAGGAGTATAGCATCTAGATCAAGGGAAGTTATAGTGCCACTGTATTCTGCTCTGGTCAGACCTCACCTGGAGTACTGTGTCCAGTTCTGGGCACCACAGTTCAAGAAGGACACTGACAAACTAGAACGTGTACAGAGGAGGGCAACCAAAATGGTCAAAGGCCTGGAAACAATGCCTTATGAGGATCGGCTAAGGGAGCTGGGCATGTTTAGCCTGGAGAAGAGGAGGTTAAGGGGTGATATGATAGCCATGTTCAAATATATAAAAGGATGTCACATAGAGGAGGGAGAAAGGTTGTTTTCTGCTGCTCCAGAGAAGCGGACACGGAGCAATGGATCCAAACTACAAGAAAGAAGATTCCACCTAAACATTAGGAAGAACTTCCTGACAGTAAGAGCTGTTCGACAGTGGAATTTGCTGCCAAGGAGTGTGGTGGAGTCTCCTTCTTTGGAGGTCTTTAAGCAGAGGCTTGACAACCATATGTCAGGAGTGCTCTGATGGTGTTTCCTGCTTGGCAGGGGGTTGGACTCGATGACCCTTGTGGTCTCTTCCAACTCTATGATTCTATGATTCTATGATTCTAGACCTATTATAAATGAGATCACCCAGCAAACTCATACCTTCCACTGAGTTTGTATACGTACTTAAGGTACATATGTAAGAGGCTTGTTTATCATTATATTTTGGGAGTGATTCATGTTCTTCTGCAGTTTATACTTTCTGGATGTCCCATGACCATATTATAAAGCAGTTGTGTTCTATGTTATAAAACAAGCGCTGCTTTTTGCTTTCCAATGTATTTCTTATCAATAAGAAATTCAGTGTGGCGCTCGCAAGTTTTTATTCTGAAAATGTAGCCCAGAGAAAAAAGTTTGAGAACCACTGCTCTAAACTATGAAGTCCCTATCCACGTAGAAGAGTTCCTCCAACCCTGTGATGATATTGGTTGCTCCTTTCTGAATCTTTTCCAGCTCTACAATATCCATCTGGAGGTGACGGTGACCAGAACTGTGCACAATATTCCAAATGGAGTTGCACCGTAGATTTGTATAGTGGCATTATTACATCAGCCACCTTTTATTTTCCATTTCTTTCCTAATGATCTGCAAAGTAGCATGGAATTCAGCTTTTTCCACAGCCACCCCACAGTGGTTTGACATCTTCATTGAGCTGCTATCCACAATGACTCCAAGCTCTCACTCCTGGTCAGTCACTGTCAGTTCAGATCCCATGAGTGTATGGCTGTAGCCAGGACTTAGGTTAAGGGGGGAAGGAGACTCACCTGTCATCATCCTCTGTCTGGCTCTGTCTAGCAGATTCGGAATGAAATGTCTCGACAATAACTGTTTTCAATTTCTTTCGACCCGACAAGAAGTGCTCAGAAAAACCTGTCAAAATCTTTCTACAATTTCTACTTTTAGTTAAGTATCTTTATGTATTTACTTGATATAGGGGGCAGCTGCCCCTCTCCCTGGCTACGCCCATGCATAAACATATATGTGAAAATAAGATTGTTATCATTTTGCTCCTATATGCATGTTGACAAAGAATTGCCTTTGCCATTTTACCACCACTCCCTCCATTCGCTCAGTTTAGAGAGATCCTTTGGGAGCTCCTCACACCCCCATTTTGTCTTAAGGACCCTCAAAAGTTTGGTGTCATCAGCATACCTGGCCACCTTACTGCTCATTCTAGATAATTTATGAAAAAGTTAAAAAGCAAAAGTCCCAATACCGAACTTCAATAATAATAATAAATTATTATTTATCCCCTGCCCATCTGGCTGGGTTTCCCCAGCCACTCTGGACGGCTCCCAACAGAACATTAAAAACAAGCTAAAACATCAAACATTAAAAAAAAAAAACCCTAAACATGGCTGCTTTCAGATGTCTTCTAAAAGTCAGATAGTTTATTTCCTTGACATCTGATGGGAGGGCATTCCACAGGGCTGGCGCCACCACCGAGAAGGCCCTCCTCTGTCTGGTTCCCTGTAACCTCACTTTCCGCCTGGAGGGAACCACCAGAAGGCCCACAGAGCAGGACCTGTGTCTGAGCTGAAGGATGGGGGTGGAAACGCTCCTTGGGAGAATATACTTTCTAAATCCCTCCATCAGAAGAACTATCCACTTATTCCTGCTCTCTGGTTCCTGTTACTTAACCTCACCTTGCCACAGTATAGCTGCTTATACCACCTAGTGTGGCCTGGTGTCAAAAGAAAGGATGCTCAGCACCTTGAATAGAAGAAGAAGAAGAAGAAGAAGAAGAAGAAGAAGAAGAAGAAGAAGAAGAAGAAGAAGAAGAGTTTGGATTTGATATCCCGCCTTTCACTCCCCTTCAGGAGTCTCAAAGCGGCTAACAATCTCCTTTCCCTTCCTCCCCCACAACAAACACTCTGTAAGGTGAGTGTTTGTCACAAAGAAGTGTGACTGGCCCAAGGTCACCCAGCAGCTGCATGTGGAGGAGCGGAGACGCAAACCCGGTTCCCCAGATTACGTGACTACCACTCTTAACCACTACACCACACTGGCAGAAAGGGGAGGTTCCGTAGGTATTACCTGTAAAACTGAAGAAAGTTTGTGATCCCATGACTGCAAATAAAAAGAGAAAAATGACAGATTATAAAATACAAAAGTTCATTAAAAAACAGCAGTCTGCGAATAATAATAAAAAAGCAACCCTAAATTGTCTTAAGCGAAATTGCTGTAATTTTGCAACTTGCTCTGTGATTATTATTTTTTCTAATAGAAAATGGAGCTCTCCAGTAAAATGATCAACAGAAGCTCTGATGATTGACCTGGGAAGGACTCTGTGAGGGTTTATGTCATAGTTTCCTTAGCCCCCCGGTAAAAACTGTGATTAAGTAGTGCACGTAAAAGTGACTCCACCTGTTCATTATTACAAGGACAGTATCTATTATTTAAAGGAGCTTTATTACATCTGTGCTCTAAAAGCTTTGAGGGCACACCAAGAAAGAAAGCTCTTAGGAGTAGGTAACCTGTTTAAACCTGTTTAAATAGAATTAAGACTTGGAAAACTCAGATATGCAATGTTGGGAGAGGACATAACAACGCTCCTGTGCTGTGCGGCTCAGTGGTACAGCATCTGCTTTGCATGCAGAAGGTCCCTGATACAATTCCTGGCAACTTCAGGTAGGTTTGGGGATATCCCCTGTCCCCGAAGAGACTGCTACCAGTCAGAGAAGACAACACTGAGCTATGAAGGAAATGTGTCTGACTTGGTCTGCTTCCTGCATCTCAATACAGCTTTTATAGGTTGGCCTCTGTTAGTCTCTGTTTAGCAATATGCTTGACTTGCTCACAGCACGCCGGTGGTGTTGTGGGTTAAACCACAGAGCCTAGGACTTGCCGATCAGAAGGTTGCCGGTTCGAATCCCCAAGACGGGGTGAGCTCCCATTGCTCAGTCCCTGCTCCTGCCAACCTAGCAGTCTGAAAGCACGTCAAAGTGCAAGTAGATAAATAGGTACCACTCCAATGGGAAGGTAAACGTGTTTCTGTGTGCTGCTCTGGTTCGCCAGAAGCGGCTTAGTCATGCTGGCCACATGACCCGGAAGCTGTACGCCAGCTCCCTTGGCCAATAAAGCGAGATGAGCGCCGCAACCCCAGAGTCGGCCACGTCTGGACCTAATGGTCAGGGGTCCCTTTACCTTTACTAGGGCCCCTAGGCAGTCGAAATCTCAGGTGGGCCTCTCTCCTAACACGGTTTTTATTTTACCAGCCAACAATTTTAATAAACCAATTCTATTACACAAAACAAACAAAACAATATTATTTTGATTTGTTCTTGAGGGCCCCCCCCCAAAGGTGTGGGGCCCATAGGCCAATGCCTACTCTGCCTATTTGGTAATCTGGCCCTGCTCTCTTCGCATCTGGGCTCCCTGCACCAAACAAATCCCATTCCTGGAGCCTCAGGGAGTCCTGGCCACCTTTTCCATCACCCCCCTCGAGGGCCATCACACCAACTATTTAGGTCTTTCCCACTATTTATAGCAAAAAAAACCCTCCCCACCTCTTCCTTCAATGGAGCTTCAGACTTGCCCCAGACTGGCCTTCCTCTCCCCCCCCCCAATAATTTCTTCTTCTTTTTAAGGGAGGGGGGGAGAGAAAAGCAACCTGCCAAGCTCAGGCGTTTGGCTGTGTCTTCCCTGCCCCCCCCTTCCTCCTTGGTGCAGCTTTCTAGTGAGAGAGAGAGAGACCCATGGAACTTTATTTAAAAGGAAGAAGAAGAAGCAAGCCCATAGAGGGCCGACACAATGGGGGTTTTATTCAAATTTGTTTAGAGTTGAACGGATTTGCATGGAAAATGTGTGAGAAAAGACGGCGCCAATGACCTCATCCCCAGCTGCTATTAACGTTCAATTATACGCTGAATAGAAGGCACTGGGAGAACAGACTTGGACGTGCAGAGAATCCAGGTTGGGACGGGAAAGTGTGAGAAACTGCTCCTGCTAACCCCCCTACCCACCCCTTTCTCCTCTCTCCCCTTCTGCAGCGCCCCTCTCCCTCCTCTGGAGGAATGCAGGGAGGGGCGCGGAGCCCAGAGCAATCCAGAGCTGGCTGCTCCCCCCACCCCCAAAAACCCCCAGTTATGTTGTGCTCAGGGGGTGGGGAGCGGAGGAAGGTGCTGTCTAAGTGCCCTTCTTCTTTTCCCCCTCCCAGATCTTAAAACAAATCTGAAAAAGTTGGCCTGAAGAGGGTTTTCTGCATCACTGGACTGTCTACTCCCCGCAAGACTTTTAAATAAAGACCCCTTCCCAACACACACACACACACACACACACACACACATATCGATGCCTTGAAAACATGCCCCAAAAACGCACCTACTAGGAAGTAAACCCCGCTGACCACAATAAGATCAACTTCCGAGGAAATGATTCAGGGAGTGCCAACTTGAATAAAATATTTTTTAGGGGGGCAGTAAGTTCTGCCCTGCATAATCAATCACATGATATGGCGGGCATACACAATTTGAATGACAATGTCTATCAACTTTTTGGGAGACCCTCAAATAATTTATGTGGGGGGCAAAGGGACTTCGGCCCCTAGGAGTTGGCTCCTAGGAAAAGGTTAGTCGTCCACTGTGTAAACACTGTCGTCAGGAGGAAGTCCCACTGAAATCAGCAGGATTTACTTCCGTGTAAATGATGCATAATAAGCTTCAAGTTGCACAGGTGCCAAGGCACGCTCACCTGGAAGGGAGACACACCCCCCCTTCTTCCACTTGAATGGGCGGGGTCTTCTTTCTTAGTAAGGATGCTTAGGATCCGGCTGCAAAACTGGGCTGCTAAGCGCGTCTACTTGGGAGTAAGCGTCACTAGATTGCCTGGCGGGTAAAACGTGCACGGGCCGTAGATTTTGATTCTCTCTCTAGGTCTCTCCCCCCCACCTCCCCACGCCACCAATTCTCCCCAACTTTGTAACAGACAGATTTTTTTAAAATCTTGCAATCCGGGGAAGAAGAAATGTAAGGTGAAGTCAGCTCTCCAAAATAGAATTGTGAAGCAGAGCTGTTGTGGGTGTTAACAGGATGCGACAAGCGCTTGATCCGGACTCTTTGCGCCTCTAGTCGATTGCGCCACATTTTATTCGGAGAGGAGGGACGGTTTCTAATGCATCTCCCCACCTTACTCAAAAAATAACATATACGAAGGCACGCATTGATTAAAAGGAAAAAGCCCATTCCTTTTGCAACAGGACATAAAATTAAAATTTCAAAATTTGGGGGACAACCTCTAAGATGAGCATGCAAGTGCGGGGGGTGGGGGTGGGTCACCAAGAAAAGCGTGTCAAAGACGTTGCACTAAGATTTATTTCCCAGGTACCTTTTCTTGCCTTCACCCACATTTTGTGAGGGGTGGGAAATGTTCTCCCGAGGAGGGCAAGAATAAATTATTAGAGCAACGGCTGGGTGAGAAAAGGCTGGTTTGATTGTATCTGTGAAGTGGGGGGCGAATAAAAGAAGGAGGGGTTTAATTGCATCAAGTCTGGGGTCGCACAATAATTATGCACCCCCTCAATTAACTGTGCTTTAAAGGGGAAGACACGCTCCCTCTCTTTCACACACACACAAATCCAAAACGGGTGCAAAGTTTGCGCGCCCCTTCCCTCAATTAACGTTGCTTTGGGAAAACAGACATTGCGCCCCCCCCCCAGCAAATCTGATTTTGCATTCCACGTAGGAACTTCGGGGGCTAGGGGGGAAAAACAGCAGCCCCCCCTCAAACCCCTCTTCCCAGACCCAGACAGGCCGCCCCGAGGTGCCCCTCTACAAGTTCTCAGGCTGTCTCAACCTCAGACAAAGTCCCCGACTCCGAAGTTCAAGTTCAGTCGACGGGACGGGCGCTTGGCCGCGGAGCTCTCCATTCCTTTCCAGGCCCGGGTCTTTTGTTCCTCTTCTGACAATCGCTCTTTATCCAGCCCTAACAACACCCTCCCCCGTTCCCCTCCCCTCCCGTCCCGTCCCCGCTTTCTTTAACTTGGCACCGTTTAGCTGCCTGGTCTGCAAAAAACTTCACAGCTCCGGTTTGTTGGTTCCCTAAGCACTCCAATTACCCCCTTTTCTCTTTCCTCACATATATGTATATCTGTATATATGCCCCGCGAGTGTCTCTCTCCACACTCAAAGGCTGTGCAGGGTAGAGATAGCCGGAGACAGGCTTCCTTCTTGCCCAAAATCCTTAAGAAGGAAGGTGGGCTATGTGTGTCTGTTTTGGCGAGGGCGGGGGGAAGATCCAAAGAGAGTTTCCTTTCCAAGTTTTTAAAGAATATTATTTTTTTAAAGGGCTTTCCGAAGCACGAGTTGAAGTATCTGCCCTTTTAAAAAGCCCCAGAGAGAGAGAGAGAGAGATCAGTTTGGGGGTTCATCCGAGACAGAGCTCTGGAGAAATTGCATTCAGGTAAGCAGGGGGAAATCCCATTATTCTTCTTCTTATTAATCATATTTCACTGTCCATTACCCTTTGAAGGTTTTGCTCTTTTAACAGGCCCTCATCTCCCCAATATGACCGCAGACTGAAGCTGAAATACCAAAGTCACTCTGTTTTGCTGGGTCGAGGCAGTTGTTTTGTTCAAGAGGGTCATGTTTTTTGACCCTGGGCAGCATCTCAGGAGAGGCAGGTTGATGCTCTGGTCTGTGAAGGGTCTTTGGGACACAATGAGGACTGCTGCCATTAAAACAACAAACCTACCCCCCATCAGGCTCTCCTGCTTGACGGAGGCCCTCAGTTTCACTGTCCCAGCCCTGGGTGTTGTGAGGAGTGGGTGGGCTCCTGTTGCTTTAAGGGTGAAAGGAAGGTCAAGAGAAGGTCAGGCTGTAATAAGTGAAGGCATGCATTTGTGGCATACGTTAGGGCCCAAGAGGTGTGTGTGGAGGGCTGGACTAAATGGACCTGGTTGTACCTGTCTATATAGGAATGTCTTGTTTCTTTATTTCTTAAAATCTACTCCTGTTAATAAATACCATTGGGGAAACTTTCAAAACTTTCCCCTCTTTTGGGGATGACTTCATACACACAGCCCTCTTCTCTCACCTAAAAGCAGCAGGCCAGTTATAAGATATGATTCTCTCTTTTCTATCTTGAAGACAGTAGGCTCCAGAAATATGATGGAACCAGAAAGAGAGTGGGGAACCAACTAGCTATGTCTCCCAAGCATGAAATCAGGAGATATGAATGGCAAGAGGAAGAAGGTTAGAAGTCACCTGGTGGATTTCTCTTCCTTCTCTAGTGATGAGGAAGCTGTGGCTCTCCAGACATTGCTAGACTAGAAATCCCATTATCCTTTATTTTTGGCAAAGCTGGTTTGACAGTGACAGTGACAGGAGTTATAGTCTGCAGGGACACAGATTTCCCATCTCTCTCTCCCCCCCCCCAATTTTATTTTTAAAATGTGACATAATGGTTGTGCTGACCAGCTATGGCCAGTGAAATGAAGCTTCCAGGAACTGTAGGAATTAAATGAAAGTTATAAGAGGGAGTCTTTCAATAACTACGTTTTCTCTGTTCCAAGCAATAGATGTTCTGTATGGGAATAGAACTATATCCAAGAAGCATTCTGCTTCCCCTGCAGTGTTCACTGCTTGCTCAATTGATTGGTTCAATTAATGCCACAGATATTGTCAGCTGTGTGCATTTAGCTGCTGTTGCACTGCATCTTAGGTTTCATGACCTTAAAACTCTGCATTTTTTAGTCAGAATGAGTCAAAGGTAAATTCAGGTGAATTTATTTAACAAAGGTCCTTTTGGCGCACAGAAAGGTAATATTGCAGAATTGGATGATTTGGGGTTGATTTGAAAAACTAAAACACTACCAGGACCCTATATATTTAAAAACAACAACCCAAAATTTAAAAATGCAATCCTATATTGCACATTTGTCTGGGACAAAGTCCAATTGATTGCAATGGGGCTTTCTTCTGAGTAGATACAAACAGAAGTTACTCTCTGGTAAGTGTATACAGTGGTACCTCGGGTTACATATGCTTCAGGTTACATATGCTTCAGGTTACAGACTCCGCCAACCCAGAAATAGTACCTCGGGTTAAGAACTTTGCTTCAGGATGAGAACAGAAATCGTGCAGCGGTGATGCAGCAGGAGGCCCCATTAGCTAAAGTGGTGCTTCAGGTTAAGAACAGTTTCAGGTTAAGAACAGACCTCCAGAATGAATTAAGTTCTTAACCCGAGGTACCACTGTATAAGATTGCAGCCTAAATGGACTTCACTCCAAAGATGGCTGGATGCTGTGATTCCATATATCTTTTTGTTTTACTTCAAAAATGAAATATAATCCAATGTTTTCCTCTATAGCTGGTTCATCCACCAACCCCTCAGACACTGTGGTTGTTATTAGTGTATACCTGGACTCACATGTGCGCATCCAGTTCTCATGTATGTCCATATGCACACTGCTGAGAGTTTTAGGATCTTTTGCTGGAGTGCTTGCCTTGTCTATGAGTATGCTTTTTACCTCAACTCTCAGCTTACAGGACTCTTTCACAGATAGAAATAAAGAAAGCTTGGTTTATTCCATGAAATTAAAAGTAAATAGGCAGCAACTCCTACAACACACACACACACATCTAGATCTGAAGAGTGAAAGATTCCCCAGCTATTTAAAAGAACCCTACAGCAGAACTTTCCAAACTGTGTGTTGTGTTAGTGTATCGGCTGCAGGGTGTAGGTGTGTGGGGCGAACGCTCCCCACGCTCCTCCCAGGGCAGGAGAGGGGTTAATGTAACCTCCTGTTTGCTAGTAAAACTGAATTGCTCTGTTGGGAAATGATGCATGTCTCAAAAGCGTGTCACCAACATGAGAAGTTTGGAAAGCTCTGCCCTACAGAAATGCAGTGGCGTAGCGTGGGGGGTGCAGGGGGGGCCGGCCGCACCGGGCGCAACATCTGGGGGGGGGGGCGCGCTCGCACTCGCAGCTCTCTGAGTGCTAAAATCCACGGGTTAGGGGGCGCAAATTACTTGCCTTGCCCCGGGTGCTGACAACCCACACTACGCCACTGCAGAAATGTAGGCATGGCAATGTTGCCATAAACCCACACTAGAAGTGGAGAGTTTGGGGGGGAGGAGAGGGAAGAGAAAGGAAAGTATACCTGTTCTTCAAGTGAGGCAGAAAGCTGAGTCCTGAGGTGTGCTGGCTATGTGTCCTGTTGGAGCTAGACAAGGTAGCTACTGGAATGTTTGGGGTTTTAATAATATTCTTAGCAAATGCCTCCTAGCAGGGAAGGGAGGGGCTTTGAAATGAGCAATTTCCATCTCTCCCCCCCCCCCCAGTTTCTGCCCATTTCTCACCTGGCCATCCTGCTTGCTTCTCACTGTGCGTGTGCTTAACAAAAGAGTATAAGACTTGTAGTAGTGAACCTAGACATCTCTTTGCCTGCTATCTGCCTTCAAATCACCTTACCATTGTGTGGATGGCTGCCATTGAGGAGCTGAATTTACCTAGCAACTTAATTTGCATGTGCAAACCTTTTGGTGACCTTTAGGGATGCGGGTGGTGCTGTGGGTTAAACCACACAGCCTAGGACTTGCCAAACAGAAGGTCGCAGGTTCGAATCCCTGTGACGGGGTGAGCTCCTATTGCTGGGTCCCAGCTCCTGCCAACCTAGCAGTTCAAAAGCATGTCAAAGTGCAAGTAGATGAATAGGTACCACTCCAGCGGGAAGGTAAACGGCGTTTCTGTGTGCTGCTCTGGTTTGCCAGAAGCAGCTTAGTCATGCTGGCCACATGACCCAGAAGCTGTACGCCAGCTCCCTCGGCCAGTAAAGTGAGACGAGCGCCACAACCCCAGAGTCAATCACGACTGGACCTAATTGGTCAGGGGTCCCTTTACCTTTAACCTTTAGGTGAGGTGTGAGTGAACTCAGGATATGCCTTTCAGGAGGCGAGGTTGGAATCAGGGTTCTATCAGGGTCACCAAAGTTCACCATGGAGGGTCTCCTGTCATATTAGAGCAGGGTGGTCCTCTAGGCTTATTTTGGTGGCCCCCACAGCCCCCACTGGGCTTTGAAAAGGAGGTCTGAGGGCTCTGACAGGGTCCTACAGTTCTACTGCCTCTTTCTCAAAGCCTAGTTAGCACTTTCTCAACTTTGGGAAGGAAGTAGGAGGACATTGGGATCTTGCCAGAGTCTTGTGTCTCCTTCCCGAAAGCTCAAGGCCTCAGTTTGGGAAGGCAGTGCAAGGGCTGGGGAGCATCAAATTTTGGGCTCACCCCCCCCCGTGCATGTGACCAGGCAGTGTGTGGCCCATGAGTTCCATGCTTAAGTACAGTGGTGCCTCGCAAGACGAAATTAATTCATTCTGCGAGTCTTTTCGTCTTGTGCATTTTTCCCATAGGAATGCATTGATGGTTTTAAGAAAAAGGCGCAAGACGTTTTCGTCTTGCGAAGCAAGCCCATAGGGAAATTCATCTTGCGAAGCAACTCAAAAAACAAAAAACTCTTTCGTCTTGAGAGTTTTTCCTCTTGCGAGGCATTTGTCTTACGAGGTACCACTGTACTCTTGCAGCCCACTTGGTATGAAAAGTTGGACCACCCTGTATTAGAGTTATGCCAACCTTATTTTTAATGGTGTGATATACAGTGTTAAAACATGGAGATGAGTTCAGATTCACACTCCCATTCACAGGGGCTCTAATTTACCTTAAAAAAAAATGCCAAAATAAATCTTTCTTTTTTTAAATAAATTTTTTATTAAGACTTTAAACAAAACATATTATCTTAAAACACATCATCCTTAATTCCCCCCCATTTCCCCCTCCCTCCCATAAAACAACCCCCACTCCCCACCCCCCTGACTTCCCTCAGTTCCAATCTCTGGTTTCTCTATGAATGCTATTCTCTGCATGTTACAAATTTCTATAGATCCTTGATTTGTCTAGTTTTTTTGTTATCAATAAAAAGTTTGTGATTGTTTATTCAAAACCTGCCAAGGAGTCCAATTCACTTTGTTGCGTCTTTAAGTACTTTGTAAAAGGTTCCCATTCATCTTTAAAGTCACAGTTATCCTCGTCCCGTAGTTTATGTGTCAAATTTGCCAATTCTGCATAGTCCATCAGTTTTTCTTGCCATACTTCTTTTGTCGGAGTTTCCCCAGTCTTCCATCCTTGTGCTATTAAGTCTCTCACCGCCGTTGTCACATACACGAAGTTGTTTTTCACAGAATAAATCTCTTTCAACCCCCAGCACTACCTGACAACTTAGTCAATAGCCAGGGATAATGGTAGTTGTCATCCAACAGCATCTGGGGACCAAATATTGCTACTAGGCAAAATGGGTGGTTGGGTGTGTGTATTGCCAACTTGCCCATCATCTCAAGCAGGAAAATGTTTTAGTCCACTGCTTTTTGAAGGTGTTGCATGTAGGGATGTGTATAGATGATAGGAGATGATATATTTAATAGATATTTTACTTCCTTCCTCCCATTTGTCAGTTCAGCAGAGTGCATCCCTTTGCAGCTTAAAAGGAAGCTTAGGTAGGCTAGTTTTAGCCTTCAGGCTGGATTCTCATGGTATTTCCCCCTTTTCTGTCCCTTAAAACAATAATCACACAAACACTCTTGTAAAGGGTAAAAGCAAAATTTATTCACTCAGAGTTCCTGTTGCAGAATAACAGATACAGCAGCTTTGTTCAAAATGGTTTAAAATGGTAATTTAGTTTCAAAGACATGCTTAAGTCTAGCTCAAGATGGAGCAATGGAGCTCAGACATGCAGATTGTTCTCACATTTCTGGCTTGGTGATGAGTTGAAGAGTAAGAGTGAAGAGATGCAAAAGAGCATAGGGGAAGTGCCTAGCCAGGTGAGGAGATTAAATAAGGCTACACCCTCTCCTTGTCAGGGCAGAGTCTCTCTCAGAGTTGTCTCTAACAAATTTACTGTAAGCTTCAGCTCCTATCACGTGCCTATCTATCAAACATGCATCCTTGGTGTGACTGCATTGTCAATATCCCACATTGCAGACCAAGCTGCAATAGCTTGCTTGTTTTCAAACCTGGTTTCTGAATTGCGCAATGTTGGCTAACAACGTGTTTGTTCTGATATCCATTGTAAGTTGACCTACAAACATACAGCAATTGGAATATATATGGCAGCCATTTGGAATTTCGAGAGCAAAATGGTACCATTTAATGGGCACCAGATGACTCATTTACTCATGAAGGATGTCATCATGTGAGGCTGCCCTAGCCAAATGATGTACAGGGTGAGCCTTTGTTTGTGTACCCACCTGAGATGGTAGTGATGGAGGAGCAGGAGGAGGAAATAATCTAGGGAAAATATTAATACCTACAGAAAAATACAGTACATTGATTCTCTCTCTCTGTCTGTCTCTCTCTCTCACACACAATGCAAATTATATTATACTGTCACAGCCCCTGTGTATATGTGTGTATAAACAAAATGAGACTGCAATCCTAAATCTTTCAAGCAGACACTGTACTCTGTGTACCACCTTACCCACTGCCCCAATTAGCTGAGTAAAGTCTTTTGAAGCATCGGGTTGCCAGGAGGCAGAGCTGAAGCTCAGTCAAGCAATGCACCCTGGAAGAATCGAGTTTGCTGATCTACAAACAATAAACTTCTGATCAATGCAAATCCCTTCTCCACTTTCCCAAATAATCTAAATCACTATAATCTAGTAAGTCACTAGTTTCAGAGGGTCAACCTGCCCCCTTAAGGAACTTGCCTCCCCCTGCCCCAGTCTTCAAGACTGCTGTGTTAGGATGCAACTCAGCTTGCACTGCAGGCCGATGTGTCTGCATGGGAAAGGAGTAGACAGAGTTAGGATAGGAATCTTCCAGGCTTCCTAGACTGTCCTTTACCTGTGCTGACCTTCCTTCAGGCTAAACCAGGGGTCAGCAACCCTTTTCAGCCCTGAGCTGGTCCACCATCCCTCAGACCATGTGGTGGGCCGGACTATATTTGGGGGGGAATGAATGAATTCCTATGCCCCACAAATAACCCAGAGATGCATTTTAAATAAAAGGACACATTCTACTCATGTAAAAACACGCAGATTCCCAGACCATCCGTGGGCCAGATTGAGAAGGCAATTGGGCCGCACCCGGCCCCCGGGCCTTAGGTTGCCTACCCCTGGGCTAAACTAATATTATCAAACTACACAGGCCCCATCAATGTTTGTTGCAGTGGCACAAATAACTGGTTTTCCTGAAATAAGGCTTTTTCTTTTCTTTTTAAAAGTGACCTGAAACCAGGTCATCAACCTTGGGTCACCAAATGTTGTTGGACTACATCTCCCATAATCCCTTACCATTGTCTAAACTGGCTAGGCATGATGGAAATTGCAGTCCAACACCATCTGCAGACTCAGTCTGAGGGAAGCTCTGAGGCTCTTGGGATTCCAGGGATACAAGGAGATGGTAGCTGCTGAAACATCTTCAGGACAATGTAGCAATGCCTACATCCAAGTCTTTCGCCTGATTTCACTGAGCCAGTGTGGTGTAGTGGTTAAGAGTGGTAGTCTCCTAATCTGGGGAACCGGGTTCGCTTCCCTGCTCCTCCACATGCAGCTGCTGGGTGACCTTGGGCCAGTCACACTTCTTTGAAGTCTCTCAGCCCCACTCACCTCACACAGTGTTTGTTGTGGGGGAGGAAGGGAAAGGAGAATATTAGCCGCTTTGAGACTCCCTAGGGTAGTGATAAAGTGGGATATCAAATCCAAACTCTTCTTCTTCTTCTTCTGAGTATGGAATAGACACTAGTGTAACTATGGTGAAGTGATCAAGGTCATAACCCAAACATGGGCACAAAATAGGCATCAAAGTTCATGGCCAACATCAGCAATTATTATTATTGACAGTATATGCATCAGCAGCTGTCTGAACTTCTGAAATGATGCAAATGGACAGAGGATTAAATCTGTAAATTTAAATTTAAATCTATCCTATGTGTGTGGAAGAAACCTGAAAGTAAACAGGCTATGAAGGCCTTTTAGCAGAGTAAAAACAGTTAGGCACTTTTGCAGGAATTAGGCCAATTCCACCTTTTATCCCTGTTTCTTTGTGGCCTGCTGACCCTCTTTGTCCCCATTGCTAAGAATGAACCACATGTTTTAGTTAAAACAAAAAGGTTTACTGACATTTCAATGCAGGTAGCAAATATGTCAAAGTATTATGCAAGTAAAAATACTTCTTAGCTACAAAATACAAAGTTAGTTTCCAAAATGGAGTATTGGCTCTGGGTAGAGCCCAGGCTTACACTGCTGGCTTGAAAGGAAGAGAGAGACTGAGACAAGGAGGAAGAAGAGAAGATCAAGATTCTTTGTCCTATTTCCTGCCACAGGAAGTAGGGAATATAACATCACACAAACCTGTCTTCTCTAGGAATAAGGAACTCTGTGAGCCTTCATATGCTTCATTTTGACTGCAATTTTTGGCAAGTTAGTCCCCTCCATCTATTTCAATGTTCATAGCCACAGTCTTCTGCTGCATGGTCTTGCTTTTCAAGCTCCTTCTCCTTTGTTTTAACTGCTATTGGGAGTTGCTTCTTCATTTGCCTGTAAGTTGCATCTTGCTTTGTTTGTTTAAGTAGTACTTTTATCTTCCTTTGTCCTGTTTCATTTTTGTGTAGTCTGCCTTCTGTGTTTTTGTTGAAAGGCGGTGTATATTTGAGAAAGGAAAAGTCAAGGCTAATATGCTACTTTACTAGATGTGAGGTGTTTGTTATTATACAGTTGTACCTCAAACTTAATCCGTTCCTGGAGTCTGTTCAACTCCTGAAACCATTCGAAAACCAAGGTGTGGCTCCCGATTAGCTGCAGGAGCTTCCTGCACTCAATCAGAAGCTGTGTTGGACGTTTGGCTTCCGAAAAAAGTTCACAAACTGGAACACTTACTTCTGGGTTTGCGAAGTTCAGGAGCCGATTTGCTTAGGAGCCAAGCCATTTGAGTACCAAGGTACCACTGTATATGAGAAGGGCCCTTAAAAGTAGAACATCCTACCCACCTGCTGTCTTAAGTGGTACAATCCGGAATGTAACCATCTCATTCTGCTTAAGGCTGATATATATCAGCTTTTAAGGTCTGTTGACATCTATTTGCAACCCAGTAAAAACATGGGTGGTGCTGTGGACTAAACCACAGAGCCTAGGGTATGCCAATCAGAAGGTCAGTGGTTCGAATCCCCACGATGGGGTGAGCTCCCGTTGCTCGGTCCTTGCTCCTGCCAACCTAGCAGGTCGAAAACGCATCAAAGTGCAAGTAGATGAATAGGTACCACTCCAGCGGGAAGGTAAATGGCATTTCCATGCACTGCTCTGGTTTGCCAGAAGCAGCATAGTCATGCTGGCCACATGACCCAGAAGCTTGCCACCTTGAGCTCCTTGGAGCAAAGGAGAGATACAAATGTAACAAATAAGATTAAGAAATACCCGTGTCTTTTCAAAGACCACCATTCCTAGAACTTAAGGAAAAGCGAAGTATTAAATGTTAAATATTTCCTACATACCTCTACTTTCAAAAGTAAAGCAACTCTTTGTGCTGGTACTACGTCCTATAAGGAACCAATGTGTGCTTATCTACAACCAGTCCCAAAGATTTAAGCATACCGTAACCGTGATTAGCTATGCACACACATATTTAGAGACGTTCTATTATAAACTCATACCGCATGTACAGGAATAAATGCGCACCCCCGTTTGCAGTGCAGATGGGAGAGAATGTTCACACCGAATTGACCCAGTAGGGCTGAGATGACAAGCGAGTATTTCCACCTTCAGGGGTGGGTTCTAATAAACAGCACAGTCATCCTGCACCCGAGAGGTTTGCAGGCAAGGCGGTCTCATGGCGTGCAGAAAATGCATATTTTGCAATACTTCCGGATCTTTGGGAAGGAGCGAGAGAGGCCTTTCTTGTGTAGATTGAGACTTCATTCTAAGACGACCAGTCCCAGTGAGGGAAAAACCAGGATCGTTGCAGCTTCTAGCATGGACGTAGCGGGGGGGCAGGGAGGGGCGCTGCCCCCTAAATCAATAAAAATACATAGCAAACTGAGGTTCTGCGCCCCACTAACAAAAGGCTGGCCCCCGTAACAAAAATCCTGGCTATTCTCATGGTTTCTAGTCCCTTATGATCCTCGCTTCACTCTCTTATCTTCCTTCGCTTCCTTCTCGTTCCCCTCCCGGCTGTCTCGTCTAACCCAGGCAGAGGTCAGCTCCATGGGCGTAGCCATGGGTGAGGACAGCCCTCACCGCAACAAAAATTCTGGCTACGACCATGGTCAGCTCCATTTATTTAAATGGGACCCATGTTAACCCCATCCTTCGCTTTCCCATTGAAATCAGTGGGACGGCTGCTGCGCTAGCTGACGCGTGTTACTTACTCGGAGGTAGATCTCACGGAATGCAGCGAAAGCACGTGTGTTTAGGATGCACCAAACCCTTTGACGCGTAAACGTGCAGAACTTTGGCTACAGATTGTATACTCCTAGAAGGCAGGGACCTGCGCAGGTTTGTTTTGCTAATTTAGTGCAATTGAAGTCAAATGGACCTTGTATTTGTATATCGGTGTAAGTTTACGATTATAATTTAATCATCATCATCTACACCGATATATTTGGAACACCATGATGAAATGCTAAACGGTGGTATCACCCTTGTTCTGGTGGGATATCATACTCACAATTTCCCTTAAAAAATGAAACTATTATTCCTCTGTGCCTTACAATCTGGATTTTCTGCGAGCAAACGGCTAGACTAGAGTGATCATTTAAAGAAGTCCAAATCTCAAAGGGAGATTATATCGTGTAAATGGGTAGCCCAAATCTGCTATCCAGTTAAAACGAAATTTCACGAGATTTTTAATTTTTTTTAATCCGATCCCCATTGACTTTATATGAACCCCTAGAACTCAAATACCAAATTAATTCCATTTGGGCGCACATTTAATTGACTCACTCCAGAGACTGGAAATACTGAGGCACAGGGAGATCCCCAATTCATTTCAGAAGGAATTATAAATGACTCCCAGTAAATTATTGGTGCTAGATGACCACTTTGCAGCTGGTAGAAGAAAGAGAAAGAGTTGTGTGTTGGAAGATCTTCTTGGCGGACTAAAATGTTTTTTGCTTTTTAAATTTATAACAGAAAAGCGGGAGGGGATACGGAATGGGGTCTGGAGAGGGGATTTTTCTTAGTCTGTAACCGAGGAGGGGTTGTCAAGCTAATGAAACTGACTTTCAGGAGAACCAACGCAGAGAAAGACTTATTCACACAAGAAATGCTCGAATGACGAGGGCGGGAGAGGAAGACTTCGGCTCCCTTACCTTTTGTTGCCCGCCGCCCCCCTCCAAAGTTACTGTATTTACGATTGATAAAGGATAAAAAGTTGGTTTATAGTCAGGAAGGGCTTTTGCATTTCCTTAAGGGGCCCAGCCCCACTATTCCCCGCCCCAATAATTAGGTCACTGCACTCAATGTGCCGACTGCCAACTCACGTATTCCAGGCAGGCCTTTATGGGAGGCGAATTGGCTTGGCAGGATTTTGATAATTGTTCGTCTTGTTACTGATTTGGCTGTTTTTATTTATTTATTTAAATCGCTTTTATTGCTCTTTGGTTTTAACTGAAATCATTGAAGCCCGCCGTAGTATGTATGTGTGTATGTATAAATGAATGAATGAATGTATAAGCAAGCAAGTACCTAAGTAAGTAAAATGATAGGCAATGGAACTGCCTGCCACAAGAAGTGGGGATGGTCCCTGACTTGAAGTCCGGCTGCTTATGACGTAGGAGAGGTAGGAGATTTCGCGCATGGGCAGAAGGTTGAACTAGAAGACGATCTTTGAGGGAACCCTTCCAGCTCTGTTTCTGAAAGGTCTTCTTGTTTTTGCACGACAGCTAAATGGAGCTTCCATTGTCGGAGGCACTGTATCAGATGCTAGAGACCAACGCGGGGAGCCCTATTGCCTTCATGGCAACGGACTGCTGTTGCGAGCAGGAGGCTAGACTTAGGTGGACTTTGGATCTGATTATTCCGCAGGGCTCTTCTGGCGCGTTTCTGTCCTTAAGAATTTCCATGACACAGTGATTTTATACTCCTCTTGTAAAGGCAGACTGGGACTCCATGCTCAAACAACCTAAGCACCACAGTTTGTTTTCTTTGGTTTTGAAGATGGTAGTGCCTTAAGTCAGAGGCTAGTAAAGATGGATAGACATTGATGCGCAGGTGTGCCAACTTGAATAAAATATTTGGGGTGGGTGGGGGTGGCAGGTAAGTCCCGCCTCGCACAATCGATCACATGACGTGGTCACGCACACTATTTGAATGGCAACGCCCTGCCCATCGACTTTTTTTTGGGGGGGGGCTCAAATATTTTATTGGGGGGCCGAAGCCCCTATGCGTTGGCTCCTATGCTGATGCGTCTAAACCCTTTCACTTGATTGATTACGAAGGTTGGGAAGAAAGGATTTCTTTTAAAATATTTTTTAAAAATCCGAACCCGCAACACTGTTCCAATGTTCCACTCTAGCGTCTGTGCTGTGATGGACAGTATACCCACGACCGGATCGTTTATCGGCTGGACTCGAGGAGTGAAACTAAAGCACGCACACGTGCGACTCCTAGATCTCCCGCGGTGAAGTTAGATTTAGAACAACCGGCGTTGGGTTAGATCAAGACGCGCTTTGCATTCCAAACAGTAGCACGGACGGACGGAGAATCCTAACAGCGTTTCAAGCAAAAGGAACGATGGTTTGTTAAAAGCCAAACTCCGCAGAGCCGCCAATCCGCAGGCTGTCTGTCTGCCACCAGCTGTTCCCCCTAAGTTCACGTTTGTCGTGGGAAAGTTTTGAACTAGGCCTTAGAAGAGACTCGCTTATAGAAGCAAGTGTGTGGCATAATTGCGATTGAATATAAATGTGAAAGTGTGTACGTGCGCCTATGTCTGCGTTGCAGCAGCTGCAGATCTCCAAGGCTGATAGCCAGCAAAGTCTTCGTAGACCCATTGAAATTAATGGACTTAAGCAAGTAGGTGTCTGATCTGAGTATGACTAGCACTGAATATCATCCCTCGTCCCTTTCTGTGTCACGGGCCTGGTGTGGTGACACTCTTAGGTTGCAATCCTATACACGTCTAGGAGTAAGCGTCACTGAAAACAATGACACTTGGGTCTGAGTAGACCTGCAAAGGGTTGTTATGGAGAGGAAAATGTGTCTGTGTCAGAGAAAAGAGGGATTATCCGACTGGATTCTCAAGAAAGGTACATGGAAGATGGAAATCCACATTCTAACTTGATCCTGTTTCCCATCTTCCTAATGATTGGATCCCCTGCAGTTAGAGGTTTTAGAAAAGGTGTAAAAGGTACTGAATATGCCACGCTGGTACTGGCAGTTAATACTTTCATTTAGTTTAATGGCCCACCAAAACCGAATCAAAAAAGGGAAAAAAAATATCGGACACTTCGTACGCACAGAGAGAGTTTCTGAAATGTTTTTGCAGCGTTGGCTGCTATGATATGGCACCCCCTCCCAACATAACAATTTGAAAAACAGTTCAGATTCCTTCTTTACACAAAAGTCCACTTCTGGAAATAAAGTGGTGGTGCTTGTCTCAGTGGAGCACAGGGGTCGGTATTCTTTCATAGAGGGTCATCACTGATCTAGAGTGACTGTGGACTTGGATTTTAAAAAAATACATATGCAGAAGTACTTCTTCATTCAAACCGTGGGTTATGGAAGGGAAAGAGAATGGCTTACCTTGGAAGTTTCTGTTTGATTTTAAGGGATTGGACACATTCATGAAACATAGAGCTATCAATGGCGATGGGCGAAGACTGACTGAATTGGTATCCAAATGAGCCTTGGTATGCAAATGAGATAGAGTATCTGTTTTCATGCTTGTGATTTTCCAAAAGCATTTGACGGGCCAGAATGCTGTTCTCCAGATGGATCTTTAGCCTCTACACCAGGGATCTTTAGTAAACAGAGGAGATTGATCTTTTTGTCTCCCTCTTCCAACCGCTTCAGAGTAAGCATGGCGGAAAGAGCCCACTCCACAGCTGGCATGGGCAGGAATGTAACAGGCAACCCCACGTATGCACATCACATGCACATCATGGAACACACAGATGCGGAACACACATACAGAAAGACTGACATGGAGACACTAAACACTCCCGGGGCAGATTCCCTCTGAAGTGTTTGTGGATGTATCTACGGTAGTTCAGCAGAGGACAATAGTGATTTGCAATAGGTTAGCCCGGATGTCCCAAATAACAGTGAATAGAGCCAGTGTAGGGTAACAGTTAGAGTCTTGAGCTAAGGACCTGGGTTCAAATTCCCATGGAGCCGTGAAGCAGCCTTGGGCCAGTCACTTTCGTTCAGCCTAACCAACCTCACAGGGTTGTTATGAAGATGAAGTGTGAGGTGAGATGAAGATGCCACCTGGAGTTCTTGTAGGAAAGGCAGAATACTAATACTACTAATAATGGTTGACCTTCAGCTGATCACTACCTTAGCCTGACATTCTTCATCTGCAAAACAGGAGTATTAATTGGTTCCCCTTCATCTTTGTTCAGGTTTGTGTTGGAATACTCAGATGCCAATTTAGAGACACAGTGTATAGCTCTTGGCACAGTATATTGTTGAGTACTATGGCTCCCCGCTGTCGCTTTTTGCATCTGGTGGACCTGGGAGTTCCTAGAGGAAAGCAAAAAACAAAAAATAGATACCACGAGGCTCAGTCTGCCCAACCCTGATCTAGTCTGTGACCAGCTGTGTGTGTGTGTCTGCCTATAAAGCAATATGTTTGGTACTCTGAGTTAGGGTAGCCACAGTGAATCCCTTTGCGCATGTGTGCGGGTGCGCTATGGATGTGATAGAAGGTGTGAGAGGGAGAAAGGGAATTTCTTCTGTACACATTGCTCCTCTTACCTTCAAATGGATATGCTCTGCCTCATCTAACTTTAAAGGCAGGTAACTGAGCAAGACCTACTCTCGCCCTCTGCTGTGCCCAGTAGGGAGATATACCAGGGACCTTCTTCAGGCGGAAGAGATGCTCTGCGTGGTTTCACCGCCGTGTAGTGAAACAGAAAATCGTGTTGTCGGGTTTCCAGCAGGCTGGGGTGTATATCTTACCTTCTCCTCTCCAGATCTCCCCTCCATTGGTCTGTAACGTATTGTACTTTATTGTAGAAGCCCTGGTCCTTTGGACGTTTGAGGTTGCGACCTTATCTCTGCTTAAAGGTAAAGGGACCCCTGACCATTAGGTCCAGTCCTGACCAACTCTGGGGTTGCTGCGCTCATCTCCCTTTATTGGCCGAGGGAGCCGGCATACAGCTTCCGGGTCATGTGGCCAGCATGACAAACCTGCTTCTGACGAACCAGAGCAGTGCATGGAAACCGTTTACCTTCCCGCCGGAGCGGTACCTATTTATCTACTTGCACTTTGAAGTGCTTTCAGACTGCTAGGTTGGCAGGAGCAGGGACCGAGCAACGGGAGCTCACCCCGTCGCGGGGATTCGAACCACCGACCTTCTGATCAGCAAATCCTAGGCTCTGTGGTTTAACCCACAGCGCCATCTGCGTCCCTATCTCTGCTTACCTGACAATAAACCCCACTGAACTAGAGATGGCTTTTCCTTTGAGGAGGAAAGACGTCTAGGAACGCGCTGCTGGGTGGGTAAGCGCTGCTTCTGCTTGTTTTGAAACTTTGGGCAACGTTACTCAGAGAAGACCCATTGAAAAGGCGTGTGTGATGTGGCTGTTAGGGTGCCGGACTAGGACCTGGGAGATCAGGGTTCAAATCCCCACTCCGCCATGAAGCTCACGGAGCTAGTCATTGCTCCTTAGCCTGCCCTACCTCACAGGGCTGTTGTGGGGAAGGGGAGAACCATGTGCGGCCGCCTTGAGCTCCTTGCAGAAAAAGGTGGGATAGAAAAACAGCGAATAAACGATCAACAAAGAAGCTGTATTATACCGGCCAGACCATCTCACTCAGTATTGCCCACACTGATTGGCAGCTGCTCTCCATGATTTCAGGCAAGGGTTTCTCCCATCTGGAGACGCCAAGGATGAACCTGGGACCCTTCCGCACACAAAGCAGAGCGAGGCCCTTTCCCCTGCCAGCTCAGGTCCATTCATGCCAGTGGGTCTACTCCGAGTAAACAGGGACGGCATCTGCGCGCGTGTGCGCGCGTCAGGCCAGCTCCCGCACAGTCACCCTAATATTTTCAAAATACGTGGGTAGGATCTCCCCTCCTTCGCGTCCAGTCTGCATCTTCAGAGATCAGCTCCTGCGATCTACTCTCTAGGGAAGCCACGGGGAGCCCTTCTATTCTCTCAGGTTTGGGGGAGCGAGGAAGCACCTTCCCTAATGGGATCTTACCCATGCCCATCTTCGTCTTGATCACCTGCCAACCAGCAAAGGGGGAGGCTGAGAACAGGGGGGCGGGAGAAAGCAAAAACCAGACCAAAAAAGCCCCCCCCCCCCAACGCTCGGGGGCAGCCATTTTGTGGCAGGTGCCTCTTCCAGCAATGCCAGTCGGAGGCTGTGCTGCAGGCCAATTAGACGGCGCGTACGGCAAAGATCTGCTTGCCTTCTCTCCCTGCCCTCCCCCCCCCCCATTTCCAAGAAGGAGTTAATTCTTTCCCAGCCGCTTCTAAAGGGGGAGGGGGAAGGGGAGGGAGGCAGGCAGGGAAAGTGGGGGGAGGGGAGCCACCTTCTCCTGACTGGGCGCCCACGTTAGGAAATATATTACCTTCGCCAGCTCCACGCCGTTCTCCGGGCCGGAGAGAAACATGCAAATGAGGCAATTTGCATGCTATTAGCATGAGGCCGATAGGGGAGGGGGGTGGTCGCCGGCGCAGCAGCGGGTGGAAAGGGGAAGGGAGGGAGGAAAGAAAGAAAGGAGGAAGAGGAAGCGAAAACACACAAACACCGGCCATTAGAAACGGAGATGCAAACAGGGAATACAAAGCCCGTGTGAATGTGCGGGTCACGCGTCCTCTACAGATTCTGAATGTTGTTGTTGCTGTTATTATTATTATTATTATTATTATTATTATTATTAGCAAGGTGGTAGGGGCTTATGCCCAGCAATCAAGGCAGAAAGCAGTGGAAGAAACCGGATAAGAGCCCCCAGTCCCACCTCCTCTCAAGTAATCCATCTCCAAGAAAAAATAAAACAGGACCAAACCAAGCTGGCTCGGCAGGTGAAGAAAAGTCTTGCGAGTCAGCTAAGAGAGAGGAGCCTTGCTGAGGGAGTTGCTTGCTGAGCCAGCCTTCTTTTTCTTACCTCCGTCACATTTGTAACCCGGGGAGGCGCCCCATGGATTCTTAGAATTGTAGAGTTGGAAGGGACCCCGAGGGTCGTGAAGTCCAGCCCCTTGCAATTCAAGGATCTCAACCCGTTGCTCCAGTCCTCCGAGGTAGATCGGGAGGATAATGGTTTGGCACAAGGAGGGCGGGGAGCCCTAGTGGCTAGGGCTGGTTTCTGCTACTTTCTTCCTGGTAGGAACACGGGAAACGGCCTTACACGGAATCGGAGCCATGGACCCATTAAGTTCAGTATTGGTTACACTAACTGGCAGCCGCTTCAGGCAGGGGAGCGTCACCTCCAGCCCTGACTGGAGATATCGGGGTTCGAACCTGGGGTCTTCTGCGTGGGAGGCAGATGCTCTACGTCTGACCTACAGCCCTTCCCACATCTCGTTGTTCAGAACCATCGTTGTAGGAGACCAGCTCTCAGGCTTATTTAATAATTATGGAGGAGGGGGAGTTTTTGACATGTTGTTGTTTAGTCGTGTCTGACTCTCCGTGACCCCATGGACCAGAGCACGCCAGGCACTCCTGTCTTCCACTGCCTCCCACAGTTTGGTCAAACTCATGTTCATAGCTTCGAGTACACTGTCCAACCATCTCATCCTCTGTTGTCCCCTTCTCCTTGTGCCCTCCATCTTTCCCAGCATCAGGGTCTTTTCCAGGGAGTCTTCTCTTCTCATGAGGGAGCAAAAGTATTGGAGCCTCAGCTTCACTATCTGTCCTTCCAGTGAGCACTCAGGGCTGATTTCCTTAAGAATGGAGAGGTTTGATCTTCTTGCAGTCCATGGGACTCTCAAGAGTCTCCTCCAGCACCATAATTCAAAAGCATCAATTCTTCGACGATTAGCCTTCTTTATGGTCCAGCTCTCACTTCCATACATCAATACTGGGGAAACCATAGCTTTAACTATACGGACCTTTGTTGGCAAGGTGATGTCTCTGCTTTTTAAGATGCTGTCTAGGTTTTTGACATAGGCCCATTTTATTCCGCACCAGGGGTGCTAACGCGAATTTAATATTGGAGGGACCCAAGTAAGTAAGACCCACCCCTATAATTAATCACACGACACAGTGCACACACAACAATTTTGGGGGAGCGACGACACCCTCAAATATTTTATTGTGGGGGGCGAAGACCCCTCGGCTCCTAGGAGTTGGTTTCTATGTTCCACACCCATCTCCAGCACCTACTAAACACTCTGTATCTTCAATACAGCTATTAAAGAGGCAGTGCTCCTCGTGCAGAGGTAACTCGAACCCAGCCCCCAATTCAATTTTGAACCTTTGATGCGGGGTAGAGGCAGAGGTATCCTTCAAATGCCTCTGCACCTACGTATACACAGGCACAAAACGGGATGGGGTGTCGTTCATTTGCGTTCCGGCATCTCCTTTCAAAGTTGCATAGAAAGAGATTTGTGGGTTTTGCGCGCAGTAAAGTCAGCTTGTCACGAAGGGAAGAGAAACACTGCCTGATACTGGCAGCAAATGTATTGTGGTGGTTAGAGCATCGGCCTAGGAATGGGGTGCCCCGAGTTCAAATTTCTGCTCCGGCGTGAAGCTCACTGGATGAGCTTTGGATGATCATTACCTCTGAAACTAACCCTACTTTCAAGGTTGCTGTAAGGAGGACGCTGTCTTGAGCCCCTTGGAATTAAATATAATAATAGGAGGCATTTTCTGACGTCTTCTTTGCGTGTGTGTATGTTTTACTAACCTGGATTGTCTTTTTATATTTGTTGTTTTGATAGGTTCCCCCCCCCCTTGTTGCTTTATTGGCTTTGTAAACCTTTTTGTTGACCATTATGATCAAAAAGCGAAATAAGTCATGTAAGTCCTACTACTTACTGCTAAATAACATTCTCTCTGTTTCCCAGAATTTTAAATATGTAAGGGTCTCTTTCACAATTCCGTCTCTGAGGCAGTAATCCTAACCTTCCATACCCGAGAGTAAGGCCCACTGAATTCAACAGGACTTACTTCTGAGTAGGCATGGTTAGGCTCGCGCTGTTCGCCATTGCTTTTCTCGACATTCCTTGGTGGTACATAGCGTGCAAGCTTGCGAATTAACACAGAGTTCTTGGCCTGGAATGTTTTACCGATCTAGCGCTAAAGTAAAAGAAACTCATTTGGAGTTTTGTTAATGGTCAAGGTGCGGGCAGAGATATTTGGGAGCGCCAAAGGGGTCTCCTAATCTGTCCAAGCATTCCCTCTAAGGAGTTTGGTGCTTGCAGGTGGTTTAGAAACGGGTGCCAGCCTCGTCTGGGTCTACCCCTTCAGAGGAGAAAGACACAGACATCAATTCTACATTTGTTTCAATGTGTACCGCTTAGAACTGATAAAAGCGACCCCCTTTCACCCAACACACACCACATCATCACCACGATGCCCCATAATCTCCATTAAAAAATCATGTGCAGCTGAATAAGTTTCTAGATCTCATGTTTACGGGACATTAGGTTCCCTTATAGCTAAATAGTGTAGTTTTGAAATATGGAGCATACGATAACAAACAACCTTCCGCTCAACCATTTGATAAAGAGCATCTCTGAGCACAAACAGAATGCAGGTCATTTACCACTAAGTAACCACAGCCAATCTCTACACACCTGTTTCCAGGTCGGCAAGATGGAAGTTTTCCGCAAGCTATACTTTAAGCTGTCAAAAGCTTAAAGCTGTGAAAGCTGTTCAAGAGCGTGCTTTTGAGCGTTGGCGATGTTCAGGCAATATACCTATCTGTCTAACCTAGCCTACCGAATCCCCAACCTAAAACCTAAGTTTGCAGGTCTAAAGTTGCCCACGACCATCTCTAATATCGCCTTCGTCTCTCCCATCCCTTTGTGGCAGTCCCAATCGAAAATCCAGGGCAGGCTTGTGGCACCTTAAAGATTTAAAAACGCATCGGTGCGCAAACTTTGCCAAGGAATCCAGGATGGTTGGTTTTGAAGCTTCAGGCTTAAAACACGACTACGTCTCTTAAAACCGAGTCCTCGTTGATTTCAAGGGGACGTGAAAAGTGCTTGACTTTGTCTGGAATCCTGCCCTTAGAATTCAAGCTCCCGGGAGGCAGGGATCTGATTGAGTTTGCTTTTATCCTTAAAATGCAACGGTGAGCTAATAACGGTGATGATGGTAACAACAACCCCTTTCCTCCGAGGCGCTCAGGGTTCTTTCCCTCCACATTTTATCCCCGGGAAAAAAAAGGTGAAATAATTTGGGCTGAGAGGCAGGGACTGGTCCAAGGCGAACCTCGTGACCGAGTGGGGATTTGAATCCATGTCTCTCTAATCTGACACTCTAACCTTGTGGTTCCCCAGGCGGTTACCTGTCTAGAACCTAACCTGCTTAGTTTCAGCACTGCCTCCCCGGAACCTTGCTTCTAAAGACACGCCGGCATGCTGTAGATCAGCGTTTCCCAAACTTGTGTCTCCAGCTGTTTTTTTTTTAAGACTACAATTCCCATCATCCCTGACCACAAGTCCTGCTAGCAAGGGATGATGGGAGTTGTAGTCCCAAGTTTGGGAACCTTAGATGATACCTGCCTCGCCATCTCTGCGCCTCCTTCTTACTGCTCTATCTGACATAGCTGAGGCATCTTCTCCTGTCTGACTGTCCATCCATCCTGCCATGGTCTTTCTATCTGATCGCATCTGTTATCTTATCTGTCACCATCCTGATTACTAATAGGAAGGTCTGCTGCACAGTATACCTGAAAGAGCGTCTCCACCCCCATCGTTCAGCCGGGAGACTGAGGTCCATCTCCAAGGGCCTTCGGGCGGTTCCCTCCCTGCGAGAAGTGGAAACAGGGAAACAGGCAGAGGGCCTTTTCGGTAGTGGCACCTGCCCTGTGGAATGACCTCCTATCATATGTCAAGGAAATAAACAACTCTACAACTTTTAGAAGACATCTGAAGGCAGCCCTGTTTAGGGAAGTTTTTAATGTTTGCTGTTTGATTGTGTTTTTAATATTCTGTTGGGAGCTGCCCAGAGTGATTGGGGAAACTCAGCCAGATGAGTGGGGTATATTATTATTATTATTATTATTATTATTAATTATTATTATTAGCGGCGGAGCGTTTCAGGCAGAAGGTCTCAGGTTCATCCCTGGGTTCTCCACGCAGGATGAAACCATTGCCATGAAGACCTGGAGAGGTGTTGCCCGTCAGTGTGGAGTGTAGATGAGCGAGGTGGGCCACTGGTCTGATTCAGTATAAGGCAACTTCCTATGTTTCATTCTGTCTATCCGTGATGTGGACCCGGGGAGGGCAAATGCGGACCTCCAGGCTTCTCTCTCCGGCCCTTCTGACTCTATCCAGGCCATGCGCTTTCCCTTCCCCTTTACCAATCCTGAGCGCACCCTCCTTGTTTGTGTGTTTTGACTGACTGTGCCCTTGAACTCCGATCACTCTTCTTGTTCGCCCGGATGGAGGCGATGTAAGCGAGTGTAGACAGTAACCTTATTGCCCAAAGGTCCAATTCACATGCATTGCTCCACTTGCTTTTGGTTCTGGTTCTGCTCACCCCTACCACGTGGTCCCCAGAAAGCTTCGTAGGAGGGGAATATGGCTCGCGCGCGCGCGGGGGGGGGGGGTGTTCCCTACATCTGATGTAGCTCAATTAAATGCATCGCTTTATAAATTTCCTTGGAAATCTAGCCAGATAGAAGAGTCTCTTTGGCCCACCGGCTCACTTTGTGGTGTTAAAAAACCCCAAAACCAACATTTACTCCTTTCTTGAAAAGTGAGTTCCAGATAAACAATGCTGGGGTGGGGTGGGGTTGGATAGAACCGGATTAAGGCATTTAGAGACCCTAAACATTGAAAATATTGTGGTACCTCCACATATGTAATTCAAAATAAAAATAACACTAAAATAAAATTTTAATTTTCGAAATGAGAGCAGAAAAAAGGGGGGAGGGATGTGTAGTCTAATTTCCCCCCATGCTGACTACTTCGATGCTTTTTTAAAAAACACCAAAAGTCAAAATCTTTATTTTATTTTTAAAAACTTTTTTAATGCCTTTGCTTTGCTGTTGTCCTGGCTCGTGTTTCGTCTCTCTATTGGGTATTCCAATATTGGGGTTGGAGGGGTTAGGTTGTTCGTGCGTGTATTCATTTCTCCTCCGGAGCCAGAGAGCTTATCTACTCAGAGCCTCCTGTGCTTGTGAAGAGGTCCAAATTTAGGACTCGGGCTACCCTCGCCCCCATATTCTTCCTAACGAAGAATGATGCTTTCTTCTTCTCCCCCTTCCCCTGGTCTGAAGAACTTCAGCAAAGGGCCCTTGTCTCTGCCCCCAGAGAACAAAACTCAGAGGTCCCCCTCGCGTTCTTTGCGCTCACCTCTGCAGGCTGAGATTCACGGTTAAGCGCAATTTGCGCCGGCTTCCTGCGAGGGGTGGGGGGCTCTTCGCTGCACCTGCTCGGCCTTAAAGTGCATTTGGCGAGCAAAATACACACAGACACGTGGTTTGAATGGCGATTGCCCAAGTACCTGCTTTATGAATCAACACCAGCGCTTCCCCCCCAAAGGTACTTAAAAGCTCTTTGTGCGGTGGAAATTGGCCCTTTGGCTTCAAACCTCTCTCCTGGTTCCATCTTCTCCCCAAGAGGAACGTTTCTAATTGGTCTCCAGAATCAGTCCTCTCCAGGTTCTTGGCGCGGTGTGTGTGCATATTTATTTTTATTTTTAAAGGAGCGGCTCTCGTGTAAACACTCGCTGGAACCTCTTGTTTGTAAAATAAACGAAGCCTTTCTCCCTGGGCTTGACTTCGCTTTCCTGATTGCCAGAAGGTGGTGGCCGGGCCTGTTTGTGGTTCAGTTTTTGGAGAGCACTTCTTAGACCAGCGAGTGAAGAGCACTTCACAGCTTAACCCTAAAGGCTTACTCGGAAGTAAGCCCTGCTCTACTCGATGGGGTTTACTCACAGTGTGTGCATAAGGCTCCCCCCAATTTATCTATTCGGCTTCTTCAGTCAAAGCATTTGGGGGAAATTCTAATGAAATAGCTTTCTTCTTCTTTTTCTTCTTCTTCATCTTCTTCTTCTTCTTCTTCTTCTTCTTCTTCTTCTTCTTCTATTATTATTATTATTATTATTATTATTATTATTATTGCTTTAGGCTTAAATTTTTAAATTACATTTATTATATTATTAAATTTATTATCACTGCAAGTTCACGGATCGAGCCAACGTTAAGCACATCTGAATGGCGGAAGTTAAGCACACCTCTCTCCTAAAGCGATGGGACAAACTTTGGCCTGGTAATCCCAACACCACTAATAAAAATAATAATAATAAAGCGCTCGAATCCATGCTGCACAGTAATGAAAATACGATAGAACCTGCCTGGAGGTTTAGAAACTATAAGGGCAAGATCTGGGTGCGAGAGGCACATGGGTTTAAAACAAATTCATGTTATTTTAATAGTCGTGATTTCACTTTTATAGTTGAGTAAAAATACCCATCACAGGTGCTTGTATTTTAAAAATTCTTTGGAGATCTAATTTCGCTCCTGATGGGCCCATATGCTTGTTCCTGAATCGTACCTTCTTCTTCCTCCACCCATATTATTCTTTGCAGCGTTTCTGGGGCTGGGGGGGGGGGATCAAGGATTTCTCCAGGATCCTGATCCTTGACCATTTGCGTCCCTCACTTTGGAAGCATCGCTGGGGCTGAAAATCTCAGAGACGTGAAGCTCACCAAACGGACCTCGTCCTTGCGTGGAAAGTAAACCAAAGGGCAGTGCTTTTCAGCAGATGACTGGGAAAGGTCTAAAAAGGAGATTTTTGTTAACTGGGGCGGCAAATTTGGTTCGTCCCCCGTAGAAAAGGATGAATGAAACAAAATCAAACTGAAGATTTGGAGGTGGTGGTCGGAAAGCGCTCTTACTTTCATATACTGTATTGCATTGGAGCTTTCCCAGAGGCTATTTGGCTACCGACCACATTCGTTCTTCTGGAACCTTTTGCGGGTTTCCTAGGTATAACCTAAGCATGAATACGCAAAGTTAGGACTATTATATTCGCTCTGTGGTAAGGAATGGGGAATCTGTCCCCTTCTGATGACTTCAGCACTGATCAGACGATTTGTCCATCTGGGATAGAATTATGATCCGTATTAGGAATTATGGACATACCAATATTATTTTTCTTCATAAGACTGGACTCCATGGTTTTGCACATACCGCAATCCTTACTGAGTTTTGGGTGCATTCCGCAGTCCTCTGGAGCTGGCCAGACAATTTTCCTCGACGTAAGAGGCGTTGGATCGCGCGCATTGTTTTACACCAGCCGTCCCAAAACGAGTGAGAATCCATACTCCCACAACCGCCCCCTCCACATATTCCAGATAAAGATATTTGCAGCTCAAGCCTGAGTGTGTCTACTCAGAAGTAAGTCGCATTGCGTTCAATTCGACTCATTTCTGGGTACAGGAGCGAGTAAAGGACTGCAGCCTCTCAGTGCGATCCTAGCCCTTTGATCTCAATAGCTTATATTTTCCAAATCTCTTTGTATAGGTTCTCACTTTTTGTATCCTTGTATTTGCAATATACGAGGCATTGGGTTGTCGTCATTGCTGCCCCTACTTAGCGCAGACCCATTGAAGTGACCGAACATGACTAACATAGATCCATTAATTTCACTTGGTCTACTCTTAGCAGGATTGGGTCGACTACAACTCCAGAGCCAGACATATGTTGCAATCCTCTACATATTTACTCAGAAGTAAGCTCCACTTACTTCAGTGGGACTTACTCCTAGATAAGCGTGTCTACGATTGCAGCCTTAAACATTTTTCGATCTCCTTAATTCCAACTGTATAGATTATTTTTTTAGGTTCTCTCATTGATGAAGTACTTAACGTTATAGATTATGTTGCTAAAACACTTTTTTAAAATGCAAATTGGAGCACCTTTCCTAATAGGAAATTAAATTATATTTTTCTGAAGTTTAGAAAAAGACGAATTTACATAATAAAAAGAAGAATTTGAGACGATATTCCCCACTCGCTTCTTCACATAACACTGTGACTTAAGATCACCCGGTGAAACTGACTGGCAGTGTACTCGGGACAGACAAAGCTAGTAGTTTTTCCACACAACACATTAATTTAGCTTATGGAATTCCCTGCCACCAGATGTTAAGTTGGCCAGTGGCTTCGATGTTTTGAAAGTTCACGTGGAGTAGCTCTGTTGGTGGCTGCTGGGGATGTGAGAACTACATGGAAGAAAGCAGAAAAAATAGAGAAACAGAAAAACTTTTGAGTAACAGACGCAGGAGACAAACAATGGGCGAGGGCAGTGATTTATTTGTTTATTTGCCATGCTTATACTTCCACCTTTCCTCCAAAGAGCTCAAGGCTTTCAGCCTTTCACACAAGACATCCATCGCTCAACCTAATCAGCCTCTCATCTCAATTTACATCAATCGCAAGGTTGTTGTGAGAATAAAATGGGAACGGTATGTTTCTGTGTACTTATGTGACAGCCATGTACTCTGTCTCTAACTCTTTGGAGAAAATACAGGCTGTAAAGCAGAATTAATCCATATTTTAAAGTGGGTTTCTCTGCTGCTTTCCGTGCCTTTGTGTGCGTGATTGCCGATTTCTTTGTAAATTGTGATCTTTTAAAAATGGTTTTTAATTGTATATGCTGCGTCCATGCCGTGTATTCATCCAGAGACACTGTTGTGCTGGTTTTGTTTCCTGTTTAAAGGGCGAAATAAGAGGATTGATTTAGTTCCTGGGCGGCTATCCTGTGACTTTCCATACGTCGATGTATTCCAGCTCCCATCATCCCTGCTCGCTGGCCCCTGCAAGCTGAGGCTGATGGGAATTGGAGTCCCAGAGCAGCTAGAGGACCACAGGCTCTCGCCTGATTTCATTACAAAAGCTGATAAAAACTTAGGGAGAGCCTCCTGTTTCGACAGGACATTTAGGAATCTCGGAAGCTGCCATATTATACCGAGTCAGACTCTTGAGGGGTTTCAGGCAGGGGTCTCTAACTAGCCCTACCAGGAGATGCTGAGGATTGAACCTGGAACCTTCTGCATGCCAAGCAGGTGCTCTGCTACAGAGACACGACCATTCCCCAGTTAGGACCTCCGAAACTTAGCAGCAAAACAAGCTGCCTTATATTCTAGCTTCATAATGTCTACACTGACTGGCAGCATCTCCCCCAGGGTTCCGGGGCAGAAGTCTCTCCCGGTCCCAGCCCTACCTGGAAACTCCGGGGATTGAATTTGGGACCTTCATTTCACTTTTAATTTGTATACCGCCTTTCTATGTTATTATACATAAGGCGGTTTGCAACAACAAAATATATAACCGAAGTCACACACCTTCTGCCTGCCTAGTAGATCTTCTCCACTGAGCTACGGCCCTTCCCAGGCTGAAAAGGACCTGCCTCCTGCATGGGCGTAGCCAAGAGGAGGCAGGGAGGGGCAGCTGCCCCCCATAAATCATTAAAAATCAATAAAATACATAAAAACTGAGGTTCTGCTTCCCAGCAAAAGGCCTGCCCCCCCCCCAAAAAAAATCCTGGCCTCCTGTCGCTGTCGCTAGGTTTCTCAAAGAGAGGGACAGTTCTGATTTGAAGGAGGGACTGTGACCTGACCCCTTCGAAGACAAATAGCACCCGTGGGCAAACAGGTTGATTTGCAACGTGTGCGCCAAAACCTCTTTTCCGGGCAAACGCAACTCAACAAGTTGTTCAGACCCAGGGCTGTAATCTAGCTCTCGTTTCCTTTAAGGGCGTCGGACCTAGATCCAGGCTGTAAAACTAAACCCACTTACCTGGGAGTAAGCCCCGTTGAATTCAACAGGGTTTACGTCCGAGTAGAGGTGGTTGGAATTGCCTCGTCGGTCGCGCTTGGAACAGAGCCATGGGAATCAAGTGACTCGCCAATAACGTGTCCCATCGATTTCCGTGGGTCTGTTTCTAAAGTATGATCTAGACTGGGACTCCGACCCCCGATCTTTTAAAACCCGGCACCTCTCTTGAAAAGGGGGGACGGGACAGGAAACACCATCTGACGCCCCCCCTTTAATTCAAGCTTATAGCCCACCTTTCTATCCTGCAGGGATTTAGGAATGAAAATATCAAAGAAGCGCAACGTCGATCCTAGCGTAAGAGCAAAGCTGCACAAAAGCAAACACAAATATGAATACTAGGAAAGTACACATATATAATCCGGCCCCAGATTATTCAACCTAAATCTTGGAGAAGCTGGGCCCTTTTGCAGCAGAATCTTCAAATCAAAGTCTCCGAAACTCCCGTCAGATCTGGCTCTCTTGCAGTCTTTGATAGGTTTCTGATCACTAGTTGATTCCCCCCAGGTCTATAAGGGTCTATAAGCGGTGACACGGCAGGGAAACTGGCCAGGGGACCAGGGTTGAAGAGCCTCACCTTTTCAGACCGCACTTTTTTTTTTAATAGAAAAAGAGACATGTGAAAATACTAGGTGGGCTCCGAGTGGGCTCTCTCATTATATACTATAATATATTAATAATACGCACACACATGCACACATTATCATAAAAGCTAGTTTCACTCAGAAGCCTTTAAACAAAATTTACTTCTAAAAAGAGACAGCGATCTATCGATATGATTCTTCGCTCTTTAAAATCTTATTTGCCTCGCAGACAATTTTTTTTTTTTTAGTGGAGACTTTTAAAAGAAACCGGACACAGTTCAACCACATTTTGAACCACTTTATCACGTGCGTGTGCATCTATATCTGAGAGCGCGCGAAAGCTAAACACGCGGTTTTTAGCCAGTGGGATTTAGAGAGGACTTACTTTTGGCTAGCTATTTCTCTAAAGTAATGCGTATACTGTACATATTCTAATACAGAAGCGAAACAGAAACGAACAGAGCGGAGGAATCAAGGGAGGAAAAAAACCTTTCGCTTTTACAAAGAAAAGGGAATGATTTGTGTGTGTGCAATACAACCCAATCCCATCCTATTTTACCACTGCCAAACAACCCCTATAGATATGGTTTAGGAAGCCTCGGTTTCAGATTAAAATATGCCCGTAAATTTATTTTTTAGGGTATGACAGGAATAAAGTAAAACTGAAAGGGGGGGGGGGGAAATCTCACGAAAAGTGAGTATGGTGTCTGTACGTTTTGCCCCACATCTCAGGTTCTATGTTTTTGGGGTTTTTTTAAAGAAATAAAGGCTGGGAATCTGGGAATTGTGGCTCTTGGAAGCCCTTTCATTCTCAGTCATTTTCGTCCTGGTTTTACGGAGCAAAGAGTTCATGCGTTTTCTCTGCCCATTCATAAGAAACAAACAAAAAATGTCTTAAAGAACTAGCTGGGAGGGCGGAAGGCAGTCAGGATCCCATCCTGCAGAATTCTGGTGTCCACCCGACGAAACTTCCAGAGGAGTAGAAAGAGAGAAAAAAGAGAGCGAGGAAACGTTTTCTGCCTGGGGCAGGCCGAGCAGAGCTGAAGGAAAACGCACCTCGCTTCTCCTCCTCCCGGCATCCAAATTATCTCCATCTCAAAGGATCCTTTCCGAGGCATCTACGTTCCAAGGGAGAGGAAGTGGACACGGCATCCCAGCTTGGAGTTCGCGCGAGATGCGCATCGTGAATTGCTTACCTGCAACAGGTAACCTGCCTTCCCAGCTGTCATTGTTTCTAGGAGAGCAGAGGGCTGGTTTTGATTATCTTTTTGACTTGCACTTCGCTGTTCCCTTACTTGACAAGAGGAGAGAAGTGCGAAAGCTCTAAACATCGCCCTCGTTAAGTGTTGTTGCCAACTACTTCTAGGTTTAAGAATATAGATATTGCCTTGTTGGATCAAAGTCCTCTGAGAGCTCACACGAAGGACCAGAAGAAAAGATGCATTCCCATGTTGTTTATCCTCAGCACCTGGTATTCACTGGTATACTGTCTCTGAAACTGGATGCTCCATTAGTCATCACGACTCGTTCTGACTTGTACTTAGAAGGAGGGAGAGAGGAGGAAGACACTAAATGGAATTGTTAACCAGCTATTTGGCTTCCCGGAAGCAGGTAGCAGGTTTTCTGAATCATCTCAGGGCCAGCGCGCCCTGTTATGTAGCAGAAGACCTGAGTTCAAATTCTAATTCAGTTCTGCCTGGACTGGGTTGAAGTGATGGTCTAGTGTGATTTATATACTTAATTTAGTTTTTAGAAACCTTGACACCCACCTTTCTGAAGCTCAAGGCGGTTTGTAAACACAACAGCATCTCAATCAAGCAACTCCTCCTTGGTCTCAGCTTTCGCATCTGTAAAATGGCTATAAGACACTTCCTGTTTAGCGACTGAAATGGGAGATGTCGGTGTTCAAGCTTGCTCTGCTACAGCGTATAACTTTCCTCCAGGAAAGGGGTGTGAGGCAATCCACCTCTCCCACTAAGCTATTTGGTATACGACAAAAAATAATACAGTAATTGACAGAACATTCTAATAAAACCTCCATGAAGAAAAACTGCTGCCTCCGGTCTTGTGAAACGCGACGGTCTTGATCCCGCAGGCAATTTTAACCTGGAGATTGATGCAGAGTTAAGCCAACACAAATGTGCGAGAACTTCAGAGCGGGCGCCAGACAGGATTTCCCAAAGTGAGTGAAAATGAAACCACTAATCTAAATAGGTGGTTGTAATTTTCAACTACACATTTTCAACGGGTGTGGTTGTAAGATGTACCTGGTACCTTCCTCTTACACTGGATTCATTCTCTGTATACTTCCTGGAGGGGTAGTGTGGTATAGTGGCTAGAGTGTTAGACTAGCGCCAAAAAGACCTGGGTTCGCATGAGCAGGTGACCACGAACACCGTGGCCCAATCACACACTTTCAGCCTCAACTACCTCACAGGGTTGTTGTGAGGATATAATGGGGGTGGGGGGGGGATAGGGACGGGACGTGAGCGCCGCCTTGAGCTCCTTAGAGGATAGACGGGGTGTAGTAATATAAAAATAAAATATTTGCACTACTGAGTGTTATGGGCGGGGGACGAGTTTCGGCGAACGATCAGCCTTCTAGTATTCTTTGACTGCCTTGATGGTGTGAACAGAAGGGTAGTTAAAGTGATGATTAATGTGCTGATCATTTGAATGTCCCATTATTAATAAGATAATTGGTTCTGTAAAAGGGCTGTTGGGGAACGCACCGGGCTACACCTCGCCTTGCAAAACGCGTCGTCGCCTGGCTCCAGAATCTTTCTGCGAACTGCCCACAAAGCCAAAAGCGAATTAAGACCCCTCGGTGCGGACACAAGGTATTGTTTCCGGAAGCAGGGGTGACGGGAATGGAGGATTCCGGTTCCCCTACCACGCCACCCCTACTTCCACATCTCGAATAGCAAAGTCCGCGGCAAGGCAAGGGCGGAAGTTGAAGCCGCCGATGGAATGCGTTTTAGGGCTTTTTACCTGTCCAAGGTGCTGAATCGGGATTCCGATTGATGGACGTGAACAAAGTTTAAATGGTGCATGCTGACAACTCTGAGCCTAGGGAAGCAGCCACGGGACAGCACTTTGTGCAGCTCTGTCCAAGTGGATTCCCTAGGCAAGGAAAGTGTGTATCACAATCTTTTAACACGTCACATGACTCCTTGTTATTTGATCCAGTATTTTTGTTGTTGTTGTGGGTAAAGATTTTTATTCCTTCAGCTTTACAGCGTTTTAACCCAAGCTGTAACATGGTGAAGCTGGTTAGAATGTAGCCACTGCAATGTTTAATAAATGTCTTCAGCAGAAATGGGAGGATTTGTGTATTAAATGTGAACTTCCTTCAATATGTTAAAAAGGCAGCTTGGCAATATCCAAAATTTTGTGTGAATTTAGTCAATGATCAGTTAAAAGCCAGGTGATTAGCCAATCAAAGCTCCAGTCTTGTACCAAATTACTTGGGAATAAGGACCCACTGAAATCACACAAAAACTCCATCTATTCCCCCTCCTCTCACACTTACTCCATATACCATATACAGAGACAGACAAATAGAAATGGAACATCTTACCATATAAACCTGCCTGAAATCTAGGATCTTCTTCAAAGCTTTACTTTCAGCGATTAGGTAGCTGATGATTGAGGGGAAAAAGATCTTCAGTGGCGAGGCCTTATTTAGTTAGGTTCAACGGTAGTACCTTTTTGGTTAAGTTTTTGATTTGGTTAACTTTTTAATTCTCACAGACTTTTAGTGTTTGGTGGTGAAGCTTGCTTTCATTGGTTGATGCTGGTTTTAGATGGTTTCCCCATTGATTCTGTTATTTTAAATTACATCTTCATGGGGTTTTAAAAAAAATGCTTTTATGATTTTTTAAAAAGCAAACTGTTTTGGATATCTTGAACACTGAATTCTGAAACATAATCCTCACACCAACACACACAACTATAGTTCTTTTATAAGACTATTCTTCCTTCCTCTCAATAGCTGCTTTGTTTCCTAGGTTTTGTTCTGGATACTTGATTTTCCAGAGTCTTAACATTTTTATTAATGTTAACAACAGGACATGAGAAGGCAATATAGGATTCTGGGCTCATCCCAGCAAGCAAATATTCCCCAGATTATTTTAAAATAAATGCATGTTTTTAATTGGCTGCTGTTCTACCATTTCATTAATTGCTTTAACTACTGTGGATTTATAATGATTATTATGGCAGTGTATTTGTATTGATTTTACTCTTAGTAGCTACCTAAGGCATGCTCTCATGAAAAGCACAGTTATAACTTAGGACAGCTAGATTCAAACTCAAGCTCCATTCTGAATGTGCCTGCAGTTTTAGATTTTTTTCGGTGCCCTGGAAAGTGGGTCCTATTCTCTGGCTGTTAGTAAGGATCAAAATGGCAGGTACTAGGAAATCACCTTTTCAGAGGTTTTCCTCTGATGTTAAATGATGTTTGAAGAAACTTCTTTCCTAACTTATCCCGGCTCTTGTCTACATTATTATGCTGGTGTGATTTTCATTGTCTTGAGGGTTTTTATTATGTAGGGCACCTTCTGAAGAACTTTATTTCTAAAAGCGGGGTCCATAAAACTAGCAATAACATTTTTTTTTTAAATATGCTACTGTTTGAAAAGACGGTGTACAAAATTAAAAGCACTAGAGAGAACAATACAATGACAGCTATCTAAACAACAACAACTACCCACAGATGACAGCAAAAGGATCTAATAACATTTCAAAAATTCAAAGCAGACTCTCATATCTCAGTGTGTTGTTTTTTTAAACACTTCCCACAGACTGCCTCAGAGGAGTCTGGGGCATTGTTTCAGGCAGCAAAGCAGTGGCCAGATGGGTTTTTGCGTGCTGTTATCCTTCATCCACTGAGAGGAGGACTGGGGTTCTCACGTTCTGTGCCCTCAGGGCCCACTTTAAGAGGCATAAAAATTACTGAGGTGCACCAGTCACAAAATAGCAGTGCAAAGACAGAGTCAGACTCAGCAACAAAAAAAGATGAAGATTGGCACTATCAGCTGGCCATTACTGATACCGTTTTCTGTTGTTATCTAATCCTTCTTTGGAAATTTTGTGATTTCCTTATGACAGTGAGTTCCATAGTTCTTCTTTTCTCAAGCTAAGTACATGCATGTTGGTTCTGGAGGTATTATGATTCAGGCTTCTAATTTCAGACAGAATTTGCTTATTCAGGGGGCTGTAAGTGGAGGTTTTTATTTTATTTTTCTCTTCTCCTCCCATGCCTCACAAATCCTTTTTGCTCATCTCTTGCCATTTCTTCTTCCCTTCCCCTTTCACGCTTAACCTGTACCATTATCCCCACCCACAAACTACCAGTTTCTTTCATCCCTCCTCCCTTCCACCCCTTTCCCCTCTTAAATAGCATCCCTCTCTTACCCTCTTCCTCTCTGTTCCAAGTCAATTATTACTGCTTTCGGAACTGCTAGCATCTGTCCAACCTAAAGGTTACTGCATGGCTAGGTGGTTGGGCTACAGTGCTGAGGTGCACCTGAAGGTGAGCTGGACCTCACTACTCTCCACAATGTGGGAAATGCTGGCCCACAAGTTACCCAACACTCCCTTGCGACTCCATATTGCAAGGGAATACAGCAGTGGAGAGCAACCTGTCTTGCAGGGAAGCCTGTCTGCCATTTTTGACCCTTTTCTTGAGGAACTCTTGATAAACTCCCAGAGAAGTCCAGGGCTCCCAATTTTAATTTTTGTAACACTGGTTGTTGTTGTTTTTTTACTACAGAAGCTATATTTATTACAAGTACTTATGCAAATACCATACATGAGGCATTCCCTCCTGTGTCTGACACAGATTATGCCTCTTATAAGATTCCTCTTCTAAGAGATTATGTTTCTTATAAGATGATGCCTGTTGTACAACGTAGCTGCATCATCAATAAAACAAGTTCCTTTAGAACTTTTTCCTCACCTCCAAACATTTAATTAATTGATGACTTGATTAATGTTTGCACTTTAGTTGACTAAATTCATTAATTGTGTGACAGCCCTGTTATCTATGTCCTATAGTATATCATGGACTGATTCTCTTAGTGTTGATTCTGATGTGGTTAAAACACACCAGCTGCAGAGGAGGCAGCTATCGGATGGCTTGAGGGAACTCTGAAGATTTTCAGACCTACGTTTTAACAAAATCCCTGAAGGAGTACCCCCTCAAGCAGCTCAATAAGGATTGAGCACACTCAGTGGGCATGGAATGTTGGCTAACTGGTGGAGGTGGCAGAGGAACTGGCCAGGACAACTGGTGGAATGGAATGGAGTATCCTGGTAGGCGACATGACTGGCTAGCTGGAACCCTGGACAGGAGCACTCCTCCACATATCGGTCCACTTGTGTCTTTCTAGTGGGGAGAAACCACAGCTCAATGGGCAGAGAGTGTTTTTCATGGGCAGGAAACTCCAAGTTCAATCCTTGGAATGTCCACTGGGGGAAAAAATATGGGAGGCAGGAGGTGAGGGGGGGGGGAGTTTGCTTGAGAACCTGGAGAGCTGTTGCCAGTCAGAGTAGAGAAGACTAGGTTCCATGGACAAATAGCCTGACCCAGTATATGGCAGCTTCCCATGTTCCTGTGACTTGAACTGAATCATGGGTCTCCTTGCTTCCCCAGTATTTTGTCCAACTCCTTACTTTGGGGGGAGGCCAAGAGGCAGAGCTGAGTCAGGCTGGTGAAGAGTCATGCATGCCTCCCTCCCCCTGCTGTGACAAGCTCCCCTCCCCCCCCCCCCGGTTTCCTAGAATCAGAAGAGGCATGAAAAGGGTGGAGGAAAGGTTGGCTTCATGCAGGCACAGTCTCCAATTGCTTTGGGGAAAACCCTGGAGAGGAGGAGATTTAGATGGGTGTGGGGAAGAGGGGATTTTCAGTCTTGGCAACTGATCCATGGGGCAAGACCTACCAGGGAAGAGCTGCTGTGTTCATTAGGCCTGAGGCTACACCAAGACGGTGCAGATTGTGTTCTTGTTAATAAACAGCCAACTTCAACTTGTATGGTGTGAGTTACTGCCAGCTCACTCCTGACACTTGACCACTGCAGAGTGATTGATGCTATGAGGGTAGGATTTTGAGGCTGAGGTCCAGGGCCCCACTGAGCAGAAGGGCACCTAAGCACAGCAGGTTTGGCTAACTCTATTTTGAAGGAAGTGATATGCATTAGCATCTAATGTAGTTCAAGGTTTCCCTCAAAATGACAGGGGAGAAAGGCAATTTGTATTTAAAGATAAATCTATCAAATTCATACTCTCTGAAACTATATGAGAACCGAAACAAAGCCATCATTTGTAATTTGCATTTATCCAGATTTTGCAGCGCAGTTCTCCCAGCAAGCAATGCATTACATTAGGGAAGAGCGCTTGCAAAAATGTGTACATTACTCAAAAATGCATACAAAAGTGTGTTCATTGGGAGAAATTGGCACTAAAATGCTGAATTTCCATGAGGGTAAAATAAACAAATCACAGAAATGCAGCTAACTGAATTTAAGATTGGAAGAATGAGAACTGAAATTGATAGACCCTTTAACCCCTACATTGGAATCACTGCTGGGTCTTAATGTAAACCCATGTAAACTGACAGAATCATCTCAATCAGAAATGGGGAGCTGTGGCCCTCCAGATGTTTTTGGGCTACAGTTCCCATCAGCTCCAGCCAGGATGGCGACCCTTCTCTGTCGCTGGTCTAAAACATTCCCAGCACCCTGTCTTTCAAAGGAAGATTGGCAGAGTGATGAGCAAGCTGTTTTTCAGTGACAGTTGCCCACCATAACGGATCTTTCCATTAAGGAATCACTGCTATGTTTCCAAGGGTTTCCTGGGGCACAGTTTGGTGTATCTAGACAGCACCCCAACCTACTGTAAATGGGGGCCTTGTTGTTGCAGCCCGCCTCTGATTGCAGGTGTGGGTTCATGTGGGCCCAGTTGATGACTTGTTTTCCTTCGGGCTTTCTTCCCCGATTTTCTGCTTGTCACCGAGCGATGAATAGGGCTCTGCCTTGTCTACAAAGAGCCAGACAATGTCTTGTTCTAACCTTGCCGGCAACCAGCATAAATAAATAATAAAAAGGGGGGGAAGGAGGGGAAGAGGGAGAAGAGTGCCATTATGCATGCTTTGTAGCCTTTCACTGAACATTCCTGAAGGAGAAGCTGCCCACCAGTGGCGAAGGTGGAGGATTGTCTTACAACGGAGCCTCTTCTTAACTCTTTCCGTGTCTGCCTGGTGTGGAGGAACTTAAATACACATACAGAAATGAGGTGGTGTCAATACACAGTTGGGAGGATCTGAGTTTTGGACTATTATTCACAACTCTTTCTTTCCACAACTGGAAAAGAGGAGACTTGTGGGGTGTGAAACACAGAGCAGTCAAATACAACATTCCTAGAGTGGACATAAAAAGGGGATGTCTGGACCAGCCAGTCGGAACTTCCTGTTTCCTCCCAGGCAGAGACAAACTTCCTCTACATGTGACCAGAGGTGGGCGTGACCTCACCTGTGCAGGTAACAAAATAGCACAGGGGAGGCAGCCATCTCTCTCTCTGACTCCATTCCTTGAAGAAGCAACATCTCCTTCCTGAGATGCGCTCTTGGCTTCCAGCCAAGAGAGGACAAAGGAACTATCTCCTTATGGGATAGATTCCACGTGTATATATTTTGTAACTTAAGACTGCCTTCTGGGATCCATCTGTGAACAGGATGTGTGAGTAAACTGTTTTATACTTTTATACAAGACTGTGTTGTGTCTATTCTTTTTATGAGGGAATAAAGGGGAATTACCAGGAAACTTATTTTAGAGGCTTATACAAGCCTGGCAAGCATATCCGCTATGAAAGTTTAAAAGGGGAATGTTACTCTGCTAATTTGTAGAGCTTGTTAACACAAGTTGGGAAGGATATAATTAAACAATATATCCTCTCCTGTCTCCCTGAACATTCTCAAAAGACTGAGAGGAGATAGGATAGCCATCTCAAGAGCTGTCATGTGGAAGATGGAGCAAAGGTGCTTTTTCCTGCTCTGGGGGGTAGAACTCACACCAATGGCTTCAAGTTACAAGAAAGGAGATTCCAATGAAACACCAGCAAAAACTTTCTGACAGTAAGAGCTGTTCCAATAGTGGAACGGTCTCCTGGTCTCCCTCGGGGTGGTGGAGTGGGAACTCGCCTTCCTTTGAGGTCTTTAAGCAGAGGTTGGATGGCCATCTTTCACGAATGCTTTAGCTCAGATTCCTGCACTGCAAGGGGTTGGACTAGACAACAACTACTACAACAACAACAATTTATTAGTTATACCCTGCCTATCTGGCTGGGTTTCCCCAGCCACTCTGGCCAACTCCCAACAGAATACTAAAAACACAATAAAAGACCAAACATTAAAAACCTCCCTAAACAGGGCTGCCTTCAGGTGTCTTCTAAAAGTCAGATAGTTGTTTATTTGCTTGACATCTGATGGGAGGGCATTCCACAGGGCAGGTGCCACTACTGAGAAGGCCCTCTGCCTGGTTCCAAGTAACCTCACTTCTCACAGTGAGGGAACCACCAGAAGTCCCTCAGTGCTGGACCTCAGTGTCTGGGCTGAACATTGGTGGTGGAGATTCTTTTTCAGGTATACTGGGCTGATGACCCTTGAGATCCCTTCCAAGTCTATAATTCTATGATTCAGAGGAGTTTGTCTTAATGGGAAGTGCAGTATGCAGCTGTGGTTAGGGTTAAAAATGGGACCTACAGCAGAGTATTGCACCATGGAGTGCTCCTCCAGAATGCCAGACTGGCAGCCATGCCCTCTTTCAGGATATTCCATTCCCTGCAGTTTCCCATTTTCTTCCTTGTAGTAGATATTCCATATTTGACTGTTGAACTTGGTCAGTCCTCATTGGACAGGCCTGGATAATGCTTTTTCTCCCCTTCACCACCACAAAAACCCCTCTTCTACCTCAAATACGGGAGTTCTCTCAATCTCTTTTTTCTCAATAGCCTCACATTGGCTACAAAGTATCATCGCTTCAGACGCTGAATTTGATTATTCTTATATTTATTTATTTGAATCCTATTTCTTTAAAGATGGAAAAGCTCTCAGAGAAGCTTATATGAAATCAATTACGTACAAGACAGCCCCTCCTAGAGGCTTAAAAGGTAAAATACACCACATAAAAGGAAAAGGGGATTGGGAGGGAAGAGGTGGGAAAGCAAACTCAGGTACCAGTTCTTAAATAGCACATTAATTCATACTACTATAAAGCTTGAGGAAATTACCATAAAGTCAAGATACAAGTCCCTGCCCCAAGGAGCTTACTATCTACAGTTTCAACAGGAAGAGGTGGGAGAAGAGAGAGAAAGGAAAGAGTTATGGGTAACCAGAATTGAACACCAGGAGATGCAGAAACATATACTCTAGATTTCCCCCCAGTTGGTGACTGGGATAAAGCAATTTTCCAGTGGCTTCAGGGAAGAGGTGGGTTCGGAGGTGGGTTTTCCAGGCATCAAGATTAGCAAGAAAAAGTGGGTGAAAAGCTGGATCTGCAACACTAAAAGCCCAGTCACATCCCATGTAAGTAAGCAGTAGCAACATCAATACTTTTCAGGGACTGGGCAGAGGAGGAATGGTGGAGACCAGCCTGACCTTTCCAGAGAAGAGGAAGACAGTTCAGAATTACAACAGGGGTTTGTGGGAGGTCGCAGCTCAGAGGAAGATGAGGGGGATAGTTGGGAAATAATGGGAGAGGAGGAGGAGGCAGGGCCAGAGCAGCACCTGGCTGACACGTTATCACTAGAAAGCCTTCCAGACCCACCATCTCCCAGGAGCTGGCGAGCCTTAAAAGTAGGAGAGCAAGGGGCTTAGAAACAAAGGGCCCTCGGTGCCGCCCATAGAAGGGATGACAAATGAGGAAGTGGGAGAGAAGGGGAGTGGAGATTGACTCGGGACGACGCCATTATTCAAAGAGGATGTATTCTCAAGCCTCTCTTTGTAAATATTGAATAAAAAGTAGATGGTAAGGACTTTTCCTTGTCTTATCAGTTCCTGGCAACCTGCCGTGGGGGTTGGTTCCTCTGCAGCTTGACAGTACTGGAAGGGAGGGGCTCCATGCTGTACACCTCCACATGCCCCTCTTTCAGGTCGATGGGCCATACAGCTCAGTGGCAGAGCAACTGCGATGGAAGCAGAAGGCTCCAGCTTCAATCCCTGACATCTCCAGACAGGGCTGGGAGTGTTCCCTGCCTGAAACCCTGGAGAGTGGCTGCCAGTCAGTGTTAACAATGTGGAGCTAGGTGGACCAATGGTATAAGGCAGCTTCCTGCATCCCTGTGTTTTGCTGCATATGGGTAAAAGCATTATTTCTGAAGCATATATATATATATATATATATATATATATATATATATATATATTACTTCCTTTGCTTTTTAGATGATAAACGCATGTGTCATAGGAAGTGTTGTCATAGAAGAGGCATCTCCTCTTGGAAGAATGCCTCTTTTAAGAAAGTGATTGCCAGCTGCAGTAACTATAAGCATTTAGAATTATAAGCATTTTTTTAAAAAAATATCCTTTTTTTAAAAAAAAACCCTGTTGCCTGATTAATTTATGCTTATTCTGATATTAAATGTACTTTAAAAACAAAACCAATTTGATAATTTATTTGAGTTTGAGTATAATATATATAGTTATTTGACAGATAGGATAACAATAAGGAAAACAAACATTTTAAAGAAAAATAAAAATGTGTGCTGGTTCAAAAGTTCACAGGCCATCCAAAAATATATATTTTAAATGTTAAAGGGCCGGTTTGTATATAGATTTTCGAAACAAGCAAGCCTGCAATAATGCAACACTTACCCATTGAACTCTCAGTGGGGCTCACTCCTGAGTGGGCATGTAAAAGATTGCACTGGACATGAAGCAGGGGGAGGAATAAAAAAACCAAGGAAGCTATGAAACAATCGAGCCAGGAATGAGCTAGCCCATGTATATAGGTAGGGTATAAATCCCTCCCCCCAAAAGAATTGAAAAATGCATCATTCTTAACAGTAGATGTGCTTGCCTCTGATTCCAGAGTCCTGTCCAGTTTGCCTACCCCTGGGAAAGTCCTGGAACTTGGCTGTCCTGAAAGCTGCCTCTGCCAAACCCCCTACTCTCCAAGTCCCTACCTTTGGGGTCTGATCTCCCAAAGGCTTATTAGAACTGCCCTCCTTGAGGCACTGGGAAGAGGCCGCTTGGCAATTAGCTAGAGTGCTTCTCTCGCCTTGCAAACAGAGAGCCCAAAATGATTGCCAAGGGTTTTTTTCTCTTCTCTTTCCCTGGGCCTGGACTTGTTCCACTCCCTCTCTTAACATAAGAATGGAGGCAGCTCCTGTGAACTCCTGCGACCTCCTGACCCCCGCTCCCCAGCAATGAATGGCGTCCCCTGGCGTGTCCCCCCCCCCTTGCCTCTCCAGCAGCCTCGAGCCTTGCCTAAATTCCTAATCAGGGTAATTTAATATATCTTAAGCTCCTGGCTGCTTTATTTGCTCTCCTTTTGGAGTTTGTTTTAGGCCTTCCCTGCCTCTCACCCCCATCATTAGAGCACCTTCTTTGAGGGCTGCGAGGCGCTGCTATGAGACCACAAGCCCCTTTTCATCTTCTAAATAAGCTGTGCTTCCCTGTCATTAGAATGGTATTCCCAGCCATTGAGGCCTTTCAAGGCCGCCTCTCCCCACCACCACCACACAGAAAAGAAAGAAAGAAAGAAAAAAGAAAAAAGCAGGGGAGGAAGCCCGCTTAGGAGGTGAATAATCCACAATGATAAACTCCATGGCCAAAGCAAATAGCTCCTTCTTCTTCCCAAAGAACGGCTGGACTTGGCACGGCCCAGCCCAGGCAGGAAGCGGTACTGGCACAGCGCCTGGGCCAAAGAAGGGAGCATTTACTTCTGCCACTCTGTCCACCCCCCCCACCTCCATTCTTGTGGGGTTTTTTCATAGTACAAAACCCAACTCCATTCAGTTTCTCATTCCTGTGTACAGAGTTGTTGTTGTTGTTTTTTGGCCAGGGTTAGCCAGGGCTGACCATGAGTCAGAAGTATGTGAGTAGCTCAGGCTGTAGATTTGGGTCACCATTTAGAAAGGTAGCAAATTGCCAAGCTATTATGATTAAATGCAGGGCTTTTATTCACCCAGGACTCGCCGGAACTCAGTTCCGGCACCTCTGAGGTGGACATCGTTCTAAGAGAACAAGGGATGTTTTCATGGTGATTTCCAGCATCTCTTTTTCTAGAAAAATAGCACTGCTGAAATATTACATCTGCTGTTTGGATTTCCAGCAGGAGTGCAAAGTTTAACTGGCTGAAAATATTTTAAATCGATTCAGCACTTTACAAGGTGCCGCTATTAAGCAGGCAACAGATGTGTGTGTGTGTGTGTGTGTGTGTGTGTGTGTGTAGAAAAACTTATAAAAACTGCACTTGGTGAGTAGTAACTTAAAGGAAGCATTCTCTTCTGTGTGAGAGAGGAGGCAGAATGCCTCTTCTGGGAAGGAAACTACTGTGATGGGCATCAGAGAAAGTGATGCTTTTCATTGCAGATCTTTGAAGTTACACAGTCCTAAGCAAACTCACTTAGGGCATGAAATCCATTCTGGTCCATGGGTCTTCTTTCTGATGCTTAAGGGACAACCTAACTTAAGCCTTAGGTGCCAAAATATTGGGGGCTAGCTCAGTTTTCTGCAAGATACATATTCTGTCTAACCCACATTCGCACCTCCACATTCCCACCTCGCGCTGCAACTGAGTACATTAAAATGCCCATAACATTTCCCCCATTCAACTACATCACAAAAAGTCCCCCCCCGCCGCCCCTTCTGCACACAGTCACACTGTTTAAATCCACAGGATCCATGCTTAATTTTAAAACTGATTTTAATATTGTATTTTTACAATGTAACCCAACCTGGGACCTAATGATAAAGGGCAGGTAAGGAATCTAAAAAATAGTAACATTATCTGTGGGTTAAAAGCTGCCTGGTTTTTGTGCAGTGTGGCAGATATACCCACACCCACCCACCCACCCACACACCTGGTGCTTATTGAAAAACAGCTACTTGCAAACAGTTCTAGAGCTGAATCAGGCCCAACAAGCAAAATGCAGCTGAAACACACGGGATCTGCCACATTCCTATACATTCCCACTTCTTTGCACACTGAGATGGTGTGAGATCTTATCCGCGCTCTCAGAGACAACTATATAATTCATGAATCAGCACAGACAGGAAACAAATTTCTGCACATTCCAAATCTGGCAACATTTCAGAGTTCAAAATCTGAATTTTTAAATTAAAAAATAAATCAAAATAAATCATTTGGTTTTTGAACACCAGTTGTGAAAGATACTTTTTTTTCATTCATTCATTCATTCAATAAGTTTATTGTGCTAGCCAAAGGCCATGACATGTCATTCCATTAAAATGTACCTAAATACAAACATAGTAATAATATAACAAACATCAGTAATATAAAATAAGAAAAATCAGAAGTACCATAAACTTGCTTAACTTCAGATTAAACCTCAGAGTCTCCAAAACAATTTACAGCAATTGTTCTCTCTCTCTCTCTCTCTCTCTCTCTCTCTCTCTCTCTCTCTCTAGCCATATAATTTTATAAGATGCAATTTGTCAATAAGACATACAATTTCAAGGCAGCAATGTTAAAAGTCACAGCTTGGTAACATTCAATGTATTTGCTGTAAGGGTGCGCTGTATCCACCAGTGGCCCCTTGTTTTGTAAACAACCCCCCGCAATCCAACAGCAACAACAAGAGGCATGGAAATGCAAAAATGCTGGAGGGTGATAAAATTTGGATATGATTCCTGTGTATGGAAACCATCCTGTAATTGCTTTACAGGGGAAACATACACACAGAATATTCAGACAATTCTTTTTTTAAAAAAAGATTTTCATTGATTTTTTATAGTCATCAAACAGCATAAATCAACAAAAGAAATGCAAGAGGACTCAGGAGGGACTCGAAGTGGATGAAGGATACAAACAGAAACTATTCGTCAGATTGGAGTCTGCTAATATAATATGATGGAGACTGCAGAATGCAATGTAAAATGACTCAATGGAGGTTGCAGCAAATGCTCATCTTGGTGAGACTTGAGAAAATTGTGTACCTTGAGGGACAGCTAAGAAAGATAAGTTTGATGTAATAGGATAGCTCTTTCACACCTTGCAAATTATGCAGGGCAGACTCTGGAATTTACCTGCATGCAACACACAGCCCCTCCATGCACACCACAGCTTACTAATGTGCAGGACTCAGCTTTACTTGAAAATCCACCTTTAATCCACTCAACTAGCGATGTTTCCACGTGATGAGATTAAAAATTAAAACAATATCCTCAAGAAATTATTAATATCTCCTCCCACCCGTGCTCCACTGTTTGCAAAACACTGGAGGGAATGAATGGTCTTTGTTCCTTTCTTTTATCATTTTAGTTGCCACACCAAGCCATGATCTGGAGGCAATGATGCAGGAGTGTTGCTGAAGCAGCAGAGGCTGGTCCATTGGGGCAAATGGGCCACTGCCCCACCAACCTCACTCTTGATCCCTCCAAGCTCACCTGCTTGTCTTCCAGCACATAACTGCCCATCAGCTGCCTCCTCTATAAGTCTCAGTTTTGCCCTTGTAGATCTTGGAGGGGAGAAGAATGGGGACACAAGTAGAATTTATTGGCTCCACCTGCCATTGGCTCAGGTTTTACCTACTGTTGACCTCCCTGCCTTCTAACCTAATATGCACCAGCCACCATTGCCCAGGAACCCAGGAGAGCCCGTGTGGTGTAGTGGTTAAGAGCAGTAGACTCGTAATCTGGGGAACCGGGTTCGCGTCTCCGCTCCTCCACATGCAGCTGCTGGGTGACCTTGGGCCAGTCACACTTCTTTGAAGTCTCTCAGCCCCACTCACCTCACAGAGTGTTTGTTGTGGAGAAGGAAGGGAAAGGAGAATGTTAGCCGCTTTGAGACTCCTTCGGGTAGTGATAAAGCGGGATATCAAATCCAGACTCCTCCTCCTCCTCCTCCTCCTCCTCCTCCTCCTCTTCTTCTTCTTCTTCTTCTTCTTCTTCGAAGCTCACTGGCAATGCCACATTCCACAGACCCCTGTCTCTATCCCTGGCACCTCTGGTTAGAGCTGGGAGAATGCCCTCTCTGAAATCCCTGTGTTCTGTGGCCATCCTATTGCTAAGCATGTCATTGTATGGCCACCCCATCATATGGAAAGGCCAAGTTCAGTGTTTTGCATGCAGAAGGTTGCAGGTTCAATCCCTCAGCATCTTCCAGGTAGGGTTGGGAAAGGTTCTTCTCTGAAATTCTGGAGAGTCGCTGCCATCCAGTGTAGGCAATACTGAGCCAAGCTAAATGGGCCATTGATCTGACTGCGTATAAGGTAGGTTCTGACATTCCTAACACACCTTCATTGTTTCAGCATGGAGGAAAGGTGGAATATGAATAAAATAATCGTGAAGTCAATAGTAGAATTCCCATTGATTTTAAGGGGTCAGAATTGCAGCCTTTGTCCTTTCCAAAAAAGACTCGATTTTGCAGTGGCGTAGCGTGGGTTGTCAGCACCCGGGGCAAGGCAAGTAATTTGCACCCCCTAACCTGTGGATTTGCGCCCCCTAACCCTACCCCCCAGATGTTGCGCCTGGTGTGGCCGGCCCCCCCTGCACCCCCACGCTACGCCACTGCGTTTTTGACCCGTTGAAATTAATGGGCATTAATGTGGTTACTAGCCCACTTTACAGTGAACATTTTTTTAATAAAGAAAAACCAGCAACGGTGCAGATTCCCCTCCAGCCCACCTCCCAGTCCATGTTTCGAAATGATCTCCCCACACATATCTGTTAATGAGTATTTGTGATGTTAGTCAGGAAGGTGAACTTCTGAGAAGGAGCCAGCAGGGGGAGCAAAACACACTTTACTACATTTTCCTTGCAAGATGTCTTCGAGATCGAATCAAGTCACTTTGAATTCAAATGTTCAGAGCACTTGAGGTCTTTCATTGATGAGGTTGCAATATTTTTAAGGAAGATGAACTTCAAGAAAAACAACTTGAAGGTGTTAATTTATATCTTAACTATTCTGCCCCCACCCCAGCACCTTATTATTAATTGAAAAGGGTTGTTATTATTTGCAAAGGGTTGTTGTTGGCTAGGAATAAAAGTAGTAGCTCAGGACCTAGTGGTAGATTACCGGATCCTTAGTAGTAGTAGATCTGCAAAAGTTTCAAGCTCCCTGCTATAATTAAGTTGTTAGAATCTCTGATCTATCCTAATTCAGAGCCAAACTAGATGCAATGTTAACATTGCAATCCTATACATATCCATTTAGAATTAAGCTCCATTCACTTTAAAGGAACTTAAGCATAAATAAGCATATATAGGATTGCAGCCTAAATGTGTATTTGCACTTAGCATACACGTTTAAAAATAATGAAATAGCTCCCATGCGGTCAAGGGGCTGATAATTATTGCGTCAGGCATGGAGAGAGAATTTAATCATAGCAGTCTTGAGGAAAAGCTTTCCTCTGAAGCTGGTATTTGCATTGGGAGGAACCCCCTTCATTGGTGATGCAGATAATTATCAGCCTCTGCCCATAACAAACCTATCTGTATTTTAAAAATCAGAGATGTTAAATGCAAAGACATCCCCTTTTAGTCTGGCCCTCAAATGCAAATTTGTACTTGTATACCAGGTAAGCCTTGTGGGCTTGTGGGTGCAATAGGTAATTGCAATAATCACCTGAGTCCCTTCTCTGTGTCCCTTCTCTCTGAGAGGTTCAGAAGGTGACAACACGAGAACGGGCCTTTTTGTGGTGGTTCCCCCATCTGTGGAATGCTTTCTCCAGAGAGGCTCAGCTAGTGCCATCATTACAGGTCTTTACCTATGCCTTTGGCCTTTTCGTGGGAATGTTGAGGAAGGTCGGAGAGGATATATTGATTAAATATTATCCCTCCTCACTCACACTAGTGAACAAGCAGCAGTGCACATTCCCTTGCAGATTGCTGGAAGAAAGTTGATGGATTCATTAGAATCATTCAAGTTGAGCAATCCAGTCTGGCTTGTCCAGTCTAGATTGTTCCTGGTAGGTTTCCTCTTTCCTTTTCCTCTTAAAAAAAATAACACGACAATCTTCTTTAAAAGTAAAAGTACAGTTTACTTACATTCAGTTCACAGTTAGTATTTTGAAGGCAGGCTTTTTTTCTTGTGGTTACAGTTACATTTGTAGAGAAAAGAAGTCTGAGCTAGGCCTCAGACTTTCTACCTTGTGGTTTCCATCCTCTGTAAGGATGAGCTATATGCTGCTGGCTAAGAGCCAGAAGATGGCAAAAGAGCAAAAAGAGTCCAAAAGAGGAAGATGGCTGCTTGGCTAGCCCTTTTGTAGGGTCTGCTAGAGTCACGCCCATCTACCTGGTCACACGCATGGGCAGGTATGACAGGAAGTCCTCCCTGTTTGGAGCTACATTCCTCTGTGTGTCCACTCTAGGCAACAGGAAATGTTGTGTTTGACTGCTTCAGTGATGATACATCCACACTTTTAAATGTGTTTGGGCAATTATTAGGATTTATTTTCTGTGGTTTTTTTATTATGCTATGTAAATTATGTTTTCAGTGTTGTACACCACCCTGGGATCTTTGTATAAAGGCCAGTATATAAACTGAAATAACAATTAATAATAATAATAATAATAATAATAATAATAATAATAATATACCCCGCCACCTGAACCACCATTTCAATGGCTTTCACTCAAGCTGTCTCTGAATAGCAGTTACTGCAGAACATCATTTGGTGCCCTTTGGGAGGAATGTAGGGATATAAGTTGAATATTTAAGATAAAGAAACAGTGGTAAAGGGGTTTTGCCCTCGCTTCATGCTTGTTTGTGCTCCAGGGCTGTTCAAGGCTTTTTGGCACCCGAGGCAAACCACAACATGGTGTCTCCCTCTCCATCAGGGAAGAATGGCTGAATGAAGATCTACATCAAGATCAGGGGGCGTGGGAAATAAAGATCTATATGGGGATCTGCTGCCCCTGTGGATCTGGCTGCCTGAGGCAGTCGTCTCACTTTGTCTCAAGGGTGGGCCAGTCCTGAGGGCTGGGTGTAACACACTGTGCTGCCAAAGACAGGATGCCACCTTCTGAAATCTCCTTGTCCTCACTCCTCCTATTGTTGCCTTTTCACTCCTCCCTAACTTGTTGGGGCCATCCCTGCCAGTGAAAAATATTTTATTTCCATTCCCAGAAAAGCGACATAGGATTGGATCCTTAATAAGCCTATGTCTGTCTTTCCAAAGTATGTGGCAGAGATACTTTCGCTTTTAGAAAAATGAACTGGATTCTATGTATACCAAGTCAAGCGCTGTGAAGACATTTATTGGTGTTTGTGTGCCATTTGCAAATTCTATTCCCCTGGACAATTTTACCCAATATCCATTATGCTGCTAACCTATTATTATTATTTTTAAAAAACTGCACTGACCATGTAAAACATATTTAGCTAACTGCTGAGCTAAGTGTTTTGCTTAATTCAAGAGGTCTGATTTGTCTAGTGAGTTCAAGCACTCCGGCAGATATTGCCGCTCTTATTCCTACCTCTTTCTACTTGCTTATGCTACTGGATCATAAAGAAGCTGCCTTGTACTGACTCACCCCCTTGGTCCATCTGGATCAGGACTGTCTACTCTGACTGGCAGTGACTCTCCAGGATTTTAGGCAGTGTTCTCTCTTGGCCCTACCTAGGGAGGCAGGGGTTCGAACCCAGGGCCTGAGGTGGTTTTAGGGTGGCACGACTGGTGCAATAGCACTGGGTGCTGTGCTGCAGGGGTACCCCATCAATGCTGTAGAATGGAGGGTGAGAGGTGGGAAGCACCAAATTTAGCATCACACAGGTGCTGCTGAAATTTGCGAAGCCAAAATCTACCATTGCTGGAGCTTTCTGCATACATGGTGCTCTACCTCTAAGCTATTTGTGGGAATGTTGTGGGTAGTAAAGGTAAAGGTCCAGTCATGACCGACTCTGGGGTTGCAGCACTCATCTCGCTTTATTGGCCGAGAGAGCCGGCGTACAGTTTCTGGGTCATGTGGCCAGCATGACTAAGCCACTTCTGGCAAACCAGAGCATCGCACGGAAATGCTGTTTACCTTCCTGCCAGAGCGGTACCTATTTATCTACTTGCACTTTGACATGCTTTCGAACTGCTAGGTTGGCAGGAGCAGGGACTGAGCAACGGGAGCTCACCCTGTTGCAGGGATTCGAACTGCCGACCTTCTGATCAGGAAGTCCTAGGCTCTGTGGTTTAACCCACAGCGCCACCCGCGTCCCGTTGTGGATAGTAGGAGAGGATATATTGTTTAAATATTATCCTTCCTCACTCACGCTAGTGAGCCAATTGCAGAGTACTTTCCCCAGTATATTGCAGGAAGCCAGTTGGGAGATTCGTTTGAATCTCTTGACTTAAGAAATCCAATCTGGCTTTGTCCAGATTGGGCTTGTTCCTGGTAAATTCCCCCTTTTTATCCCTCTTAAAAAAAATAAAGACACAACAGTCTTCTTTAAAAGCAATGATAAGAAGTTTACTAACATTCAGTTCCCAGTAGGTTCCCTGAAGGCAGGCTTTAGCTCAAACGAGAGTTTGAGTTCATCCCATATGGGGACTGAGCCCATGTGTTGCTGGCTGAGAGCCAGCGGACAGCAAAATACATCAGTATCAGAAGAGAGCGGCAAAAGAGGAGGATGGCTGAGTGACTGGCCCTTTTACAGGGGCCCCAGGGTCACGCCCATCTACCTGGTCACACAAAGACCAGGTGGGACAGGAAGTCCTCCTGGCTAGAGTAACATCCTCCTGTGTGTCCACTCTGGGCAGACAGGAAGTGTTGTACTTGACTGCTTATGTTAAATCCCACATGTGCCAGTTCAGCAGAGTCTCCTCCCTATGCACCATGTGTGTGTGTGTACGATCTTTTAATTAAATTTTCTGTTTTACAATTTAAAATACTGATTTAAACATCCTTAAAATATCAATGACTTCCCTTCTTCACTTTCCATGGTTCATTTTGCATTTCATAAATCCCTGCATATTTTACAAAAAATATAACATTCAGTATTCCATTATTACATCCATCAAAACTTATTTACACTGTTGAATTTATCTTAATGCTGCCAGCGTTTTCAAGTGTACACAATTTCCCCCCATGTATTCAATAAACGTTTTCCACTCTTCTATAAACATATGTTCTTCTTGTTCTCTTAGTCTATATGCTAAGTCTGCAAACTACGCACTTTGAAAGGGAAGCTTAGATTAGCTAGTGTTAGGTTTTAGTTTAAGTAATCCAGGATGCTTTAAGGCAGACTAGATTCCCCCCCCCCCCCGGTATTTTCCCCTTTTCTCCTGCTTAAAACAATAACCACACAAACAGGTTTTAAAAAGATAAAAATAACATCGACTCTCTCCGATTACTCATTGAAGAGTAACAGATACAGCAGCTTTGTTGAGGCAGGTTTAAAATGGTAATTGAGTTACTAAAACATAATAAGCCTGGCTTAAAAATGGAGTCTGAGCTTGGAGCATTATTATTCTATTACAGCATGGTTGTGGCGGCCCCTGAAGGATGACACCTAGTGCAGTCGAACTGGTCACACCTACCCTAAAACTGCCTCTGAAGGGAAGATTTGAGTCTGAATTTCTAACATTCATAATGCACATGACTCTTCCAAAGAGCATGCAGATTTGCCTTCCTTGCATGGTAAGTCAAGCAGGGAGGCATCCTTGTGTTATTCACAGATAAAGCTATCACCACCTAAGAACATAAGAAAAAAGGTAAAGGTAAAGGACCCCTGGACGGTTAAGTCTAGCCAAAGGCAACTATGGGGTTGCATCTCGCTTTCAGGCCGAGAGAGCCAGCATTTGTCCACAGACAGTTTTCTGGGTCATGTGGCCAGCATGACTAAACCACTTCTGGTGCAACAGGACACTGTGACGGAAACCAGAGTGCATGGAAATGCTGTTTACCTTCCCGCCGTAGCAGTACCTACTTATCTCTTGCACTGGTATGCTTTCAAACTGCTAGCTCGGCAGGAGCTGGGACAGAGCAATGGGAGCTCACCCCGTTGCGGGGATTTGAACCGCCGACCTTCTGATCGGGAAGGCCAAGAGGCTCAGTGGTTTAGACCACAGTGCCACCCGCGTCCCATTAGAACATAAGAAGAGCCTGCTGAATCAGGCTAATAGCCCATCTAGCCCAGCATCTTGATCTCACAGTGGCCAACCATCATCATCATCAAACCTTTTATTGGCATCACATGCAAACATCCAAAACAAATCAATACAGAGTTACCACTTCCCCAGTGGCACAAAACATTTGCTAAAAGAAAGGAGGCAGAGCAGTCTATTGTCACATCTCTTGGTCTCCAGGGACATCAGACGTCTGCAGTGTATTTTGACGACAAAAAACCAAATAGAGATATTTAGCCACTAACTTGGTGAGCTCCTGATCATTCCCCAGTAATAGAAAATGTATGTCCTCCAACTCTGGTTTCCATTTGGGGATACAGAGTTGATCTAGAAATTGCTGATGGAGATCAGCATATAGTTTACAATTAAGAACCATATGTGTAAGGGTTTCCACCAGGTGGTCTTCACATGGGCAAGTTCTTTCTCCTTCCACCCTGGCTGAGAACCTTCCCCAAAGGAGGTCTGATATGTGAATTACCGTATTTTTTGCTCTATAAGACTCACTTTTCCCCTCCTAAAAAGTAAGGGGAAATGTGTGTGTGTCTTATGGAGCGAATGCAGGCTGCGCAGCTATCCCAGAAGCCAGAACAGCAAGAGGGATTGCTGCTTTCACTGCGCAGCGATCCCTCGTGCTGTTCTGGCTTCTGAGATTCAGTATTTTTTTTTCTTGTTTTCCTCCTCCAAAAACTAGCTGTGTGTTATGGTCTGGTGCATCTTATAGAGCGAAAAATACGGTACCTCTTGTTATGAAAAAATGCATTATGGCTTGCATAGACATCTTACTGGCATTCACCACCATTGCATGGTGCGTGGAACAGAGAAGCCTATGATGGAATGTAATTCCCAGATAGTTGAATCTGAATACCTGCTGGATGGGTTTTCCACCAAATACCCAGCTATAGCTCTTGTTCAGTAGCCAATCAGATGCCTGTGGGAAGTCCCAAAGGAAGACCTGGGCACAAGAGCCCTTCCTCCCCTTCTGTGGTTTCCAGCAACTGGTATTTCAAAGTATTACTGGCTCCAGCAGTGGAGGTAGACCATTGATAGCCTTGGAATGGGATGACGTGGAAGTTGTAGGCACTTCAGCCTCAATGGCTGACGTGCCTACAGCCCTTAGTCATGCTGGCCACATGACCCAGAAACTGTACACCTACAAGCCCTGAAGTGCCTATCCAGCCCTAGTCCTGGACTCATTGAAATTAATGGACACAGCTCTGTTCATTTCAGTGAGTTGACTCTGAGTGTAACTGAGTTGGACGCTGCCCCATGGGATTTCTTGAGATAACACTTACCAGACGCGCTGCTTGCCACCAGCCTGGATCCAAACATTTTATTTCTGCTTAACCTCTCCTTACGAGTAAGGAGCGCATAATCAGAAGCAAATATCTCTTCCTGCCTTCCTAGGAACCCTGCACAGCACACAGGCCATCACGATTCACTTAGATGAGTTCATTTCCTTTCTTTCGCGTTTGATGAAAGTCAAGTCCCGAGCTCCAGGTAAAGGCAAAATAGTTATACAGCCCCCATAATTGTCTTTGTAGAGACGGCGAGTAAAAGTCTAATTCCCCATTGTTCCCCGCCTATGAATTATTCATAGCCAGCTAGGCCTTTCTGTATTAATCATTTTATTAAGGAAACCTATTCATTTGCTTTGTATGCTTAAAATATTTACCACTAAAAATGGCTGCTTGGGAAAGAATGATTGGTTGTCAGTAATTTGGGGAACTCCTTGCTAAATGGATATATTTCCTACTGTGAGAAATCCTGTAAGGTAGATAAGAAAAGGCAGGTACTCATCTAAAGTTCGTCAGTGTTCAACAGAAACCTTATGTATCCTTCTAGGGCTATTTTATACCCATGGAAAGCTCATAGCTCAGTGGGTATAGCACCTAGTTTGCAAGCTGAAGGTTCCAAGTTCAATTCCTGGCATCTTCAGTTAAAAGGATGTCAAAGGCAGCCAGTGTGTTTAGTGATATAACAACAACAACAACAACAATAATAATAATTAATAATTTATTATTTGTATCCCACCCACTCTGGGTGGCTTCCAACGAAGACAAAAAATACACTAAAATGTCACACATTAAAAACTTCCCTGAACTTCAGATGTCTTCTGAATGTCAGGTAGTTGTTTATTTCTTTGACATCTGATGGGAGGGTAAGCCACAGAGCGGGCGCCACAACCAAGAAGGCCCTCTGCTTGATTCCCTGTAACTTTGCTTCTTGCAATGAGGGAACTGCCAGAAGGCCCTCAGAGCTGGACCTCATTAGAGCACATTAGAGTGCTGGAATAGGACCTGGGAGACCAGAGATCAAACCTCCACTTAGCCATGATGCTTACTAGGTGACCTTGGGCCAGCCCCAGTCTCTCAGGCAAACCTACACTATAGAGTTGTTGTGAGAAAGAGCAGGAGGAGGAGGAGGAAGGGGTAGAGGAGGACTATATATGTCACTTTGAGCACCTTGGAGAAAAGGGGGGGGGGTATAACTTCAATAAATAAATAAAAGTAGCATGCAGGGGATGGAGGAGAAATTCAATTCAGATGACGATGATGATGATTTACCTACCCTTCATCTAAGGTCCCATTAAAGCTGAAGCTATCAAATTTGGCACTTTCTGAAACAGTAAGGTAAAGGGACCCCCAACCATTAGGTCCAGTCGTGACTGACTCTGGGGTTGCGGCGCTCATCTCGCTTTATTGGCCGAGAGAGCCGGCGTACAGCTTCTGGGTCATGTGGCCAGCATGACTAAGCCACTTCTGGCGAACCAGAGCAACGCACGGAAACACCATTTACCTTCCTGCCAGAGCGGTACCTATTTATCTACTTGTACTTCATGCTTTCGAACTGCTAGGTTGGCAGGATCTGAAACAGTATTTGAACCAAAACACTATCCCTTTGAAGTTCATACTTATCTGAATTATGAAATGCAGTTCTCCAACATGTGTTTGCAAAAATGCATGTTAGGGGATAGTGTGCGTAAGAATAAATATATTCATTAAAACAATGTACAAACATGCATTATATTAGGGGAAATTGTCTGCCGACTATGTGCACTGGTTGAAACTGCATATATGAATGTGTTTAATTAGGAGAAATCAGCAAGAAATTGTGGATGCATTTTCGTGAGGATTTAAAAAACAACAACTGCAAATGGCTGCGGAAATTTAATTTAAGATTGGAAAAACAGGGGAAACAATATTGGCAAGTCCTTCCTTCTCTAGCAGCAATATATCTGCCTGAGACCTTGGAAGAGCTGCTGCCAGTCAGAGAAAGCAATACTAGGCCAGGTGGACCAGTGCTCTGACTCGGGTCACATTCACACCATACATTTAAAGTGCAATGATAGCGCTTTAAACAGTCATGATTTCCTCCAAAGAATTGTGGGTATTGTAGTTTGTTAAAGGTGCTGTGAGTTGTTGGGAGTCCCCTATTCCCTTCCCAGAGCTGCCGTACCTAGAGTTGTTTGTGGGAATGTTGTGGATAGTAGGAGAGAATCATAGAATCATAGAATCATAGAGTTAGAAGAGACCACAAAGGCCATCGAGTCCAACCCCCTGCCAAGCAGGAAACACCATCAGAGCACTCCTGACATATGGTTGTCAAGCCTCTGCTTAATGACCTCCAAGGAAGGAGACTCCACCACACTCCTTGGCAGCAAATTCCACTGTCGAACAGCTCTTACTGTCAGGAAGTTCTTCCTAATGTTTAGGTGGAATCTTCTTTCTTGTAGTTTGGATCCATTGCTCCGTGTCCACTTCTCTGGAGCAGAAGACACAACCTTTCTCCCTCCTCTATGTGACATCCTTTTATATATTTGAACCAGAGCAGAATACAGTGGCACTATACAGAGAGGATATATTGATTAAATATTATCCTTCGCCTCTCACGCTAGTGAGTTTTATATATACAATATACGATATACGATGATATACGATATACGATATACGATACCTTTATTGTCATTGTCCCATATGGAACAATGAAATTGAAAATCTACATAAAACATTCAAACCCCCCTAAAAACTCTGAAACCCCATTTTAAAATAGCAGAGCTCCTTCCCCTTTACACAGCAAGAAGCTAGTAGCAGATTCGTTTGAATATCTTTAATTAAGCAATCCAATCTGGCATGCCCAGATTACAGTATATTCCTGGTGAGACCCCTTTGATTCCCTCCAAAAAAAATAAAGACATAAGAGTCTTCCTTATAAGTAATGAAAAGTTTACTCACACTCAGTTCACAGTATGATCCCTGAAGGCAGGCTTCAGCTTGTAGTTACAGATACAGTGTGGCTTACATCCTTGTAAGGATGGGCCCATGCGCTGCTGGCAGAGAGCCAGCAGACAGCATCAGATGGACAAGGAGCAGTGGCCAAAATGGAAGAGAGGAGCATCAAGAGAGAGATGGCTGCATGTCTGGCCCCTTAGTAGGGTCTGCAAGGGTCACACCCACCTGCCTGGTCACATGCAGGGGGAGGATGCTCCAGACAAGGTGTAATTCTACCTTGGCTGGAGTAACACCCCCTGTCTGTGTCCACTCTAGGGAAACAAGGAATGTTGTATTTGACTGCTCCAATGGATTACATCCCACATTGTTTAACAAGCACTACTTCTTCACAGGAAACTCTGGGAACTGTAGCTCTGGGAGGGGAAATGGGGAGTCTTCAGTCCAAACGACTCTCAGCACCCTTAACAAACTACAGTCCGATCATAGCATCATGGAATTGTAGAGTTGGAAGGGACCAGAAGTGTCTAGTCCAATCCCCTGCAATTCAGGAACCCTTTTGCCCACAACCCTTAAACCCACAACCCTGAGATCACATGCTCTACTGAGCTATCCCAGCTGATGATGGACAGGAGGCATTCTTTGTGGGAAGCTGTGTACGATGCTGCTTTAGCTGTATAGTGCAGATGGAGCCTGAGGGAAACTGAAATGGAGAGATCCACTCATCCCTGTTCTCAACACGCCATCAAACTTGCTTAAAGAGAACCCCTTTCTTAGAGCATTCTCACCAGTAGTTTTCAGTAATCCTACGTGCAGAGTGTAACGGAGGGGTTTTTGTGCAAGTGTATAAGTGGTGTTTTGTGTTTATTCATGGCTAGCCTTCTACTCCAACCTGCTGCTGTGCAGAAGCTGCCTGTTCAGGACCGATAGTGAGAAGAGCCAGCAGGATGCTCTGCCCCTGCCAAGTGATTGGCATGTTGCACCATGCGGGTGCCTCGTTTGCTCTCTGGCTCCTTCTAAGAGAGATTGCATTTGATCCTCCTTCCTCCTGGGCTTTGTGGGAGGTCCTGCTTGCCTCCCCCCAGAGATGAAGACAAGCCAATCAAGCAAGGAGATATCTGGGCTCTGCCTGGCATCTTTCCTGTCCTTCTGGGGACCCATCGAAGTAGAGAAATGTTCCCAGAAGAAAACACAACTTATAGCAGGCCTACCATCCCCATTGACCAAGGAAAGGGCTCAGATTGCTCCTTCCACCCAGGACCACTCCAAGCATCGCTCTGGCAGATGTGCACACTTTAAGTCTGTATCAGCCATAGATTCATCCTGGGATTCTGTGAGCACAGGGGTGGCAGCCTCAGGTCTGGAAGCCAAATGTGCCCCTCCAAGCCTCTGTCTGGTCCAAGGTATGAATCTGCTACACCTCCTTCTCAACCTTTCTATGGTCCATACCCCTTGCAGGCCCTACTTTGCATCTGCCTTGAGTGTTTTGGATGGGCTGGCATGTGTCCTTGAATTCTCACAACACTGTTTCCTTGCTTGGATGGAGGACAGAGGGGTGTGTGTGTGTGTGTGTGTGTGAGAGAGAGAGAGAGAGAGAGAGAGAGAGAGAGAGAGAGAGAGACTAGAGCGAGCTGAGAGTATATCGCACAAAGTAAGTGGAGTTAACTCTCTATTAGAAAAAAGACAGGGTTTGGCCCAGGGTCCAGTTAGCACGACAACTCTTCTTTGGTAGGTCTTTCCCCATGAAGCAGTTGTGGAAATTGAAGGTCCACACTTTCCCACAGCTGCCTTTGTCTCCTCCTCTCCTAGGTTTTCCCCAAGCAATCTGAGACTGCGCCTGTGGGATGCCAATTTCTCCTCCACCCTCTTCATGCCTCTCCTGGGGAGACCAAGAGGAGTGAGGAGATTGTCGCAGCAGATATAAGAGTAAACAGGCCGTGAAGGCCTTTTAGCAGAGTAGAAACACTTATGTTCTTTTGCAGCTTACTGAAAGCTAAGAATTAAGCAGTTATACCTTTTATCCCTGATGAATTGTGGTCTACTGACCTTTCCCCATTCTGTCCCCATTGTTAAGGATGAACCACCCATTTTACTAAAAACAAAACTGTTTACTTATATTTCAACCAAGGCAGCAAATACATCAACGTAGTTTGCAGGGGAAAATACTTCTTGGTCACGGAAATACAGAATGAGTATCCAAAATGGAGTCTGGGCTCTGAGGAGAGGCCAGGCATGTATGTCTGCTCACATCACTGGAGAGAGAGAGAGAGAGAGAGAGAGAGAGAGAGAGAGAGCTCAGACAGGAAGGAAATACATGGGATTATCTCTTTTGTTAGAAATTCCCACCAAATCAGTAAAGATACCTTCAGGGTTGATTCAGAAACTATGAGTCTGGCAATCATAGAATCATATAGTAAGAAGGGACCCTTGTGGGGTTTGAACCCATGACCTTGTGTTCAAGAGTCTCCTGCTCTATAATTGAGCCATTCCATGCCTTTGTGATTTGGGCTGGAAATCCCACAATTAGATATGGACAGGACAAACTGGCAACACAGACCTAAGAAATGAAAGGGAAGAGCAGTTAAGGGGACTTAAGGGGAACCACAAAGGTCTTTGTTCTTCCCTTCCTGTGTTTTCCATTGCACACTCTGGTCTCAGGAAGCTTAACATTGCTCTAGCTTCCAAACTCATACAAAGTTGCAGGGGAAGGTGAACATCATACGGTGCTAGCCTTCACTTAAGGTAAAGGTAAAGGGACCCCTGACCATTAGGTCCAGTCATGACCGACTTTGGGGTTGCGGCGCTCAGCTCGCTTTACTGACCGAGGGAGCCGGCGTACAGCTTCTGGGTCATGTGGCCAGCATGACTAAGCCGCTTCTAGCGAACCAGAGCAGCACATGGAAACGCCGTTTATCTTCCCGCTGGAGTGGTACCTAATTATCTACTTGCACTTGACATGCTTTTGAACTGCTAGGTGGGCAGGAGCTGGGACTGAGCAATGGGAGCTCACCCCCGTTGCGGGGATTCGAACTGCCGACCTTCTGATCAGCAAGTCCTAGGCTCTGTGGTTTAACCCACAGCGCCACCGGCGTCCCTAGCCTTCAGTTGCTCCATCTCAAAACAAGGCAGCAAGTCTTCTGCAATTTTCAGAGGGGAAGCCACCATGTTAGCTCAGCCCCATCAGTCTTTAGGAAAATGCAAGACACAACAGAACCATTCTACACATACTATAAAATGAACATGACTCAAGCCACTGTCTTCATTGGAAGGTGAATTGCACTTAATATTTTATTTATTTATTATTATTATTTACTAACAGAGTGGGAGATGGATTGCACCATGTGTAGTATTTTAGCTATACTTCACTTCACTTCCATCAGTGAATCTGCATTATCAGCAGGGGGGAAGGCACTGACAGTATACTTGAAATATGGATTTCAAATTACATTTTATTCAGAACAATCCTCGCTGACATTATGGTACACCCAAAGGAACTTACTGATAGGTGTTGTGGCACACTGAATGATGACCTATGGCTGGGAGATAATCATTCTTTCCCTTTGAACATGTTAGAACTTATTTATGAATAAACCTGAATAGGACTGCATGTTATGGTTGTAGTCTTCCCCATTATAAAGCTGGCCATTGCAAACTTTAGGCTAAAGACTACAAAACAACAAACAGCAAGAAGAACAAGAACAACTGGAGAGTAATATGAAGGGGAAGGAGAAGGAGTGATGATTAGAGGTTTCAGGAGAATGAAATCAAGATGTGCACTTGTGGCAAAAATAGCTTTGGGATAATTGGCTGATTTACTGGGATTGGAGAATTGTCTAGTCTGGAAGTGCCTAAAGGCGTAATTACGGAAACACTCTTCCCAAAAACCCAATTCATGGCAGCAAAAATATCATAACCGTCATCATTTTATTTGTATGCCACCTTTCCTCAAAAAGAATCATTACAAATCTACTCTGCACAAGTTTTTCATTGGTTTTTGTGGGTTTCACTTCTAACCAGGCAGAGGGCCTTCTCGGTAGTGGCACCCACCCTGTGGAACACCCTCCCATCAGATGTCAAGGAGATAAACAACTATCTGACTTTTAGAAGACATCTGACGGCAGCCCTGTTTAGGGAAGTTTTTAATGTTTGATGTTTTACTGTGTTTTTAATATTTTGTTGGGAGCTGCCCAGAGTGGCTGGGAAAACCCAGCCAGATGGACTGGGTATAAAATTATTATTATTATTATTATTATTATTATTATTATTATTATATGATAGGATCTTTCAGAAAGCCCCTTCTCCACCTCCAAGTGGAAGCAAGAGACAACACAAACAAAGACCTCTGTCTCCTAAACCATCTGCCTGGCTAGCAAGCATCTTTCCAATGAAGCGTTGTGCATTATATTTTCAGACAAAGTGGCAAAGAGGTTTGAAGTAGATGTCCTCTGCTGGTTGCTTCTCAGTCTGTGCTTTAAGATTCTCTAGCAGTCTATGCACAAAGGCAGACTTTGCTCATCTTCCGTAATATGACAAGACCAAAACTTGGTGCCCCCAAATGGATTTTCTCCATGATGGGTCTCCTCAATTTTGCACCCCTTGGCTTGGCACCCTGTGGGGGAGAACTGCCCGAAGTGCCCTAAATCTTGCACTGCCATGCATCAGACAAGATAAAAGGTGGCACCTGACTTTGGTATGGTGGCAATGAGGGATCTTCTACTCATAACAGACAGGAGAATGATAGGAGCACTGCCTCTGTTCCATCTCCTCTTCCACCACCACCACCACCACCATCCAAGGTTTTGCTCAAAGCTTTTTTGCTCTGCTGTCATTCAGATCTCCACTGTTTCCATTGGCCAGAGAGACCATGGATGTGCTCAATGACATGCTTCCAAATGCCCCTGGAAACAAATGAACAAACCCAGTCTGGAGGAGTCCACAATCTAAACCCCAAGACCGGTGGTAGAATGGGGGTCAAGGGGCACCTCTTCACCCAGGCCAAAATTTGCATGGTTTTTGTGAATCCACCTCTGTTGCCTAGTAAAAGATCTGTGGTCTCTTTTAAATTGTTTAAATGTTGCATGCTTTAAATACGTAGCGGTAACCTGCCTTGCTACTTTGTGGTGAATTTGCCTCATTTGTAAATAAATACGTAAGTGGATTGTTGCATCCTTCGCATTAAGGGCTTAACTGGGCCTTTTTCAGTCCAGTCCCAATGCCTTCTTATTTGGAAGCCTTGCATTGGATAACAGGCCAGTGCTAGCATTTTTTGGAATACGGAATACAGGCGTGGCAGCTGCTCCGGATTAACTAAAACAGCACAGAAAAATGCAGCTCTTTCGTGCGCAATTGGCAGTGGGTATATTTGACTTCCTTCTCCCCGCTCCTCGCCTTTGTCTACACCAGCCACAGTGGTTTTTTGGCCGGGAGTGGGGCGCAATCGAGGCCACTCTCACGCACCACCCGCACCCAGCAATGCCCAGAGCCTCGAAATCGCCCTTCCCGTATGCAAGTTGCGTTAGGCCTCGCTTCCTCCAGGGCGGTCCAACTACTGTAAAGAAATCGCCTCTCCCCTCGGCAAAAACGCGCCAGTCTATACAAAGTGCAGTGACATATATAAACAAAATGTTAATTCCTATAAAGGCATAGCGAGCCAGCCGGGCGGAAAATTAAAGCTGACATTGAGTTTAATTAAACAAAACAACCAGCTTTGGATATCTGGGGAGCAGAGAGACGAGAGCGGTTGGAGAGGGTGGAAGAATCGGCAAAGCTTGCTAGAAACTGCTCAGGAGAAAAGAGGAGTGTTATTATATGTTAAAAAGAGACCCTTCTCCATCCGCTTTGCGGTCTTCTTCCCTCGCTCCTTGGTGATAGTCACCACCACAGAAACGAGGCCACAACAAAGATTTCCATTGGGACCTACCAAAAATGACACCAAACCCTTCCAGAGCAAATCTTGAAACCTTAGCGAGAGCTGCGGGCCTTTTCTTGCTGTTTTTCAACTTAGGCGATTCCCTTCCTGCTTTTAAGACAGAGCGTCTGTTGCGATGTGGTGTGAATTCGACCCCTAGCCCGAGAAAACCCCATGGCTGGCTCTCACCTGGTCAGGTGTGTTCCCGAGCCTTCTTGTGTCTGCCTGCAAGCACCGTGGCAGAGTCCCAGAGGGCTCTGCAGAGAGATTTCAAAAAGAAAATGACATTTCCAGAGTGAAACTGGACGAAATGAAATGGACAAAGGCTCTTTGACATTGGCTTCCACCCTGACAGACGCGTGTCTGGCGAGATCCAAGGATCGGCCAGGCTATTAATTCAAGGAGAGCCCAATACACAACATAAAGTGTGCGTGTTTTGTCAATTAACGGCAGGATTCATACTGTACATGCGCCTCTTAGCTATCCCTGCTTGCTATTCCTGCCGTAAATGAAAGGCATTCCGGCGATCATCCTCTGAGGATCTCAAATTACTACAGTTTATGTTATGTTCTTGCAACGAGCCCGCCGTTGTGAGAAGCAGGGGCGTGTATGGGGTGGGGTCGCGGGGAGCGCTTGTATAATGCAGGAGGACCACCTAAAGCTGCGCACTGGTCAGTTCCATTGATCTGAGGGAGAAGTAATCAAGCACGTGTCTATTAAAATCAATTGGATTTCTGGGGGTCGGAATGGATCATGTCCCATTGCACCTCGGCTTGCAAGCATAGGACCACAAATCCAAGACGGTGTGTTTCAGGCTTGATACAGACGTGCGTGTATGATTGTAAGGACCTGTGCGTCTGAATGGGACACAGGCGGTCGAACTTGCATATCCCTCCCCTCACACGCAGTGTGTCCCCCCCCCGCCCGCCAGTATTAGTACACAGTCAAGGGGATATAACTCAATCGATGTCCACGCACGTGTGAACTAACACTTTGCGTTCAAGCGCTTGGCAAACCCTTGGCAAGTTCGTTTTTAAGTAGACGGGTTATTCGTGACCAAAACAAAATAGAAAAGGCAACATACCCACGCACCGTTTTCTCAGTGTTTGTGATGCGGCATTTTTGAAGCCTATTTTGCAAATTAATACCAATGTGCAAATTTGCACATGCTTAGATATTTATAATGATAAAAATACCCCATGCATAAATTAAAGAGGGGTAAATGGGATGCTGTATATTTAATTATTCGTTTCGGATATGATTGTCAAATGCAATGCGTAAAAATGGCCCTAACTGGAATAGAACAAATGGCCATTTAGTCCGCCATCCTTACTCTGCCAGAAGTCTGAAGGATGGATGTGGAAGTTTATAGGCAGCAACATTCTGCTTTTGTCTTTTCCCAGGATCTGCTATTCAATTTCTTTATAGGTCTGGACCTGTCTTCAGCAATTTGTCTAATCCTTTAAAAATAAATAAATCCACATATGTTGATAGTCATAATCACATCCTGTGGCAGGGAGTTCCATAAGCAACTTACCTTGTGTTCGCCTTTTATACTTGAAAGGACTTCATTGGGGGATTCCAGTCATCTGGTACGATAAGAGGAACCATATCCCGCCCCCAAAAAATCAGGGCCCTCCCCCCCTCTCCAAAAGAGGGGGTTGGTCCAAGGGGGTTGGACTAGATGACCCTCGTGGTCCCTTCCAACTCTACAATTCTATGATTTTAGGATACTTCTTACTTCTGTAAAGCTCCTCTGTCGGACAATGCATTTTAACTGAATCTCTTAAGGGCACACGCAGGGACGCCTGCTCTTTCCCTCAGTAAGTGCTCCTCTTGGTAGATCAGATAAATTGCTACTTGCTCTTTATCTTGATAGGGCTGATGCCAATGCTGCCTTTATATCGTATATGTGTGCTTTTTTGACAGGTCCTTTTGGTGTGTATTATGGTCAGTTGACTAATAAATCCTGATGTCTTGATCACATACGGACGTGCCTTCTGCAGGGTCAGAGTACTGCAGTGTAGCGTTGAGCTTGGCTTACATAGGAAACTGCCTTGTACTGAATCCACCGAGTCCATCGGTTCACCGAACTCACTATTGTTTACGTTTGCTTACACGGGCTGGCAGTGGCTCTCCAAGTTTCAGACCAGGAACCCAGCCCTACGTGGAGACACCGGGGATTGAACCCGGGATCTTTTGCGTGCAAAGCAGATGCTCTACCACTGAGCTATGGTGCTTCCCCAAATATTATCTGTCGCCCACAAGAAGTCCCCGCTCCCACAGTGAAAAACTTAGCATGGTTTTATGTGTATTAGAAAAACGCATATACATACTTCCTACCCAAAGGTATACACTTCAGACATAAACAGCAATGTTCGAAGCAAAACCTTACATTGCAAATTATAAATAACTAGCCCTACACCTTTCTATATATTTTGGTTGCAGCCAACGTTAGTCCTACTTGGAGTAGACCCATTGAAATTAATGGACATGGCTGACTTAAATCCATCAGTTTCTATAGTTCTGCTATGAGCAGGACTCACACCTTTGGGATGTCTTGACAAATTCTTACTTACTTCCAGTCATATGAGCATATTATTCCTCTTTGGGTTCACAATCATACTTTAAAACAGTGTCAGGAAATCATTTCTAAAAATTTACATGACCAAGGTAAAGGAAGTATTGAAGGCAATGGAACCTTCCCAGAATAATGAGATTACCTGCAAAATTCATTGGGTTGTATCCAAGACCCATTGAAATGAATAAATGCCCGTTAACCTGAGTGGGTCTGCTCTTAGTAGCACAGAATACCACCCATGGATTTTGATGGTCTGTGGCATGGGCGTGGCCAGGATGTTTGTTAGGGGGCAGGCTTTGGGGGGGGGGGAGAAACTCAGATTTGTATTGATTCTTGTTGATTTTTAATGATTTTGGGGGGCAGCTGCTCCTGCCCCCTCCATGGTTACGCCCATGGTCTGTGGTTGTATTCGAAAATGAGGTGTCCTGGTCGACATCAGTTACTCAGAACGTGTATTGGGAATGCCTGTCTCACCGATAGATGCAGGTGGCATGGCGAATACGTGTGCAAAAACTGTCTATGCGCCAACACGTAGATTTGTGCGGAAATGTCTTGAGACCTGCTCTGAAGGGGAAAGTGGTGCTGAAGGGGAAAGTGGTGCTCACCATTGACTCGCAGTCCGGTAGAAGTCGTCGTCTTCTTCTTCTTCTTCTTCTTCTTCTTCTTCTTCTTCTTCTTCTTCTTCTTCTTCTTCTTCTCCTTCTTCTTCTTCTTCTTCTTCTTCTTCTTCTTCTTCTTCTTCTTCTTCTTCTTCTTCTTCTTCTTCTTCTTCTTCTTCTTCTTCCCAACTAAAGTTATTTTCTTGAGTAACAAGAGGGGTGCAGAGGTTTGTGTTTCCTCCATGGAGGGCTGTATTTTACACAAGTCTAAAAGGGGCGTCATTTCCACAGAGGTAGCCTGGACGAAACCCTCGAACAGCCTCCGAAAGATCCCCTCTGTCGTGGGTGGTGCAATGATCCCTTCCCATCTCCCAGGAAAAAAAAACCAAAAAACCAACAAACAGAAGGTACCCCCATTCTGCAGGAATGCCAGGTGACAAGCTGAATGGTGATGACATTAATCCGGTTTGTTATTAAGTACTTGAAAACAGTTACTTCCCTGGTATTGGAGGAAAGTAACACAGAAACTGTTCAGAAGCGTTATTAGTTTAGCAAAGCAGAAGGAAGGAGCGCGGATTTTCGGATGAGCTATTTCCCTTCGACAATTACTTAACTGTAGGGCTTGAAGGTTTAATGGGTAGATTAATCAACTCAGGTTTTTAGTTGATTAATGATGTGGGTCCAATTTTAATTGGAGATGGCAAATTTTCATAGAGGGGGTTGAGATTGAAGGGATCACTTTTAAGTTCGACGTCCTGATATACTGAAGCGTACATGTCTTCTATTGAAATATTACTCTCTTGCAGCAGAGAACTGGGGCGGAGGGGGCACCAAAATATAAATATGGCATTTCCTGGGGGGGGGGGACGACCCACGTCTCTTTATGCTTCGGTCAATATCTCAAGACTTTGTCTAGATTTGAATATTTGGCTATATGAAAAATGCATTTCACTTCAATCAGTCATTAACTGGTGGAAAGGCAGGTGCTTAATCAAGTATAAATTCGTTAATTGGTGGACAGCCATGAAGGAATTTATTCTAAATCACATTCCAACCAGTAATGTCCTCCTCCAGTAATGTAGCTTAGAGCACAATTCTATGCATGTCTACCACTGTAGTTTTATGGTGCAATCCTGTAGCCCATTTACCTGGGAGTAAGCCCCATTGAACATAACATAGTGGGACTTACTTCAGGATTGCACTGCTCTAATGTAGAATACTGGCAGGCAAGGGCGCGCGCGAGAAATTGGAATGTGCTAAAAGTAAAAAACAACCCCCTCACTAATACTTAGACTGATTGAATTTCATCCGCCTGTTTCTAAATTCTCCTGTCCTTCCGTTTCTGCATTATTTATAATTACATAATCAATTTTACATGGCGCTTTCATAGAGTAACATGCCCCGATGATCTTGCAATTAATTACACACGCTAAATTTAGGTCAGGGTGTGGATTATTACGCAGTTATACCGCCTAGTTATACGTAGTTGATTGAGCGGTGTATAAATCAATTCATACATCTACCAATATATCATATATAAATTTGTATGTAGCAATGCATTCCCGAATTCTGGAGAAATAGTATAATTGATATTGCGATTGTTACCAGAACTGTCGCAATTTTCGTTAGCAGAGAACTGAGAAATTAGAGAAACAGATCCCCCCCCCCCCGCCCATGTTCCCAGAACAATCTGGTTCTAAGGCAGGTTCTGTACTCACATTCTGGACTGTTCAGTCTATCGTCTCTTTTTAAAAAAGCAAAGTATGTTTCCTTGGTTACCTCGATATTTTACAAAAATCGCTTCTCGGTGGAGACAGCCGGCTCCCCCTACACACCCACCCCATCCTATGTAATCTCAGAGCAGCAAAGGAATAGCTCTCACTTCCCTAAAAGTACGGAAACAAAACGAATTTCCATAGTAAAAATAAACACGGCATTCACATTATGAGAAATCTGAACATCTTCTATAGCGAAAGAAAAGATACCTCATTTAACAAGGATGAAAGACACCGACTTTTATGAATAAGAACATAATGGTCTTTTTTATTAATAAAAAAAGAAAAAGATCTCTTTAGAACGGTTGAATGACTCAATCAGAAGCTTAAAAAACTAGTATAAAGTATAAATAATTTTGACAGAGTTCTTTTTAAAAAAAAATGCAATGTACGGTCAAGAAAGTGGATCTGATTTTTTTTTTATTATTATTATTATTATTTTTAAAAAGAGATAAATCTACCAGAAATGAAAAGGAAATGTGTCTGGATTTTTTGCGAAAACGTGAATCTTGTTTATATACTGTACAAATTAGCGTAAGGGCAACGGACAGGCACGATCTAGCCAGAACTTTAAGGCTGCAGTATATACACCCATGGAATCTACTGCAGCTTACTTCCGAGTAGGCAGGTCCGCGAATAGTAAGCACATGCCAAATATATCCCGTAGTGGATACTACTGGACATTTTTAAAGGGCTTAAGATATGCTTAAACTGACATTTTCCTTTCTGTCCCAAAAAGTTTTTATTCTCTGCATAGCTTTAAGCAGACACACCTGGTTTTCAAAATATAATCTTTACATAGTCCACCCCTATCCATCCTTCATATGGCGCTTGAAGAAATGCGCTCCGCTCCATTTACCACCAATTCAACAGGACAACGGAACTACCTTGGCTTATTTCCCTTTGAAGGTGAAAAGGTCGCTGTCCAGAACCGATGGTGCTGAATGCCGAAATCGCCCAGGACCTGAGTTAGGAAGACAGAGCCCTCCCTTCGGCTACAAAGGTAGAATAACGAGATATTGTCCTGATTTGGGGAACAGAGTTTAATTAATGGCACTGTGGACAACTCACCTGCTGAATATTTGGGGTGGGGAGGTGGGATGGGTAAAAGAGAGAGGGTCAGTGAAAACAATGCATAGCAGGATCCCATGCAAGTTTACCCACAGAGTTCAATGATGCTCTCATCCAGTTTAATGCATTTGGAACTGCAGCTCAATCCTATCCCTGCTTACTTGGAAGTAAGCTCCACTGTGTGGAGGTCCCAGGTCACTGTTCTTAGGGACAGTGGTAGATAGGACTGAAAGGCAGTAAAAAGCTGGGAACAACTATTATTAGTATCCCATTATATTATAAGTATCCCATTATATACTTGGTAACTACTACACTGTATATTTTAAAGCAGTTGCAGTTCTATTCTAGTAATTAAAGATTAGTGTTATTGTGGTTTTATTCTATTTAGTATCCCCTTTTTCCAGTATTGGTTGATCTAGATAATTTAAACAACTTTGGGAGTAAAACCTGCCACACTGCAATAATATTCTGAATCCTTAGAAGTCAATGATCAGAATATTTTTTTAAAAAAGAAGTTAATCTGACCCCATCAGTTGGGACAGAACCACAGCTCAGTGATTACATCTGCTTTGCATGTAGATGGACCCAGATTCAATGCCATTCCCCCCCCCCCCAGGCAAAATTGGGAAAGAATGAAACGCTAGTCAGTGTCATGACATCCCCGTGTCAACAAGAAGTACCTACACCTAGAAGGAAACGTTAGAGTCTGCTTTTTTATTGCAACGGAAATAACAGGAAACGCGCACCAAGCCCTAGAATGAGTTAAAAGGACACCTTAAACATTAACATCACAACCCTCATCAGAAGTAAGGGCTATTGAATTCCATTGATCTTACTGCCAGGTAAACAGGGTTCGGATTGCAGCCTAAATTTAGCTGGAAAATGCGAACTGGAATGGCATCTGTGCAGAGAATTTCTTGTGTCTGTGTTGCATTCGAGCTGGAAGCTGATGGTTTTTATTGAATTCATTTCTGTTGCGGAAAAAATGATGAAAAGGGAATGGTGAGGAATGGAAACCGCATGCAAACCTTTGTGGAGATTTGGCTGGCAATCCTACACAGGGGTTGCTTTGATTCTATTGAAGTCAATGGGATTTAAGCAGCGTAACCTGCGTGCAGAATTGCACGGTTTTTATGGATCAGCCGGAGGTTGTTTTAAATCTTTAGTAGCTGAATAGGCTCTGCAAAGTGACAGCGCGGTCCATCCACATTTCAGTGAATCTAAAAATGTTTGGGCTCCCCCCCGCTCCTCGTGGGGTTCAGGCGCTCTGTTGGTGGGGGTGGCGGGGTATCAGTGGACCCAGTGCAAAGATTTCTGCTTAACTTGGAGAGAGCGATGGTCTCTTGGCAGGAATGGGCAAAATCGTTCCGGGTGGAACCGGAGAAAGTTCTCTAGGCTAGGAGAATGCATTATACTTAAACTGGGGCAACCCCTTGCAAACCTAACCGCGCGGTCGGAAGGCCACTCACTTCCTATTTTATTCAATACCTTAATATCCTAGGCGTTGTTCGTGGCAACCACCCTAACTAAGCAATTGGAGGGGAAGGAACAAGCGTCTTTTTCTAAGGATATCAGAATGGGGAGGGCTGGAGCAAGCAAGACACAAACAGCAGGCGTCTTGATGGTGAGGGAAACCTGCTCAGAGGAACACAGGGATTTGTCTTATGTCATGTCAGACCATTGACACATCTACCTCAGTAAAGCCCACACTGGCTGGCAGCAGCAGCAGCTCCCCGGGATTTCAGGCAAAGAAGGGTCTCTCTGAGCCCTACCTAAAGATGACAGGGAACAAACCTGTGACCTTCTGTAGACAAAGCAGATGCAAATAAGTGGCATTTATTTCCCACCTTTTTCTCCGAGAAGGTTAATGTGGTGTACATGTCTCTACCCCTCCCCATTTAATCCCCAAATCAACCCTTTGAGGTAGGTTACCTGAGAGGCAGTGACTGGCCCAAGGTCACCTAATGAGCTTCATGGCTGAGTGACGATTTGAACCCAGGTCCCCCAGATCCCATTCTGATGCTCTAACCACACTGGTTCAGTTAAAAGGAGCAGGTCTAAGAAAAGATACAGTATTAGGCTTTGCCTGAGAACCTGGATTCGCATACTTTTGAGGTACATTATTTCCCTCAAAGAATTCTGGGCACTGTAGTTTACCCCTCACAGAGTTAAAATTCCCAGCAGCCCTTAACAAACTACAGTGCCCAGAATTCTTTGAGGTGGGAAATGTGCTCTGAATGTGCATGTGCGCGCGCAGCTATTGCTGGACAAAAAGCAGGCTCTTTTCTCCTTTCCTTACCCCCGCCTTGCTAACTCCCCGCTATGTCTTTCTCATTGCTTGTTATTATGGTGGGTTTATGTAAATGAGCTGCTGGTCGATCTTTTCCATTGAGAAAGCTCTACTCAGAGTAAAATAGCAGGCTAAAGTAATCCAGGTCTGGGCTGTTCCACTTCAGGGACTCCAGTTGGGGTGTGTGTGTGCCTTTTGAAGGTTCATTAAATAAAACTCCCTACAAACAAGCATGTTAGAAAGAGGATGAAGTTAACTCTTTCTCTCCCATCTTCTAGCAGCTTTCTTTTTCGCATGCTTGGGATTGTGTGTGTGTGTGTGTGTGCATGTGCGCGCACACACATTTTAAAAGGTGAAGGAGTGCTGAAGAAATGCAGGATTGTTGCTGCTGTTGTTAAAATGCCTGGAATGGTACAGTCCAGAATTCTATCACTACATTTGGCATAATTCTGGAGCCACTATTTAGAAGGTGTTTCCGTGGCTGCGTTTGGGTTCTCTCACGTAGAGAAGTACACTGGATGTTTCATGCAAAATAAAGGCCTGGTCTACTCAGGGCTGGCCCACCCACCCATGAGGCAAGCTGACATAACTGCCTTGGGTGTCAGGGTCCACCGGGGCAGCAGATCTGATCTCCAAGGAATGCATTGCCTGTGGCTGCTGCGGGCAGTGGCATAGTGTGGGGGGTGCAGGGGGGGCCGGCCGCACCGGGCGCAACATCTGGGGGTTAGGGTTAGGGGGCACAAATCCACGGCTTAGGGGGCGCAAATCCATGGGTTAGGGGGCGCAAATTACTTGCCTTGCCCCGGGTGCTGACAACCCACGCTACGCCACTGGCTGCGGGACCCTCCCTGGAGGCGAGATCTTTTGCCTCCTCTGCAGCCCCATCCCCCATGCTGCCTCCACAGTGGCCTCTTGGGGACTAAGAGGTGCTACCGGTCTCCTTCCACCCTTAGGGAGGAAATGGTGGGGATCTCCTGGGCTCTGCACCCACCTCACATAAGATGGAGGGTGGGATGCTATCCTCTTCCAGGGTTCTGAAATGCTTCTTTACAGACCTTTGTACAGATCTGAGATGAACATCGGCACCCTACTTCAGCAGTGGCTAAACTTGTCCTTTGCAAAAAAAGGGGGGGAAGCTGAGAAAAGAAAGATTCAGAGCATTTGCAGTCTTGCTCTGTGAGCAGCAAAAACAAAGAGAGAAAGTGGCAGAGGTGGGGGGAGAGAGGGGGAAATTTTGGATGCTGCCCAACACCTATTAAGGAATTTGCAATCCATTGTAAGGGAAGGAGGACTGAATTCACTGTAGGCTTTTGTGAAGGCAGGAAGGAAAGAGGATGTACCAGTATGGAGGATAAGTACTGTGGAGGAATGAAAGTGTGTTTGTGTGTGGTATTGAAGAGTGTTCTCTATGAATGAAGAGAGGAGACTAAGCGCAGATGTAGGTTCTTTATTGCACTTCAGATTTCACAAATTTCATGGGCTGACGTGTTGGAAGTAAAAAGAAGAAGAAAAACAGTGTCTTTGCTCCTCTAAATCCTCCTCTGTATATTTTGATGATGACTATACATTGATCCACTAATATCCCCATGAATATACACTGGGCTGTTACTGATGTTGTTGATGATAGGTATACGTCCTACTAATCCTTCCAGAAATTCAGTGTAGCATGCTGAGATCGTCCTTCATCCCCACCCAATTTTCGCAACAACTCAGTGGGATAAATTGGACTCAACCGTAGCGTCTGGTTTAATGTCACCTGGTGAGCACCAGGACTGAATGTGAATTCAAACCTCGGTTTGAGTCTAGGAATGATAAGCCTGAGCCCCTTCAGATGTTGTTGGACTCCATCAACTGCAGCCAGCAGGGCCAAGGATTATGAGATGGGTAGTCGAACTACACCTGGAGGCCCACAGATTCCCCATTCCTGCCTCAGGTCCTCACAAGCATTCAGCCTTCTACATCTCAAAGGGAAAGTGGCTGAATAGCCTATGTTGACTTTAGTAAGGCATCACTGCAAAGTACACCACACTTCACAGATGCCTGGTTCTTGATATCTTCCTTCTTCTGTGGAAGGAGAGACCCCCCCCTCAGGCCTCGGGGGTCAAATGTGTCCCCCAGACCTCTCTGTATGCCCCTTGGGATTCTACCAAGGCCACACACCCTCTTTCCAGGCCACACCCCTTGCCTGTCCTACTTCATACCCTCCTTGAGTGTTTTTGCCAGTCTTTGAACTTTGATAATGCCTATTGGCTGCCTGAATGGAGAGTGAAGATGGGTGTGTGGCTATGTGTAGAAACTAGCCTATTGAACAAAGGTATGATTTATGTTCTTAGTTCTGACCACTTTTGCCTCTTGTCCCACCCACCACTGGCATGTGACCCCCCCCCCCGAAGGTTGCCCAATGGAATGTGGCCCTCAATCTGAGAAGAAGAAGAAGAATAATTTGGATTTGATATCCCGCCTTTCACTCCCTTTAAGGAGTCTCAAAGCGGCTAACATTCTCCTTTCCTTTCCTCCCCCACAACAAACACTCTGTGAGGTGAGTGGGGCTGAGAGACTTCAAGGAAGTGTGACTGGCCCAAGGTCACCCAGCAGCTGCATGTGGAGGAGCGGAGACGCGAACCCGGTTCCCCAGATTACGAGACTACTGCTCTTAACCACTACACCACACTGGCTCTCCAGTGAGAAAGGTTCTTTGTTGTGTAGGATCACCAAAACTGAGTGGAGAGGAGAGATGGAAGTAATAATGGAGGATCAACATCTATTCCTCCAACTGTATCCAGAAAAAAATTATATTCTTATGAATTGGGGGGTGGAATTGGGACCCTTCTAACCCCTGGTTAAAATATAAGCCAGGCTAGCTTCCTGATGGGGTGATTGCTTGGGTGATGGCCCATTAGGAGAACAAAGCAAAAGGGGCTCTGTGTGAGATGACAAATGGGTGGGGCCCCTCCCTCAACTCAGAGTTAGTTAGAAGGACAAAACTTGAGTTTGAAGTAGCGATTTGGGGCTGTGATGGGTGTTGGGGTATATTCATAACCAATTGGGGGTTTTCAGAGCCCTGAAACCTGTTGAAGTTTTTCTAGGGAATGAAAACTCCTATCCTTGGATCCAGTACACTTCCAAGTACCAGGCCCCTTTGTAGCAGAGTACCACACAGCCTCCAAGCATGTAGGAGTTCCAAGTCAAGCATGGAGAGTCGAAATAAATCACAGGAAACATTCAAATACAGCTCTGATAGAGGATATGCTTAAACTGACCTGGGCCCAGCCCTAAAAGCTGCCAGACCCTCTCCCACATCTTCACAGTATGATAGTAGAGTTCAAACATTTCTCTCTGTTCAGTCCAAAAACTGTGCATGTGTAGCAATATTCTTCAGAGTGTCTTTGTAAAGAAACCAGCTTCTCACTGCTTCTGGAAACTTCACATAGTTTAATACACACAGAATGTTCTTTCTGGGAATGATTGACCCTCATTCCAACAATGTGAACTAGACTAGAGGAAAGGCAGCAAGCTGGAAAGAGAGTCAAGAGCACGATATTCAATTTCAGTTTGAATCCAAGGCTGAGGCAATGGGAAAACCAAGACCCTCTTGCGGGTGTTGATGCTGTGAACCCCTCCATCGTAGCCCCAGGGTGTATATATGTGTAAATAAACCATATATAATAAAGACACCACAGTCTCTGCCATGCCTCACTCCCAAAACACAAACCCTGAGTAAGCACGTGGAACACCCGGAATCTCACACTGCTTAGAGATTGGGTTGGTGTGCAACAATATGTTAGGGAGGGTAGGCTTTGCAGACACTGCTTCGTGCCTGAGAGGTATGGCAAGCAATTTGCCAGAGAAACTCATTTCGGGAGATGTGTTCAAAGTTAATTAAAGATGGCTAGCTCGGGGTCATTGCCTTGGTAACAATTAACAATTGGAAGGATGCCTCATTAGGGACAGTTTTAACAAAAAAATATTATTTTTGCATCAAGAAAGTTTCTTGTGCATGGAGAAAATATATTTCTCCTTACCCCCTCCTTTCTTTCTTTCTCTCCCTCCCTTCTTAATCATCCCAGAATACTTCATTGTGATAAAGGAATATTAAGAGCGGAAACAGGGGTAAAAAGGGGAGATTGAAATAGTTAATTTTAGTTAACAAAATTTACATACTGCTTGATTGTAAGAAAACCTCTAAACAAGGTACAAAAATATAAAATGAAGCGTTAAAGTTATCAATAAAAACAGTTAAAAATAGCTATTGTTGGAGTGTTAATGCTTTGAGACCTTCCATTTTATGCCTAGGTTGCAGATACAGTGGTACCTTAGTTCTCAAACACCTTGGTACTCAAACAACTTAAACCCAAACACTGCAAACCAGAAGTAAGTGTTCTGGTTTGCAAACTTTTTTTAGGAAGCTGAACGTGCTCCGTTTTGAGTGTTACGCTGATGATTTGAGTGTTACACTGAAGATTTGAGTGCCATACTTCTGTTTTGAGTGTTACACTGAGGTCTGTCTGTTTTTGCTATTTATTTTGTATTTTTGTTTTTGTGGCTCTTTTCGTTTTATTTTTGTGACTGTGTGGAACCCAGTTCAGCTATTGATTGATTGATTGAATGATTGATAGTGTGACTGCAGCACATTGTTTATTGCTTTCATTTTATGGATCAATGGTCTTGTTAGATAGTAAAATTCATGTTAAATTGCTGTTTTAGGGGTTGTTTTTATAAGTCTGGAATGGATTAATCCATCTTGCATTACATTCCATGGGAAAGTGCGCCTGGGTTTTGGAACGCTTTGGTTTTGGAACGGACTTCCGGAACAGATTAAGTTTGAGGACCAAGGTACCACTGTACATGTAAATAAAACCGTATCTCCTAAAAACACCACCATCTCCACAGATCTTCATTCCAAGGAGACCGAACCCTAGGTAAGCATTGGAACCTTTGGAGTTTCTCACCGCTCAGAGACTGAGGTCCATGTAGCAATATTTTCTCATTGCATGCCGAACTTTCTCACACTCTAAGACAGCCTCGCTGCTCTCAGAAGAATGAAAGGGAAGCTGAAGGGTGGTAGGCAGCCAGAGATTCAGCCTGTGAGCTGATACCAGGCCTCCCCAGTTGGTATACCTGGCTGTATTGGCCAAGCCACATAATGTGGGGTGTAGATAAAGTCATGGCTTGACCAAAAGTAGGGTTTTCTGGCACCACTGATCACCATCTCTGACCACTGGCCATGCTGGCTGGGGCTGTGATAGATGAAATTCCCGGTAGAGCGATAAGTGCTCTGCAAGCTAATAGGAGCTCACATATTACAGGCTGCCTTAGGCGCATCCTAGCTTTGATCTGCCTCCAGGCTGCCTCCCTTTCTCTCTCCCCTCCAACCCTGCACCCCTCTCTCCTTCAAGTCTCTCAAAGAACAGCTCTGTCAGGCTGTAATTCCTCCTCTGACAGCAAAGGACGTCTTGATGGATGGAATATCCCTTCCTCTGATGAGGCTCAGCCGTTTACAGAGGCAACCAGTGTGAGGGAGTTGGCAGTAATAGCAATGTGCCAGGAAGTGTTTCTTTGCATGCACTCAGAGGAGACAAACGCTAGTCCAGGCATTCTAATTTTGTTCTACAAAAGCCTACAGTGAACAGAGTCCAAGCGCCACTATCAAGCCTTCCTGGCTTCCTCCAGGAGGCTCTTTTGCCAAGACTTTGAGAGTAAGAGCATAGGTAGCAACCAAAGAGCTCAAGTGTGTCCAAGTCATTTAGGACTTCTTGGTGAGCACATATCCATGGTGGCGACAGTGTCACCATGCTTTCACTCATGAGTTTCCCACAGGCATCTGAAAGAAGAGGATGCTGGACTTGATGGGACTTGAAGATCCAACAGGGCTCTTCCTATGTTCTTAATCTGCAATTTTTTAAAAGAAGAAAATCTGCACGAAAAGGTTGCATTAAAATACACATTTTATCATGAACACATTCTGCCTCAGTGTATGCATTTCTGAATATATTTTATCCAGAATAGAATAAATAAAAATGTTCCGATGTAAGATCTGATATAACAGATGTGTCCCCCCCCCCTTGTTTTTGATCTATAGAAAAAGAACATAAGAGCCCGTCAGTCTGGATAGCTCAGCTGGTTAGAGCATGGTGCTGCTAACGTCACCGTTGCAGGTTTGATCCCTGTATGGGACAGCTGCATATTCCTGCTTTTGCAGGGGGTTGGACTAGATCAGGGGTCCCCAAACTAAGGCCCGCGGGACTTGTTTACCTGGCCCACGGCAACCCTGCTGCCCGCTGCCACCGCCCGCTCTTACCGGCGCTGCGTGGCTGCCCACTTCCGTGTTGGAAGAGCACCGGAAATAGCTTGTGCACATGCACAAGCATTATTTGCACATGCACAAGTGTTATTGTGCACACCTGGGTCGGAGGAAGCCCGTGCACATCTGCTATTTCCGGTGCTCCTCCGACCCAGAAGCGTGCCAGAGATAGCATGTGCGCAGGCGTATGGGCATGCGCTCCTCCGCCCTCCAGCCCGCCACGCGATCGGTGCTGGAGACACCGGCCTGAGGTGTGGTACGTTTGCTGACCCCTGGACTAGATGATCCTCAGGATATGTTCCAACTCTCCCATTCTGTGATTCTATGCTGGACCAGGCTAATGTCCTGCCTAGTCCAGCATCCTTTCCCCACAGCAGCCAGCCAGTTGCCTGTGGGAAACCAGGAAGTGGGACCTGAACACAAGAGCGCTCTCCCCTCCTGTGGTTTCCAGCGACTGGTGTTCAGAAGCATTGCTACCTCTGACCATGGAGGCAGAGCACAGCTATTGTGGGCAGCCATTGAGGGCCTTCTCTTCCATGAAGCATAAGAACTGCAAGATCTAGAAGTGAAGCTTATGAGAATGAGCAGTCTAGTCTTAATGGCTCTGCCTTATCTAGAATAAGGTATGTATTCCGCCGCCCCCCTGCCCTCTCATCACAAAGCGACAGGAGCCCTTTCATGCGCTGACCGTGTGGGCAGGGGAAGGAGGGGCTGAGAACAAGGGATAAAGGGCCGGACAGTTTGTTCATCCCACAATGGAGCCCTTGACCGGCCGCAATGTGGTCTCCTTGTAACCCTCAGGAGAGGTGACCTTGGAGGGGCTGTGCTCATTGTGGACACTCCATAAAGATGTTATGAACTGGGAACATGGAGAGGGGTGGGGTGGGGGGTGAGTGCAATTTAAAACCAATTAGGAAGCTGTAAACTGCCCTGGCCCTTGCAGTTCATTAGGCAACCACAAAGCAACTTTAGTTTAGAGGTTGGAGTTCCTTTCAGAAATCGGGGGGGGGGGGGGAGAGAGAGAAAACTTTTTAAAATATGCAATTGGCTCAGGGAGCCAGGACCCAAAGGGGAAGGCAGAAGCAGCAAAGGAAACAAGTGCCTTAATCAGTACAAATTCCCTAATTTATTTATGTATTTATTTCGATTTCAAAGCGCTGCCGTTCCTCATATACAGCCCTTTAGAAGCACAGCTATTCTCCTGATGCGAGAACCAGCCCATCCTGTGTTTATTTGCCTTTCAGAAAAGAAGCTCTCCCTGCCCCCACCCCCCAAAATAAGCCAAGGAATTTATACCTCCCAGTCTTCCAAGTTTCTCTTGCAGGGATTTTAACAGTAAGGCTTGTTTTTTTAAAAATATATCCCCCCCTTTTTTTTCTTTAAAAGCAGAGAGAAATAGCCTCCCCTTCTAGCTGCATTTGCCGAAATAACAAATGGTAGCATTTAGCACTTCTACAGCACCTTCCTTCTTCAAAGGCTGTGCAAATTGTTAACAAAACAGAATGCTCTGCTCTTTCTGTCTCTATGGAGTTTCGCAGGATCCTTGAGAAAGATACAGTATAGGCATAGAACGGGCAGGCAGCAGCAGTTTAGGTTAGCCAGGAAAGAAGTCTGGGCAATTAAGGGGTGGAGCTCCTTTGTTTCAGGGAGAGGTTTGGCAAGCACAGCTTCTCCTAACAAGGGAACCAGTGTGGTGTAGTGGTTAGAGCAGGGGTCAGCAACCTTTTTCAGCCATGGGCTGGTCCACCGTCCCTCAGACCTTGTGGTGGGCCGGACTATATTTTGAGGGTGGGTGGGGGGAAACGAATTTCTATGCCCCACAAATAACCCAGAGATGCATTTTAAATAAAGGGACACATTCTACTCATGTAAAAATATGCTCATTCCCGGACCGTCCGTGGGCCAGATTGAGAAGGCGATTGGGCAGCATCAGGCCCCCTGGCCTTAGGTTGCCTACCCCTAGGTTAGAGTGTTGGAGTAGGATCTGGGAAAGGCTAGGGTTCAAATCCCACACTCAGCCACAAAGCTCACTGGCTGACCTTTCACCAGTCACTGCCTCTCAGCCAAACCTCCCTGGCAGCAGTGGTGTAGCAGGGGTGGTTGCCCCAGGAGCAAAATGGTTAGGGGTGCAAAATTTCAAAACCCAGTACTGCCTCAATACAGCTGTTCGCTTCCGTCTCTGGACTCCGTTGAAAACGGCTTCTCCATTCTAACCAGGAAGTGACCTCTCCAGACAATGGAACAACTCTTCTTTTCTTATCTCTGCAGCTGCGATCTCCTGGGTGGGACACCCTTAGGCAGTTGAATGTGCATGCGTACTCTGTCTGTTTCCCTCCCCCCCCCCCCCCGTGGCCCCGGGCACTGGCAACCCATGCTATGTCACTGCCCTGCCAGGGTTGTTGTGAGGATAAAATGAAGAGGGGGAAGAACCGTGTCCCTGGAACCTAGTCCAACACTCTAACCACTACACCACACTGCCTCCCTTGTTAGAAGAAGCTGCACCTGCCAAACTTCTCCCTGTCCAGAAACACACAAGATGCTGCACCCTAACTATGGAGGATGAACACTGTCAAGCAGAAACAGGGAAAGGAAATTAAAAATCAGACAAGAAAGAGAGCGAGAGATACTCCCTGCTGGAGTATGCTGTTCTTGCTTGGAGAAACAGCTTTCATTCTGTTTTGAATGGCATCAGACCAATCCTGATTAGTGGAGCTGTTGGTTTGTTTAATAGGGTCTGGACTGAGCATCATCCAGCTTTCCATGCCCTGGATTGCTGCCCATGCTCTGCAAAGGGAATATATCCAAGCTCATATTAAATGTACATCAGTGGTGACTCTAACCGTATGCACTCCAGCGATGTTGTCTTGGCAGTGCCTTCCATGCTCAATTCACAAGAAATCATCTGGGAGAGGGTTGTCTCTCTGCTAAATATCTTTCTTCCTGGTGTTTAGGTTTAGAACGCTCAAGCCCAGCCACTAATCACACTGGAAACAACAAATAGCATTGGAAACATTACAACGATAGTTTTGATCAGAGGGCTGGAGATCAAGCTTATTTAAATGAGCAAGTGTTTTCAATTTGCATTTAAAGACTATTGGATCAAGCAGGCCCAGAATGAAGTAACAAGAGGCATCATTAAAATATGAGCTAGAACAAATGTAGGGAGGAGAGAATGGTTTTGAACTCAAAATTGTATCTGCAAATTAGACATTGGGGTGGGGGGCTAAATGTAAAATATGCACATAAATTAGCACAGTGAACTATTATTTTTTAAAATCAAAATTTAGTACAAATTTCAAACGCTATCCATATTTTCATAGCCACTCATTAATATTTGAATTTGACCATCTCAAATACTGAAAACAAATTGCACAGCATCACCAATGGATAAGGAAAGTGTAAGGAAAAAAGAAAGCTTTGAGGAAGCATGAGAAGTTCAACCATCAACTTGGTGGCCCTTTTCAGGTGTTCTACCTCAGTAAAAGCCTCAGCGCCTAGGGCTTGCCGATCAAAAGGTCGGCGGTTCGAATCCCCGCGGCGGGGTGTGCTCCCGTCACTCGGCCCCAGCGCCTGCCAACCTAGCAGTTTGAAAGCACCCCCGGGTGCAAGTAGATAAATAGGGACCGCTTACTGGCGGGAAGGTAAACGGCGTTTCCGTGTGCTGCGCTGGCTCGCCAGATGCAGCTTTGTCACGCTGGCCACGTGACCCGGAAGTGTCTCCGGACAGCGCTGGCCCCCGGCCTCTTAAGTGAGATGGGCGCACAACCCTAGAGTCTGTCAAGACTGGCCCGTACCGGCAGGGGTACCTTTACCTTTACCTCAGTGAAGAGTGACCTTCCTCAACCTGGGGCCTTCCCTAGGTTTTGGGGTTACAACTCTCCTCAGCTCCATCCAGTGGCCATCTTTGGTGGAGATGATGGGAACTGCAGCCCTGAAAATCTGGGAGGGGGGGGACAGCTGGTTGGTCAATGCTGGTATGGAAGAATCTCATACCACAGGGGCAAGTATGCCCTACTCATTATTGACCACATTGCCCTCCATGAAGTGGAGGGAGACTTCCAGTTTTCCAGGGTCCCAAAATGTGTGTTGGGAGGCTCCATGAGAACAGGAGAAACAGTCATAGCTTCCCTCCAAGGATTCTGGTAGCTGTAGTTTGTTAAGACACCAGAAAGCCCTTAGGAGACCTCTATTTAGGTTGGTGGAGAAGTAGCAGCAGCAGCAGAAGTTTCTGGTGAGATCTTGTGAGAGCTTGCCAGATCTCACTGTTTCCCCCACGGGCAATGCCACGTGACCCTGGTAAGGGAAGCAATGGGTGGTGGTGGCAGGGCCATGGTGGCGGCACCTTCCTGTTTTACCTCGGGCCGTGAAACGAGATGCATCACCCCTGCCTCTATTTCCCACCCCTCAAGGAACTACAATTCCCAGAGATCCCTGTGAAAAAGGATTGATGGCTAAACCAGTCATGGAAGGTGATGAGAATGACGGCAATGGGGGGGGGGTGGACCTGGCCTGCTCAGCCTCATGCATGATTACTCTGCTGAGCATCTGAATGCCTGAATTGGGCTATTGAGTTTGAGACAATGATGAAGCATCCTAGCAAACAACAAAACCAGGGAGGCGGTTAGAGAGGCCAGATTGGAGCGAGAAGAGCAGTTCAAGGGGGGAAGCCTAGAGCTGGGCATCATCTGTGTCCCGGTGGTACTGAAAACCATGGGATTCGATGTCACCCAGCGATACTGGGTAGAGAGAGAAGAGAAGAGAAGAGAAGAGAAGAGGAGGGCCAAGGACAGATTCTTGAGAGACTCAACAGACAGAGGAAAAGCAGAGAGAGAATATCCAGCTATGAAAAAACTGAAAGAATGATTAGATGGTTAGAAGGAAAACCAGCTAAGTACAGAATCATGGAGGAATAGGCAGGGACAAAACTAGGCTTCATTTCACATGGGTCAAAGGCCTAGTTTGGCTTCCCTCTGGAGGCAAAAACCTGGCTATCCCCCTATAGCTACAGCTCTGCCATAGGGCATGAAAGGAGTCCAAGTAGCATAGAGTGGTCAGCTATATCTGCATTCTAGGGGGCTGATCTAGATAACCCTTTAGGTCCCATACAACTTTCTGAATGGAATGGACTGAATGGACTGAATGGAAGCCATTCCATACATAGGAACACACACACACACACACACACACACACACACACACAAAGGTAAAGGATCCTTGGATGGTAAGTCCAGTCAAAGGCAACTGTGAGGTTGTGGCACTCATCTCTCTTCAGGCTGAAGAAGCTGGCATTTGTCCACAGACAGCTTTCTGGGTCATGTGGCCAGCAGAACTACAATGCTTCTGGTGCAACATGACACCATGACAGAAGCCAGAGTGCACAGAAACACCATTTACCTTCCTGCCATAGCGGTACCTTGCACTAGTGTGCTTTCGAACTGCTAGGTTGGCAGGAGCTGGGACAGAGCAAGGGGAGCTCACTCTGTTGTGGGGATTCAAACCTCTGACCTTCTGATCGGCAAGCCCAAGAGGCTCAGTGGTTTAGACCACAGCACCACCCATGTCCATAGGAACATATGGAGTTGCCCTGTACCGAGTCAGACCATTGGTCCATCTAACTCAGCAGTTGTCTACACTGACTGGGTTGAAACAATTAGCGGAGCATTAAAGGTGGAGATTTCTAAAGGTGGATGAATCAGAGAGGTGTTTGTAAGGATGGGCGCATTTGTCAGTTTTGGTTTCTCTCTCGGTTTCTCGTGTTCCTAGTCTTAAGTTCAGTTTTGCACATTTTCCCATCAGCTTGCTTTAAAAAAAAATTTAGGAGTCCTCATGAGAATTCATTAGCATTATAGCACAAATTTCTCACAATATACACATTTTTGTATGCCATTTTGTCTGATGTAAACATTTTTGCAAAGCGTATTTCCCCTAATATTTAGATTTCTCCTAGTATAATGCATTTTCATATGCTGGTTTCACTGATATATGGATTATCATGCACACTTTTACCCCAGTATATGCATTGTGTACACATTGTTTGGCATTGCAAAATTTGGAGAAGTGTGAATTTGGAAGGATGGCTGCGTCTCGTTTTTTTGCTTATGGGTTTAATAAGTATGAATGAGGGAGATTTGCCTTTTAATGCAAACAGAATTGTATTTCTCCCCCAACCTTGATGCTTAAAAATAATCTCTTCTTTCATGTTCAACCATAACCTATCTAGATGCCATGAATTGGCCTTTATGATACCTCCGTGCCTTGTAATACAAACCAGTTTCCTTAAAATTGGTAAACAATGGCCCAAACTGAACATTAATCTCAGGTAATTTTTGCATGTAGAAAGCATAATGTTATTTTTACACTCTGCCAGTGAGCAAAGGGTGGCCAGACTGGTTCTTTGGAAAGAAGGAGCTTGCTAAAGACAGAGAGCATTTCTCAGCTGCAAAGCAAACACAATGTACTGAACACCCACAATGTGACAATAAATAATTTTAACGTCAATCAAAGTGGGAGCATTGTCGTTGAAATTAAATGGAAAAGGGAGGGAGGGGGAAGAGCTAGAGATAGGGGGTGTAAACCAAACAACCTGAAAAGATGCTAGGATATTTTAATGTGCTGATTGATAATGTTTTGCTTGGTTGTTTTTAAACAACTAATTTGCCTTAAATAAAAAACACCCAGGAATTTGATTGACTCTTCTAAAGATCCCCTTTGCAAAGAGAAATACATATTTGGGGGGGGGGGGAGGAGAATCAGAAAAGCAGAGTTTGCAGGATGGCAAGTGTGGAAGCAGTGAGATGCTTTAAGAATAAAAGAAAGCACATTAAACATGTTCAAATCAGGAGCCTCAGTTTTTGGAACACGCACACACACATATACATATAATTGTCAAAATATACACATGCAATAAATAAATAAAAATATACCTTCTGTAAAGATAAAATAAATCCACCAACTCTCAAACATAAGAAAGAAAAGCAAAATGATATTCCCACACAGGATTGTGGTATTATAGCATTCACTGGTGATGGTCAATGGCCACCCATTATTGGAGTACACAGTTGGCCAATCAGTGTAGACAGTATTAACTTAGATAGACCAATGGCCTGACTCAATATAAGGTCACTTCCTACGTTCTTTTTATGATGCTGGGAGTTGGCGGGTGAACAGGTAGTAACAGCCAGGAGAAGGATGAGCGGGGATGATGAGAGGACCCCTACTGCAATGCAGATCCTGACTGCTGCCTGCCAATGCTGACCCCTGATGCCAGCCCTGCCTGGAAAATCTACTACAGTCATACCTCTGGTTACAGATGCTTCGGGTTGCACGATTTCGGATTGCGCACTGCACCGAACCCAGAAGTACTGGAACGGGTTATTTCCAGGTTTTGGCACTTGCACATGCGCAGAAACACTAAATCGTGCTTTGTGCATGTGCAGAAGCACTGAATCACGACCCGCGCATGCACAGACATGGAGCTGCGGGTTGCGGACGCTGCGGGTTGCGAACGTGTCTCCCACACGGATCACGTTCACAACCTGAGCGTCCACTGTAATGCCATTTCAACTTGAGTAGCATCCATAATTTTCAAACACAGGGACATAGGAAGCTGTCTTATGCTGAACCAGACCATCGGTCCATCTAGTCCAGTATTGCCCACACTGACTGTAAACAGCAGCTCTCCTGATAAGGGTTCTTCCCAGCCCTACCTGGAGGTGATGGGGATTGAACCAGGAACCTTCTGCATGGAAAGCAGAAGCTCTACCACTGAGCTACCCCCCTTTGCCATGGCTCCCCTTCCTCTTAGCATTTCCTCTCTCTCTCTTTCCATCCTCCAGCCATCAGACTCTTATTTTTTTGCTCAATTGCACAGCTCGCAGATGGAATCTCTCTCTCTCTCGTTAACTGTGTGATGCACAGTCAGAGGAGTGGAAGAATTACATTGGGCTGAAAGTGGTGTTTACTTTTACAGGCTGCAAAAAATAGATTTGGAGAGGGGGAACGGGGGTGGGTGGGGGTGGGTAGGGAAAGTGAAAGCAGGAACTGAAACTATAATTAGAATAAACAGCATATAAATGGCCAGGTAACCATTGATTATACAGTGTCATCTCAGCCAGCATCTGTTAGTCAGGAAACAGCGAATGAACTTGTCTCGTCTCTACAAGGACTACCAGATTAAAATTCCTCATACCGTACACATGGCATTCTAAAGCGGTGGGCATTGACATAAGGGGTATTGGTTGTGTGCTAAACCACAGAGCCTAGGACTTACTGATCAGAAGGTCAGCGGTTCGAATCCCCCTGATGGGGTGAGCTTCCGTTGCTCGGTCCCTGCTCCTGCCAACCAAGCAGTTCGAAAGCACGTCAAAGTGCAAGTAGATAAATAAGTACCGCTCCGGCGGGAAGGTAAACGGTGTTTCCATGCGCTGCTCTGGTTCGCCAGAAGCGGCTTAGTCATACTGGCCACATGACCTGGAAGTTGTACAATAAAGCACTTGGCCAATAAAGCAAGATGATCGCCGCAACCCCAGAGTCGGCCACGACTGGACCTAATGGTCAGGGGTCCCTTTACCTTTATCTTTATGGAGTGACAACGGTCTGGAATGCTGGATGAGGTTTTAAGAGGAATATTGTGGGGCCAGGGCTGTGTTTGTGCCCCATGTGCTCCTGTGTGGCGGCCGGTGCCCATTGGGGCTGGGAGGGCAGGAGGCGGGGAGACCAGCTGTTGGTGGATTCAGAGCCAATGACAGGCAGAGCCATCCCCTGATTGGTTGTAAGAAGGCAGGCAGTTGAGGGCAGGCTAAGGGCAAATTGAGATTAGTGGGGCAGTGCCAGAATTGCCCTAATCGAGTAATCACCATTGATGCCATGGGAACAGTCAAATGCAATGAATGCAGCCTTTGGGTTTGGAACTTAGCCTCTGTTATCTATCTGCTTGCCTGTCTAACCACCCATTCTTTCAGGTTCCTAGTCCTTATGCTTTGAAAATATACTTGCATGTGGACAATGCCAGGTGAATCTCTGGAGCGAATGGGGCTTCATTCTTTCCCTCTAATTAACAGAAACACATGCAAAACAGGTTTGGTTTTTTTTTACTTCAAGGAAAACAGAATCAACTCCCAAAGAAAAGAAATGGTACAATTATGGCTTATCACACTCCTTAGTATTTATAATGGGCTTTGGAGAGCTGAGCATGCTCCATTTGCACAATCTTATTATGCGCCTTTGGGACGTGGGTGGCGCTGTGGGTAAAAGCCTCAGTGCCTAGGGCTTGCCGATCGAAAGGCCGACGGTTCGAATCCCCGTGGCGGGGTGCGCTCCCGTTGTTCGGTCCCAGCGCCTGCCAACCTAGCAGTTCGAAAGCACTCCCGGGTGCAAGTAGATAAATAGGGACCGCTTACTAGCGGGAAGGTAAACGGCATTTCCGTGTGCGGTTCTGGCTCGCCAGAGCAGCAATGTCACGCTGGCCACGTGACCTGGAAGTGTCTTCGGACAGCGCTGGCCCTTGGCCTCTTTGAGTGAGATGGGCGCACAACCCTAGAGTCTGTCAAGACTGGCCCGTACGGGCAGGGGTACCTTTACCTTTATTATGCGCCTTTAAAACAGCCCTGCAAGGCTGCTCAGCTTTGTTGCCATATTGCAGATGGGAAGCTGAGGCTGAAAGAGGTTTGCCCAAGGTTTCCTAGTGAATTCATAACCGAGCCAATATTCAAAATGTCACCTTCTTGGTTTGTGGCTCGGTCTCATTTAGAGCTACAGGAGGCGGAATGTCTACATGGATCACAGATTTCACATTTTGCTGGTGCAGACTGTAGGTTACCATGGCGCAGTATTTGTCCCCTCAGCACGAACTTCATCCTACATAGTTTGTTTTTAGTGAGCACTTTCAGAATAGCCGCCTCCCAATTTCCTTATTTGTTCCATCCCAAAGAATCTTATGGGGAAGGTCCAATTCCTTTGGCAGGCATTTACATAAAAAGAAATGGCATTTCAGGGAGAGAAAAATAGATTGGGTGATTATGAGATGTTTCTAATGTTAGTCATATTCAGAATAGACCAATGCAAATTAATGGACATGACTCACTTAGGTCTATTTGTTTCAATACGTCTGCTCTGAGTTGGGTAGAACCAGTGCTTTTTTTTTTTTTGAGGCTATGCAGGTGTGTGCATACCCCTAAACATTTAGTGAATCTAAGTTTGGCCTCATTGAGGGGCAGACTTTCAATATGAGTAGGAAAATGAGAGTACCCCTAAACCTTTTTAAAGAAAAAAAGCACTAAGTAGAATCTTATATTTCTCTGCCTCCTCTTCCAAATACAGTGGAAGCTTGGGTGATCCGTGCGGGAGGCACATTCGCAACCCGCAGCGCCGCATCTGTGCACGCGTGAGTTGCAATTTGGCGCTTCTGCGCATGTGCAAAGTGTGATTTAGTGGTTTGCACATGCGCGAGCGCCAAAACCCGGAAGAAACCTGTTCCGGTACTTTCGGGTTCGGCGCAGTGCGCAACCCGAAAACGCACAACCTGAAGCGTCTGTAACCCGAGGTATGACTGTAGGTATTCAGAAAAGAACCACCCTTTTACCATTATTATTGTTACTATTATTAATAATAATTTTTTAGGAACAAAGGAAGCTGTCTTATACTGAATCAGGCTATTGGTCCATCTAGCTAAGTATTGTCTACTGGCAACGGCTTTCTAGGGTTTCAGGCACAGAGTTTTATCCCAGTCCTTCCTAGACATGCTGGGGATTGAACCTGCGACCTTCTGCATGCAAATGAGCTCTTCCCCTTCCTAGAAACACAGTGGACAATTATGCAAAAAACATGAAGAAGCCTTATATTAAAAATATAACGGGTGATATTCAACCAAGTTTTACTCTGACATTAACAGACCTAACATAGTCATGTTCACTCTGAGTAAAACTTAGTCAACTACCACTCAGTATATTTACTGAAACACTATGCTTTACGGAGCATAACCACCATGGCTAGAAACTGTGTGTAGTGTGTGTGTGTTTGTGTGTGTGTGTGTGTGTGTGACAAAATAAGTTTTTTTTAAAAAAATGGGCTCAGAAATTTTTTTGGACGACACACTTGTGTATTAAAAATTTAGTCATTGTATAGAAACAACAAAAACTAAAATGTGGTTGTTCCCTCCCCATCTTTAACCTAGTGATGGTCAGAAGCAAATCTGTAAGCCTCCAGAAAAAAGGTGGTATCAACATTATTTCAATGCACAACAGAAGACAATCTTGGAACAGACTCCATCAGCTCTGCAGCCACTGCCAACCCCAACAGCAGCTCCTGGTGGTTTCCACAGTTCAGTTGTTTCCTGAGCTCTTCTGTTCTGAGCTGGTGGATGTTGCCACAGCAGTGGTGGGGACCAGTGCAGCTTCGTGTGCAATGCAATCAATGTTGGTCTTCACAAAGGCAGCCCCTGCCTTTTAGTGAGGCCTACCAAGAAGTCCTGCTTTGGCAGCCAGAGTTTCATTCTGCTGAATGTGGTACAGTCATACCTCATGTTACTTTTGCTTCGTGTTACGTTCTTTCAGATCACGTCCCACGGAAACCCAGAAGTACCGGAAAGGGTTACTTCTGGGTTTCGCCACTTGTGCATGCACAGATGTGCAAAATGATGTCATGCGCATGCGCAGAAGCAGCGAATTGCAACCCACGCGTGTGCAGGCGTGCCGCTGCGGGTTGCGCTCTTTTCATGTTGCGAACAGGCCTCGAAAATGGATCCCGTTCGCAACCAGAGGTACCACTGTACTCCTGAAACCTCATAGATATCCTCTGGGTCATTTTCAAATACTTCTGTAAGCAGTGCTCTGAGCAAGTCAGTCTATTCTGGATTGACTTCTCGGCGGTGAAATCTTTCACACAATCCAGGAAGCAGGTTTCTGTCCATTTGTTATATGTCCCAAGAAATTCCTTCAACTGCTTGATCTGATCAGATTCTGATATTTGTCCAGCCATATTTGAGCGCTCAGATAACTGCCACATTACCCTCGTGCTGGAGACGAATCAGTGCCGGAGGACTTTAGGATAGCTTTACCTTCCATCTCCTCACAAAACTTTTTAGGAGTGATGTGGTGGCTTAGACGCCTACAGGTTCTGTGCTGCCTGAAACAGCAGCGTGGGACTTGCATCTGCCTATTGCCTCTCCCTCAGCCACCCTACAACTGAGGGGGAGTCAGTGGAAAAGCTCCAAGCATCGCAGAGGTTTGCCCCGCCCCCATGGGCAGCACACCCTGCCCCTAGCTGCAGGACACGCCCCCGCACCAGGCACCCAAGCGCCTAGCTACGCCACTGCCTCCATGAATTTGTTCCTGCCATCCAAGTGCAGACCCTCCAAGTGTCCTTATTTTCCAGGGACAGTTCTGGATTTACAGAAGTTGTCCCAGTTTCTGATTTATACCCAGAACGTCCCGCTTTCCCCTATTTTCATTGGAGAAATGTTGGAGGGTATGGAGTTAGGCAACCCCCGAGCCAAGGAGATAAGTAACTATACGACCTTTAGAAGACATCTGAAGGCAGCCCCGTATAGGGGAGTTTTTAAAAATGTTTAATGTCCCACCCGTAGCATAGGAATGGTGTCTGAGTCTCCACCCTTCTCCCAAAACAGGCCCAAGCAAGTTGGTATGCGTCTAGATTTCTCTCTCTCTTTTTTTAAGGGAGTGCTTTGCCACACTGCCATCTAGCGGTAGATTGCTGAGGTCAGTTTTTCAAAAGGAAGAAAATGGAGGCCTTAGAAAGGCAGTGCAGCTTGCTCTTAGACTTCACCATCTTTCCTCACCTTGGTGCCTTCCAGATGTTGCTGTGCTGACTGGAGGTGATGGGAGTTTTAGTCCCAAACATCTGGAGTGCACCAAGTTGGGGGAAGGTTGGAATGGACAGTATGTACGTACATTCAAAACAGTGTGTTATTCCTGATGGGCAGAGGAATAACAGAGTCAAATCCAAAAGGAGATGTTGTTGCTGTTGTTGTTGTTGATGATGATGATAATGGTACCTATTCAATGAAACCTGCTAAAAACGTATCCTTTGTTTGCTTGCTTTTCTTTAAATTCCCAAACCGCTACAGCTTCCACTTCCTCTTTAAAAACAAACAAACAAACTCTAGTTAATCATCATTAGGGTTGTTGCCAACTGACCCGGGATACAAGTCTTGGAATGCTCTTTTCCCTTTTTAATAGCCCCTCGATCCATAGAAATTAGCCAGCAAACATTTTTACAACATGGAGAGAAGCATTATATAACCTGCTGGTGTTTACAGATCAAACTGCTGTTAAAGCCACAGAAGCAGATTTGTGGGTGCGGTGGGGGGCAGGAGAAGTTGGTAGCTTTATCCACCTCACATTCTTATTTAGCAAGAATAGGGTCGACTTTCTGATTCCTGACCCTGGCAAAATGCTGCTCCCAATTTGCACTGTGGGGGGTTCACTACACACCATGACAGTTCCTCCCCTCAGTGCATGCATGGAGAGCTCAGTCCTTCTGTATATTTTTGGTGCCTGCTAAATACATTCCTCTTTCAACAAGCTTTCTGAATGGAGATCTTCATTACAACTGGTCCCTGTATTGGATTTAAATTGATTTTATGTATGTGCCAATAAATATGTGTGCGTGTGTTTAGCAAGTGTTTTAATTCTTTTTATCAATGTATGCTTTTATTGTACTGTAAATTGCTTCAAGATCCCTCATGGAAAATAATAATAATAATAATAATAATAATAATAATAATATGGACCTGGTCTGCAGTGGAGCACTGCACTCCCCCACTCCTCACTCTAGGGTCTCAATCCAGACCTCTCTCTCTTGCCCTCCTATCTCCCATGCAAACACACACATACACAGTAGCAAACCATGTGCCAGATATAATGTGCAGCTTGGTCCACAAAGACTTTTAAAAATGGTCTTCAGAGACTGGCATATGTTTAACCAATTTGCTCCTGACACCAGGTTTCGTGAGGAGTGTTTGTGAGCATAGCATCATTTCAGAGAACGGGGGTAAGGAAAGATTTTCAGCGATGTTTCCAGACCTATTTCGCGATATGTTAAATATTAAATTGCAAAGAAAGGACATCTATTTTAGGAACATAGAAAGCTGCCTCATGTGGAGCCAGATTCATTGGTCTGTCTAGCTCAGTATTGTCTACTCTACATTGGCTGGCAGCGGATCTCCAGGTTTCCAGGCAGAGGACATTCTCTATCCTGCCTGGAGATGCCGAGAGTTTGAACCCAGAACCTTCTGCATGCAAAGCTGGTGATCTGCCACTGAACTATATCTATTTATTTATTTATCTATTTATTTATATACCGCTTTCTGGCAAAAAATTAAAAAAAAGTTTACAATTCTAAAAACGAGTCGCACAAGCCTTAAAACATACACATCCATCATTACAACGCATAATAAAGCAATCTCATTAAAACATTAAAACAGAAGCATTAATCATTAAAATACGCCGTAAAAACTACCCCATTAAAAGAACGCAGTGATAAAAAGGAGGAGGCTTGTATGTTATTTTCCACTAACAAGCATTTTTATGCTCACTCTCTCCCCTCCAATATATGAAAATGTTGGATGTGTTTTCTGGCTGAAGAATTTCATTGCAAAAATCAGAGAGGTGCAAATTTTGAAGGATAGCTGCATTTCATTTCCCGCATTGTTTTGGGACGTGTGAATGCTCGGAGGCAACAAGGCTTCTGAATATGAGTTGCAGGATGTTACAGTGCTCTTGTGGCCGGGTCCTGTTTGTGGTTGGCCCCTGTGAGAACAGGATACTGGGTTAGATGGGCCTTTGGCCTGACCCAACAGGGCTTGTCTTACCTTCTTAAGTTTTGCATCAACATGCGAACCAAACTGAATTCCTTCTCCCATCCATAGGCAGAGCCTGGGTACTAAGGCGTGGCATTTTGAGGATCACAGAGTGGAACCTGGTGTTTTTCCTTGTTTATTTTTCATTATAGTTATCCCCCAGCCCCCAATCCTTTGTGATTTGAAGGGTGCCTTATTATATTGTACGCTTCCTCGGGCATTTTGTAAATGGAAAGGTGTGTGCGCGTGAGAGAGAGAGAGACAGAGAATAAAACTGATTTGCATAAATAATCAGGTGGACCAGATGGAGGGTTGTGGCTGTTGATTCCTTCCTTTCTTTCCTCCTTGGTTGGCTAAACACAAAATGCCAGCCTTGCCACTTGCCTTCCACCCCGCCCCTCTCTAATCGCTGATCCAGAAAGTCAATGTTGTTAGAGGTATTCATGGATGAGGCAGAGAGGAGCCTTCTGCAGCATCTCAGACAGGGTGGGCGCACCCCAGAGAGTAGGAAGCAACCCTTTGGTGTGAGAATAGGAGTGGGTTCCACCGGGGACACATAGAGTGTCCCTGTCTTCAGCCGCGATGTGACGGAGGGCACATATCACGGCAGCCGTTGGCTTGTGTGCGTTGACTCCCTTTGATACGCACAATTCCATGCCGTATTAGCAACCCGTTTTCTCATGCCGTGACAGGGCAGTGTGTGTGCCTATACACACACACACACACACACACACACACACCGCCCTAGTATATGCCTGCATTGTTGTGGTTGGTGGTTTTGAAGATTTCCCCTCACCAGAGGACAAGGAGGCTGGCTGACACAGTGAGCTCTTTGTCTGACGGTGTTGCCCGCCTGTCATACAGCTCCAGTCATCCTCGTTTCCTAGCCATCTTTCACAGAACACAGAGACTTTGTGGGGAGCCGCCTCGGAATTTTAATGTGCCTGATTTTTCAAGCCGGAGACTCAAATAATAACATGCACAGCTTGTGTCCCTTTGCTGAGCCGTTCCCTTAATGCAACGGATAAACAAATAAACAGAACAATCTCCTCAACACAGAATGGGGAAAGAATGAAAGGAATGGTATAGGGCACTCTCAACAAACAAGAGGGGTTCCATATTCCCAAACTCTGGAACGCTCATTTCTCTTAGGACACATACCCTCCCACCTCCATGCCAGAAGCTTTCCTTAGTAGGAAATGGGTGTCTGGATCTATCGATTTCTGGTTCTCCCATTTTCCCAATCTTAAATTCAATTCTCCACATTTCTGCAGCAATTTGTGATTTCTGTTTGTTTATTTAATTCCTTATGAAAATTCTTCAGGGTTTGAGTTTAAATTTCTCTTAATGTACACATTTTTCCAAAGCAAGTTTTGACTAGTATTTATAATTTCCCCAACACAATGGATTTTTGTATGTTGTTTTCATTAATATTTATGTATATACACACATTACCCTTCTATATGCATTTTTGTACACACTGATGAGCTGGAGAACTACAATGAAAAACTGGGGAATGTGTAGATTCGAAGGATGGCTGTGTTTCAGTTTGTGCATTGCTTCAGAAAGGGAGAATTTGGTAAGTTTGCTTTTAAATGAGAACTGAGTTGAATTTCTCCCCTGCCCCTTGGGGTTCCTTTCACAGAGGCAGAGGCAGCAACAAAACTGAGTGCCATGTTTCCTTGGTAGAGCCAGGACTTGCTCAGTCTTTTGGTAGAAGGAAATTGAATCAAGGAGCTTCTAGATGGTTGCGATTTTCCAGTGGGATTGAATCTCATATTGGCAAATTCAGGTTGCACAATTAAAGTCAACTTGGCAATCTTGCTCAACAAACACACTCCCCCAAAACAACAACAACAACAACACCAGATCAGGCCTTTTTGTGATAAGGAAAGGGATGGGAAGTTGCACTAGAAAGTGTGGGATAACAATTGCTTGATGCATCATGTATCCTCCCCGGAAGCAAATCAGCATTAATGCTCAATAAATCATCAGCATCTTCCAACCTTCCCACAAACTTTGTGCAAACCAATCAGGATGAAAGCTCAATAACCAGGTCATCTGGAAGCAATCCGAGAGTGGGATATCTGGGATAATTTGTTCACCATGACCATCCAACTACATCTCCCCTTCTTCTGACTTATGTTCACGTTCTGCACTGTCCATTCTCTGAAAATAGGCTGCAATCCTATTCATGCTTACATGGGAGTAAGCCTGGTTGAGCACAGTGAGGCTGACTTCTGAGTGAAGCTTTGTTTATTAACTTGGTAGCCTAACTTTCCACCAAATGGTCTGAAGCAAGTAGTAGTTGCTTTAAATGTATGGTGTAGATGTGACATCTCTTTACCGTTTGATTGTCTCTGAGATGGTGTGCAACCTTAGGTGTTTGTAAACACAAGGAAATAGGAATCTGTCTTATACTGAATCAGACCACTGGTCCATCTACTCTATTCCGAACTTGAAAATGGAAAGCGTAATGCTGGTGGTCAACAAAAGAGGTTCAAAGACTCAAGACAAATCTACAAAAATGTAGTATAAACACCGACAATTGGGAAACACTGGCCTGCGAGCACTCGAACTGGAGAACAACCTTTACCAAGGTGTCATGGGTTTTGAAGACACTCAAACTCAGGACAAAAGTGAGAAATGTGCTAAGAGCAGCCTTTCTCAACCTGTGGGTCCCCAGATGGGAGTTGTAGTCTAACAACATCTGGGGATCCACAGGTTGAGAACCGCTGGCTAAAAGGAAGGCACATTTGACAAATCCTCACCGTGATCAGCTCCCACCCAGAAACCTATGTCCCTACTGTGAAAGGATGTATGGATCCAGAACTGGCCTCCACAGCTACTTATGGACTCACTGTTAAAACCGTGTTTATGGAAGACAATCTTACCCAGCTACAAGTGATCGCAGAAGAAGAGGACCATCTAGCTCAATATTGCCTACACTGGCTGACAGTGGCTCTCCAAGATTTCAGTCCCAGTATTACCTAGTGATGCCTGGGAATGAACCTGGGACCTTCTGGCTGCAAAGTGGATGCTCTTCTACTGAACTTCAGCTCTTCCCCATATCATCAATGCATGTGGAACTTTACAGCAGAAGGAGAGACAGACACAAAGACAAAGACAGACAGACAGACAGACAGACAGAGAGTGAGTCCTTGCCTCAAGTAACTTACAGTCTCAGATTTGACAGGGATAACTGAAAGAAGGGGCAACACTGATAATTTACAGCACTGTCTAAGTCACTGCCGGTTTAGCCATCCTACTAGTTACCGCATGTAATTAGTGGCATAATAAAAATACAAAATTAGGAATTATGATAAAGTATGAATTACAGCTTCACAAATTGCTCATTACAACATCATAAATGAGCAGACTGTGAACTTCAGTTATTACAAGTCAGGAACATTTTTCAACACCAAGCAAAGTTCACTAGGGTTCTCAAACAGTACACATTTTAATTCAAACATTCTTCAAAGAGATGAATGTGCCGAGCCGCTTTCACAGTTTTGCAAGCCCCACCGCAAATCTCTCTGGTTCTTGAAACGTGGTCATGGATCATCTCCTAAAATGGCCTGATGGTTTTTATAATCGTTTTCTGAAACGTGTAAAATCTTGCATTTTGTTCTAATCATTAGCCATTGTTGTTCCCCATGCGGCTAGCTCAGAGTTTGCTGGGAAATGGCATGAACATGGCTTTGAGTCAACCTGACACCTTGTAAACTCACAATCTACAGTTCCGCCTCCTGACCAAAATGATCAAGGGGAGGAAAGGTTGCAGCCTCTGATGCTTTTCAGTTTGGAGAAAAGGTAAGAGCGAGGTGACACGGGCTGAATCTAAATATATATTTTTAAAAAACACTGTGAAAATGCTTTTTAAATAAAACGTTCACAAATATATATTGAATTTGCCATTAGCTCACCATCGCCATCTAGTGTCATATTTGTACAATGCACTTAAAACATTATATTTGCAGCTATATAGCTGAGTCCACAATATAAGTTTCTGATATGCAGGTATTCCAGTTATATACCTGCTGGGATTGACAAGGCATATGACCCTCACCTGAATCTCATAGCTCTCCTGACAGGTGATTTGGTCTGCAGCCACAGTGTGGAAATAAAGGGGGAGATTGCCCACCAGATGCCAGGCACTCTATTATTCAAATTAGGTCCCAGTGTTTTTCTTACAATCCCCTTCTCAATGAATTAATCAATTTTAATCTAGCATGTAAATTCTCAAAACATTCTTATTTGTTAATTCGAGCAACTACTGCTCTCACTTCATTACAAACGGTATTTCTACCTGCAACACACTTGAGCAAACCTGCTCCTCTTCCTTTCACAGATATTTTGTTTCCATTTGCAACTTCAGCTGCCTCTGATGTGTTATTATTTAACTCTTTGAGGGGGAAATTAGTATCAGACGTCATGTGTATGGAAGTTGCCTAATCAATTAACCAACTAGAATGGTTACTGTTAATAGTACCAGTTTTCCTATAACTTGATATTGCTGGATAGTTCTGATGAACTGAAAAAGCATTTTTAGTTTGTTTTCTGTTGCCACCCTGGAGCTTTTCTTTATTAGTGCCGCTATGTTTTGTATGATTCCTTGCAAATGAAGGAAAACAGATTTTCTGCTTGTATATGTTGATAATATAATTTTGGTTACTGAGAACAAACAAGATTATACAAAAACAAGATTGGACACAGGCCTGCCTATGACAAAGGTGGTCTGTGTGCTTGCTTGCTTGATTAACAGCTGTTGGGAACTTCAAGGTCCCTGCTCTCCCAGTGTGGTGTAGTGGTTAAGAGCGGTAGTCACGTAATCTGGGTAACCGGGTTCGCGTCTCCGCTCCTCCACATGCAGCTGCTGGGTGACCTTGGGCCAGTCACAGTCTCTCAGCCCCACTCACCTCACAGAGTGTTTGTTGTGGGGGAGGAAGGGAAAGGAGAATGTTAGCCGCTTTGAGACTCCTTAAAGGGAGTGAAAGGCGGGATATCAAATCCAAACTCTTCTTCTTCTTATGGTCTTTATATTCGACCTGGAGACCCCATGTCAAGAAGGAGGGCAAGTGGGCACCCTATCAAATACCAGGGCAGGAGCTACACAGAGCAGGGCCTTTTAAGTGGTGGTGGCCATTGTATGGCTCACTCTTCCCAGACCTGCTCTCTTTTGGCCTGTATTTTGGAGCTTTATAATTTAGGAAGACTTTGGAAGAACTGGTTGACAAGTCTTATCAGTCGCTGATGTATGAGTGGATTTTATCTGCTACTATTCTGGTCTCCTGGTGCACCAGGGTTTACACCAGCATAATAGAGCTGGCCAGGATGTCAGAAGGGATACAATTTGTGAGCTTTCTCCATTATATGCACAGCAGGGGGTGTTCAGGGGATGAGCTGAAGCGTCTCCTGCTGGTTACCTGCTTTCAGCAATAGGGGTCGCTGTTTGGTAGTACCCGATTGGTTAGCTGTCAGATTCTAGAGCTCCCTATTGGTGGCTCTTAGGTAATTCCAAAAATACAGAGTCCATCAATAAAACACAGTGTTCATTCATAAAGCAGTAATATAAATCCCCATTGCTACATATTGGGTGTGTATTTCAGCGGTTGAACGTACAGCTTTATGGCCATGCTGTAGTGTAGTGCTTATGCGACTGTGAATAAAAGGTGGCTGGGCTCATTGTCCCGGGGTTTGGGGGGGTGACAAATCTGATTTCCAATAAGTGCCCCCCTTATTTCCATTACAAGTCCTTGAGTCTGTACTCTGAATAGTGACACCAGGGACCTAGAAGGGGCAGGGCCTGTCAGTCCAACCCCTGCACAGTCTCATCAGGGCTGACTTAAGGCAATTGAAGCAATTTGGTCAAATTGGGCCCTGTGGGTCGCTCCTAAGCCCCCCCCCCGCACTGGGGCACTCTAGATGGATTTTATTTATATCTATAAGATTTTGCAGACTTTGGCTATGAACTGGGGCCCTACAAAAAAACCCCTCAAGTTTGGCCTCACTGCTTCAAGTTGGGCCCCACTGGCTAGCCTGAGTCTAATAGTTGCTGGGGCTGAGTTGCCCTGCCCTCGCATGAAGTATTGGGTTTGCAGTTTTGGGAGAGGGGAGACGGCGGCACTGGGGAGATGGCAGGCTGGCGAGGCCCCCTAGATTTAGATGCCCGAGTTGCCCTGCCGTTGCATGAAGTCTTCACAACCTCCCCTTTTGCATCCAGGTCGGGCAGGGGTGTTAGGTTCGTCCTACTCGCATGCAGGACCCTGGCAGAGACACATGCCTGACTGGCATGTTCTCTCCCTCCTGGTTGGTCATTTGGGAGCTTCAAAAGCTTTCTCCAGCCCGAGCATCACAGCGACTGACACCAAGAGGCATCAGCACACATAGGGATCCTGCAGATTATTTGCAGTTTGCGTAAAAGAACTCAGTAGCACAGCATTTTGGCTAATCTACTTTTATTTACATATAATACACTCGGAGCATTCTGACTTAGCTCCTTCCTCTTTCTCATCAGACAGCACAGAGAAAAAGAACAAAGGACAATAGTTCCACTTCATGTAACACAGTAACACCAAAACACCCTGTCTCTGTCACTTCCCACACTGTGGAATGAAAACATACACCGTCACGTGATAGACAACAGTCCCATGACTGCAAACACGGAGCAAGAATCCTAACAAGGAGTTCCTGAGTATCTGCAAACAGCTTCCATGAATCTAAGTGCACTTTCAGACAACATAACTGCAGTGGGCACCAACCACCATTGCTCTCTTTTAAAAAGTTGGAGGAGGGGGAAATAAAGGAAAAACAAAGTCCCCCCCTCCCACCTGCCACTTTCCACCCAGCCACAAGAAGTAGCAGCCCAGCAGGGCTTTGGATTTGGCCAGTTTCACCACCTTGGGTTCTTCCTCACCTCCTTTGGATAGCTCTTTGAGAGCAGTAGTTAGTTAAGATGAGAGTTTGTGCTTTTTCTTTTGGTATGTCTGAAATCATGCTGAAGGTTTCAGGACTTCCAGGTCACCTCCACTTACATTGCACAGCCTGTCTTTTGCTTGATTCACAGAGAAATCAAGACGTTAATACTGCAGCTGCTTTGCCAGTGTATCTCACATGTACCTCATTTTCAGAGTGTTGGCATTTTGAAATGTGCAGGATGAGAGACCTGAAATTGATGCAAAACTTAGGGAAAGGTGAGAGCCCTGTTCAGGGAGGGAACACCCAGGGAACATACATTTAAAGTGTACCAAGCACACATTTAAATCCCGAGAACTGTATAGTTTGTCAAGGGTGCTGGGAACTGTAGCTCTTGGGAGGCAAACTACAGTTCCTGAGACTCTTTGGGGCAAACCATAAGCTTTCCTTTTTTTTCCAAAAATTTTTTTATTGGTTTTCCAAATTTAAAACAAACATATCAACAGCCATAAAAAGAAAACATCAAAAAAAACAAGCAAACAAACAGACATATATCCTAACTGTAAGAATTCCATTTTTGTTAACATTGTTAGGTGACTTCCTCAAATCCCCCCGCCTGAGTTTGCATATAAATCAGTGTAGCGGTTTTCCAAAACTAATTTCTCATAAAATTTACATAGTCCAATTAACATCTTTCTTTCTTTTTGTTTTAACTTTTATCCATGGTATTCTACAACATCACATATTTAAATCCTAGGCCATTTTGGTGCTCTCGAGTAATTCTAAGTTATCTTAACATATTTAACTAAATAATCTTTAAATTTCTTCCATTCCTTTTGATACTCCTCTTCCTTCTGGTCGGGTCAGCTAGCTCCGAAAAATCCATTGTCTTCATCTGCCATTCCTCCACTGTTGGTACTTTTTGTGTTTTCCAATTTTTGGCCAGCAAAATTATAGCAGGAAACCATAAGCTTTACATGTGTGTTGGATATGCTTTAAATGTACGGTATGGTTGTGACCTCAGAGTATAATGCTTTACCCAGACAGGAATGGACCGGGGTTTCTAATAGAGGCTAGTACGGTATAAGAGTAATACAGTGGTACCTCAGGTTAAGTACCTAATTTGTTCCGGAGGTCCGTACTTAACCTGAAACTGTTCTTAAGCTGAAGCACCACTTTAGCTAATGGGGCCTCCTGTTGCTGCCGCGCCGCCGAAGCACGATTTCTGTTCTCATCCTGAAGCAAAGTACTTAACCTGAGGTAATATTTCTGGGTTAGTGGAGTCTGTAACCTGAAGCGTATGTAACCTGAAGCGTATGTAACCTGAAGCGTATGTAACCTGAGGTACCACTGTACTAGAAACAGTTAATATGTCATAAGCATAATAAGGAAGACAGCAGATTTTTCAGGACACACAAAAAAAATTCTGGTGCACAAGAAAGAAAGAAAAATTGCCTCTTGAACAATAAGAAACAGGAGATCAGCAAGGAAGATAGTACGGTTGCCTAAGAGAACATGAAGGGGAGGTATTGACACAAGGGGCACGTTGCTAAAAATTAAATACATCCTTTCTTCACCTTGTGTTTACCAAGGAGGGCAGGGAAGAGATATCAAAACCAGACAGGCATTTCCCTGGAGACGGTAGGAGGCTGAATGAAATCGGCAGAGTGTTGTGGAAAGGGAGCAGGAAATTAGAACCTCTGTAGACCTAGGAGGAATGCACTTCCCAGAATCCTCCACAAAAAAGGCAGAGGGATAAAGGACTCCTTGGTCAATTTATCCAAAAGCAGGAGGGTGCATGGCTAGGAGTGTAGAGGTTGGCTCATAGGCTAGATAGCCAACCTGGGAGCTTTTCTGCCACTCAATTGCCAACATTCTGGTAAGCTTTGTATAAGCTTCTTAAATAAATGGAAACAGGGTGGCTTATGTCCCTTAGGATAGTGGCATGCGAACCAATAATATTAAAAGAATAACACGGCAGGTAAGCGACAGTACAAACTCAATATGTACATATGCATGGCGCATGATCAGTGTGCATTTTGTGAGGCGCAGGAGGAAGCATTTGGATGAAAGGAGGTAAAATTCCAAATTATTGGTTGGCCACTTTGAGTACAGGATACTGGACTAGATGCGCCACTGGCCTGACCCAGACCATTTTGGGTAGTGTACAAAGTTTGTTCCTATGTTTTGTTTGTTTGTATAGTTTACCAATACAGTGGTACCTTGGTTTAAAAACAGCTTAGTTTATGAACAACTTGGATTAAGAATGCTGCAAACCTGGAAGTAGGTGTTTTGGTTTGTGAACTTTACCTTGGAAGCAGAACATGTTCCGCTTCCTGTTGAGTGAGTTCCACTTGTAAATTGAGTCCCCCACAGCTGTGGGAAAGCACGCCTTGGTTTAAGAACGCTTTGGTTTAAGAATGGACTTCCGGAACGGATTAAGTTTGTAAACCAAGGTACCACTGTAAATAGAATAAAATTCAATAAAGATACAGCAACAGGAAACAGCAACAGACACTGAGGCAGATGTTCAGGACCCCACTTAGCAGAATGTGCCAGAAGCCCCCCTTAAGTGCTACAGTCCTGGCTTCCCACATTTTAAAATAAGTGAGGGAATATACACATTACCATCTGAAGGGGAGAGGGAGTGCTGTAAGATAGGGTTCCCATATTTCAAAACATGAAAATCTGGACAAAAGTTGTTTGGGCCAAAGTTGTTGAGCTGTTTGACACTGTTTGTGATGCCTCGATCCTGGCTTTGTCCTGGAACTTCCAGACGTATGGCAACCCCATGTAAGACCATGAAGTCCATACTATAAAATGCCCTTACTGTACCACTAGGAAAGCCAGACATTCCCTCAGCATGGCTGGAGGATCATGCTGCAGCTGAGAGGCCCTCCGTTGCACCCAACTAGCCATCACTGAGCCCAATCCCCTTCTGCTTCCTCGTAGAAACAGATAAAAACCTACTCCCTAAGTCCAGGCAGCTGAACTTGGCGGTGAACCCAGTATCCCCTTCCAACGCAAAGCACGATTTTCTATTGCATTTTAATTGTTTCTCTTGGAGTTTGATTCAGGGGGCCTCTTAGGAAGCCTCACTTCTTCTTCCTCTGAAAAGAAGGCCAAAGTTCAACAAATCACGTGAAATCAGTCTAAATCCTTATTTTCCTCAGCACAGTGGGGCTTAGTGGGGTGGGGGAGGGGTTGGTGGTTGGTGGTTGTATGATAACTGTGGGATGTAAACAGTCAATGACAACATTCCTAGAGTGTACATGTTAGAACACGGGGAGGGATGACTGTCTAGCAAGCAGGTAAACTTCCTGGGGACAGACTTCCTCCGCATGTGACCAGAGGTGGGTGTGGCCTCACCTGTGCAGGTAAATGATAAAAGCACAGGGCAGGCAGCCATCTCTCTCTCTCTGCCATCTTCCTTCGATGAGGAAACATCTAAGGATGCTCTCTTGGCTCCCAGCCAAGAGAGGAGATAAGGACTATCTTGCTACAAGATAGATTCTGAATGTATGTAACCTTTTTAAAGCTGCCTGCCTTCTGGGATCACATTGTGAACAGAATGTGAGTAAACTCTTTTATACTTTTATGAAGACTGTGTCGTGTCTTGTATTTTAAGAGGGAACAAAAGGGGAAATTACCAGAGTAATTATTATAGAGGTTCTAGCGAACCTGGGCAAGCGTTACCGTTGCGAACTTAAAGGGAAATGTTATAAACTCTGCTGATATTTTGGGAACTTGTTAGCACAAGTTGGATAAGGATATAATTAGTCAATATATCCTCTCCTGCACCCCAGAACATCCCCACAATAACGACGGCTATTCTTTGCAAGGCTTTTTTTTTTTTTTTTTTTTGTCAGTGGTGAGGCGAAAGACAGGCAACTCTCCCTCCAGAGAGACCGCAGGGTTTTTGGCAAACAGTCACCACAAAAAGAGGGGACTCTCTGTCCTTCCAATGTGGCAGGATGCCTTGGGGGTGACCGCAGGCTCCTGAGAAAAGGGTGCCAATAACTCAAGAAAGGGTGCTTTGTTCTGCAGCTCAGAACACTTCCAGCGCCACCCTGGGATACCAATTCACTCCCAAATCAATGCAGCAAAACATCTCGCCTTTATTTTATTTTATTTCCGTAAGTTCATAGCACACCTTTCTTCCCTCATGGAAACCTTGGGTGGAATATATCTGGTTCCTGGGACACCTCCTGTCTGGGCACCATCCAGAGCACCAACCATCTTAGGACACATTCATAGTGTACCTTTAAGGCACTAGGACACCACTTTAAACAGTTGTGACTTCCCCCAAAGAGTCCTGGGGATTGTGGTTTGTTAAGGGCGCTGAGTGTTGCTAGGAGACCCCTGTTCCACTCCCAGAGTTACACATTCCCAGAGTGGTTGAGCAGTCAAGTCCTTACCAGGGAATTCCGGCAGTGGTGGGCAGGGCAGGAAGCAAAAGTGGGAGGGACAACAAAAGTTAACTTTGCCTTTCACTTCCTTTCTTCGCAGACTCACCCCCCCCCCTTTATTCTCTCTTCAAGAAGCATGTTCAAAGTTACCTCACATGTGCCCACTCAACGGCTTCGATTGGTAGAACTGGCCCTGCTACAGGTGCCACATAATACTTGTTCTGTATCTATAAGAACTCAATTGTTTAGTGCAGCAGTGCCTACACTTTGAAACTCCCTGCCGATTGAAATCAAGCCAGCACCTTCACTGTAAAAGCCCAACGAGATGCTTAGAAAGTTGAGCTGATTTTAATCTGCTTCAGTATTTCTTTTTAAAAGAATTTTAAAAACATTTATTCAAAAGTTACAATACAATGTATTTTCAATCACTATATCCTCTCCACAGACACCTCTGTGATGATGGCAGCATTACAGTACCCCACTCTTCTTCAATAAAAGATACCTTTGACACAATCTGGTCTCCCTCTTTTCCTCTGTTTTAGTATTTTGTATATTTGAAAGTATGGCCGTGATCCCCCCCCCCCCCAGATTTTCTTGTTCTATCTTTTCTGTAAACTTCTTTGAGATCTTGAAAAAAACCAAACACACACCTTCAAGTGGTGTATGAAGTTTATGAAATAAATAATAAATAAATAAAAGTTCAAATCTCACCTCAGATAGACTTATAAGGCAGCCATAGGCAGGTGCACCAAGTTGGACCCAACATTGGGGGGGGGGGGACGGACTGTCGTGTTTTCATGACATCACACACATAACTCCCTGCCCCTGTTGAACCACACCTGCTGGGATGTGTGGGCATGTTGGGATGCTCTGCTGGGATGCTCTGGTGATCGTGACGGGGGGACACGGAGGGTGAAAATCTCCCTCTAAGTCTCCCGCCCCCATTCTGTGGGCCAGTGCTTTGGCGATCGCGGTGAGGGGCATGGAGGGCGAAAATCTCCCCCAAGCCTCCTGCTCCCACCCCCACCTGGTGTGCTGGTGCTCACCCAGGGGCAGTGGGGGGAGGCAGCCCCCTCAATATTGGGGCGACTCAGCCTCCTGTCTCAAAAGATTGAGGAGGTTGAAGTCCCTTCTGCCCCCTATATCCGCCGCCCCTGCTCATAGGCAAAGCACTGTCTCCCAAACTATTCTTCTGCCTTTCAGACTCATTGTAGGGCTACTGAGGTAATGCAACGTGCTTTGATCCCTGAATAAGAGCTGTGTCAAAATGTAAAGTATCTGTATTAGTTGTAGCATTAAACATTGAACAGACTTGTCCAGTCTGAGTAAAAAAAAACAAATCACAGTCAAGTTACTCTCTGTACAATTAAAATTTGCTTAACCAAGATATTGTAATATTCTGTTGTTGTTGTTGTTGCATTTATATCCCACCTTTTTCTTGAAGGAGCCCAAGGTGGGGCACATGGTTCTTTTCCTCTCGACTTATTTAATCCTCACAACAGCCCTGTGTGGTAGGTTAGGCTGAGAGGCAGTGATTTTCCCAAGGTCACACTCTGAGCTTCATGGTTGAACGGGGGTTTGAACCCTGGTCTCCCAGATTCTAGTCTGACACTCTACCATACTGGCACAATAATGTGTAGGAAGGAAACGGCTATATTTAAGCTCTGATATATGAGTAGTTTCTGCTGCGGTTGTTATTAGTGCTGCCTGTTCCTGTTGTCAGCCGTTGTCTTATGGTTGCTTTTATTGTCATTCATGATCCAAACTGCCTTGGAACTTTTAACTGAAAGATGGTATAGAGAAATGATAGGTCAGTGGTTGGGAACCCAGGGTCAAATGCAGCCCTCAAAGCCTCTCTAGTCATCCCTCAGAATTCTCCCCAGAGGCCACACAGGGTAGTTCTAAACACAGTATAAATAAGTGAGAAATTAAATCATTATAACAAAAGAAAAAAATGCTATGGAAAATCAATTAGAATATTATTATTTTTGACACTCCAGCATCATCTGGTGTTGCAGGTTGCATTCAACACGCTGTTTTTTTGACTAATGTAACTGAGTCCTCAGTCCATACTAAGGCCATACTCTTCAGCCCTGCTTCACACCCCAAGTATTTGTGCTTGGCTGGAATTTGTCCTCGAACTCTTGCAATGCCTCGATTGTCTGTCCAGTTTTAGAGGCCATACTGACTGGTCCTTTCATGTACGGGTCAGGGTTCAGGTCCAAACTGCTGTTGACTGTATGAGGCCACATTTATACACTCACTTCCTGAGGTATAATTAACTGCAAATTGTGAGGGCCACCCAACTTTGATGGAAGAATGTGTTATTATTGCCTGGCATTCATCCTCTAGTGATGGGAGAGGAGAAGAAAAAGGCCCTAATTATCCAAGGGCTCATTTCCTCACTTAAAAATCTCCAGAATCTGATTGGCTCCTCGATTCTCTTAAGCAAACCTAAGAGCCATGCAACCGACTCTGATACCTCAGCACAAGCGACTCAGCAAACAAGCGATCCCTTGATTCCATTCTTGCCCCCATCCTCCCTAATGTCATCATAAATATCCTGGCTGCCTTCTCAAGCTGGATAAATGTGGACGTTTTACCAGTCTCCTCCATTTTGCACCTCCAAACCATGTCAGAAATATACTGTACGTGGGAGGAAAAAGAGCTGATCTGACAACCATTTTAAAACACTGCTCCATTTGGCAGATTTAAATGCTGTTTTAAATATAGGCTGCGATAGAACGTACAAAAATAGCACTGAAAAATATCCTGTCATGTTCCATATTGTGAGGAGCAAAAGAACAGGCCAGCAAAGTGAAATATTCAATTTTAAAGCGCGCGCACACACACACACACACACACACACTGCCTTCCTCAGTGCACATTGAAGAGCCTTGTAGAAACCTAAATACTTTGTCTATGCGATGCCTGAGCCCCCTTCGTACAAATGCCCTTCCCTGCTAGGGATAAGTGAGTCTGTTCATTTTGGTTTCTCTCAGTTTCTCATTTTTCCAGTCTGAAGTTCAGTTCCTGGCATTTCCACATCAGTTTGCATTTAAAAAAAACAACAGAAAACCTCATGAAAATTCACCAGCATTTTAGTGCAAATTTCTCCTAATATTCTTGCCCACAATTTTGCCCCCTAGACACCTTTTTGCAAAGCAATTTCCACAGATATAACACATTTATGTGTTATTTCCACCAGTATATGTATGCACATTTTGCTGTTGTATATTCATTTTTGTACACATTATCTTGCAAAATTCAGAGAAGTGCAAATTTCGAAGGATGGTGGTGTTCAGTCTGTCTATTTATGTATTTAATAAAATAATTTATTTAACAAAACATACCATTTCAAGAAGTGTGAATTAGTTAGGTTCCCCTTTAAATGTGAACTGAATGGAATTTTTCTCCCATCCTTGCTTGGCTGTTTCTCTGTGTGAAATTCATTGGAGAGCATGTATACACTATCATATTCTCTGGTTATCTCCCGCTTGGACTACTGCAATGCTCTCTTTGTGGGGCTACCTTTGAAGGTGACTCAGAAACTACAATTAATCCAGAATGTGGCTACCAGACTGGTGATTGGGAGTGACCGCCAGGACCATACTGTATAACACCAGTCTTACATTGACTTACATTGGCTACAAGACCTACACTGGCTCCCAGTATGTTTCTAAGCATAATTCAAAATGTTGGGGTTGACCTTTAAAGCCCTAAATTTCCTGTATGCCGTTTTGCCTGATTCACACATTCTTTTGCAAGCAACTTCCCCCTAACATAGCGCATACGTTATTTTCACCAAAATATGCATTTTTAATGCACACTTCCCCCTAATATACACATCTCTGTCCACAGGGCTGACTGGCAAACTACATTGTAAAATCCATAGAAGCACAAGTTTTGAAGGATAACTGTGTTTCGCTTCATGCATTGTTTAAAGGTAAAGGTAAAGGTACCCCTGCCCGTAGGGGCCAGTCTTGCCAGACTCTAGGGTTGTGCGCTCATCTCACTCTATAGGCCGGGAGCCAGCGCTGTCCGCAGACACTTCCGGGTCACGTGGCCAGCATGACAAGCTGCATCTGGCGAGCCAGCGCAGCACACGGAACGCCGTTTACCTTCCCGCTGGTAAGCAGTCCCTATTTATCTACTTGCACCCAGAGGTGCTTTCGAACTGCTAGGTTGGCAGGCGCTGGGACCGAACGACGGGAGCGCACCTTGCCGTGGGGATTCGAACCGCCGACCATGCGATCGGCAAGTCCTAGGCGCTGAGGTTTTACCCACAGCACCACCCGCATCCCCATGCATTGTTTAGGGAAGAGCAAATCAGCAAAGTTTGCTGTGATATTAATGATATCAATAAAATGCCATCCCTAATCCGCCATCCCTAATCAAGTCTGTGGCTAAGTAAGGATTCGAACCCAGGTCTTCCCAGTCAAAGTGCACCACTTGATGAAGTGCACCACACTGGCGCCAACTTTACCCATAATGTGCAGGGGTTTTTTTCCCATCAGCCCAAAAGAATGGTACATGTTGATAAGACAATGCCAGAAGTATCAATGCACATATTGGTGTTTTCTTTGGATCTCAGCCTTCATGAAAAACCCTTTTGCTTCCCTTGATGTTCCTCAGAGAGTCACTCAAAGAGGAACGTATGACTGCCTTTCTTTCCTTTCTGCTTTAGGCAAAAATAGGATGGCAAATCTAATTAAAAAGCCAGCCCCTGGCTCCCTCGTCTCCCATATGCATTGTTTCTACCGCCACATGGCCTCAGAAGTCAGCCATTAAACCAGCCCATGCAAAAAATACATAAATCAGGGTGCTCCCTTTAAACCAGGCTGTTTGTGGACTTTATATTTAAACTCATGTAAGCAGGTTCCCTCTTAAACCAAGGAGACAGCTGAAAGGGCCTTTCCTGAAACAACCAACCTGTGCCAGCCAATCGTGTCGCAGGGTGCATCTGCTCCTTGGCGGTTAATCACCAGATGAGCAGAGAGATTTTGGCTTGAGGGGTGTTGAGGGATTTGCTTGTATGTTTTACACTTGGTTGCATAAATTAGTTGGCACAGACAACGGCCCCTTTTCATTCTGGGCTGTTGCGCATGCCCTGCTGCTACTCTCAATGACTTGGGTCCCAGGTCGTCTCTTGGCAAGAGGGGGGGGGGCGGTGCGGTGTTGGGGTGAGATAATGAATCAGGAGCTTTAAGTAGGGTTGGCCGTGTGACCTACATTACAGAGGAGCAGTCCTCTATTCCAAGCCCAGCATAAAGTGTGTTTTTTAAAAAATGAAATTAAAAACCCCAAAAGGGAGACTCATTGCTTATCAACAGTTAGTGCCTGGGCATCAGCTACAATGCACCACTGGTTACATTCTCCACCCCCCCCATGATAATGACCTCATTGCTTATTGACACCAGGCAGGTCCCTTCATAGTACAGTGGTACCTTGGGTTACAGATGCTTCAGGTTACAGACGCTTTAGGTTACAGACTCCGCTAACCCAGAAATAGTACCTCGGGTTAAGAACTTTGCTTCAGGATGAGAACAGAAATCGTGCTCCGGCGGCGCGGTGGCAGCAGGAGGCCCCATTAGCTAAAATGGTGCTTCAGGTTAAGAACAGTTTCAGGTTAAGAACGGACCTCTGGAACGAATTAAGTACTTAACCCGAGGTACCACTGTATTCTTTTAAGCTCCCTCTGAAAACATTTCTGTTTAGGCAAGCCGTACCCGAACATGTAAGAGCTGGCATGTGCTTTCATCCGTTTCTAGCTAACAGTTGGTATCAATTATATTTTGATTTTTTTTCTTAAATACCTTCTTTTAGCTTTGTTTTCTATTGACAATCTTTAAATTAGCTATGTTTTTCTGCAAACTGCTTAGAGGTTCTATTTACAAGCAAGCGGTGTATAAATGTTGTTAAAACCAGGACTTTTTTCTGGTGGTACTCAGTGGTACTCAAGTACCGGCACCTTCCCCAACCAAAAAAAGAAAAGCACTGGTTAAAATGCATTTAAAAATGCATTTCTATTTAAATCACAGCAATTGTTGTTATTTATTGTGCATCTATACATGTAAATCAGCACGTTCAAATCTTCTGCAAATATGTGCCTTCTTTTGTCCTGGGGGGACACTCAGTGAATCCAGGCAACTTGTTGGTCCAGTGAAGGGGTAGGAAACCCTATGGATCCACATGAAGATGGGGGTGTAATTTTCATAAGGAATGCAGCTGGGGAGGGAAAGGGTTAAACCTCATGTATGCTACACACGGTAATCCTGATGAAAATTGGGAGGCCCTGTCCTTAGTACCTCAGAAGTTAAACAGAATCCGTTCCCGTAGTCCGTCCGACTTCGAAAACGTTCAGAAACCAAAGCACGGCTTCTGATTGGCTGCAAGAAGCCCCTGCAGCCAATCAGAAGCCTCGGAAGCTGCATCGGACGTCCATGTTCCAAAGAACGTTCACAAACCAGGATATTCACTTCCGGGTATGCGGCGTTTGGGAGCCAAAACATTCAACTCGCAAGGCGTTCGTCAACCAAGGTACGACTGTATTTAAATTTGAAAAAAACACAGAGAGATGAAGCTACATGCTAAGGCATGGCTGAAGAACCCTTTCCAGGCTGAGGGCCACATTCCTTTTTAAGCAACCCTCTGGGGGCCACCTGACTTTCCAGGTCTCAGCTCTTTGTGAAATAATAGACAAATATACCTAAGATATATGTAGAATGCTTTTATTCACTCCCACCCCCGACACTTGGCATAAGAAAGGCACATTTTCATGGTGAAAGGCTTCATTTGTCCTAAGATCAAGGTGCTGCGATTTCAGGTAATTATTAAAACTGTGGGGAAATGGCCAAATGGTTTTTATTATCCAAAAAGCAGGCCCTCCACACCTCTCTCTCTCTCTCTCTTTTAGTTGTTAAGCACTAGGGCTGGCCAGAGTCCAGGGCTGGCTCTCACAATGCATATACATCACTTGATTCCTAACATGTTATTACTGCTCGCTAGATGACTTGCAGTTGAACGCTTAAACCAATTCCCGGGCAAAGCATTGCATTTGAGGCAGCGCCAGGAGAGATGAAAGTTCTAACCTGCGCCGTGCGAGACTTGCAACATCTCATTCACACATGCAAATTATCGCTTGGTGCTGCAGTCAGCAAGCACGATGAGCCCCGCCTGTGTGAACCGCATGTTATACTTACCCTGGTTATATCCATACTACATTACTACAATGTTCTCTACATGGGGCTGCCATTAAAGACAACCAAGAAATGTCACAATGCAGCTATTTTCTAATACCTGTTCTGTGCTATTTGCATTGGTAGCCTAATTGTTTATAGGGCCAGCTTGCTTGAGTTAACCTTTAAGGCCCTGATTGGTTTGGAATCAAGTTATGTGAAACACCCTAGGGATGGGTGGACCTGTCAATTTTGCTTCTCTCCATTTCTCATTCTCTCCCCCCCCACCGGGTCTTAAATTCGCCACATTTCTGTGAATTTCTCCTAATAAACACATTTATGTATGCAGTTTTGAATAATACACCTATTTTGCAAGTGGTTTTCCCCAATTTATTTCTTTTTTTCAAGCTATTTTTACTAATATGTTCATTTTTGCAAACATCATTGGGCTGAGGTACTGCATTGCAAAATTCAGATAAGCGTGAATTTTGAAAAATGACTTGCATTTTTCAGGAAATGCAAAACGGGGAGGTTTGCCTTGGAAATGTGAACTGAATCAAATTTCTCCTCCATCCCTACTCTGCATAAATAAACCTGCCAGGCAATACAACCTGGTCTACTGTCAAGACCCATCAGACCTCAAGGGTCCAGAGAAAGGACTTTTCCAGTGGTAGATCCATATCTGTGCTCATATGACTTTGAAGCAGATGTTTTAAAACCTTCAAAATCTGCTTGGCTTTCTACTGAATTTCATGGTTTTATGCTTCTGTAACATTTTGGCTGCTTCTGCTTTTTAGTTATTTCCACGTTATTTGCTCTGTTTACAATTTCGGCGTGTGTTCAATATAGTGTATTGGTTGGTTTCATGAATATTGCGTGTTCAATATAGTGTTGGGGTTTTTCAGAACAATCTTGCGAGGGTTTGCCCTTAAAGGCAGGATGTAATAACAAATGCAACCAATGAAAAATAAAATAAAGTGGTCCATCAGCTCAGTTAGAAATCATGTTCCAAATAAATAAATGGAAATAAGATCTGTAATTCTGTGTTTTTTCTTCTTTGATTTCTATAGGCAAATGTGCAGCGTTGGACCCAAGAAATTGCAGCGTTGCTTGCACCCCTCTAGCAGAAGTAGGGATGCGGAACTGCCTCCAATGAATGCTGTTGGAAGAGTCTTCAGATCATAGAATCATAGAATCATAGAGTTGGAAGAGACCACAAGGGCCATCGAGTCCAACCCCCTGCCAAGCAGGAAACACCATCAGAGCACTCCTGACATATGGTTGTCAAGCCTCTGCTTAAAGACCTCCAAAGAAGGAGACTCCACCACACTCCTTGGCAGCAAATTCCACTGTCGAACAGCTCTTACTGTCAGGAAGTTCTTCCTAATGTTTAGGTGGAATCTTCTTTCTTGTAGTTTGGATCCATTGCTCCGTGTCCGCTTCTCTGGAGCAGCAGAAACAAACTTTCTCCCTCCTCTATGTGACATCCTTTTATATATTTGAACATGGCTATCATATCACCCCTGATGGAGCTTGGAAAGTTCTAGTTCTAGCTCAAGCTCAACGCGTCCAAAAGGAATTGCTTCTTCTTCACATTCATCCTTTTACAAAATGGACTTGTTGGGTTCATATTCAGTTTGCTGTTCAATTCAGGTTCATCCAAGTGATCCTCAGCATTTTTTCTCTCCCACCATTCAGAATGCTTCAAGCAGCTGTGCTGAAGTATAGAATATACTTAAGAAGAGAAAGAAAACATCAAAACACACACAGAAACACACCAGAATGTGATTTTTTAAAATCATTTATTTTTCCCAACCATTATGTTATTTCAGCTTAAAGGCTCAAAGAGGATAAAGAGGGTTTTTTTAAAAAAAAAAATAATGCATGAATTTGAAAATGAACTAGAAATTTCATTAAACTTATTTCGTGTTCCATTCACCTAGCAATTATGGTAACTACTTTCAGGTGTAATATAGAGATTTTTGAACTAATTCAGTGAACCTAGGCTTCATCTGCACTATACATTTAAAGCAGTCACTTCAGGGGTGCCAACTTGAATAAAATATTGTGGGTGTCCAGGTATGCCATGCCCTGCATAATCAATCACATGATGCGGTGCACACACATTATTTGAATGGCAATGCCCATCGACTTTGGGGGCCCCCAGCCCCCTCACATATATTACTGGGGGAACTCAACCCCTAGGAGTTGGCTTCCATGAGCCACTTTAGCACTCATGGCTTTCCCCAAAGCATGCTGGGAATTGTAGTTTGTTAAGGGTGCTGAGAGTTGTTAGGAGACCTGTAGCCCCTCACTGAGCTACAATACCCAGAGTTCCCTGAGAAGAGAGATTAATTGTTAAAACTATTTCTGCACGGTTTACGTGTTTCATTGTACAACTATTTATTTATCACTATAGCAATTTATCTCAGCAATAAAATTTGTTTGAATGGTGATGCAAGTCGTACCTTGGCTTTTGAACAGCTTAGTTCGTGAACGTTTTTGGCTCCCGAATGCCACAAATCCAGAAGTGAGTTTTCCGGTTTGTGAACTATTTTTGGAACCTGGACATCTGAAGGGGCTTCCGATTGGCTGCAGGAGCTTCCTGCAGCCAATCAGAAGCTGCACTTTGGTTTCCAAATGTTTTGGAAGTCGGAGGGATTTCTGGAACGGATTCCATTCGACTTCCAAGGTACGGCTGTATGGGATTTTAGATTGTGGACTTAATTGCCTTATGGGTCTCTATGTGGGTGTTTCGATGGCAATGCACATTACTGCACTTCTTAACACAGTTAGACCAGCTCTGCTGCGTCTGTGGCCCTCTTTTTCATTCTATTGTGTGGGACCCTGGAGTCTGCCCTAAAGCCCTGACAGCACCACTGGATTCAGGTTATGATGTATTACCTGCACATGAATTATTCTTCATCCAATTGTACCATGATGTCCAAGAAGACCAAACAGATACAAAGTGGAAAAGAAACATTAAATAAAAATGCATTATTGGGCCGAATTACCAGCAATTTGTATATAATATTTGGATTAATTCTGTTACACAATTGCATGCACATATTCGGTTAATTTGAACTGCAAAATTTCAGTGTGTGTTTGTTGTTCCAGCATATGGTCCATGAGTTCACCGACCTCCTTTTGTTGCTTTCACTATCCTATTTGAAAAACATAATCTGGGTGTCAGGACCATGAGACAAAGAAGGGACACTCTGCCCATCCCTGCCCCATTTCTCTACAGGGCAAGTCTTATTTGCCTGGCATGGGAACTATCCAAATGGCCATGCTTCATTGGAAACAGAAAGTGCCGATCAAACCGCATCAGGGCTGATGAATGACCAGTGAAGCTTATACAAGCTTCAATGGCTATGCATTTGGAGCTGTTGGGACCTGTGCTGCCTCATGTGGCGAGCCAGTGAACTGCAGGTGGCAGCTTCTTGGTAAAGCTCCTTTTCACCCACCTAGGTAGACAGTCCATCAAATCATCCTGCACAGGAAGGAGTATAAGAGGGCTTCCTGTTGCAGTCAAGCCCTGCTTGGTCTTCCTGAGCTCTGGCGTATTCTTGTTTCCTTGGTTGTCCTTTGGTCTTGACTTCTGGCTTGCTTTGCAGTTCAGCCTCCTGATTGATTGATTGATTGATTGATTGATTGATTGATTGATATTTTGGCCTCAAGTTCCTTTTTAGTCCTGCTTACTGGCCTTTCCCATGGGTTCTGGTTCCTAGATCCTGGCTTACTTCAGACTGTGTCCCTCTCTGCCAGCCCTGACTCTGCCTTGACATGACAGCAGCTGTGTCATTCTATATCCAGCGGTACCTCAGCTTAAGTACTTAATTCGTTCCGGAGGTCCGTACTTAACCTGAAACTGTTCTTAACCTGAAGCACCACTTTAGCTAATGGGGCCTCCTGCTGCCGCTGGAGCACGATTTCTGTTCTCATCCTGAAGCAAAGTTCTTAACCTGAAGCACTATTTCTGGGTTAGCAGAGTCTGTAACCTGAAGCGTATGTAACCTGAAGCGTATGTAACCTGAGGTACTACTGTAGCCCCAAAAGGCAAGGTATGAGATTTTTTCCTCACACATCCTCACAGCTTTGCAGGGGTGCCAACTTAAACAAAATATTGGGAGAGGGCAATATTCCTACCCACATAATCAATCACATGACATGGTGAAGACACACCATTTTAATGGTAATTCCCATCAACTTAGGGGGCAGCCCCCTTAAATGATTTATGGAGGGGCAAAGAGACCTCAGTCCCTAGGAGTTGGCTCCTATGCAGCTTTGTGCTGCTGCAGCTAAGCAAGAAGTGGTTGTGTACCCCTTACTTCTCCCATTTCACATCCTTGTTTGCTTCCCAAGAGCAGCGGTGAGAAGCTTATTCATCAGAGACTGAGTTCTGATAGGTTCAGATTTTATTAATTCCAGCTCTGATGCTGGGGCTTGAGAAACTCTCGCTTAGTCACCCACATCAGGAGTGGGGAAGCTTCTGCAGACCGAGGGCCAAATTCCCTCTTGTGCAACCTTCTGGGGGCCACTTGCCAATGAAGGCAGGGCCAGAGGTAAAAGCGAATGAAGCAATGGATGCCAATTTTACCTTTGTATATTGAGTTAAGTTTGTACTAGGGCCGTACATTGCATTTGGCCAAGTCCTGAACTGAATCAGACCAATTCAGGGGATTCGGGGCATCAGTTGAGTTAGCCCCCGATTGCTGTGGGTCAGATTTCACGGTCCAGAGTGAGCCGGTGAGATCAGGGGAATGCGAAGCAGAGGCAGGCATGGCTGATAAGAAGGGAAATCCATAAAAGTGGGGTCTTACCAAGTCTTCACAGACGGGAGGTAGGGGTGGGTGGATGCTTTCCCTGCCTAACCTTACCTTCTTCCTGCTCACCGAAGCTTCACTGCACAGGATCAAATCCTCCTGTTTATCAGGGGGAAGTCAGGGGATTTGATTTTGTGCTGTGCTGGTTGACACTCTTTTGCAAAGGAGCTTCAATGGGGCTTGCAAACAGGTAGCTGTGCACAAGATTGCAGCCTTTAGTTAATTACCCTACAAATTAAAAACGGGTTCAGGTGGCAACCCTGTGCACATTAGATGTGAGTAGCTCCCTTTTGTTCTGTTTTGATTTAATTTGCAATACTCGATCTATTTTATTTTTACCTTTCCTCTTGCAACGTATTAAGTGGCCACCCACAACTAGCCTCCTATTTAAAAGGCCTAGTGGGTTCCTTTGTGGATTCTGGGCCCAGCAGATGCCTGGGGGAGCTGCCATCCTCAGATCCTGCCAGACAACCAAGGAACACCATCTTTGCATATTCTCAGAGGCACCGGACAGGCAGAGCTGGCAGCCCCAGCTCCCACTTCCTGACCTCCTCATCCTCACCAGCTGCAACAGCAGCGAAGCTCCCACCCCCATTATTTGTTAACCGCTGAATTCATCTGACAACTTGGAGAGAGAGAGAGACCCGCAGACAGACAGACCCAATGGCATGTGTACCCCCCCACCCCCAATCGCCTCCTGTCCTCATTTGCAATGCTTGAGTGGGGATTTCTCTATTTGCCGAACTAACAATGCATGTTCCCAGGGCCTGGGATGATGATGACATCATGGCAAATTTAGAAGAGAGAGTGGGGAGTGGTTGGGTGGAGTGGGCGGCTGGGTGGGTGGGAGGAGAAGGGGGCTCAAGGGGGCTGGGTGGTGGAGGGAGCCGCATAATTCAGAGACTGGATGTGGGAAAGAAAAGCATCTAGAGGCAGTGGAGGTCTCTGCCAGTCACTGTCATTCTCCCCGAAAAAGGAATCGCTGAGAATCCGAGAGCCCTGATGGAGGCGGCATGTCGGTAGGGAAGACACTATGCCGCATCTGTTGACGCAAGGTTGCTGGGGCATGTCATTCTCATCATGCCTGCTTCCGAGACAAAAGCTTGAATCTTCCTCGCATCATGGAAAAGAACCCAGAAGGGGTAGCGGGAGTGAGAGATAGAAAGGCTGCCATTTGGGAGGTAGATAAATAGGTACCGCTCCGGCGGGAAGGTAAACAGCGTTCCCATGCACTGCTCTGGTTTGGCCAGAAGTGGCTTAGTCATGCTGGCCACATGACCCAGAAAAACTGTCTGCGGACAAACGTCGGCTCCCTCGGCCAGTAAAGCGAGATGAGCGCCGCAACCCCAGAGTCGTTCGCGACTGGACTTAACTGTCAGGGGTCCTCTACCTTTTTTTTAGGCCTGAAATACACCTGACAAACTTTTCTAGCTTTTCTAGCCAGGTTTAGGTAAGGCCACCAACATCCACCGACAGAGGAGAAGGCCCAGGAGAAGACACCTTGCTCAGGGTCTCTTGAAACCCAGAGCTGACTTGGCAGATGGACTGGTGCTGTGTGGATTTTCTCTTCATTCCTTTTGGGCTGTCTCTAAGTCCTACATTATTCAAGGGAATGGCCCAAGCCCATTCATTTCAACTCTGAGTAGGACCAGCGTTGGGCACAACCCATTATTTATGTTGTCATTAGACATGGTCTCCACCTTTTCGTCAGCGAGCCCAAGTGGGCGTACATGGCTCTCCTCCTCTCCCTTCTTGCCTTGGAAAAACCCTGTGAGGTAGGTAAGCTTGAGAGACAGTAGCTGGCTCAAGGTCACACAGTGAGCTTCATGGCTGAGTTGGGATTTGAACCCTTGTCTCCCAGGTTCTAGTCTGCTTCTCTTAACCACAGCACCACAGTGGCACTCAATGAAAGTCAGGGGAGAGGGGGAGCCACCTCTTCGTCATGGGCATGCCCTCAGCCAGCTTTGTGTGGTGCTACTCGGCAGAACAGGAAGACAGCATTGGTGATCAATCAATCACTCAGTTATACAACTACCATTTCTTTTTATGGACCCTGAAGAACACCAGAACGTAACAGTTTGTGGCAGAATCCACAACCAGAGGAAGATGATTTCCCAACCCCTGAAGGTGGACTTTGCATGTTGAGTGTTACATCACTTCCAATCACTAGGTTGGGGTGGGGAATCCTTGGTCCATGGGCCTAATCGGGCCTCCCCATTTGCCTCTAGAGGCTGTTTGGGCCAAGCCATGCCCACCTGCCCCTACACTTGATATCTTACATAAAGCCATCGGCAAACTCGGCCCTCCAAATGTTTTGAGACTAAAATCCCCATCATCCCTGACCACTGGTCCTGTTAGCTAGGGATGATGGGAGTTGTAGTCCTAAAACATCTGGAGGGCCGAGCTTGCCTATGCTTATCTTACATGATGACATCAGTTGTGGGGCAGGTAAAGACACAGCTGGGCCAAAGGTGGTTTGCAGGCACTGAGGATGAGCTGATAACAATCAGATAGGCAATTTTATTTTATTTTTGAGCAGTTTACCTGCAACCATCTCTAAGTGGTTTACAAGAATACAATACAACAAGTTTTTTAAAAAAAATCATTTAAAACTCTAAAACCAAACTTCAGAATAAAAAAAAAATACAATTTTCAGGATGTGCCAGAAGTTCAAGAGGGAGAAGATGCCAGTCTGAATGCAAGTGGAAGAGGTGAAATTAGGCCCACAATGTTCAACACACAGGTCCTGGTGGATGCAAGCCATGCATCTGAGCCATGGGGAAAGCACTAACAGTGACTGCCCCGATGTCATGGACCGAATGGATGCAGGGGGGGGGGTGGGAGGCAGAAGCTGGGGCCTTTTTTCTAAGAAGGTGGCAATCAGATCACTAGCCAGACATTGAAAGGTGCAACCAAAGGGGCCCCCCACCTGGGCTGATGGGAGCTGACCCAGGCCTGAAAACGACATGCTATCAGTTTGGAACACCTGGCAGGGCATCTGCTATGAATCCATTTGTCCTATCTATTCAGTATTTAGGCCTGTTTTCACACTGGGTATCAGCTGCTGTGCTGTTCTGAACAGATACACCTCATAGCAGAATGCTCTCTCCAGCATTTTTGGATGGGACAGTACTGGCTATCTTAGGGCCAAAGCAGTCTCCATGGTAGTTAGACATGGATGGGCTTTTACTGCTGCAAAAACACATCTGTCCGGAGAATGTGGGATAATGCTAGTTCACCAAAATTATTTCGGTTTTCAGGGTGACTATCATAATTTTTTAAAGATCGGTTTCCAGAAATAATGGTAATGAATTGTGGCATTTTAAAAAATAATCTCCCTGATAACCATTAGGTACAGCAAGGAGGCAAATGGTGTGTGAGCTGTTTCTGCAACACAGCCTATCTCAGCGGTGGGGAATTTTACCTTGCTACAGTAGGCAATTCCCACCCCACTCATACCGCCCTCTGTCCTCCATCCAGGAAAGTAAGAGGCATTACCAGGGCTCAAGAACACATTCCAGTCAGGCAAAAATACCCAAGGAACTTGCAAAGGAGGGTTGATAAGGGGTGTGGCCAGGGAGAGGGAATGTAGCCTGAGGTGATAGATTAGGGGTGGGGAACCTCAGGCCCAGGGAGAGAAAGTTGCCCATTGGGTCTGTTTATCTTACTCTTATGTCCCTGCTTTCTGGCCCAGATGGGTCTCCATGGCTGCTCACGATAATTTAAAACAACAGGCAATAAAGTACAAAAGTGCAGACAAAGAACAAAATTCAGGCTACTAGCTAGAAGATTTCACAGGAGGGCACGAATGCTCAACCCAGACGAAGGAGAAATGTTTCTACAACTTCTTCAAATGGCCTTTGAAGAAGCTGCAGCCTCCCAGGGAAGGGAGTGTCACAATCTGGGTGCCACGACTGAAAAGGCCCTGTCTGCATCCCTCACTGGATGAGACTCTAAAGCAGAGGTGAGGAAGGCCAAGCAGAGGTGTTGAAGTTACCCACCAACAGGCCCTCCATGGACAGTCCCGATTTACAGAAGCCATCCCAGTTTCTAATTTGGTTCCAGAATTTCCCACTTTCCTTTAGGATGCCCCTGTTTTCTGCGGAGAAGCGTTGTGCTGATAAAGCCAAGGTGGCAGATTCGATCCCCTTATGGGACAGCTGCATATTCCTGCATTGCAGGAGGTTGGACTAAATGATCCTCAGGATCCCTTCCAACTCCACAATTCTATGATCCCCAAGCCAAGGAGATAAGCAACCATACAACCTTTAGAAGACATCTGAAGGCAGCCCCGTGTAGGGAAGTTTTTAAAGGTCTAATGTTTGGCTATGTTTTTATATATGTTGGCTGGAGCAACCCAGTCAGATGGGTGGGGTATAAATAAATCAAAATATCATGAATATTGTTATGGAAAAGAATGTCCCTATATAATATAAAATATAAAAAACATTAAAAACATAATAAAAATAAATAAAATTGTCCAGTAGCACCTTAGAGACCAACGAAGTGTGTTCTTGGTATAAGCTTTCATGTGCATGCACACTTCTTCAGATACACTGAAACAGAAGTCACCAGACACTTACATATAATGGGAAGGTGGGGTGGGGTTTTTCTAAGGAGGGTAGTAGGAGATGGGTGATTGACTCAATGGGTATGGTAAACCTGTTGACGAAAAAGCAAGGGATAGTATGCAGATGATTAGCATATGTAATGAGACAGGAATCCAATACAGTGGACCCTCAGGTTGCGAGCGTCATCCATGTGGGAGGCACGTTCGCAAACCGCAGTGTCCGCAACCCGCAGCGCCACGTCTGCGCATGCGTGAGTTGCGATTTAGCACTTCTGCGCATGCACCGAAACCCGGAAGTAACCCGTTCCGGTACTTCCGGGTTCGGCACAGTGCGCAACCTGAAAACGCACAACCTGAAGCGTCTGTAACCTGAGGTATGACTGTATCTCTATTAAGATCAGGTCTCTCCATAGTTTTCAGTTTAGTGATAAGTTGTAATGCAGATGCAGAGGGTGACTGATCACAATATTCCTTGCTATAGTGAGATGATGCAGGAATTTAAGCATGTAGAAAGCTGCCTTATACCATCAAGCCAGTGATCCAAACAGCTTAGTATTTTCTACACTGACTGGCAGGGTCTCACGAGAGTTTCAGACGGAAGATGTTCTCAGTCTTACCTGGAGATGCTGAGCACTGAACTTGGGCCCTTCTGCATGCAAAGCAGGTTCTCCACCACTGAACCACAGCCCTTACATTGTATTTCGGCTTAAATTGCCGCATAGAGGCATATACAGTCTTACCTTGGAAGTCTAACAGAATCCATTCTGGAAGTCCGTTTGACTTCCAAAACCTTTGGAAACCAAAGCCAAAACATACAAGTACCAAGGCATTCGGGATCCAAGGTACGACTGTATATGTATAAATTAGCACATGCAACTTTAGGCAAATCTGTGTCTTCTTTGGTCTCTCTTTTGGTGATGGGTTTTGTCTTTTTTAGTGATGTGTAAGTGGCTTCCCTAGACTGAGAGGACGTAGTGGTGGCAGCTGTGAAGGGTGCAAGGGTGTTAATGAATGAGGCAGGCAGCTGCTAATACAACCCATTCCTGTTTTTTGGTGATGAGTAATAGGCACCCTGGCTTCTCATTACATCTGGATTCAGTACCCTGGCCTGTTAAATAACCATCATTACAAAAAACCTGTATCGTAACTATGGTAGGTTAACAAGACTGGATGTCAAACCACAGTTTGATCCAGGTTTGTTTGAACTAACCGGAGTTGCAATGATCCATACATTCCAGTGGTTTGCTCAGAAGTGAAAGCTTTCAGTCACTTCTTCTCAAGGACAGAGGAGAAGATTATGAGTCAGAAGTTCTTGAAGGCTCAAGTTTGTGACAACTAGATATGGGAGAGAAATTAAATTCCGTTTGCATTTAAAGGCAAACCTACCTAATCTGTACTCCGCAAAACAATAAGCAAGCGAGGCACAGCCATCCTTCAAAATTCACAGTTCTCTGAATTTTACGATGCAGTTCTCCAGCCTTGGAAACCAAGTAATAGGTAAAAAAATGCATACACTGTGTATAATGATGCATATTTTAGTGAAAGGGACATACACAAAATTGCATTGTGTTTGGGGAAATTGCTTTGCAACAATATGTGTATGGCAAAATTGCATATTAAGAGTATGCACGTTAGGAAAAAATCACACAAAAATGTTAATGAATTTTCACGAAGACGTTAAAAAGAAACTGTGAAGTGATCTGGTAACGAAGGGAACTGAACTAAAAAATGGGAGGAAACAAGAAATTGAGAAAAATTGAAACAGACCAGTTCACCCATCCCTACAAAACTATGGTTTGCTGCCACATCTGAACTGGACTAGCAGCTGACCTGGGTTTTTATGGGATAGCTCTTTTCCTTATGTGGTGTTTTTAAGCTAGCAGCTGTTTTAACCAATGTTATTTCATTCAAAGAGAATTACTGTATTGTTTTTAATGATTCCACTAGCTGCTCTGGACCTCTTCAAAAGCAAGAGAGAAGCGATTAAATAATAATAATAATAGTAATAATAATAAATAATAATAATAATAATAATAATAATAATAATAATAATAATAATAATAATAAATTGAATGCCTGTGCTTGCTTGCTTTAGCCCACCGAAAATGGAGGCCTTTTCAGTTTGTAAGATCTTCAGGGTTAGGCAGAAGCTGTAAAACGTATACCTTAGCTGTTCATGTGGCCGCTTTCTCTCCCCCTTGCTCCAAGCATTTGAAAAAACACCAACTCTGTTTTTTCCATCCCCTCCCTCATTGGGGGAGGGAAAAAATGGGGGAGAACAACCCTGATAATAAAGTTCTTATTTCCAGCACATTTGCCATTTCCTGGTCTAAGTAAAGAGTGTCATAAGAGTGACAAGCTAAAAGCCACTGATTACTGTGGATTCATGGCATTTATTCTCCCAGTGAAAAGAGCAAACATCAGAAATAATGTGGTCCAGCCTGCCTTGGAGCCTAACCCTGCAATTAATCAGCATTCATGTGAAGAAGGTGCAAAGCACATCTGATATGTATGGAGAGAGAGAGAGAGTAATTAAAGGCAGATGCTTTGGGGGAGCCGGGGGGGGGGGACTCAGAGAAGGGGAGAGCATCCTTAAAACATGCAGAGGGCTGAAATGCTCTAGAGGCAGCTGCTGATGCCAGCGCTGCCTTTGTCCCTAATATTCAGGCACACTATATAGGCATAGCAAGCCCAGATTACTGAGTGAGCATTCCCATTCAGTAAAATGGCACCAGCTACGCACAAGGGAAGAGGTACAGTATCAGCAGGCTTAGGAGGGACATTAAGGTTTCAGGAGCACAGAAAAACGTTAGGTGAATAGCGGTAAGCTAAAGGTAAAGGGACCCCGGACCATTAGGTCCAGTCATGGCCGACTCTGGGGTTGCGGCGCTCATTTCGCTTTACTGGCCGAGGGAGCCGGCGTACAGCTTCTGGATCATGTAGCCAGCATGACTAAACCGCTTCTGGTGAACCAGAGCAGCGTATGGCAATGCCGTTTACCTTCCTGGCAGAACGGTACCTATTTATCTACTTGTTCTTTGACGTGCTTTTGAACTGCTAGGTTGGCAGGAGCAGGGACTGAGCAACGGGAGCTCCGTCATGGGGATTCAAACCGCCAACCTTCTGATCAGCAAGTCCTAGGCTCTGTGGTTTAACCCACAGCGCCAATAGCGGAGGGACCACTTAAACAGCTGAAAGAGCTGAAAAGAGAGACTCATTGTGGCACAATGCAGTGTTTCCCCAACCAGGGCCCCCAAGGATATTCCAAGGGGGCCACAGGTGAAAATCTCATAAGTGGGGGGGCCATGGCATGAGATTACAGGACCACTAACCAAAAACTCAGACAAGAATGGCAATGTTTTGAAGACTATATGGATAAACACCGTTCCAAAAACAACAACAACATGCCGATATGCTTAGATTAAAGGAGTAAAGGGAAATAGAACCTAGTAATAAATCACTTTATAAAGAGAACAAAATGCAACAACCCAAAATATTGCAATGTTTGGCATCAAATTTAAAGCATGCAGAAGTCATGGTGGGGTGGAGGGAAGCCATTGTGATGGGTAGTCACGGGGATGGGTACGATTTTTGTTTGTGTAAATAGCAGTTTACTTTCTGTATGTCTATGCTGTTTCCCCCCGCTTTCTGTATTTATAAAACTCAATAAAAATTAAAGACACTAGAGGGCCAGAGAGGGAAGTGAGAAGGGGAGGAAACAGAGAAGTAACCGAGAAAAGAAAGTGGAAAAGAAAAAATGACGCAGATGTTTCTTTGCAAGAAGCGTTGAGCTACACAGCGACATAGCAGCCAAAGTAACTTTCCGTCAAGGAAAACACCATTTTTTTGGATAAAGAATACAATATCTGAAAAGTTTCCTCAGCTTTGGGATAAAGCAAAATAGTTTTTCATGGCATTTCCTACTTCGTATTTGGGAGAATCGGGTTCCAGTTGTGCGAATCATTCACTCAGCCAAACGCAGAATCGCCTTAACATAACGGACAGAGGTGGTCTTCAGTTATTCCCTCACAGGGATAGAACCAGATATATGAAAAAAAGCTTGTTGCTGGTCATCAAGCACAAGGGTCACATTGATCAAGAAAAACTTAAAGTATAATTTTTTGTGTAATTGTATTTTGTATAAATTATAAAAACGATAAAGAAAACACGTTCAATTTACAAAGAAAACTTTTAAATAGCTACCTTTCTACCAGTAGGATGGAGGTGGGGGGCACAGGAAGCAAACAAAGTCAGAAGGGGCCATGGTTGGGAAAAGGTTGAGAAACACTGGTATAGTGGTTATGGTGTCAGATTAGGATTTAGGAGACCAGGGTTCGAATCCCAACTTGGCCATGAAGCTCATTAGGTGACCTTGGGCCAGTCACTTTCTCTCAAGCTAACCTACCTCACAGGGTTGTTGTAAGGATAAAAGGGGGGAGAACTATGTATGCCCCCTTGAACTCCTTGGAGGACAAAAGGTGGGATAATGAATAGATTTATTACTACTATTAATAGTAATAATATAAAAGATTAATGTGGAGCTGTGGGTTAAACCACAGAGCCTAGAACTTGCCGATCAGAAGGTCAGTGGTTCGAATCCCCACGACGGGGTGAGCTCCCGTTGCTCGGTCCCTGCTCCTGCCAACCTAGCAGTTCGAAAGCACGTCAAAGTGCAAGTAGATAAATAGGTACCACTCCGGTGGGAAGGTAAATGGCGTTTCCATGCCCTGCTCTGGTTTGCCAGAAGCGGCTTAGTCATGCTGGCCACATGACCCGGAAGCTGTATACCGGCTCCCACGGCCAATAAAGCGAGATGAGCACCGCAACCCCAGAGTCAGCCACCACTGGACCTAAATGTCAGGGGTCCCTTTACCTTTACCTTTTAAATGTGGGGCTTAGGAACACAGGAAGCTGCCTGATGCCAAATCAGATCATTGGTCCATCAAGCTCATTATTCCCCACACAGGCAGGCAGCTTTCCAGGGTTTTATGGCAGGGAAATTTCCCACCACACCTGAAGGGGATTGAAACTGGGACCTTCTGCATGCAAGACAACTGCTCTGCCACGGGTATAACTTTTTATGCCAGCTTATCTGAACAATGTCGCAGCTGATGTGCAATGGTATTTTGCATTTGGCAATTGGCATGCAGTCAATACTTGACTCTGTTTCAGAGCTTGCAACATTTGCATTTGTTCAATAGTTGGCATGCAATGGTAATAGTATCTGACTGTCAGCAGTTTGTGAGATCTCATAGAGGGTTTTTGTTTTTTAAAAAAGCAAATCACATTCAAAATATGAGCTTGAATTTCAAATAGGAATGGAGGAAATGGTGTTTTGGCAAATGTGCAAAATTTGCAGAAATTCGTTTCGGGTCTAACCCCGAACAAGAAGTCGTTTTGGGTTCAAATCTGGCATGGGTGCAATTTGACCCAGTTCCTTCACTCTCGTTCCCCACTGATTAATTCTTTTCCCTGCAGATTGTTCTCAAATCAGCACCAGGCAACCTTTGCTGAAATTCCCTGCAGCACAGACAGACTTTCAGACCAGCCTATATCACAAGGAAAGGTGGAGACGGGAAGGCCACCTTCTCATCTTACAGCAAGTCCTTTCCTCTCGCAAAGGGAAACAGGCTGTTTGTTTTGCTAAGTGAACAAGAAGATTTTCAGAGGAACGCTCTTTAATTCAGCTTTCGAATCGATTATCTGAACCTTGTCACAGCTCAGCGGTGCAGAAAGGAGATGTGAGCGAGGATGTGGTCGGGGATAAATTGCTCTCCTCGTCGTCAGGCTGCCCTGCCCTATCGCTGGCTCACTCTGTCGGGCTTGGGGACAACCCCGTAGAGACCTTTAATCCACAGGGATCAGTAAATTAAGCCACTAAAGCATGAAGAGCCTGAGCTGTGTTTAATCGCCCTCTTTTGTGTACTGCAGTGGCTAAATGACCGTACAAAGAGAAAAACCCACATAGGGGTCAATAAAGGATGCAGTGGGCGATTAACCCTCCTAACCTCTCTGTTGCTAGGGCAAAGGGCCTGACCAGGAGCCAAGATACTGCTGGCGAAACAGGACTAGCGGTTGCCAACAGGTGAAATGGGAAAAACTAAGAAGAGCCTTGCTGGAGGAAGCCAATGGCCAGTCTAGTCCAGTATCCTGTTTTCATAGCAGCCCAATAGGTGTGTGTTGGAAAGCCACTAGCAAGACCCGAACAGAAGAGGAGGGTAATAACAGCATGAGTCAGAGGGCAATAAGAATGATCCTAAATTTGGTTCCCTTGGTGTGGGTCCCTATGTAGTCAAAGCAGCGCCATTTGTGCTCAAGGAGGAGGAGGGATCAGCAGGCTAGGGAAAACCCCAAGGTTTGCAGAACTACCCGCCAAAAATAATAATAATAATTGGGGGAGAAGGAGACATAAGTGGGATAAATTCTGCAAAAAAAGTCTCAATAAGGACTCCCTCTGTGGTTGTCCTAGACCCATGGAATGACCATAAGGGGTAGCAGGATGAATAATAATAATAATAATAATAATAATAATAATAATACCTTTATTGTCATTGTACAACCTGTGTACAGTGGTACCTCGGGTTACAGACGCTTCAAGTTAGAGACTCCGCTAACCCAGAAATAGTACCTCAGGTTAAGAACTTTGCTTCAGGATAAGAACAGAAATTGTGGGGGGGCGGCGCAGCAGCAGTGGGAGGCCCCATTAGTTAAAGTGATGCTTCGGCTTAAGAACAGTTTCAGGTTAAGAATGGACCTCTAGAATGAATTAAGTTCTTAACCCAATGTACCACTGTACAATGAAATTAAATGAGCCTCCATCTGTCCCCCAATACTCAATTTCTTATCAAACAACACACCACCTCGTAAGTCAATTTCACTATGCTTAGTTCAACAGCCTAAGGATTGAAGCTACATTTTAGCCTGTTGGTATGGCTGATTATACTTCTATATCTCCTGCCCGAGGGTAGAAGATTAAAGAGGTGATGGCCATCGTGTGAGTCATCCCTGAGATTTTTTCTTGCTCTGCTAAGGCAACGATCCCTTGCGATGTCATCTAGCAGACTCAAGGGACAGCCCATGATATCATGCGCTGTATTCACCACCCTCTGTAGAGACTTTCTGTCCGTGGCTGTCAGGCCAGCATACCACACTGTGATACAATTTGAAAGGACATTTTCTATTGTGGTCCGGTAAAAGAAGTTCATCAGTTGTTGTTTAACATTTCTCAAGACCCTGAGGAAGACATCTTTCTCGAGACCCTGAGGAAATGGAGTCTCTGTTGGGCCTTTCTGATCCCCTGAGTTATGCTGATTTTCCAAGTGAGGGCCTCACTGAGGTAAACTCCCAGGAATTTAAAGGAGTTTGCCTTAGTGAGGACCCCACTTGGGAAATCAGTGAGGAATATTCCAGGAAAGGGTGTGGCTGGCTGGAAGAAGAAGAAGAGTTTGGATTTGATATCCCACTTTATCACTACCCTAGGGAGTCTCAAAGCGGTTAACATTCTCCTTTCCCTTCCTCCCCAACAACAAACACTCTGTGAGGTGAGTGGGGCTGAGAGACTTCAAAGAAGTGGGACTAGCCCAAGGTCACCCAGCAGCTGCATGTGGAGGAGCCGAGATGCGAACCTGGTTCCCCAGATTACGAGTCTATCACACTTAACCACTACACCACGCTGGAACTCTGAGCGACAGCACTTCGCACTGTAATATTTCATTGCAACTGCCACTCATTTATACCATCCTCATCAGTAATCTTACATTCCTTTGGGTATTACATCTATCTCGTTTCCCCCACTGTTCTGCTCAGTGGTAATGCATCTCCTTTGCTTGCAGGGGGTCCCTGACACAATCCTCAGCATCTCTGGGTTAGGCTGGGAGAGACTCCCTGCCTAAAATCCTGGAGAGCTGCTGCCAGTCAGGGCAGGCAACACTGAACTGGATTGACTGGTGTGACTGAGTACAAGGCAGCTTCCTATCTTCCTATGTCTTCAGGGAAGCACCGTCCTCAATCAGGGATGGTGGATCTACCTTGCTTGCAGATGATTTCAGGTTCAGTCTCTGGTTTCTGCAGGAAAGGATGGGTGAAACCCTTGTTTGATAACCCAGGAGAGCTGCTGTCAGTCAGTGTGGATAACGTTGAGCAAGACAGATTCAACAACACTCTTTATTACAGTCCAGAGACCCAACAAATCGTTACAAAGCAATACACAATTCATACAGCCTACCTCCAGGTTAAACAAGCATTTTGTTCAGAATATAGGGATCATTGGTTCTTGCAACCACCGATAAGAACTTTGCCCCTGCTAATGTTCTAGCATTTGTCCGGTCTTCCAACAGGAACCTGACATAGTGAGCCTCTGATTTTTCTGGGAAAGGTACCAGCAAGGGTAGTATCAGTTCAGCCCTGGCTTGCTCATATTTTGCACAGTGCAACAAAATAGGTTTTATGGAATCGATGCAAGAGAGATTCGTATGTTCCTTCGTGTGGCCCCGCAAGTGAATACCACTATGTGAGCAGCAAGCACTTCCATGTACAACCCACCATTGAAAGGCTTCTCTTTTTCCTTCATTTAAGACAATTTACTTCTCCATACTCTTGCCAACCACTGGCTTTGTCTGCCTTTCTGATGAAAAACGGATGCAAATGTTAAGCCAGAGGGTGGGGAAACATCAAGTCTAAAGCATTGCTTTTAGCCTCTACTGCTAAGCAAGAGCTGCCACCTTCTGATGGCTGCCTGCAATATAAGTTAGCAGAAGAGCGAACTGATCTGTTTTCCTAGGGTTTGGCATCTACAGTCCGTAAGCAATTGCAATCTGCCTCCTTATTAGCAGACTGGTCATGAAATCAACCTTCTTTTGTGGAGGCTCGTTCTGCCATCATCATCATCATCATCATCACGACCCCTTGCCTGTCCCTATCCCAGCACTAAGAAATTCATCCCCCCACATGGTGAGGCAAAGAAAAGGAAATTCATGTTATGGAAGCTCAGTGCTCAATGGAGAACACGTTCACAGCTGTGCGAGAAGGGAAACACTTCAACAAAAGAAAGCTTACCGGTCACAACATCTAAGGATTGGGGGGAGATTCAATGCAGTTCACATTTAAAGGCGAATCTACCAAATTAGCTGTTTCCGAAACACTACGCAAATTGAAATGCAGCCGTCTTTCGAAATCTTCACTTCTCTGAATTTTGCAATGCACTTCTCCAGTAATGTGTGCAAAAATGCATAAACTGGGGTAAAATGTGCAGGAAAATTGGAATGTTCATGAAAACAGCATGCAAAAAAGTGTTGATTTGAGGAAATGGCTTTGCAAAAATGTGCATAAAATGCAAAATTGTATGGAAAAAAATGCAGTGCAATGCTGATGAATTTTCATGAGGACTTTTTTTTAAAAAAAAGCAAACTGATGTGGAAATTTGGAGAACTGGATTTAAGATTGGAAAAAAGAGAAACAGAGAGACGTGGACAGATTCGCCATTCCCTAACCACATCTTCTTGTTAGGGAAACCTGCACCCAATGCATTTCTGTCCACCATGCCATTTCTAACAAGAAAGGGCAACTCTAATAACTGGTCCTCCATTATGCAAAATCACAGGCCAATGGGAGTGTGTGGCTCTGTCATTGCTTTGTTCTAAACTGGATCGTAGCATGAATGTAAAAAGCGACATTGCTTGGGAGGGGCATAGAATTTTGGGAGATTCAGAATGTTGGACCATTCCGAATGCTTCTGAATACCAATTGCTGGAAGCCACAGGCGGGGAGAATGCTCTTGCGCTCGTCTCCCGCTTGTGGCATTCCCACAGGCATCTGGTTGGCCACTGTGAGACCAGGATGCTGGACTAGATGGGCCATTGACTGGACTAGATGGGCCATTGGCCTGTTGATTCATCTAGCTCAGTGATGTGGGAGCTTCCTGTGTTCTTATGCACTGTGTCCAGTCATGCTTGCCATATTTTAAGGACATTGATCAATTGGAGGGTACCCAAAGGAGGGTGTCCGCATTGGCGATGGGGCGAGGTAAGCAAATCCTATGAAGAATGGTATTTTTTAAAAACTGAATGCTTCTCTTGAAGAAGAGGAGACAAAGAGGAGAAACGACAGAGGTCTTCCCATATCTGAAGGGCAGGAGGTGGAGGCAAATATGTCAACCTCTTCTCTTTCATTTCCTTCTACTTTAGGAACATAGTAACCTGCCTTATACTGAACCAGGCTGTTGATTCATCTAGTTCAGTGTTGTCTACACTGGCTGGCAGCAGCTCTCCAGGGTTTCAGGTAGGAGAGAGCTCATTCCAAGGTTGCAGGTTTGATCTCCATGTGGGACAGCTGCATATTCCTGCATAACAGGGGGTTTGACTAGATGATCCTCAGGGTCCCTTCCTACTCTACAATTCTATGATATTCCCAGCTCTACCTGGAGATGTTGGGGATCAAGCCTGGGACCTTCTGCATGCAAAAAAAGATGCTCAACCCCTGAGCTATAACTCTTCTGCCCTTGCCTTCATATTACCTTCACAAACCAGGTTTCTGGGAATGAAGTTTACCCACCACTGTAGTGTTCCAACCTTTGTGATTATTTCTCTCTTTTTCTCTCTAAGCAGCTGGGTATATGCACCAGGAATCCTTTCTTCTTCAGAAAGGAAGGTGGCTGCTTGACCTTTGTTAATAATATCACTATAAATGTTGCAAGGTGTTTCATGAAAGGGGGGAACAGCCATAACAATGCTCTTCAAATAAACAGTTTTATTGCAATTAAATCATGCACAGATTAAGGAAAGAGCCCTTTGAACCTCTCTGGGAGTGTTGGGCACACAGACAGACACACATCGCCCATTTAAATCTCTCGTGAAATTTCAGAGACTTGCTGCAAAGTCCCCCTCCACAAGTTAAAGCACACTATAACAAAATGAAGAATATTTATGCCGCAACCAGGAGGCACAGAATATTGCTTTTGAAAAAGAATTCTGAAATTCTATGCCTCCACCCGCCACAAACATGTGTGCGTTATGTATCAAATGTGGGGAGGGGACGACGACAACTACATTTTGGTAGTCTTGAATGAAAAGCCTGGTTACTCATCCCCAAAACATCACTGGCCCATCCCATAGTTTCTCCCTGCCCTTAATCCCTCTTCAGTTCCCTTTTGAAGGAGAATAACCTGTAGTATTCCCCCCCCCCCCCCGTTTCCAGAAACTAATGGACTCCTTAAATAGCAAAAATTGCACACTGTAATTAAGATCTTGCTTTTTAAATGATTAATCATTCTAACCCCTTCAAGCAGCTTCCCACTTATTTCTCCTCACACGTTGAAATGCAGATCGGAGAAACGGGGTGGGGGTGGTGCAGAGAGGTGGGGAGGGAGCTGAGGAGAATGGCTGCAGACTGGAGGAGCAATTATATCTCTCACAGCTGTCCTTCTGTGTGGCAGTCTCTCCAGATGTCCAGTTATCACAAGGCAGAAGGGTGTCTGAGCAGCACCCAGCGAGAGGTGTCGTGTCGGCAGGCTCAGCCTGTGCTAGCAAATGGGAGGCCCACCCATGGGCTCACCACTCTGTTTTCGTGGTAGCCAGCAGTTTCGTGGTAGTCATCATGCGGCATGAAAAAGAATGGGGACGGGCATGAGAATTCCCTTCCCTAGGTCAATCTGATTGAGGGATTTTGTTTTCTGCTGTTCTGGGAGGAAGGGCCTGAGCAAAGCAGTAGAGCTCCTGCTTTGCATGCAGAAGGTTCGATTCCCGACATCTCCAGGTCGGGCTGGGAATGCCCCTGGTCTAAAACTCTGGAAAACTACTGCCATTCGATGTGTAGACAACACTGAACTGGATGGGCCATTGGCCTGGCTCAATATAAGGCAGCTTTCTGCATTCTTAATAATAATAATAATAATAATAATAATAATAATAATAATAATAATAATTTATTATTTATACCCTGCTCATCTGGCTGGGTTTCCCCAGCCACTCTGGGTGTCTTCCAACAGAATATTAAAATACAATAGTTTATTAAACATCAAAAGCTTCCCTAAACAGGGCTGCCTTCAGATGTCTTCTAAAAGTCTGGTAGTTGTTTTTCTCTTTGACAACTGGTGGGAGGGTGTTCCACAGGGCGGGTGCCACTACCGAGAAGGCCCCCTGCCTGCTTCCCTGTAACTTGGCTTCTCGCAGCGAGGGAACTGTCAGAAGGCCCTCAGTAATGGACCTCAGTGTCCGGGCAGAACGATGGGGGTGGAGACGCTCCTTCAGGTATATCTGAACCAAGAGGCTCAAACCATAACACATGCTGCCCTGCTGCTTCAGATGGTAATATTTCTCATTGCTTCACATACTTCAAAATGTGGTAAGCCAGTCCTGGTTGGAGTTTGGTCTCTAATGACACAGATCTCCTTAAGTTTTAAGAGAGCTAATGTGGAACAGTGATTAAAGTGTTTGCCCTTTGACCTAGGAGACAAGGCTTCAAATCCCCAATCCACCATGAAGCTCTCATTGGTGCCAGTCAATAAAAAAGTTAAGAGATAAATTCAGCAGCAGCAAACCATAGCTGAAAAGGACTAATGGAGGACTAATGCCTGGTAATTTTTTTTTTTAAGGTCTTCTTCACCTGATGCCAGAAAAACCATATTGTGGGCACCAGGTGAGCCTCTCCGGGGAGAGCATTACATAACCAAGGTGTCACCACCACCATCCCTATCAGTTGGATAGCCCCTCTTGTACCTCCTACCACTGGGGGTGGTGCTGTGGTCTAATCCACTGAGCCTCTTGGACTTGCTGATCAGGAGGTCGGCGGTTTGAATCCTCACGACGGGGTGATCTCCTGTTGCTCTGTCCCAGCTCCTGCCAATCTAACAGTTCGAAAACACACCAGTGCAAGTAGATAAATAGGTACCGCTACAGTGGGAAGCTAAACGGCGTTTCCATGCGCTCTGGTTTCCATCGCAGTGTCCCGTTGCACCAGAAGTGGTTTAGTCATGCTGGCCACATGACCCGGAGAGCTGTCTGTGGACAAACGCCAACTCCCTCAATCTGAAAGCGAGATGAGTGCCACAACCCTATAGTCACCTTTGACTGGGTTTAATTGTCCATGGATCCTTTTCCTTTACCACTGCATTAGGTGAGGTTGGTTGGAACTAATGAATGGCCCTTCTATATTGCTTTTCTGAGAATGTAGGACCCCCTGCTCTAGAAGATCTAACCAGCTTTTTTCCTGGTGGAGTCTCAGTGCCTTCTGAAGGCTTCTTTCACCAGATGAGTCTTTGGCTGAATCAGTCTTCCAGTCTCTCTTCCCTGGTTCCTTTGTGACTTATTTTTTAACAGATGTTCCCCGTCTGGTTTCATTTTGAATTTGTTTCCTTTTTAATTTGCTGATGCGAAAAGGCAGGACAGAAAGATTGCAGCATATGCACATACTTTAAAAACAGCAGCAGCACTGTCCTGAGATAAAGACTAACTAAAATATTGGGGCATAGGATTTTGTTGCGTCTTAAAGGTTGAGCAATACATTGTCATATCTCATACATATAAGACACACTGGGGAAGGGGTGGAATAGCAGCCATGTCCTCATTCAAGCATTCTGAAACCGCACAGAAACCAACTCTGTTTGATTTAGCATCCTGTGACCTCACTGAACATGGAATACATCCTGCAACAGAACTGGCTGGGTTGTGTGCAAGAGCGCCCCCTGGCGAGAGCCACCTCAAGGAGCACCAAGGCCATCTTTTGCCAGTTGCTTGAGACGATGGGTAATAACATGGTTTTTTATGCCCAGGCTTTCCCAGACACATAGGATTGAACCCTGCTATTAATGAATTCCTGTTTTTAGAGTACTGTTTTATGAGGTTTTGTGTTGTAGCTCTGTTTTTTTAATGATAATATTTTACTGTTTTTATGTTGCATTTTTCTGTACAACGCTTAGAGATTTTAAAATATTAAGTGGGTTAGAAAATCAATCAATCAATCAATCAATCAATCAATCAATCAATCAGTAAGAGATTCACTTGGCTTCTAATGGGAATAACATAAAACTAATACAGGAAGGAAGGGAAGGGAAGGGAAGGGAGGAAGGACCCTCTTTGCAGTGGCATAGCGTGGGGGGTGCAGGGAGGGCCGGCCGCACCGGGCGCAACATCTGGGGGGGGGGCACTCGCACTCGCAGCTCTCTGCCCCTACCTGGCTCACTCACTCTCTCTCACTGCAGTGCTGGCTGTGCGAATCCGATCCGAGCCGCCGGGTCGCCGCCCACTGTGGAGGGGAGGGTGCCAGGCGTGCGGTGCGGTGCGGAGAGAGAGCGAGGGACTATCTGGGGGAGGGACAGTGCAGCGGGGAGGGGCGCAAATTACTTGCCTTGCCCCGGGTTAGGGGGCGCAAATTACTTGCCTTGCCCCGGGTGCTGACAACCCATGCTACGCCACTGCCTCTTGGAGCAGAAGATTATTAGCAGAGAACTAGTTAGGTGGCAGTTTCAAAAGGTAGTGATGACAACTGACTTGGATGGCTTTATAAGAACATTAGACAAATCCCCATAGGAGAAGGCTATCAGTGGCATTTGGTGGCTATGCTCTGCCTCCAAGGTCTGCCCACCCACATTCAAGGGTGGCAGGCTCTGAGGCACACATGCATACAATTGGGCATCCTCCAGCATTACACCTCTGCTCACTCACTGCTTTGCCTGGCATCTGCTTGATGCTCACCCAAACAAATGCTTCAGTGGAGCAGTAGAGGTACCAGTGGGCCTGCCATTTGACCAGTGTGTGTTATCCCAGCGGAGCAAAGCATGCACACAAGCCATGCCTAGTGGAGTGGAGGTACTTCGATGGAAGTTGCCTCTTTGCTTGCATACTCGGTTGGAGGAACTTTCCCAGCAGCAGTGTGTGCCCCTGCAGATTCCTTTTCATCGTGTATGCATGATGGTTTGTGCTCATTATGGTATTGGGGCAGTTCCACATGAACCTGAATTGCGTGGGGTTGGCGGTCCCTTCCAGTGGCGTGCAGAGAAACTTTTCATAGGGGAACAGTTAAGGTCAGATTTGATATCTTGCAAGAGCAATTGGGGGGGGGGAGGTGATATCACACACACGATAATAATAATAATATTTTTTTATTTATACCTCGCCCTTCCCGGTTCAGAAAACCAGGCTCAGGGCTGCTAACAACAAATTTAAAACACTTAATTGTAAAAGCAGCATAAAATACAGTATAAAATCATGAATAACAATAAAATTCAAAATTCAGAAATCAATTTGGGTGAAATCCTCTAATAAGCATTAGATAGTCACCAGGACTAGCTGGCTGAATTAGTCCTACTTGGGCCAGCGAGGAGGCCAGGGGAGAATTAGCTGTTGGGTCTCAGAGCAGGTAATCTTCATAAAAGGGGAGGGGGAGGGAAGAGAAGGGAAATAAAAGATCAGGCTGAATTCAAATTAAAGGCCAGGCGGAATAGCTCTGTCTTACAGGCCCGACGGAAGGAGGTTAAATCCTGAAGGGCCCTAGTCTCCTGGGACAGAGCATTCCACCAGGTTGGAGCCATCACAGAAAAGGCCCTGGTAGAGGATAGTCTGACTTCCTTAGGGCCCGGGACCTCTAAACTATGGTTATTCATGGACCTTAAGGTCCTCTGCAGGGCATACCAGGAGAGGCTGTCCCATAAATACGAGGGCCCTAAGGCACATGAGCATCACACCTCCCTCCCTAAGCCAGGCAAAAGCTTCCTGGGCTTTAGGAAGGAGATGCAAGGCCTCTGACAGGATGCTGGATCCCTCTTGACTCCTTTGCAAAGCCAAGCAGGCTTTGGGAAGGTAGCAGGAGGGCTCTTGGTCCCCATCAGAGCATCACACCTCCCTTCCTAAGCCAGGCAGAAGCTTCCTGGGCTTTGGGAAGCAGGCTCCAGGCTTTAGTACTCTAATTTACCAGGAATATTTAGGGGACTAGCGTAGTCCCCCTAGTTCACCGACTACATGCCACTGGTCTCTTCCAACTCTACAATTCCATGATTCATGTTTGCACCCGTTTCATACTGCTTTTTCTCCAGTCAGTGCATGCATGACCTGTAACTTCCTGATCAAAAACTGCAACATTTTATACCTCAGATGTTCCAGGGCTGGAGAGGGCTGGAGGATTGTCGTGTTTTTGTGGTGCTGTGGCGCCAGAGTGGCCCTCCAGACAGCAGTAAATATTATGGAATTCCTCTCCCAAGAGAGGTTAGATTCCTTCCTTCTTTGCTATCCTTCGGTTGGCAGGCTAAGACCTTCCTGTTCAGGCAAACCTTTGAAAACCTAGGTGCAGATGATGTTGATCACTGGGCTGCTGTCAGGGCAAATTGTATTTTCATTGCTGGTTCTAAATGTGTTTTGATGTATTTTACCCCCCCCCATTATTTTTTATTTTAAAATAATGTTTTCAATTGTTGGAAGCTACCATGATTCCCAACTTGGGAGAAAGGTGGGACAGGAAAAACTGTTAACAATAATAAGAAGGCAGTCTAGTATAAATCGAACACATTATTGTATCAATGACATGTTGCTGAACACACCTGTACACAGACCAACAAATGCAGCAGTCTGATAATAGCTAAACAATTTTTTTGGGGGGGGAGCATATCTCCTACTCTATCTGAATGTATTGAGAAAATTTGGTCCTTTGTGACTATGATTAAGCCAACTTACTATAGAAGAATACATATAAACCAGCCTAACACGCTTGTTTTTTTTTTGGGGGGGGGGGGAATTGTAATGTTTCGGAACAAGTTCAATGATAATGTCCAATCTTATGGTGCTTTCAACCTGCCACAACAGTATTTCTTTATGCCCTTTATCTTTGGTTTACTCTGTTTAATGATAAGAATAATAAAATTGCAAACCAATCCAAAACAAACTTTTAGTGTTTTGAGTACATTTGAAAATTAAAAGTCAGTATTTGGCCAAGTGCACTCAAATGAATAAGAGCACAATCCTATATAGCTGTGTTTCTAGGCCCTCTGTAAGACTTGAGTGGAGCATACTTGCAAGAAATTGGCTGTAGGATTGTATGCTCTACACTTTAGTGCCAATAATAATAACAATAATAATAAATTAGTATTATTTATACCCCGCCCATCTGGCTGGGTTTCCCCAGCCACTCTGGATGGCTCCCAACAGAATGAAAAGCACAATAAAATATCAAACATTAAAAACTTCCCTAAACAGGGCTGCCTTCAGATGCCTTCTAAAAGTCAGATAGTTGTTTATCTCCTTGACATCTGATGGGAGGGCATTCCAAAGGGCGGACGCCACTACCGAGAGGGCCCTCTGTCTGGTTCCTTGTAACCTCACTTCTTGCAGGGAGGGAACCACCAGAATCTACTTTAAACAAAAAACCACCAGAATGGAGGGGACCTGTCTAGGTGACAGTCTGGTTACTAGGTGAGACAACCAGTCCAGACCAGCAGCAAGAAAGTATCACTTGTCACTGGGAAGTGAGGTCAAGAAGACAGGAGCGGCTGCAACCAGCATCTTTTTCCTGAGGCAATCTGCCTAATGATAGGGCCAGCCTGATCTTAAGTTCATCCTAAACTCTAACGTCCTCCTCTCATTCCATAACAATTTCCCCATAGTCAGATATGTTGTGAAACAGCCTGAAAAGAATCATTCCCCGTATTTGTGTATATGAAACGTATACATCAATAAATTCATTGGTGATATTCATAGAGCAGAAGAAAGAAGCTCTGTAATTATAGGCTGGAGTTCTAAAAATGATTTCTCTCTCTCTCCCCAAGGAGTACAATTCTGAAACAGCCTCTCTCAAACTGTCATGGGAATAAAGAGGCTCGTGAGCTTTAAAATGCTGCTGGATACATTTTGAAGGGTATTTGATTGCATGATTCATCTGCTTCGTTTGATGGACTCCGCTGAATTTCCCCACACGCCTTTCCTTCCAAACATACCTCTTGGTTCGTTGATGGACACAACCTAGACAGGACCAGGGTTTGCAAGCTATCTTTATTGTATTTTCCTGGGCTTGTCTGGGCAGGATATTGACAAACTGAAGGCACATGGAGGGAAGAGCAAGACAGATGAGGAGGGGCCTGGAGACTGAGTCCTTTGAGGAAAAGTCAAAAGAACTATGTATACTTAGCTTGGGAAACATACAATTGGGAGGTAATAGAATTGCCAACTTCAAATATTTGAAGGGCTGTTACGTACATGGACGGACAAATCTGTCAGTTTCAGTTTCTCCTTTTTCCAGTCTTTCGTTCAGTTCCTCACATTTCCACCTCAGTTTGCAGTTGCTGCTTTTTAAAGTCCTCATGAAAATTCGCCACCATTTTGGTAGAAATTTCTCCTAACAGACATGTTCATATGCAACAGACACATTTATTTGCAAAGCAATTTCTGCTAAAATACTGTGATTTGTTGTATGTTATTTTCAAGAGTGTGTGTGTTGTCATGCTCACTTTACTCTAGCATATGCATTTTGGTACACATTACTTGAATGGAGACCTGCATTGCAAAATTTGAAAGAGTATGAATTTTGAAGGAATATTTTTGTGAATTAGGCAAAAAAGGTAAAGGGACCCCTGACCATTAGGTCCAGTCATGGCTGACTCTGGGGTTGTGGTGCTTATCTCCCTTTATTGGCCAAGGGAGCTGGTGTACAGCATCTGGGTCATGTGGCCAGCATGACTAAGCCACTTCTGGTGAACCAGCACAGTGCATGGAAACGCCGTTTACCTTCCCGCCAGAGCGGTACCTATTTATCTACTTGCACTTTAACGAGCTTTCGAACTGCTAGGTTGGCAGGAGCAGAGACCGAGCAACGGGAGCTCACCCTGTTGCGGGATTCGAACCGCTGACCTTCTGATCAGCAAGTCCTAGGCTCTGTGGTTTAACCCACAGCGCCACCCACATCCCATGAATTAGATCCATTTACCTTTAAAGGTGAACTGAATCAAATTTCTCCCCCATTCTTACTTACAAAGTTGGAACCTATTTGTTTCCTGCTGCTCCACAGCAGGGGCACCAGCTCCAGGGAGCTGAGCCCCCCCCCTATATTTTGGGAGTTGGGTCTCCCCCCAATATTCTTAAAGCACAGAGGTGAAGCACGGAGCCGACTGAATGTCCTCCCTTGAGGGGACCCTGTTTGGATTTTTGCTAAGGTGGCCATGTGTCCTGACTTCCAGAAGGCAGCCTTCTGTTTGAAGGAGCCCTCAATTTGGAGAGCTGTCAAGTCCAGTTGACAGATAAAAACCCATTACAAGGGAAAGCAGAAAAGGTCTTGAAGTTGCCCATCAATGGTTATCCTCTGGATGGCAGATGGAGCAGGCGATAGGGATGGGGGAGAAAACTGATTCAGTTCACATGTAAAGATGAACGTACCAAATTTAACTTTCTGAAACATGCAAATTGAAACACAGCCATCCTTTAAGTGTTGTGCTTTCCAAAATTCTGCAATTCAGCTCTCTGGCCAAGTAACACAATGCTGGATTTTGGACAGTGCAAGTAGTTCTCCTGCACAGGGCGCTGAGCCAAGGGGGTGCAGAACAGAAGGCAAGAGGGAAGGATGCATGAGAATAAGAAATATTTAGAGGGGCACCTAATTTTGTCCTCACTCAGGGCAACGTATTACCATCGTCTACCCAGAGTAATGTGTGCAAAAATGCTTATTCTAGAGGAAACTGTACATAAAAATGCACATTTTAGTGTAAGTCCCACAAACAGGCACCACAAGGTAAAACTGCTTTGCAAAAATGCACCTACTAGGCAGAAATGCATATGAACATGTGTCTATTTGCAGAAATTTACAGCAAAATACTGCTAAGTTTTTATGAGGTCTCACAAAGTGCTGCAGAAATGTGGAAAACTGAATTTAAGACTGGGAAAATGAGAAGGGGATAGAAGCAAAACTCACAGATCCGTCCATCTCTAGCAGGCAGGCAGGCAGGCAGGCAGGCCACCTGGTTACAGTTTGCACACCATGGTGAGAACCAGTGCATTTCTCTTTCAATTGCAATAATTATTTTGAAATTTGCACCTATAAATATAAAGCAACATATGACAGTTTTATGAACATCTGTGTCGTCTTTTGTCCTGTTTTGGTGTTGTGTTTTCTTTTGGGGGGCAGTGAGTGTGTGGCCACCATACTCTATGTACGAAGCGGGTAGACGAAGGTGAGCTCCGTGGAGATAAAAACCCATCAGTGAGTGCATACAAGGAAGTCTAGAATCAAATGGTATATAATGACTTTCTTTCACCTTCTTCTTCCATTGGTAGTTCCCAGTAGCAGGATCCCATATTGGGATCCCTTGTTTTGTCTGACCGGTCTGTTCCTGTCAACTCCATTGTGACTTGACCAAAGTTGACTGGAATTTTTTTTCCTTTTTCTTTTTAAAGCCTTAATGTAGTCAGAATGGCGATCCCAATAGAGCGGCAGGCGGGTTGAGACTTTGCCTTTCATTCCAACACTAACAAACAACGTAGATATCCTTTTCTACTGGGCCCTTCATTGCCCAGGCTCCAGACAACAGCTCTGGCCTAGACTAAAGTAATGCCAAATCAGTATGCAGAAGTGGAAGCCACGCCAATGGATTAGCATAAAGCACTCTAGGAGGTAAATAGACATACAAGCAGCCACTGTGAGCCATGAGGAGATTCCCCTTTGTTCGGGGACTTCTATTGTCACGGTCCCTGAAGAACAGTGACAGAGAGAGGCCTCTGTGTTGGTTTCTTACACTTTTGACTGCTGGATAAAAGGTGGGGGACATAAAGGAATTTTAATTTTTTTAAAGTACAGACGAAGTTACAGACGTCTGTTAAACGTCAATTATGTCTGGATAAAGACGTCTGCTTAAGGCTTAGTTATGGCCCTTTCTCCCACAGAGATTTTTTTTTGAAAAAACTAAGGCTAGCCAAGGATGCCTTTGGCAACCTAATTTGGAGATTGTAACTATAAACAAGCCCAGTATTAATGGAGGCTGGCAAGAATGCAAATGAACGAGAGTCCGTAGCTGTGGAAGAGGCGACAGTCTTGAAACTTTGAGGGTGAAGGGTGAGAGAGTACATGAAAGGAGAGAGTGGAAAGGGGTCGTCTCCAATGTTGCCTGGAGCTATAGACATTAGGGTGCTATATTCTTCTGATTTTCATATTCACCCTCTTGGGTTCTTGGGCTCATTAGAATATTTAGAAATCACCGCTTATGTCGTTAATGTGGTTGAATTAAGGAGAGCAAGTTTTTAAATTCAGACACTAGCTTATGTGTATTTACAAACCAGAAAGGGATGGGGGGCGGAATCTACAGTCAAGGGACAACTTCTTCCCAATCCCAAATATGGCAGTCAGACTGGATGACTTCCAATTGTGGGAGCAATCCAAACTGAATATTCACAAGCATGAGCAAGTTGGGATCCTGTGGCTCTCCGACCCAGCTGGCCAATTCCTGGCACTATGCTGGCCCACATACTGGCTCAGTCGCAAATACACCAGGGTAACTCTCTCATCCCGGCTCAGCTGGGGCTTAGCCAGCTGAGTTGAACCTGGTCGAATTTTATGCTGGTGTAAACCCTGAAAAATTGGCATTCTGGGGGAGAGGTGGGGATGAGACCAGGCAGGCGACAGCGGGTTTTGTTTTACACTGGATCCTATCTTGGTTCAGCTCAGCCATATGACCTGACAACCCAGAGGAAATCAGCACCAGCAAAACGGGTGGTGTATCAAACTAAAATTTAAATGATAGTTTTCCTCTGCCAGACTTGAGTTAGCTGAGCAGGCAGTAGCCTCACTCCTGAAACAATCATATTTTACATTGACTTAACTTAAACTGGCATAGATTTCACTGGCTTATTTATTTATTATTATTATTATTATTATTATTATTATTATTATTATTATTTACTAAGCCTTCACCCTATGGTCCACTGAGCATGCAGTTTTGGTTGCTTGGATTCTCTTCACAGCTTTGGGTGTCTCAGTATTAATGGTTAAGAGACCTGTGCTCTGTGAATTTGTCTAATCCCTTTTAATGGTCACCACAACATCTGGCAATGAATTCTATAAGTTGATATGTTGGTGTTTCCTTTTCTTTGTCCTGCATCTATTTGCAGCCAATGTCATTCAATGGTCTTGGATTCTTGGGGGGGGGGGTTGTATGTGTCCCACCAGCAGAGCATCATACCACTTTTAACAGACATTCATTCCCCCCAATGAATCCTGGGAATTGTAATTTTTTAATGGTTTTGGGTGTTGTTAGGACACACCATTCCCCTCACAGAACTACAATTCCCAGAGTTCCCTGGGGAAAGGGATCGAATGCCAAACCACTCTGAGAATCGTGAGAGGAATAGGGGTCTCCTAACAACTCTCAGCACCTTTTACAAAATTTTACACACCAAAAATTCTTTGGGGGAAGCCATGACTGTTTTTCAGACTAATAACTTCATGACTAATAACTCTGTTTCCTCCTAGCTTTGGTAGTATTGGGCCACAATATTCAGCCCCCTTTCCATTTTTCATTAAAGTAGGATCAAGAATACATGTTAACAGGTCATGGTGATATCTTACTGGAGGCAAGATCATGGCGATATATCACTGGAAGATTCATGCAGTGGGTGACCAACAATCTGGAAATGTAGACACCGAAGGGAATAAATGAGAATCAGAATATGGCTTCAGCAGACGTTATTGTCTTTCGTTCTTGCCTCCCTCTGTCTCCATCCCAGACATAACACACACACACACACTTTCTCTCTCAGTAAAGTTGTTTGAAAGTCTGCTGGCAGTTTTAATGGCAACGAATAACCCATTAGCCATGATCTGATCGGCTTCGTATCTAAGCTGTATTCTCCCTGCTGACAAGTATTTGAAAGAGGGGAGGGACCACTTTCAGCCCAAACGATGAATCTTTCACAGACAAGAATGGGCCTTTTCTCTCAGGCTGCTTCGGCGGCCGGTTGCTAGGCGAGGCGGTTGCAGCCCAGGGCCTAGTCTGGCAGGCCTCAGGTTAACGGGATAAGGAGATTCAGACCAAACATCTTGTTTTGTAGAGTTTCTTTCTTCTTTGGCGTTTGATTGGCAGATAACATCTCGCCTTGAATTCCAAACCAGATCATCACAACAGCTTCCTGAGTTATGGGGCTAGAGAAGGGAACGTGGAGACATTGGTATTGGGGGTTGGTGGGTGGGTGCAATTTCCCAACCTCTCCCCAATGACCATAACAAGGAATCTGTGAGGAGGCTCGCCATGAATAACAATTTGTTTGAACCCAGTTAGAAACTTCCAGACTTTGATTGATAAGGCTCCTTCCCTGAGGAACAGCTGTTTTGTTCCGTTCCATTCCCACAAAGGTAGACTTTCCCACTCCATGAAAGTGTCAAATTCCTTCAGGGAGCTCAGTACGATGTTAAAATAAAGGCAGTCTTAGTCTTGAGAACAAAAATGAAAGCAATCAAAAACCTATGTTGCTCTCACATGCGAAATACTCTATCTCTCTGTGTGTGCTGCCATTACAAAAATCGCATTGCAAAAATTGTATTAAAAATGGCAGCTAAGGCAGCAATCATATATATGCTTGCCTGAGAGTAAGCCCCACTGAGTGCAATGGTGCAATCCCATACATATCGACGCAAAAGTGAGTCCCTTTGAGTTCACTGAGGTTTTACTTCAGTCCCAGGGCAGCCTCAGTTGCTTATACGATGGCTGGTTTTATAAGTTACTAGTCTGAACATTCTAGCTCATCTTCCTATACAATGGGAAAGATGTTTGTTTCATACTTTCAAGCTGTTAACACACCAGTTGAAGTTATCTTTGACTATTAAGAGTTTGAATGTATGGAAGAACAAGCTCCCTTCCCATTTACAAATGCTTTCCAAAGCTGGTTGCCTACAGTACGTTTCTATTCACCCCAGGCAAACATACAAGCAGCTATTTACAAGTCTTGAGCTCATTGATGGGGCTTGTGACATCATTCTCTTGGTTCAAAAAACCCCAGCAATTTGAACATAGAAATCATGTAGGAAGTTGACTTTAGGGAAGGTATGCCAACTCAGACTCAGCTGCCTTGAAAGCCCAACAAGATGGGAAAGTGTTTGTTCTTTCTCTCCATCCCCCACCCTATGAACAACCTAATATACCAGAGAATCTTTATATCTGCCAAGCAATAAAACCAGTTAGGTTCAGGACTAGGCTAGAGGCAACAGACTGTGGCGATGAATGCTCAGAGTCATGAGATGAAGGCAGTAGTCAGAATCAGAGAATTCAATTGGAGCCAGAAACAGGAGTGGAAATCCCCACAATTCACTTGTTCATCAGAGGTCAGGTTTCGTAAATAATTATGTAATTTACAGCATTGTTTTTGACACCTCCTTTTCACTGAAACTGATCAGAGTGAATTGCATAATTAGTTACCAAAGCTTTGGTCATAACAGATAGCAATATGAATATCGTTGTTTTTTCTAGCAGAAGCAAAACAGAAACAGCGCCAGTTGTGACAAACTCAGAACAGATTATAACACACTTTTGTGTGTTCTTTTCATGTGTTTTTACACACACTTTAACCCCTGGCATGTGCATATATATTTTTTACACATCACGTGACTGGAGAACTGTATTGCAAAATTCAGATAAGGACAACTTTTTGAAGGATGGCTGTGATTTTTCTTCACATGTTTCTAACGTTGTGAATTTGGTAGATCTGCCTTTAAATGCAAACTGAATCAAACTTCTCCTCTCTTTTGTCCATATTAATATACTTTGTTCCTTCTCTCTCTCTCTCTCTCTCTCTCTCTGTGTGTGTGTGTATATATATATATATATATATATATGCAGGTTTTGGTGTCCTCGGGTGTCTTCCCGTGTAAAAGTTGGGGTGTCTAGGCGACGTTTCGACGAGGTCTCACTCGTCATCTTCAGGCTGGTGCTTTCGGCTTCTTGTTACTGGAACAGAGCAGGATCTCAGTGTTTGAGTTCCTATAAATACTGTTGAGGAGGTGTGGTGTATAGCCTCCAATGTTCTGGGCAGAGAGGAGGTTCCCAGGCTAGTGTGCCTTTTCTTCTTTTGTTCCTTAATTACTTGAGGGATATCTTGAGTGATTTCTTGAGTGATTTCCTGAATCCCACTTAGGTGGGTCATTAGGTGTGGATTAGTTGCTAAAGCCTTCGTGTCTTGAACTCTTGAACTTTGTGAAGAGTTTTTCTGAGAAGATGGCTGTACTGCACTTGGTTGTGCTCTGGCTTGGCTTCGTGTATAGGGGCGAGCTGTGGTTTTGTGGCCTGTGCCAGCCAGATCTGTGTAGGGATTGCAGGGGGGTGCAGCATCCGGAGGTGCCACCCTGGTTTGGCTACTGGATGGTGTCTGTAATTTATCTGTGGAGAGGGTCTGGGTTTGGGTCTGGTGTGGTTGATTGGTGATGGCGTTCTGTGTGCCTCTGGATCTGGTGTCAGATTTTGTGGGGAGGAACAAAAGAAGAAAAGGCACACTAGCCTGGGAACCTCCTCTCTGCCCAGAACATTGGAGGCTATACACCACACCTCCTCAACAGTATTTATAGGAACTCAAACACTGAGATCCTGCTCTGTTCCAGTAACAAGAAGCCGAAAGCACCAGCCTGAAGATGACGAGTGAGACCTCGTCGAAACGTCGCCTAGACACCCCAACTTTTACACGGGAAGACACCCGAGGACACCAAAACCTGCATTCCTGTACCCGTGAAAATCTACGAAAGCATATATATATATATATATATATATTCAATGTATTAACATTCAAGATGGTGGAACTGGACCAGACCAAGGAAAGAGAGTAGGTGGCAATTAATGGGCTATTATACCATAAATCAGAACCTCTTCTCTCTCTCAGTAGGAATTCTATAGTCTTCTTCAGCCCTACAATATTAATGCTGGACATTCTCTTCCTCCTTCTGTTACCCTGGACCACTCCCAAGACCCTCAGTGATCCCAGATGACAAACTTCTGGCAAAAGCAATTACAAAGATGCCAGTTTACTATCTTACAGGAATCTTTGGGGGGCAACAACAGCAACAACACAAGTCTTGTTTTATCACAGCTTCGAAGAGCAGATATGTATAAAGCAAAACTCCCCAGAAGTCAAAGGTCAGCTGCAGGATTTTCTGATGGGTTCCTCACTACCCAGGCAGCACAGTTCCACTAAGAATTTGCAATAAGCTTGCCTATAGATAGTTTTGGTAATTGCTGCTGTCATTTTCTTGGCAGAAGTGTCGATAATTACTGTCGCCTGCTGCTTTGCATTGTGTTTGATTGATTATTTTATTTTATTTTTGGTTACAGTTTTTTTTGTTATGGCTTTTAAAATCATTGCTATCAATCCTGAGATTGCGAAAGTGATGAAGGTTGAAATGTAAATTCAAGCAAATAATCAAATACCTGCATGGGCACAGTACATGAAAGTTAGAAAGGACTTTGTTGACTTTCCATAACAGAAACCTTATTTATATGTTGCAGGAATAGAAGCCCAGTCTTCCCCTGTACCCTAAAAGCCCTCCTTGAAAAATCCTCAATAATAATAATAATAATAATAATAATTTATTATTTATACCCCGTCCATCTGGCTGAGTTTCCCCAGCCACTCTGGGTGCCTCCCAATCGAGTGTTAAAAACAATACAGAATTAAATATTAAAAGCTTCCCTAAACAGGGCTGCCTTCAGATGTCCTTTAAAAATAAGATAGCTGCTTATTTCCTTGACATTTGATGGGAGGGCATTCCACAGGGCGGGCGCCACTACCAAGAAGGCCCTCTGTCTGGTTCCCTGTAACCTCACTTCTCACAATGAGGGAACCACCAGAAGGCCCTTGGAGTTGGACCTCAGTGTCCGGGTTGAACGATGGGGGTGGAGACGCTCCTTCAGGTATACAGGTCCGAGGCCATTTAGGGCTTTAAAGGTCAGCACCAACACTTTGAATTGTGCTCGGAAACGTACTGGGAGCCAATGAAGATCTCTCAGGACTGGTGTTATGTGGTCCCAACAGCCACTCCCAGTCACCAGTCTAGCTGCCACATTCTGGATTAATTGCAGTTTCCGGGTCACCTTCAAAGGTAGCCCCACAGAGCGCATTGCAGTAGTCCAAGCGGGAGATAACTAGAGCATGCACTACCCTGGCTAAGGAGGAGTCTGATTGCTGGACCATTACACCCGGGCATTTTGATGAATCATAGAAGAGTTGGAAGGGACCACAAAGATAATCTAGTCCAACCCCCTGCAATGCAGGAATCTTTCGCCCCATGTGGGGCTAGAACCCATGACCTTCAGCTTAAGAGACTCCAGAGGCAGAAAATCTGAATCTGGGATAGGGAACCTTTTCCCATCTCATAGCTGCATTCCTTTTTGGCCAAACTCCCAGAGGTCAGAGGCCAAAGTGGGCAGAGTACAAGAGGTTCATTTCTGCACTTGCTCACACATCTGCTGCTCTCCTCTTTTCAGGGAAGCAAGAGGTCTTATCAGAGTTCAAGGACAAACCACCCTGAGACAGCAGCAGGGGAGCTTTTCCAGCCTAAGGACCACATTCCTTTCTGGGCAACCTGCTGAGGGCCACATAACCCATGGCGGGTGAGGCCAGAGGCAAACAGGGGTGGAGCAACAGATGCAAATTTTACGTTTGTACAGTAGGCTACTTTCTGCACTCACTCACTCACCTCAACCGGTCCCCTTCCTGGGATGCAAAAGTTAAAGGACACAACCGAGATTGGAAGTTACCGTATTTTTCGCTCTATTAGACGCACCAGACCATAAGATGCACCTAGTTTTTGGAGGAGGAAAACAAGAAAAAAATATTCCGAATCTCAGAAGCCAGAACAGCAAGAGGGATCGCTGCGCAGCGAAAGCAGCAATCCCTCTTGCTGTTCTGGCTTCTGGGATAGCTGCGCAGCCTGCATTCGCTCCATAAGACGCACACACGTTTCCCCTTACTTTTTGGGCGGGAAAAAGTGAGTCTTATAGAGCAAAAAATACGGTACATTCAAGGAGGGTGCAAAGCAGGGACAGTGGCTAGGGAGCCCCCCTGGAATCCCGAGGGCTGGAAAGAGGGGTTTAGGGGGCCACATTCAGGTTTCCCACTCTTGATCTAAATGGCCCCCTCAGTTGGAATCCACAGTGCAATCCGCTCCCACTCTCTTGCACAGCTCCTGTTTCTTTCAGTGAGCTCCCATTGCTCAGTCCCTGCTCCTGCCAACCTAGCAGTTCGAAAGCACAGTGCGAGTAGATAAATAGGTACCGCTCCGGCAGGAAGGTAAATGGCGTTTCCGTGCGCTGCTCTGGTTCGCCAGAAGCGGCTTAGTCATGCTGGCCACATGACCCGGAAGCTGTACGCCGGCTCCCTTGCCCAATAAAGCAAGATGAGCGCCACAACCCCAGAGTCAGGCACGACTGGACCTAACGGTCAGGGGTCCCTTTACCTTTACCTTATGCAGAAGAACTACCCAGTTCTCTGTAGGGCCAGATCTAGCTGTCAAACTGCGCTGCTTTTTAGGGTTACCCATCACCCACCGCCTGAGACGGTGCATGGCTGCCTCTGTGGCCCTGAAGCTCCCCTGCTCCCACCCGGATTTCTCGTGCTCGGTTTTGTACGTGTGTGCATTGTGGTCGGGTGGGAGCTGGGATTTGCCAGTAGCAGATCTGCACAATGGCTCCAAGGGCCGGCAGCATCTCCTGAAGTGAGGAGGCCGTGCTTCTCACTCCATTAGCACATGAATAAGGAGGGAAGGGGGGTGGTTGGGTGGGAGCAGAAGGGACAAGCCCGCACTGTCCACTCAAGCAAACAATTTGGCTAGTAAATTGACATAATTACAAGGGGGGAGCGAGAGAGAAGGGGGAAAGGACCCCCTTCTTCTGTGCTCTAGAGGGCCTGACCCCGACTGAGTTACTTAGACCCTTTGTGAGCCATGGTGCTAGGTACTGATTAGAAAGCATATGTCCTTTTCAAGGGCTCTAAGTGATTGGCTGCCTTAATCTGATTACACTTTTTTTTTAACAGAGCTTCTTCTGAAAAGGCCTGGAGAGTCTTGCAGACACACTGCTGGGGGAGGCTCAGCAAGAGGTGGACACACAGGCAAGGGCCCATAGAGAGATGCAAAGCCGAGCAGACACACACACATATGAAGGAACATGGCAATTGACATAGAATCATAGAAGAGTTGGAAGGGACCACGAGGATCATCTAGTACAACCCCCTGCAAAGCAGGAATATTTCGCCCAAAGTGGGGTTCAAACCAACAACCCCGAGATTAAGAGTCTTATGCTCTACCAACATGCACACCCATGTATTCGGACCCACATATACATTTAGAGAAGAAGAAGAAGAGTTTGGATTTGATATCCCGCTTTATCACTACCCGAAGGAGTCTCAAAGTGGCTAACATTCTCCTTTCCCTTCCTCCCCCAAAACAAACACTCTGTGAGGTGAGTGGGGCTGAGAGACTTCAGAGAAGTGTGACTGGCCCAAGGTCACTCAGCAGCTGCATGTGGAGGAGCCAAGATGTGAACTTGGTTTCCCAGATTACGAGACTACCGCTCTTAACCACTACATCACACTGGCTCTCATATACATATCCACACATTTATGCAAAGACACACTTGCAGTTGTGCACACAAAAAGAGGTATGAACGCAAGTTGCCCAAGGCAACTGTCATGTGCCTGCTTACACATAAGTTAAGCATGTGCATACATGCAGTCGTGTGCCCACCCAGACACAAGAGACAGAGAGAGCTTGCTGTATGCGTAAATCAGCAACTGGTACAAAGAGATGGAGGCAAATAGAGATTAACATTCAAAGTTCTATAGCAAAATCTACATAAACATTACACTAGGATGATATTGTGGACCACACACCTAATGTGCACTCAGAAGCACATGCAAAAACTAGACATGCCCCCTTCATTATGCACATAAATTGAAGGAGAGGTGCAGCATAGATCTATTGACATATATGCACATTCTCACGGGGCCCGTAACTTAGTGGTAGTGCATTTGCTTTGCATTCAAAAGCTCCCTGGTTCAATCCCTGGCATTGCCAGGTAGGGCTGGAAGAAATGCCTGCCTGAAACTCTGGAAAGCTGCTGCCAGTCAGTGTGGACAGCACTGAGCTTGATGGATCAATGGTCTGATGCAGTATAAGGCAGTGCCTAATGTTCCTAAGAAACTCACACAGACATGTAAAAAAGGTAAAAGGTAAAGGACCCCTGGATGGTTAATTCCAGTCAAAGGCAACTATGGGGTTGTGGCGCTCATCTTGCTTTCAGGCCGAGGGAGCCGACGTTTGTCACAGGCGGCTTTCCGGGTCATGTGGCCAAACCACTTCTGGCACAATGGAACACCGTGACGGAAGCCATAGACCTTCCCACCGCAGTGGTACCTATTTATCTACTTGCACTGGCGTGCTTTCAAACTGTTAGGTTGGCAGAAGCTGGGACAGAGCAACGGGAGCTCACCCCGTCATGTGGATTCGAACCACCTACCTTCTGATCAGCAAGCCCAAGAGGCTCAGTGGTTTAGACCACAACACCACCCACGTCCCTCACCACGTACCTGTGTACTCACCACATCAATACTCCATACATGCCATATATTCGACCTCACATAGAACAACTGAAGGTGCATGAAAACTCATCGGCGTATAATGACATTTTGTCATGCAGGGAAATAATAAAAGGCATTTCAGAATGAAAAATTCACATACTAGCTGCGGGATCCTATATATGTCTAGTCAGAGGGGCGTTACAATAAATTTGATGGAGTTTACTACCAGGTAAGTGGATATAGGATTGCATCCTAAGGCGGTAGTCAAAGGTCTTTGAAATTATTCTCCCATTCCATGCAAGCCCTGAGTTTTAATAGAATGCAGAATGTTGGGGGCAGATGGACAACAGCATGTAACACATCTGCTAAAATATCTAAACTGGCTGTCCATATCCTACTGAGCCAGGTTCAAGGCCCTTGGGTTGATACACAAAGCCCTGAACAACTTGGGTCCAGGATACCTTAAGGACCATCTGGGCCCAGGGTGTCAACTTTAATAAAATATTGCGGTGGCCCAGGTAAGCCCCAGCCCACACAATCGATCACACAACGTGGTGCACACACACCATTTGAATTGGAATGCCCATCACCTTTGGGGGGGGCACCCCCTCAAATATTTGATTATCTGGACCCTTCTATCTGCAGAGGAGCACTATTAGATGTCTCCCATGTTACAGAGGTCCGATTGGCCTTAACCAGAAATTGGGCATTTTATGTTGTTGATCTGATGCTGTGGAACCCTCTTCAAGCAGGCATCCTTGCTTGTGATTTGCAGTTGTCTCTTGAATATACTTTTTCTGCTGACAGGTTTATGTAGTTAAAAAAACTTCCCTAAGTAGCCTGTCATTTTAATGATGGCTTTGTATTGTTTTTAAAGGTTTTTACGTTGTTGATGTTTCGTGAGTGGGTGGTATGTAAACACACATCTCTATCTCTATCTTTATCTATCTATCATCTATATCTATCTATCTATCTATCTATCTATCATCTATCTATCTATCTATCTATCTATCTATCTATCTATCTATCTATCTATCATCTCTATCTATCATCTATCTAGCTAGCTATCTCTATCTATCATCTATCTATCATCTATCTATCTATCTATCTATCTATCTATCATCTATCTATCTATCTATCATCTATCTATCATCTATCTATCATCTATATATCAACTATCACCTATCTTTTAATGGCTACTTACTGATTTTTTTTAATTGCCTGTTTTGATTTTGTACTTGTAGTTGCTTGTTTCATCATTCGCTGCCCTGTGAATCAAACCTATTGAAGGGTTCTATGTGGATTTATAAGCATCAATAAAGCAAATAAGGAAGAGCTGGTCGAACTTGACATAGGTGTGTTCAGCTACTTGAGGACTGTGCAGGACACAACTTTGAATTCCGTGCGTGAAACAGCCATCACAGATCAAGTACCAATGGCTACTAGCTCAGATCACCTCCTGAAATGCAGTGGGGGTCATTTGCACATTCAGCCGTGAGCCCTGAAGCAGTCCCAAGCAACATGCATACCTTAGTGGAAGGTGGTTCATTAGGACACACCTACTAGCCTTATTTGCATCCAATCCAGTGGGTTGCGAGGGATGTGAAAATATACCCATTTCAATTTCTCTCAGTTTCTCATTGTTTCCAATCTTAAATTTGATTCTTCACATTGGTTTGTACATTTTTTTAGGCAAACATCCTCGTGAAAATTCATCAACATTTCAGTGCGAATTTCTCCTAATACACATATTTCAGATGCAATTTTGCCTAACATTTTTGCAAAGCAAAATACAGTGCATTTTTGCATGTTGTTTTCACTAAAGCAGGCAATTATCTGCACGCTTTATGCATTTTTGCACACATTACTTGATTAGAGAATGGCACTGCAAAATTCTAAGAAGCACACATTCTGAAGGATGCCCGCGTTTCGATTTGCGTATTGTTTTGGAGGCTGCTAATTAAGCAGGTTCAGATTTAGATGTGAACTGAACTGAACCTCTCCCCCATCTCTAAGGGTGACACTAGCTATGAGCTTCCTCCTCCTCCTCCTCCTCCTCCTCCTCCTTAGTGTTGCCCTTATAAGAACTTAGCAGGGAGGAGGATGGGGGCAAAACGAAGACTTGGTGGTTCTGCCTGCCGTCAGCTCTGGCTCCCCCTACTGTTGGACTCCCTGCCTTGCACCCAACCAGCCCCAGTGGGCACCAGCCTCCACTTGCAAACGTGTGTGAATATCTGACCCGTTACTCTCATGCCTACAGGGATGAATGCAGCGACAATTCCCCCATAGCTCAGTCCTTGTTCTTAAAGGGAGGCTACTGATCTGAATGAGGGCCTCCTCTGTCTAAGTAGCTCTGCAGGGATTGGATCATGATCTAAGCCCACCCGCCTGCCTACTAACCATAGGATTAAGGGCTGCTGTTCTCTGGCCCGCCTCTTTCCCCGTTCCTCTGCTAACTAACATCATCCCCTGGGGTAAGCTACCATCTTTACATGATAATTTTTTTAACCTCATTTCTGCTTCTTGGCCTGCCGCTCTCAGGGGATTAGCTGCTAGGCTGGGCCCGAGAGCCTCCTTGAACGTGGCTTGCTTCAGCCACCCTCCACACCCCCCCATGGGAACCTGTCTCAGGACAGCTTCGGTCAATGGCTTCATCCCTTTGCATTCAATTTGTACCTCCTAATCCCCCACAAAGACTTAGGCCCCAAGGTTTCAATGGCTCCTTTTCCCACATGCCTTTGGTCTCCCCCCCGTCCCCTCCCCGCATGCACTTTGCCCTCCAAAACAGGATAGACTTTTGCTCTGTACAACCCTCAACGGGGAGGATACTTGCTTTTGCACTTAGGCTCATGACTGGCATTTGCTAGGGAAGAGGGGGAAGGTTGATGGGGGAGCGCCAAAAGGAGACTGAAGCCTCAACAAATGGAACTACTCCACGGTCAGCTCGGTGCGAAAACACCTTGACTATTGAGGGATAAATTCCTTCCTTCGCCAGGGCCAAGGGAACACCTTCATGGCAAGAACTAGCGGAGGCTGACTTCATAATTATTACGCACATTCATTGAATGTTTCCTGTGACTTGAGAGCCTGGGCATTTCCCACCCTTGGTGAAATATTAAAATGGCTTCTCTTAGACCCAGTGGCTCCCAAATTCTTTGCTGGGTTACACTGGTCAGTTATGCGAGGAGCTGCTGACAATGCAGCCGTGTGTCCAGCTTTACAGGGGACGGTCCTCTGGCAGCTTGGGATGGGTGCATCTGTCACGCTTTACAACCTTAAGTTTAGTTCTCCACATTTGCACATAAGCTTGTGAATTACAGTCGTACCTTGGTTCTCAAACAGAATGCGTTCTGGAAGTCTGTTCAACTCCTGGAACCATTAAAAAACCAAGGCGTGGCTTCTGATTGGCTGCAGGAGCATCCTGCAGCCAATTGGAAGCCGTGCTGGACGTTCAGTGTCCAAAAATTGTTCAAAAGCCAGAACACTCACTTCTGGTTTTCGATCGTTCAGGAGCCGAAACATACAAGTACCAAGGTGTTTGGGCAACCAAGGTATGACTGTATTTAAAAACAAGTCCTTGTGAAAATGGATCAACCTTTTAGTGCAAATTTCTCCTGACATACACATTTTTGTATGTTAGTTTCACTAATCTATGCATTTCTATGCACACTTTACCCCCAACATACCTATTTTTGTGCACATTACAGTGGTACCCTGCTTCTCAAACTTAATCCATTCTGGGAGTCCGTTCAACTCCCAGAACCATTCAAAAACCAAGACGCAGCTTCCTATTGGCTGCAGGAGCTTCCTGCACTCAAGCGGAAGCTGTGTTGGATTCGCAAAAACATTCACAAACCATAACACTTACTTCCAGGTTTGTGGCGTTCGGGAGCTGATTTGTTTGGCAACGAAGCCGTTCGGCAAGAAAGGTTTGACTGTACTTTGCCAGAGACCTGCATTGCAGAATTTGTAGAAATACAAAATTGTATGGGTGGCTGTGTTTTGGTTTGTGTATTGTTTTGTAAAGTGCAAATTAGGTGATTTGCCTTTAAATGTAAAACTGAAACATATTTCTACCTTACTGGCACAGCCACCTAGTTCAGGTATGGGCAGAAGGCAGATCAGGATCTGCAAGCAGATCTCAGAGTGATTTGAAGCTGATCAGCAAGGATCTGTGAATCCCCCTTGTTGAACAACAGCAAGAACGACGCATGTCTTGTATTGGAAGGGCTGTCCACTTCAAGTCAAGTTTCAAGATAGAAACCAGAAGAAGGGAGGGTGACCACTGGGAACAGGGCCTGAAGTTGCCCTTTAGCAGGGAGCAGACTGGATTGCAGACTGAGCAGGTATAAAGGTCCATTGGTTGCAATCTTCCCCACTAAGGTGTGATGTGCTACAGTTTTATTTGAATTATAGTTATTACTTCTATAAGGGTGCATATAAATTAGCATGTGCAAATTATAAATCTGTGCCCTCCTTTGTTTCTAATACACATTCTTCTATGCTGTTATCACAACTATGTACAATTAAAAGCACACTTTCCCCTCACGTACACATTTTTGTGCACATCATTTGGTTGAAGAACTGCATTGTGAAAAGTGAGAACTTCAAAGGATAGGGTCACCTCGGCTCATGCATTGTTTCAGGACGTGTGAGTTCAGGAGTTTTGCATTAAAATGCAAGCTGAACCAAATTGCTCCCTCATTCCTAGCTGGGAATTATATTTCTGAATGCTTTCTTCTTTCAAAAATAATAATAATGCTTCCATGCAAGCAGAAAATTAGCACAGCAGAACCTTCTCGCTACCCCCCCCTTTTTTTTTTACTTCCAGGGAATTTTACACATCAAAAATGGCATTTTGCACCTGCCATCTGAATTAGCACACAGTCCCCTCTGTTCCCTCAGGATTCTGCTGCCTCATTTGATGGCACTTGCAGGCTAGATAAGAGACTCTTCGTTGGCGTCTTGTCTGCGTCTGATCTCACTTTGCCCAGGTCTGACATGCAGCTGCACAGATTGTGGATCAGAACAGAAAATAGTAGTGCTTTTTTTGTCTTTCTCTCTCTTACACACAGACAGACACAGAGAGAGAGAAAGAGCATGTGCAGAGGGCATGATGGGTTCATAATAAACCTCTGCTCTAATGTCTCCCCCTTGATGAGAAACAACTCAGCAACATTGTTAAACCAACGCGGCTTGTCCAACGTTTTGACCACTGACCTCCCCTGGCCTTTGAGTAGACCAGCTGATAAAATCCTTTAAAAGCAAACAGGGCATAATGTTGTTTGTGGGGGGGACAGGAAGCAGAGGAGAGGCAGGTTTGAACCAAATTTACATGCTAAACCCTGTTAAGGGCAGCAGTCAGATGGAAATGAGGCAGAAAGAGCAGAAAGGGAAATAGAGTTCATTGTGAAAACAGCATTGCTGTATTAGGAAGATGTTGGGAACCTGTGGCCTTCAGGATGTTGCTGGACTGCCACTCCCATCACCTCTGACCTTTGGCCATGCTAGCCAGGGCTGATGGGAGTTGGAGTTCAACAGTATTCTGGAGCGCAAGTCGCCCATCCTTGCTTTATTGGAGCCACTGTCAAAGAAACAGCGACATGTGAAAAAATGGGATGTCCCGGTTATCCTGGGACAGTTGAGGGGTATGCAGTAAGTGCTATTTAACACCAGTCCTACTCAGAGTAGACCCATTGAAATTAAAGGCCCCAGTAGCACTATATATCCCAAGCAGTATCATACCACTTTAAACAGTCATGGCTTCCCCCAAAGAATCTTGGGAACTGTAGTTTGTTAAGAGTGCTGAAATTTGTTAAGAAGCCCCTCTTCCCTGGGAAAAGGGATTGGTTGTTAAACCTCTCTGATAATTGTAGCTCTCTGAGGGGAACAGGGGTCTCTTAACAAATCTCAGCACCATTAACACACTGCAGTTCCTGGAATATTGGGGGGGGGGGGCGTGCCCTGACTGCTAAAAGTGGTATAATAGGGCTTTAAATATGTGCATATATGGCTTAACACTCTATTTTCTCTGTGTTAGTTTCCTTGCTGATAGTGGGCACGCAGAGGGGTTCATGAGCTCCCTGGTGTGGAGGGGGCTAGTTCCTTGGCTAGTAATATTTTAGAATAAATTGGCTGGCCCTTTCTTGCCTGAGAAGAGTCCAGATCCAAGGCCACATTCATGCATCCACTTTCTGAGGTTTTGTTAACTGAGAAATGTGAGGGCAACCCAAAACTGATTAAGAATGTGTTGTTGAATTGCCTGGCATTCATCCTCCAGAGATGACAGAGGTAAAGCCCTCAATTAGCTGGAGGCACATTTCCTAACTGAAAAAATCACTAGGCACTGATTTGCTCCTCAATTCAGTAAGCAAAGCTGAGAGCTTATCCACGCATCCCTTTCCAGGCACAGATCTGCGCTTAAAAGCTCAGTGTCCTGTCCAGGCCCCAGAGCTTTCTCCATGAAAACCTGCTCTTTAGTGCTCAATCAGAGCAAATGTCGATTCAGGTTTTTGCTGTTTGCTCCAACTGAGCTTTAAAGAGCAGGTTTTTCATGGAGAAAGCTCTGGAGGAAACAAAAAGGCACTTGGACACAGAACTTTAAAGCACCAACCATGCCTGGAAAGAGTGGAGGAAAGATACCCTTTTGTGTAAGGCAGAGCCAATATTCCCTCCCCAGTTACCCAAAGTATGGTCCCCACCTGCAAAAGAAACAGGGACCAACTTTCGTTCTTGGGGAAGTGGAGGCATTCATTTTGATCTGTGTGGAGGAGGTGGTTGCTACTTATGAGGAAGTCCAGCCTGTGTAAATAGTCTCACTCTGCCCATACTTCCCAGAATGCCTTTGGGAAAGATGTGGCTTTGCTTTTTTATTGCGCAGTTTTTGCCAATGTGCACTTTCTTTTTGCGAGCGGCTTCTCCTGATAAATGCACTCTGGTAAACATCATTTGGTTGGAGAACAGCATTGCAAAATTCAGGTAAGACTTAAGAGCCAAGCAACCAACTTTGATACCTGAGGGCAAGCAGGTCAGCAAGCAAACCATCCCTTGATTCTATTCCCTTAAAACTACACTACCCAGGGGTCTTTGGGGGAAGCTATGACTTTCTAAGGGGACGTGGGTGGCACTGTGGGTTAAACCACAGAGCCTAGGGCTTGCCGATCAGAAGGTCGGCGGTTCGAATCCCCACGACAGGGTGAACTCCCGTTGCTCGGTGCCTGCTCCTGCCAACCTAGCAGTTCGAAAGCACGTCAAAGTGCAAGTAGATAAATAGGTACCGCTCCGGCGGGAAGGTAAATGGGGTTTCCATGTGCTGCTCTGGTTCGCCAGAAATGGCTTAGTCATGCTGGCCACATGACCCAGAAGCTGTACACCGGCTCCCTCAGCCAATAAAGCGAGATGAGCGCCGCAACCCCAGAGTCGGTCACAACTGGACCTAATGGTCAGGGGTCCCTTTACGACTTTCTAAAGTGGCATTATATGGCTTTTAAATGTATAGTGCAGACGGGGCCTTACGGCATCACTTCCATGCTATAGCTGCCATGCAGCCAAAATTAACTGCCAGCCAGGGATGTAGGCAGTTTCTTGACTGTTGCACCCTTAAAGAAAAGTTACCTCAGGTCAACTGAAGCCAGACCGTCCTGGCTGATCACAGCATGCCGGATCACCTTCATCTCCAATTCCCATGCCGTGCGGTGGGAACTTGCCGCCTTTGCTGCCACCTCCCCTCCCCATCCTCACAAAGCAAACTGTCCAATTAGAACAGGGCCTCTTTGCTTCCATCTTTGCCGACAGTTAATTAAGATGCAGTTGCTGGCAGCAGTTGACAAATCCCAGGACCGTGTTGTAAAGAGGTGTGTGTGTGTGTGTGTGTGGCTTTATCCAGCACGAGAAATGAGGGTGTTGTATCCTAAGGGGACATGCACAGCTGACGTTCAACTCCCTCCCTCTCTCCTCAGGTGTGAGAAGTACATGCAGACGCAGCAAAGAACAGCCACTTTCCCCTCTCTCTTTTGCATCTGGTCTCCTTTCCCACTCCACTTCTTATAAGCATCGCCTCCCGTGCCTGTTTCCTTGCTCCAAACGCTCCCTTGTCTGTTGCCCCAGATCCACCTTACTGGAAACAGCCTGTGAAATAAGTCTATGTAGTGATAACTGAAGTCACATTACTAAAACACTTCTGATTCCTCTATCTCAAGATCATCCTCACTGTTTTGCCAGGATGGCAACAGTTTCTCTCAAGTATCACGTATACTTGTCAAGATTGCGATCACCTACGAATAAGGTGTTGTTAGGGCTGGACTAGTGGGTGCCAGTCTGGGGCCCCATCCGTCCCAGAGGAACCCACCTAGGCCAGGGAGCTCCCAAAATCCAAGCAGCACCATGGCCAAATGGCCTTTATTTTTCTTTTGAGTGTTATGCTTCCTTCAGCAGCACAGAGCTCTGGTGGTGGCTTCCAACTCGGCAGCCGTTCCTGAGACACCTGGCATTGTGTAGCCATCAATGAGTTTCCTCCTCCCTCCCAATCCCTTCTCCTTTTGTGTTATGTCTGTTATATATAAACCTGATGGAAGGAGCTGTCATAAAAGAATCATCTCTGCAAGCTGCTCTGGGTGCCTCTTTTTGTAGCTAAAGAGCAGGGTAGCAATGTGTGATATCCAATATAGACCCATTGAAATTAGGAACTTGCATTCATTAATTTCAGTGGGAATACTCTGAATAGGACTAGCATTGGCTTAGAAACAAATATAGTTCAATGAACTCCATGCTCTCTCTAACATACTGTGCTAAAGTTCCCCCAGTGTGACACCCCCTGCCTTTCTATAGAGCTTGGAACCAGGAAAAAACATTCCAGTGGTTCTCGCCATACCATCAGGCTTCTCCTGTGTCCACTACATCTATGTTCTTAGTTTACAGTAAAGCACTCCATTTCCCCCCATCTTGGCTCAGAGGCTTCAAGAATTAGTAAATAAACAGCGACACCTTGTCCCCTTTTCCAAAGGTCTCTGGCAGATGAATTCCATCCTGCGGCTCTATGCAGGGATTCAAGCAAGGATCTCTCCCAACCATAAGGACATAAGGAGAACCCGCTGGATCAGGCCAATGGCCCATCTAGTTTAGCATCCTAGCAGGACCCAAGCACATAAAAACCTCTCTGTCCCTGTGGCTTCCAGCAACTGGCATTCAGAAGCATTTATGCCTCTGACTGCACGTTGGCAGCCCTATTTGGAGAAGCCATTGGGAACCGAACCTGGTTATCTGCGCGCAAGGCAGATGCTGTGCCACTGAGCTAAAGGTAGTGCCTTTGCTGGTTATTAGAAGGAAAAGAAGGAAAAACAAATTTGAGGGTACAGTCTAGCATTAAGCGCTTTTAATATCCACTGATTCCAACAGGAGGGATTTCGACAGCACACGTTTCAAGTCTCCCCTTCTCCAGCTGCATTATCACAGATCTTTCAGCACGCTAATCACATGCTGGCTTTCGGAGCCTTGAGCATTTTGGTCTCCCTGACCCCAGACGCTGCCACCACAAGTGGGTCCACCGCACACTTAGAGATGAGAGGGCATTCGAAAGCTCTCTTCCAGATTGCCTCTGGCTGAGAAGCTTCCTAGGGGGCGGGGGATGGAAGCAGAGAATCTCAGACCAATCTGAGGAATATGAAGGGGCCCGAAACACAGCATTGCAAGCACTTCTCAGATCAGCTCCAGCTTGGGAATTTCCCAGAAAAGGGGGCGGGGGGGGGGGAATCAGAGGGGACACCCCAAGCCAATCTGATAGTTCGGGAAAATGCATTACAAGCCACTTTTAGGATAGCTACATAGTCCACCATTTTTCAAGCTTTGTTGCCTAACGATGCAGAATGCCTGGATGGAGGGAGAGAAGGAAAGGACAATATTCTTCCCTTCTTCTTTCTTCTGCTCATACCATTTCTGCTCTAGGCACCTTTAGATGGGACTAGTCAGGGGAGCTGTTGTGGACATGAAGGGGAGGCCAGTAATTCTCCGGCTGAGATTTCAAACTGAGACGGTGAATACATTTGGGGCTTGCATTTAGGTGATCTTTCACATGCTCTGCAGCTCATATCCAAGTCCTGAACTCGGGGGAACTTTGCTGCCGCTTCTAACCACATGATATTATAGATCTCCGCTTGTCTTTGCATGCAGCAAGAGGATGTAAACACTCTTTCTTCCAGGCTAACCTCACAATGGTGCAAGATGCAGGAAGAGAAATAATAATCAGGGCACAATCTATTCCATGAAGAATCTTTGCATCCAGACAAATGATGGTAGCAAATATTACAGCTTCCAGAAAACCACAACCTTCTTGTGTACTTGAGAGCGTAGGAGATTAAAACAAAACAAAACAAAACAAAAACCACTCAAGGAATTCCAAAAGGAGAAGCTGATTATACTGATCTGGTTGTCTACATTGTCCTATAAGAAAAGAAAAAGAGAGGCTCATGTGTAAAGACAGGGGAGAAATTCCATTAAATTTGCATTTATCATTCACTCTTTCCAAAACAATGCAAAAACAGAAACACAGCCATCCTTTGAAATTCTCTGAATTTTTCAAGGTAGATCTCAAAGTAATGTGTACAGAAAGGCATAAACATGCTGGCCATTGGCTTGAAGAACAAGGGTTTAATTTGATTTGCATATACTAGGGTGAAGTATGCATGGAAATGCATTATATTAGGGAAAACCAGTGTTTTTTTCTGGGGGGACGCAGGTGTATGCATACCTCTAAACATTTTGTGACTCGGAAGTTTGGCCTCATTGAGGGGCAGTATTTCAATATGAGTAGGAAAATGAGAGTACCTCCAAACATTTTTTTTTAGGAAAAAAGCACTAGGGAAAACTGATTTGCAAAAACGAGCCCATTAGGCAAAAAAAGTGTGCATTAGGAGAAATTCACAACTAAGTAAAACCTTTTTAAAACAATTAAAACCAACATAAGCTAAAAAGTCAGACTAGAACACATGTCAATGTTCTCCATGTCTGAACACACTTGCCTAAAGAAAATGGTTTTTAGCAGTCACCAAAGAGAGCACACTGAAGGCACTTCCGAAGTGCAGGTTCTGTCACACTAAAATATCAGTTTACTACAAATGAAGGGAAAGCATTATGTGGCATTTGTAATGGTGCCGGTTCTGCAGATTGAAGGGGCTGAGTGAGTATAGATGGGTAAGGTGAACTTTCATGTAAATTGGCCTCAAACTGTTAGGCGAGATCAGGTGAGATTGCGTGTGCAAGGTGGGACTAGGTGAGATTGTGTACAGGTTATGTATACTAGGAGAAACCTGGATGAAAACACACACATAAAATTTCCTGCAGGTGAACTGAAGTCAAGTCTCAAAAAATCTGAAATTGTCAAGATTCATTTGTCCCGAAAACAGGGGTCCCATTTTACCTTTGGCATCGACTCCAGTGGATTAAGAGTCTGTCACAGGCTTTGCGTTTGAGTCGTTCATACAATACAGGCTGCTCTCTTCATCCCCAGGTACCTGATAAGATGAAAACATCTGTTAGGTCCCAACTTATTTATTTATCATGGTTATCTGTAGCTTTTATGGCCCTGGAGAAAGGAGAGGCCCGGAAGACGCACAAAGAGGGAAAACAAAACAAAACTGTTATACAATGAAGCCCTCATGTGACAGGGAACAGCACCATCTCGTGGCTTAAAGAGGCTTGCTTTACTTTTCTCACCATAGAATCCACACAAACCTGAGATGTCTTGGACTACAACTCCCATCATTCCCAGTCAGCACAACCGAGGGTGATGGGAGTTGTAGTCCTAAAAACATCTGGAGGGCAAAAGCTTGTGAAAAGGCTGGTCCACACCAATATGGTCAGCCTAGAACTGTAGTTGTTATTAGTATGGATAAGAATGGAGAATATGAACGACAATCTACATATTTATTCAGTTTTGTTTACTGGATAACCTGCAATATGGACTGAGTTTGGTCATCTTTTTGGTAAAGGGAGAATTCTGTATCAGAACAAATTTATTTAGTTCTTATCCCACTGTTTAATCACAAATGGCTCCCTGAGTGACTTACGTATAATGAAAGCAAGACAGTCCCTACCACAACACACAAAGAAAAAGGAACAGGGAGGGAAGAGGAAAATTAAAATCCAGGCACCGATTTCCAAACAGTAGTTCTCATAATAACCAGCTGGCCCAGTTTAGGGGCAGAGGTTTAGCAGGAGCACATGCTAAATCTGTCTGTTGCATAATCTAGCATTGCTCCAGATAAGATTTGACTTGCATTACATCAAAGATGGGAACCTGTGGGCCTCCAGATTTTGTTGGACTACAAATTCCATTATCCCTGGCTATTGGCCAGGTTGGCTGGGACTGATGGGAGTTTGAATCCAGCAACATCTGGAGAGTTACAGCTTTCCCCATCCTGTGCTAGATGTCCCATGTTCCAAATACTCAGCATGACAAAAGATTATTCCACACTTTAGAGCTGTGGATCAAGTCAGCTGACTCAAACTCTGCAAAGACAGAATCCTTCAGGTGTCTGAACCTAGAGGTCTAAATCACTTACTTCCCAGTAAACATTATCCTCAAAGCAGTTTTCATCTGTGGGGTCTCCAAAGAAAGGCAGTTTCAAAATGCCACCTGAAGGAAAGATAACAGAGCACGGAGTTCATTCTATTATTTCTATATTTTTTTTAAATTTATATACCACTTATGTGCCAAAATGGCTTCTAAGTGGTTAACAACTGTGTAATTAAAACACACAGACTGTGAAAACAGCTTTAATTAAAATATAAAAGAGAGACCCAGTTAAAAAGCATGGCAATTAAAGCAGTTAAAAACAATTAAAGCAATATGACATGCACCTCAGGGCAATATGGTTTTTCACTAGCCCCCTGGCTGCAGTTTGGTGGGACAGGCCAACTAGGAAGCAGAGATGCAGCAGAAATTTGATTCAGTTTGATTTGTTTCATTTAAAGGCACACCTGAATTGAAATGCAGCCACCCTTCAGGATTTGCAGTTACCTGAATTTGGCGGTGCAGTTTTTCAATCAATGTTTACAAACATAGAAAACATACGAGGGGAATAGATAGAACTGAATAATATGAGTGAAAATAAAATGTATTTTATTAGGGGATATACTGCTTGCCAAAATGTGTCTATCTGTCAAAACTGCAAGGGGGGGGGGAAGTGATCATGAGATGAGAAACTCCTCAAGAAACTCAAGAGATGATAGAAACAATGCAACAACAAACAGAAGTGGTAAAGAAAATAAAATATTTGGGAATATGGCTAACCCCCAAGAATATTGATCTGTTTCAGAATAATTATATACCAGTGTGGAATGGAATAAAAAGAGATCTGGAGGTGTGGGGAAGGATGAAGTTATCATTTTGGGGGAGAATCTCAACGATAAAGATGAGTGTGCTGCCAAAGATGTTATTTTTGTTTCAGACAATTCCTATAAGCGAGGGGGCAGCAATATTTAAAGAATGGCAAAGAGTAATTTCGAGGTATATCTGGCAGGGTAAGAAGCCAAGAATTCAATTTAAGTTATTAGTGGATGCGAAAGAAAGAGGGGGCTTCGCTCTGCCAGACCTGAAATTATATTATGAAGCATCATGCCTCTGTTGGTTAAAAGAGTGGATAAAATTGGAAAATGGAGAGTTGTTAGATTTGGAAGGTTTTGACAACAGATTTGGTTGGCACGCATACTTATAGTGTGAAAAGAAGAAAATGCATAAAGGTTTTGAAAACCACATTTTCCGTAGATCTCTTATAGAAATATGGGATAGGTATAAAAACCTATTAGAACCAAAACTTCCTCACTGGCTATCCCCATTGGAGGTGATGAGTGTTAAAAAGATCAATATGAGGGGGAGATGGATAACATATGGAGAGTTGATAATTAAAGTAGGAGGGAAATGGAAAATAAAACCATATGAAGAGGTAAAAGAGTATGTATATGATTGGTTGCATTATTATCAGGTTAATGAAATGTTTAAAAAGGATGTTAAAGAGTGCGGTTATGTGGAAAAGGATTCAAAATTTCAAATAGAAATACTAAGTAATGATTATAAAATCTTATCAAAAATGTATAAAATGCTGCTGGAATGGTATACAAAAGATGAAGAAGTTAAATCGGTGATGGTACATTGGGCCAGAGATTTTGGATATAGTATACAATTTGATGACAGGACAAAATTATGGAATGAAAGATTAAGATTTACAGCATGTACTGCGTTAAAGGAAAATGTTATGAAAATGGTATATAGATGGTATATCACACCAGTAAAACTTGCAAAAATGTATAAAACGTGTAATAAGTGTTGGAAGTGTAAAGAAAAAGAAGGGACATTTTTTCATATGTGGTGGGAATGTAAAAAAGTGAAAGGCTTCTGGGAAATGATTTATAATGAATTGAAAAAGATTTTGAAATATACATTTGTTAAGAAACCGGAGGCTTTTCTTTTAGGAATTGTAGGAAATGAAATATGTAAAAAAGATTGTAAACTTTTCCAATACGCAGTAACAGCGGTGAGAATACTCATGGCCCAAAAATGGAAACAGGAAGAATGGAGATCGAAATTGACAGACTTTGCAGAACTGGATAAACTAACGGGGAAGATTCGATATTTGCGAGACCAGAAGTTCACTGAGGACTGGGGAAAATTTACAGATTATCTGAAAAGTATATGTGATGAACAGACAACGCTTGTAGGCTTTCAATATGTTCTGTGAAAATATGACGAATATTGTAAAAAAGGGAATAAGATTGGGGAGGTTATATTTCAAAGGTAATATTAAAATTAGAAAATGTGTGAATAAATAAACAAAATGGAAGATTGGCAGAGAAACTGGGGGAAGTAAAAAAAAAAAGATTATGTGATAAATTCTGATATTGGTTATATAAATTTGTATTTGAAAATAAATAAAAATATTATTTTTTAAAAAAGAGAGAAACTCCTCAAGAAACTAATTTTGGTCCCAAGACTGTTTGATGTGTGACAGGTAACAGTAAACTGAATTATTGGAAACATTGTTAATAGGGGTTTTTTAAAGGGGGGAAATCATACCCCATCATGCCACAAGATGGCGGTGGTGAAACACCACAAAGAACCATGAGGCTAAAATTGTAGGCAGTTGCTGGGAAAAGACAGTAAAGAACTCAGGATGGTGGCGCAGGCTGTACTTTGAATACCAAGGAAGCAGAAGGACATTTGCCATTGTAGGCCCAGATCAAAGCCTGATCTGACTTAACACAACCTGGGCTCCCTGGGTCAGTCACATAAAACAAAGACCATATAACACGGTCCTGAAAGACCTACATTGGCTCCCAATACATTTCTGAGCACAATTCAAAGTGCTGGTGCTCACCTTTAAAGCCCTAAACGGCCTCAGCCCAGTATACCTGAAGGAGCGTCTCCACCCCCATAATTCACTGAGGTCCAGCTCCGAGGGCCTACTGGTAGTTCCCTTGCTGCGAGAAGTGGGGTTACAGGGAACCAGGCAGAGGGCCTTCTTGGTGGTGGCGCCCACCCTGTGGAACGCCCTCCCACCAGATGTCAAGGAAATAAACAACTATCTGACATCTGAAGGCAGCCCTGTTTAATGAAGTTGTTAATGTTCGATGTCTTATTGTGCTTTTAATATTCTGCTGGGAGCTGTCCAGGGTGGCTGGGGAGTAAATAATAATAATAATAATAATAATAATAATAATAATAATAATACAGGTGGCATTCCTGTCTGGCAGATCAGAAAGAGACAAAAAGACTATTGTGACGCACAGCCTGAATTCTGAGTCAAAATGGAAAGGCACATTTGAACTCAATCACGACTGGCATTCTCCAGAGTCTTAGGCAGAGGGGTCCTTCCCATCGCCTGCTTCCTGATTCTTCTCATTGCAGATGTCAAGGATTGAACCCTGGGGCCGTCAGGATGCAAAGCTGTGGTTCTACCACGCACCTACGATGGCACCTCCTGCCAAGGCCATGCCCAATGATACAGCGATGCCAGCTGCCTGGAAGCCACCTTGGACGCTGGGCGTTCTGTGGCTGAAGTCTCCCGTGAAGTCAAAAGCACGGATGAGCCTGTGTGGAAGGGAAGGAACAGGGGGAAGGAAGGCGAGTCAGACTTTCTCACGTGTTCAGAGAGAGCAACCCAAAGTCCTTTCAGAAGCGTCACTGTTTTGCCAAAGCAAAGCCCATACTTTCCTCAGAATGGTGAGCTTTTCTTTAACACGTTACACTTCAATCAGGGCTCAGAAATCCCAGGCCCAGGGCCAAATGTGGCCCTTTTGGCCTTTTTGCCAGGCCCTTGTGCCACACCCCATACCAGCCCTGTTTTGCGCCCAGAATGTTTCGACTTGGCTGAACTGCACCCTTGAACTCTGATAATAATAATAATAATAATAATAATAATAATAATAATAATAATAATATTAATAATAATAATTTATACCCCGCTCAGGGCGGCTAACACCAGGTATAAAAACAATTGATTAAAATACAACTTAAAAACAAGATTAAAATACAACATTAAAATGCAGCCTCATTTCAGTAGAAACTCAAATCAAAAACTTTTGGGGGGATGAAAACGTCAAGTCTTCACCAAGGCCAACTCTCCAAACCGGTCCTATGTGGGCCAGAAAAAAGCCAGGGAAGTCCCCAAATAGGAGTTCCATCACAGAAGGAGAAAGGAAAAAGGAAAGAGGGGGAGGTGATCAAGTTGATTCCAAGTCAAAGGCCAGGCGGAACAACTGAACAATAATGCCTCTTTGAATCTCGGGAAGGGGGAATGAGAGAGGTGAGTGTGCGTCGAAAACTAGCCTGCTGTACTAGGGTGAAATTTGCATTTGTTGCTCCGCCCATATTTGCCTCTGGCCCCGCCCACCACTAGTATGCGGCCCTAGGAAGATTACACTGAATGGAATGTGGCTCTTGAGTTGAAAAAGTCTTCCAGCTTCTGCTAAGTAGGTAAGGTAAAGGTACCCCTGCCCGTACGGGCCAGTCTTGACAGACTCTAGGGTTGTACGCCCATCTCACTCAAGAGGCCGGGGGCCAGCGCTGTCCGAAGACATTTCCGGGTCACGTGGCCAGCGTGACATCGCTGCTCTGGCGAGCCAGAGCCGCACACGGAAACACTGTTTACCTTCCCGCTAGTAAGCGGTCCCTATTTATCTACTTGCACCTGGGAGTGCTTTCGAATTGCTAGGTTGGCAGGCGCTGGGACCGAACGACGGGAGCGCACCCCGCTGCGGGGATTCGAACCGCCGACCTTTCAATCGGCAAGCCCTAGGCGCTGAGGCTTTTACCCACAGCGCCACCCGCGTCTGCTAAGTAACAGGCATTAAAAAAAAAATAATGCAGGTGAATCACCACCATAGAGTCAAATTCTATATCCCCTTCATCCCCCACCCCAAACAAAACACACCACCCTTCAGAGATGCTCACCCTTCCTTCCCGTAGACTCCTTCAGTCGCAGCAGCAGCCGTGACGGCCCCCACAATTCCTCCAATCAGTCCTGGCATCCCATGTAGGTTGTGAATACCGCATGTGTCTTGAATACGCAGCTTGGACTCCAGGAAAGGCTGGCAGGCATGAGGGGAGAGCAAAGCATTTAGAAGCAGAACCCGAAAAACACTGTGCAATGTGGGGTGCTCCTGTTCAGCCATGACCCTCTTTAAGAATACTCCATTTCATGGCCGCCACCACACACTGGTTTTCTGTTCCCAAATAGTCAGCCAGTCACTGCTCAGTCAGCTGTTTCAAGGTTCCCCCTCCCTCAGGATGCTTGTCTTTTTTGAAAAGAAATAATACAGTGGTACCTCGGGTTACATACGCTTCAGGTTATAGACTCCGCTAACCCAGAAATAGGGACGCGGGTGGTTAAACCACAGAGCCTGGGACTTGCCGATCAGAAGGTTGGCGGTTCGAATCCCCGTGACGGGTGAGCTCCCGTTGCTCGGTCCCAGCTCCTGCCCACCTAGCAGTTCGAAAGCACCTCAAAGTGCAAGTAGATAAATAGGTACCTCTCCGGCGGTAAGGTAAACCGCGTTTCCGTGCACTGCTCTGGTTCGCCAGAAGCGGCTTAGTCATGCTGGCCACATGACCTGGAAGATGTACGCCGGCTCCCTCAGCCAATAAAGCGAGATGAGCGCCACAACCCCAGAGTTGGCCACGACTGGACCTAATGGTCAGGGGTCCCTTTACCTTTCCCTTAACCCAGAAATAGTACCTCGGTTTAAGAACTTTGCTTCAGGATGAGAACAGAAATTGTGCTCCGGCGGCACGGTGGCAGCTGGAGGCCCCATTAGCTAAAGTGGTGCTTCAGGTTAAGGACAGTTTCAGGTTAAGAACGGACCTCCGGAACGAATTAAGTACGTAACCAGAGGTACCACTGTAATGTTGTGCTTCAGCAAACCTCGAGGGTCCCTCAAGCCTACCAGTACCACCTGCTTGTGGTGAAGGTGCTGCTCTGGCTACATAGGGAGTCGTACCTGTCGTCCCTCCGCCCCAGCTGTTACTGGACTGCAGCTCCCATCATCCCTCACCATTGGTCATTCTGGCCAGGACTGATGGGAGATGTAGTCCAACAACATCTGGGTTCTCCGTGCCTAGAGCAGGGTAGAGGTTAGGCACTAGCAAACCCAGGTTCAGATCTCCACTTGGCGAAGTAGCTCACCACGGAACTTGGGATCTCTCAGCCTAACCAACCTCGCAGGCTTGTTGTGAGAATCAAATGGAGGGGGAGGAGAGCCATGTATTCTGCCTTGAGCTCCAAGAAAGGAAGCCAGGATATAAACATAGTGGAGAAATAAATAGGCCCCATCTGATTGGTCCTAGAACAATAGGATTCAGAATGCAGCAGTCTGATTGGTCCTAGAACAATGCAGCAGTATGACTGGTCCGCAGGAGCCCCCCAATCCAGCTCTAGGTGGAAGCGAATCCACAACCTGATTGGCCTACAGGGGAATCCCAGAATTAGCCAATCACGTGCAGCCCATTGTGTAAATAATGTATATAAAGCAGATATTTGGGGGGAACTTTCATTCCTCCTCACCACTATGAGCTGAATAAAGAGCATAAAATCCACTCTCGACTCCGAGTATATTTCACACGCATTGCCGAGGACTCTGGCACATATTATAAATCTACGGTGTGCAGAATATTGGAGATTCCCAATCCACAAGTACAGTTGAAAAGCTGTCATAAAGCATGTAGGACCAAAGGATCGTGTCACTTGTGGGACATTTCACAATATAGTGGCATATTCAGAAGTGCAGGGTCCTTCCATGATAGTAACAGCTGTGCCACCTCACAGCCACGCCCCTTCTACAATTAATATTTGAAATTTGAAATACTTTATTGTCACTTGTAAAGGGACCTGGGTGGCGCTGTGGGTAAAAGCCTCAGCGCCTAGGACTTGCCGATCGAAAGGTCGGCGGTTCGAATCCCCGCGGCGGGGTGCGCTCCCGTCGCTCGGTCCCAGCGCCTGCCAACCTAGCAGTTTGAAAGCACCCCCGGGTGCAAGTAGATAAATAGGGACCGCTTACTGGCGGGAAGGTAAACGGCGTTCCGTGTGCTGCGCTGGCTTGCCAGATGCAGCTTGTCACGCTGGCCACATGACCCGGAAGTGTCTGCAGACAGTGCTGGCTCTCGGCCTCTAGAGTGAGATGAGCGCACAACCCTAGAGTCTGTCAAGACTGGCCCATATGGGCAGGGGTACCTTTACCTTTATTGTCACTTGTACAACTTGTATACAGTGAGATTACACGAGCAGCCCCCACTCAGCTCTCTTAGCCTTAATTCCCCTTGTTTACTGACGCACACCCACCTAACCTGAAAGTCAGTTGCCCTGTTGTTATCTTTTCATTCAGCAGCCTAACAGCCCACAAATAGAAGCTGCTCTTTACCCTGTTGGTGCGACTAATCATGCTTCTATATCTTCTGCCTGAGGGCAGGAGATCAATAAAATGCTGGCCACACAAGCTTCTAAACATATACAATAATCTGAAAATTGTGCAATAATAATAAGGGGTGCATTGCAACATAGGAGCCCATTTGTAAGGGCCGAGGTGGTTTTGCCTCCCCAATCCATTTTTGAGGGGGCCAGGCCCCCTCAATTTCCAGAGGACATTTGGCTCTGCCTCAGCTATTCGAGAAATTGTATTGCACCCGCTCAACCAGCTGGAGAAGCTGATGCTTCCTCATTGCAATGATCAATGCAGATCTCCATGTGTTGCCTTGAAGCTAGATCTAATATTTTCTAAAAAGACTCAGAGGTGCCCTTACCGTGAAGTAGACAAACCCAATGGTAGATACAATGCCACAGATAAACCCAACAATGAGGGAGCCATATGCGGTTAGCATCATTTCTGCCGCAGTGCCCACAGCAACGCCCCCTGCCAGGGTGGCATTTTGGATGTGGACCTGCACAAAACAGCAAATTCAGTATTCAATAATAATAATAATTTTATTATTTGTACCTTGATCGTCTAGCTGTGTTCACGGAAGAACCTTAAGGACCACCATTTACAGCATGAGGCTTCCTGTTTACTGCGGTGCAGTTAGGCCAGTGGTGGTGCCCTTCACACATTCTGGACTCCAGCTCCCATCATTCCTGATGGTTGTCCACTGCTGGCTGGGGCTGATGGGAGCTGGAGTCCAGCGACATCTGTAAGACCATGGGTTCCCCATCCCTGTTTTACAAAGGATGGGAGTGAAACTCACATCCCTTATCTCTCACATGCTGGTCCATACAATCTTAGGCTGTGTACATTTATACTTCTGAAGTACACCTTGTACCCCTCAGCGAATTCTGGGCCCTGTACTTTACCCCTCGCAGCTACAATTCCTGGCAACTGTTAAAAGAAAATTACAAGGCCCAGAATTCTTTGAGGGAAGGAATGTGCTTTAAAGTAGGCATAGCCAAACTCAGCCCTCCAGATGTTTTGGGACTACAACTCCCATCACCCCTAGCTAACAGGACCAGTGGTCAGGGATGATGGGAACTGTAGTCCCAAAACATCTGGAGGGCCAAGTTTGGCTTTAAAGTGTGTGTACTTTGCCTTATTCTCCTTCTGTCGCCAACCTTTCTGGAGTCCTGTGGTGCTGTCTTCTTCCATCACTCTTCTATAAACTGTTGGAAGCCAACCAAACTTTCCCAGCTCATTTGCCAAGCCCTTCTCCTTTCATGGCATCTACCACCCCTTATCTCAGTTGCCCCTGCTGTTTGCTAGCACTTTGCTCCTGGACATTTGCAGGTTATCTTCAACTCATTTTTACTCAGAACAGACCCCCTTGGAATTAATGGGCCTAAGTTAGGCCATTAATTTCAATGGGTCTACCCTGACTAAAATTTAATTAGCTATAACCCTATGTTTACTTATGATTGCACATATTGTTTGTTTTGCACTCGTTGCAGTTGAGATTGGAGCCCTCGCAGTCTATGGATCTTCGACAGCCACCCTCACTGAATTGTTTTCAGGGCCTGCTAAAATGCAGGCGTGTAATATGAAGCCTGGACATGTGGTTTTAATTAGGATAAGTGTTTTATTAGAGCATGGTGCGGGTAACGGCAAGGTTGCAGGCTCGATCCCCTATGGGATGGCTGCATATTCCTGCATTGCAGGTGTTCGGACTAGATGATCCTCAGGGTCCCTTCTAACTTTGCAATTCTATGATAATCGCTTCATTTTATATTTTAATTTATTTTATATAACTTGATTTTTTATGTTTGTTTTTATATTTTTAAAATCACCACTTTAGATCACATTCTGTAAATCCCTGGGAGGTATCCCTGTTCTAGCAAGTGACACATAAATGTTGTTAAATAGAATAAATAAATAAACTGAGGTGTGCCCAGACTGTCAGTAGGGGGTGGGTTCAAGTGCACACTGAGAAACTGAGCTTTGTGCAGTTAAAGTGGATTAAAGTGCTTTGGTGACCTCAAGGAAATCACTTAACGGCAACAACAACAACTTTTGTGGTTAGGAAAGTGTTGGGGGAATGCGTTGAAAAGTGTATGATGAAACAATGATTCACAGGATATAAACACTGAAGAAGCAAATGGGGATGAATGGTCATTGTCATATATAGCCTACCGGGAAATGAATAAGAATGAAAGCTCAGTCAACACCAGATATGATAATCTAACCCCACGAGCTTTCTTCAAGCAAATCAGAATGACTGCTCAATGAGCTTGTCATGCAGAAGATTCTGAGCAGCTTAAGTAACAGAATTCCAAGCCTTGGATCAGGGCTAGCCAACTCCCATCAGACCCAGCTAGTATATAGTCAAGGATCAGGGATGATGGAGGTTGCAGTTGGAACAATATCTGGAGGGGGACCACCATGGCTACCCAAGGAAGGTGAGAAGGGCTGCAGCTCAATGGTAGAGCATGTGTTTGTTCTCCAACTTTGTAGAATTCAGTTCCTATCAAAGTCACAGAATCAAATAATTGTAGAGTTGGAAGGGACCGGTATGCTGCCCCTACCACTTATGGCTGTGGGATGTAGTCCATTGGAGCAGTCAAATGCAACATTCCTTGTTTGCCTAGAGTGGACACAGACAGGGGGATGTTGAACCAGCCAGTTGAACTTCCTGTCCCACCTGGTCTGGAGCATCCTCCCCCTGCGTGTGACCAGGTAGGTGGGTGTGACCCTGGCAGACCCCACAAAAGGTCCAGTCACGCAGCCATCCTCCTCTTTTGATGCCTTTTCTTCTCTTGGACTGCACTGCTGGCTCTCTGCCAACAGCACATGGTCCCATCCTCACAAGGATGTAAGCCACACTGTATCTGTAACTATAAGCTAAAGTGTGCCTTCAGGGATCCAACTGTGAACTGGATGTGAGTAAACTTCTTATTACTTTTAAAAGAAGCTTCTTGTGTCTTTATTCTTTTTAGGAGGGATAAAAGGGGACTCACCAGGAACAGAACCCAATCTGAACAAAGCCAGATTGGATTGCTTAAGTAAAGAGGTTCAAACGAATTTACCAACCATCTTCCTGCTATATATTGGGGAATGTCGCTCTGCTGCTGACTCACAAGCACGGTTTAGGAAGGATACTATGAAATCAATATATCCTCTCCTAGTATTTACAACATGCCCACAATAGCACCCATGAAAGGTCTCAATAAATATTTTTCAATAAATATGAGAGGTTGTTTGCTCCTCCTGCTCAGTTCCTGCTTGCACTGACTCAGCCCCTCCTAGGCTGAACACACCTCCTCAGACATATCCAGATTTCATTGGATACCAGGATTAGGCACCTACCTACCCTCGCTTCCTTTCTGAAAAGAGGAGACATGCAAAGAGGTTCTCTCTGTGGACAAACTTGGTAGTGACTGGTGCCTATGGGATTTGTTCCACCAGCTTCAAAAGCTTGGTGATCTTGCCCTACATCTGCACTGAAATAATCTCAGGATTAGAAAGACCTCTCTCTGGATCCTTGGAGTGTTGTTGACAGTCTGAGCAGACAATAATGAACTATAGACGGTCTCATTATAATGGAGTTTCCTGCATTCAGTAGGCTAGATTCTTATCAAGGGAAAGTGACGCTCCTCCTCTTGCTCTCCAGAACCCAATTCTGTCTACTTGGTTCCATTGATTATCCTTCCGTTCTTTATTTTCCACTGGTGCCAGCTGCATGGCTGAAGAGATAAGCCTTCTCAGTTAAAAGGCACACTGAATAGTGGCTTGCCTCTTCAACATTTAGCGGAAAACGTTAGCATTCCCCCCCCCTGCTCTTCTATAATGACCATTGGTGGTCCTTGGAAAAGTGGTTTGAAACCACTACACCCATGAATTTTGGAAACCTTTAATTTCCCTGCAACTCCCCCCCAAAATAATTACTTGCCAGAGACGTGTGTGGATCTGCATCTCCCTACGGTTCCTATGAGCCCACAAAACACAAGGAGCAAAGAAGGGAGCGTACTTATGCACCCCATGCTAGTGGTAGCAATGTGAAGATCGTCAGTCTTTGCTCACCATGTTCAGCTTGCCTTTCTTCTGCAACAAGCTCGAGAAGGCCACAGTCGTGAGGACACAGGCTGCCAGAGAGCAATAGGTGTTGATGGCAGCTCGGTGTTGGGCATCTCCATGATCAGAAATGGCAGAGTTGAAACTGGGCCAGTACATCCATAGAAATAAGGTGCCTGGAGGAGGAGGAGGAGGAGGAGGGAAGAACTAACTTGCAACATCAGATCAACGGAAGCATCTAGATTAGTGGTTCCCAACTTTTTCGGTATATCAACCCACAAATCCAATTTTACTTGGGTTCATGACCCATTCATTTGTTGTAACATGAATTTTGGGCTGTAGTTCTTCTTTGCCACCAGTGAGTGGTCTCCAAGTGTTAAAATATAAGACTCAAGCCTTGCCAGTAACCATTATCAGTCTCTGAGCTACTTTGGCAGGGTTAAGGATGGAGAGAAGGGACATTCTTCTCATTAGCAACTGGGACAGATCTTCCCTAAGCCTGGCCACTCTGCAAGCTGAAGGTAGAAAGCATCAAAAACCAAAGGCAAATCTTACCAATCATAGAGAAGAGATCTGAGTGGTAGACAGAACCCTGCTTATCTTTGGTCTGCTCCAAGTTGGGGCGATACAAAATGGCGGTCACCACTAGCCCAAAATAAGCGCCAAATGTGTGAATGGTCATGGATCCACCAGCATCTTTAACCTGCAGTGATGGGAGAGAACAGGGGTCAGCCTTGGGAAGGAACGGGAGGGTCTCCATGACTGTCCCACAAGCAGCTAGACCACAATGAGAAAATCCCCTCACAGAGCAACAATTCTCAGAGTGGTCTAACAATCCAATCCCTCTTCACAGAGAACTCTGGGAAATATATTTCTGTGAGGGGAATAAGGGCCTCCTAACAACTCTCAGAACCCTTACCAAACTACAACTCCCAGGATTATTTGGGAGAAGCCATGACTGTTAAAAGTGTTTTAAATGTATGGTGTTTTAAATGCATGCCCTCCAACATGTTCAGGTGAAAAACTGGGATGAGCATCTTCCAGGCTGCGCTCCCAGTGCGAGAGTACACAGCCAAAACACCTCACATTTTGGGGCTCCGTGATCTCATGAGATGTCGTGATCTCACTCGTTTTCAGGTGTCACGCTCTCACACGAGAGCACAGAGCCCCAAAATGGGATGTCCCATTTAATCGGGGCAGTTGATAGTATGTAAAACATATGGTGTGAATGTGGTGAATCTTGGCAACAGTGGAAGCTTTCTCCAATGTAGTCAACGCACCCTCCGTAAGCTCAGGACCTCAGCAGAAATCAAAGGCTTAAAGCTCTCCAACACCCCCCCTTTTTTGCCAGAGTCCAGATCTAGATTGAGAGAGGCCTGTGCCCACTCACCCTTTAAAATAGGGGTAGACAACTTAAGGCCTGTGGGCCGGATACGGCCCAATCACCTTCTCAATCCGGTCTGCAGGCAGTCTGGGAATCAGCATGTTTTAACATGAGTAGAATGTGTGCTTTTATTTAAAATGCATCTCTTAGTTATTTGTGGAGCATAGGAATTCATTCATTTCCCCACCACCACCCCCAAATATAGACCGGCCCACCTCATGGTCTGAGGGAAGGTGGACCGGCCACGGCTGAAAAAGGTTGCTGACCCCTGCTTTAAAACAACTGCTATTTGTGCAACCATGAGTGGTGTTCTGTCCAGTTTGGTTCTGAGCTTGGCACACAAAAACAGCTTTTTGGAGCTGATGAAAGAAGAATGTTATGTGGGGAAATATAGGAAACTAATCTGGCTTTCCGTTTATGGAGTCAATTCATTGTAATATTATTTGGTGCAACTGCCATGAATTTGGCAAACAAGTAATATTTCCCAGCGCTTGCAACATTGGTGGGCCTGAGTGAAGCCCAAGGCTGTCCTTGCATCCCACACTGACCCAAAAAATCTATTTTTGAGCTTGCCTCCCTCAGGGCACAGTCCAATTCCTCTATCTGATGGTCTGAGGAATGTCTTCCTCTGGGGGCCTTTACACACCATTGCCCTACTTGTGCAATCACATTCCACAAAGCCCAGGACTGACTCCAGGTTTTTGTGTGCTTTGGATAAGAGACCTGCGCTGGGCAGGTCTTAAAGCTCCCCAACACCCCCTTCCCCCTTTTATTGCCAGTCTCCTGATCTAAATTGGGGAAGGCCTATGCCCACTCACCCTTTAAAACAACTACTATTTGTGCAATTGCTAATCCCATGAGTGGTGTTCTGTCCAGTTCTGTCCCTCAAGCAGTTTTTCTTTCATCCCTCCCCTTCCCACACAGGAGGGTTACTTGGCTAGCTGGGCCCCCACTCTTCCCCCTGCTAGTCGCTCTGCTCCATCTGCGCTATACATTTAAAGCAGTATCATACACAGTCATAGCTTCCCCCAAAGAATCCTGGGAAATGTAGCTGGTTAAGGGTGCTGAGAGTTGGAAGGAAATCCCCTATTGTCAGGATGCTGTCAGCAGCTCCTGGCTGGTTGCCCAGGAAAGTATAAAGATGAGGAAACGTTTCATACAGTCCTTTTTTATTTCGTACTTTACAGAGAGAGGCCGTAGAACCCAGCCTCTTGGATAACGGCGTGGTCCTGAGTAAATCTCCACTCCCCTTCTCTCCCACTTCTTCGTTCGCCATCTCTTCTACGGGTGCTGATGAATGCCCTTTGTCTTTGAGCTCTTTGCTCTCCTGCTTCTAAGTCTCGCCAGGTTCTGGGAGATGGTGGGTCTGGAATGCTTTCTAGTGATAACATGTCAGCCAGCTGCTGCTCCAGCCCTGCCTGCTCCTCCACTCCCCTGATTTCCCAACTTCCCCCCTCATCTGCCTCTGAGCTGCAACCTCCCTCCCTCCCTTGTTGTACAGTGGTACCTCGGGTTAAGCACTTAATTTGTTCCGGAGATCTGTTCTTAAGCTGAAACTGTTCTTAACCTGAAGCACCACTTTAGCTAATGGGGCCTCCTGCTGCTGCCGCGCCACCGGAGCACGATTTCTGTTCTCATCCTGAAGCAAAGTTCTTAACCTGAGGTAATGTTTCTGGGTTGGAAGAGTCTATAACCTGAAGCGTATGTAACCCGAGGTACCACTGTACTGTCTTCCTCTTCCTCCTCCCTGGAAGGTTCAGGATTGGGAGGCAGTCTCCACTATTCATCCTCTGCCCAGTCCCTGACACCTATTCTCCTTACAGAGCAGCGGAGGACTTTGGGCTTTCAGATTTCAGTGGCACCCTATGCAATACCAAAATTTGGTGCCTCCCCCCGGCCTATCTCCTTCCTTTATGTGTCATTGTTACAACGTCCCTGCAGCACCCTCTAGGCTTGGCGCCCAGTGTGGGCGAACCAATCACGCTGCCCTAAATCCATTTGTGTGCAGAGCTATATTTCCCAAAGTTTCCTGGGAAGGAGAATTAATTGTGAAACCACTGGGGCGCTAGTAAGTATCTGTGGACTGAGCTACATTGGCAAAGAAAAAGTGCCTCATATGCGCTGTATATGCATTATAACACTGTGACACCAGGTGGCGCTGTGGGGTTCCGTTTTTGCCAACCCGATTTCCCATACAAAGTTTATGGCGCGTTTAACTGAAACACTTCTTGGATGTGTCTAGATCCAGCCTGTGTGTGTGTGTGTGTGTGTGTGTGTGTGAGAGAGAGAGAGAGAGAGAGAAAGTTAAATAGCCTTACATGGAGCAGGTCCAGTAGGATGTATTCATTAACGGAGAAGAGAGTCACTTGAAACAATGTCATGATCAGCAGCTGCACAGGACTGATTTTGCCCAGGACGGCGCCAAAGGCGATGCAGACAGAACCCACACAGAAATCTGCACCAATCATGCTGAGAAGAAGAGAAAGAGGAAGGTTAGAAATGAAGCACATTTATATGCCGTATTTTTCGCTCCATAGGTCGCACTGGACCAGAGGGCGCAACTAGTTTTTAGCAGGGAAATAAAGGGAAAAAATTATTTCACGCTCCCCCCAGCCCCAAAGAGCAAAGAAGCCAAGACAGTGAGTGGGATCCATCCAGCTGGCTGTCTTGGCTTCCTCTTTAGCCGTGTGCAACCTCTCCAGCTGGGAGAGGCTGCGCGTGGCTTTGGCAGAAGCCAAGACAGCCAGCCGGATGGATCCCGCTCACTGTCTTGGCTTCGTTTTTAGCCGCAGGACTGTGGCGGGGGAAGCCTGAGCTTCCCCCGACCCCAGCCCCCAGAACAGGTCCGGGAGCGGCGGCAAGGTTGAGTGCAGCCTTGCCACCACTCCTGGAGCTTGTGGGGCTTGACTCACGCTCATAAGGCTTGTGAATAGCTGCCTGAAGCCCGGGGAGCACAGCGGGAGTTGGCGCTGTGCTCCCCGGGCTTCAGGCTTCAGGCTGCTATCCGCAAGCCCTCGGAGCGTGGCGGGAACTCCTGCTGCGCTCCGAAGGTTTGCGGATAGCTGCCTGAAGCCTGGAGAGTGAGAGGGGTCGGTGCGCACTGACCCCTCTTGCTCTCCAGGCTTCAGCGCAAGCAACGCGTAGCCTCTGTAGTGCGGAGGGAGCGCTCCCTCTGCGCTTCAGAGGCTTCCCGTTGCTTGCGCTGAAGCCAAGGAGCCTGCATTCGCTCCATAGGATGCACACACATTTCCCCTTCATTTTTGGAGGGGGAAAAGTGCACCCTAAAGAGCAAAAAATACGGTATATACAGTGGTACCTCAGGTTACAGACACTTCAGGTTACAAGTTTTTGGGTTGCACATCGTGCCAAACCTGGAAGTACCAGAACGGGTTACTTCTGGGTATCGGCGCTCACACATGCACAGAAGTGCTAAATCATGCTTTGCACATGTGCGGAAGCGCCAAATCGCGACCCGCGCATGCACAGACACAGCGCTGCAGGTTGCGAACATGCCTCCCGCACAGATCACGTTTGCAACCCGAGGTTCCACTGTATATACAAACCTGTATAAACCAGTGTACTTCCACCTTGAGTTCCCAGACGTTGTTGGACCAGTACGGATCGTGTGTTGGATGACAAGCAGGTATGGTGCAAACAGACCTGCCTGAGCCCTGGATGGGCTGTGCTGCTGCACATCACCGTGTCCTTTTCACCACACCATTGTCCTTCGGCCTCTAATTCCACCCATATGACTGACTGGAGATCAGGCAAGCACCACTGCCTCCCCATGCCGCCTGCTACTGCGTTGGATCACAACTCCCATCATCCTGACCATTAGCTAAGCTGGCTATGGTGATGATGGGAGTTGTAGTCCAACATCTAAGACCCAAGGATGAAGCAACGCTGGTTCAAACTGAATCTGTGTCAGGAGGCCCTCAAGAGTCACAGGGAGGACAGAAACACCACGTGTGGATCTTCCATCTTTCCTGGTCCCCTTTGCCTCTCCTTTACTTTACTTTCCTGTTACAGTGGTACCTCAGGTTAAGTACTTAATTCGTTCCGGAGGTCCGTTCTTAACCTGAAACTGTTCTTAACCTGAAGCACCACTTTAGCTAATGGGGCCTCCTGCTGCCACTGCGCCGCCGCTGCACGATTTCTGTTCTCATCCTGAAGCAAAGTTCTTAACCTGAGGTACTATTTCTGGGTTAGCAGAGTATGTAACCTGAAGCGTATGTAACCCGAGGTACCACTGTATTTGTTTTCTAAATGCCTGTTTTAAAGTGTAGAGGATGAGAACAGAAATTGTGCTCTGGCGGGGCGGCGGCAACGGGAGGCCCCATTAGCTAAAGTGGTGCTTCAGGTTAAGAACAGTTTCAGGTTAAGAACGGACCTCCGGAATGAATTAAGCTCTTAAACCGAGGTACCACTGTAGATTCCTTGCGGCAGGGACCTGTATTTCTGACTTAACTGACCCTGTGGTGGTGTGCTACAGAGATATAATAAATAACAGCCGGGCTATTGTCTTGATCCAACTGGCTCATCTTATATTCTTCTGACTATTCAGACTCTTAATGCCATATTTTAATGCTCTAAGCATTCATTTTCTCCTAGTAACAATTCTGTGAAACTCAAAAGTTTCCATATCTTTCTGGTTCCCTATAGGGGCGAAAGGATTCCGTCTCACTCGCCAGCCCTCCTTCCCTGTGCGTATCTTTACATTCAAATACAGTGGTACCTCGGGTTGAGAACTTAATTCATTCTGGAGGTCCGTTCTTAACATGAAACTGTTCTTAACCTGAGGTACCACTTTAGCTAATGGGGCCTTCCGCCGCCGCCCGATTTCTGTTCTCATCCTGAAGCAAAGTTCTTAACCCGGGGTACTATTTCTGGGTTAGCAGAGTCTGTAACCTGAAGCGTCCAGGTACCACTGTACAACAAACTGGTTCTTTTCACCAGTGTATCACACTAACCTTATAGTCCAGCCCCCACCCACCCACCCCAGCCAGGTTCCATATGGGCAAACTTACCTTTCCACTCCAATGAGTATCTTCCCATTCTCAAAGGTATGAAACCAGCCCTGAACCAGGAGAGCCCACTGGATCCCAAAGGCGGCAAGGAGGAAGTTGAACGCGACAGCCCCAAAACCGTAGCGTTGAAGAAATGTCATGAGGAACCCAAAGCCCACAAAAATCATCACATGAACATCTTGGAAGGCTGCATTAAAGAAAGAAATTTCATTGACGTTGGTTCAAAAACGTGTGTTCAATAGAATAAGAAAACAAGAAGAACATAACGTTTAGAGAAGATTGGAAAGCGTTTATGGAATATACGGGAAATAACTGTGTACAGCTGAAAACGCTGGCAGCGTTAAGATAAATTCAACAGTGTAAATAAGTTATGATGGATGTAATAATGGAATGGGACGCGGGTGGCGCTGTGGGTTAAAGCGCAGAGCCTAGGGCTTGCCGATCAGAAGGTCAGCAGTTCAAATCCCCACGACGGGGTGAGCTCCCGTTGCTCAGTCCCTGCTCCTGCCAACCTAGCAGTTCGAAAGCACATCAAAGTGCAAGTAGATAAATAGGTACTGCTCTGGCGGGAAGGTAAATGGTGTTTCCGTGTGCTGCTCTGGTTCTCCAGAAGCGGCTTAGTCATGCTGGCCACATGACCCAGAAGCTGTACGCCGGCTCCCTCAGCCAATAAAGCGAGATGAGCGCCGCGACCCCAGAGTTGGCCACGACTGGACCTAATGTTCAGGGGTCCCTTTACCTTTACTAATAATGGAATACTGAATGGTATAGTTTCTGTAAAATATGCAGGGATTGTAACAAGAACCATGGAATGAGAAGAAGGGAAGTCACTGATACCTTAAGGATGTGAAAATGAGTAGTTTAAATTGTAAAACAGAAAATGTAATAAAAATTATATATAAAAACAAAAGTATGTGTTCACCCCAACCCTCATCTCACTTTATCTGCATATCTAGCAACCATGCTCGCTTCCTGTTTTATTTCATTTCAGTTTTAATTCCCACACCACCTTTCAATATTACTATGCACAAGGCGCTTTACAGCAACAGAATATGCAACAAAGAACACACACCAGATGATAATCTGATCCAATACAAAAAGTCATAATAAAACATAACTTTAAAATGGAACAGCTTAAATCAAACAAAGTAATATTCAAAAATCTATTAGAATATAAGAGTACACAATAAAATCAACTCTCAAAATACCAGCAAATAATAATTAAACAGAAATTCACTCTTAACAATCGCAGTAAATAATTGCTAAACTATTATCAATAAAAATAACTGCAAGTTGTGATGCATAAAATACCACAGTACCTACAAAACCATGTAAAAGGATCAAGTTGAGAAACAAAGATGCACAACTTTGAAAACTATTTTTTTTTAAAAATCCCAAAACCTAAAAATCTCTAAAAATCTCTAAATGCTGCTAAGAACTATCACACACAAGTGGCATCGAATGATGCCTTAAGAATACAAAAACATAAGTAGAGTTCTGCTGGATCAATGGAATATACTTAGGAAACTGCATCATACGAAGTCAGATCATTGGCCAATCTAGCATACTATTGTCCAATGACAATGACTTTCAAGAAGGAGCCTTTTCCTAGTCCAGCTGGAGATGCTGGGGACTGAACCTAGGAAGCAAAACCTCCTGCAAGCAAAACAGATGCTCAACCATTATATTCTTTCCCTCTTAGTATCAGACCAGGGGACCACCTAATTGCGTTGGTTTTAAAATTTTGTTTGTTGTTTTGGTTAGAGGGGAAATACTTTAGATATATTAAAAAGGAGAATTCCCTGGGTGTCTAGATCAAGGTTTGGGGTAAGTACTCTTTGATGAGAGAGCACCAGCAGAGATTTAAAAGCACAAACATGCAGCAAAGTAAAGCAAGGAAATATAGGCTATTAGACTTTTAAAATATCCCCTTCTAAGTTGCCTCCAAAGCCCCCCATTCCCCTTAGCACAGAAAGAGACCACATGTTTGGTAAGTGAAAAAATGATTTACTTACCAACTTTTCAAAGGTCAGATTCATGTGTTTTTCCATACAGCAGCAAGAAAAGACAGGCGATATAACTTAGGCTGCTGAATGGTAAATGTTTCTAAATTATTTGTATAGAAACACAAAGATGGCTTGCTTAAGCCATGCGGTCTAAGCTTGGACCTCCTCACTAGTCAGATTTACAGAGTGGAAGAGAGAGAACAGAGTTTGGTAACCTTTTCTCCCAAGGTGAAGGGGTTTGACCCAGTTAAGCTGGGCAGGACAGCTTATCCTATGGTAATCTTATAATTATACAATAATAAGAACTAGCGATGCATTGCAATGACCAATGCAGACCCCATGTGTTGCTTTGCAGCTAGATCTACTGCTGTGCACATATGCGGCAAATGATTTGGTATGCTCCAGTATCTTCTTTCAGAGTGACTTAAGTTGTGTTTCCCATGAAATTCCATTGTATGTAGCAGAACTTGCATATCATTCTCTTGAAACTGAAGCAGCTTGAGTTTCATTCCTAAATGCTTAGGTGAGGGGACATACAGAACAACTCTGGGCTCATCAACACTTAGTTCAGCTCCGAGGGCCTTCTGGCGGTTCCCTCACTGCGAGAAGTAAGGTGACAGGGAACCAGGCAGAGGGTCTTCTCGGTGGTGGTACCCGCCGTGTGGAACGGCCTCCCATCAGATGTCAAAGAAATAAACAACTATCTGACTTTTAGAAGACATCTGAAGGCAGCCCTGTTCAGGGAAGCTTTTAATGTTCAATGTTTTATCGTGTTTTTAATATTCTGTTGGGAGCTGGCCAGAGTGGCTGGGGAAACCCAGTCAGATGGGCGGGGTATAAATAAATGATGATGATGATGTGAAAGCAAGCATATTTGTGAAACCCCAAACTATGGACTTCTCATTCAGAAACCGCTAGAAGAGACCGGAAACATCCTGTTATTTGACGTTGCCATTGACGTATCCTGTGTGTGTGTGTGTTTGTGTGTGACAAAATTAGTAAAACGTATCACACGCTGATATACTGGCCATTTGCACTACACAAGGTACACAGTGCACAGCAATTTCCCACCCACCCCCTTGGGCTTCTGCAACTCTGTCTGCATTGCAAAACAAGTCTATGCATTTCCAGCCACTTGCCATCCATCATGTCCTCGAGATAGAAATCAGCTCCAGTGATGTAAAGTGACACTCAGCAATTATCAGTGGTCCAGGAGGTCCTTAGGCTGCTGAATAAGACCAAGATGAGGGTTATGTTTCCTCCATCATTTGGCCTGGGAATTCCCACCATACACAAACAAGTAAACTTGCATGAATCAGCCCATATTCTGCCCTCATGCATTTAAAGGGCATATGCACTGTGGCTTATTCACTTGCATTTCGAATCTGGCCCATCCCTAAGAAATGGAACATGAATCACTGGGCTAAGCATATTCCTGTTCAGAATGGAAAGAAGCAGAAGTCCCAGCAAAGGACGAATGGATACAAAAACTTATGGAATATGCAGAAATGGTGAAAATCACCGGAAGAATAAGAAATCAAGATAGCAAACTTTTTAAAATAAAATAATGGAAATGGTTTCTTGAATATTTACAGATGAACTGCAAACAGATAAAAGTGTTGGCAGGATTATTGTAATAACCTGCAGTTTCGTAAGAGTTTATATTTAAAGTAGATAATTAAATGAGCAAATTAAATGAATTTGGATATGCAGAAGATATTAAAAAATAAATTTAAGGAACTGCAGGGAGGAAGTCAAACTTTGAAATGTTAAAATAATTGTAAAATTTATGAAATGTATAAATTTGAAAAGTATAAAGAAAAACTTTTTTAAAGGGAATGGGTACGCAGCTGGCAAACCAGATGAAAAAGGTAAAAAGCACACACTCTGTGCCCCCAAGATCATATGTGCTTCCTCTTCCATGGAGGATTTAATGGTGGGAATTGGTAAGAGGATATATTAATCATATTTAATCCTATAGAGACCTGTGCGTGTGTGTTAATATCAAAGGAAAATGGCAGCAAGCCTGTTTTCCAAAGTGTGGGGCTTTAGCAGTCTCTCCGATGGGGAGAAAACCCCTAACAGAATTTCATTCTTATCCTTAGGCAGAATAGTGATGCATGGGAATATGCTGTTAAACCTTATTTATTCCGTTTGGCTGTGTAAAGCAGCTGACCCCCTTTCTATCCCTCCTGCAATGAAGCAGACCACACACTGAAGTAAGTTTAAAATACTTTCCTTACGTATTTGATGTCACAGTCCTGCATTATTCTATGCAGCAACGATAAGAAATGCAGGCATATGGGTAAAAAGAAAGCAGCAAGATAGCTTCAGACAGGTGTCTAGAGCTGGAAGCTATTGAGAGACACATGCTGCTTCCATAGCTACATCGTAAAGAAAGGAGAAGGGGAAAAGAAGATAAGATAGACAGCATTTCCTTCCCCACTGGGGGTGTGGGGACATGACCTAACTGAACCTTCTCTAGCAATTAGAACTCTGTGGTCCTTGACCCTTTTCATATACTAACAATCATGCAGTTGTGTCTGACTACAAAATCTCCCAGAGATCTGGTCAAGTAGGATCTGGAGTCCTCAGAAACAGCCCAGAACAGTAAAGGGGGAGTCAGGCCTTTGTGGGAGACTGGCAGGGATCTCTCCACCAGAAAGGGAACTTGGCCTCTGAAGCAGAGGTGTAACAACCCCTAAGACCCTGGAAGTGATGGCACCAATGCCCTATCTATCCCAGCATCCTGTTCTCACAGTGACCAACTCCCATGGATGCCCATAGGAAACACTCAGGCAGGATCTGAGCAGAAGATCACTCTCCCCTCCGGTGGTTTCCAGCAACTGGTATTCAGAAGCATCACAAAAAGTATGTGAAAGATGTACCTCAAGGCTGTCAGAGGAAGGGCAAGGGGCTGTTCAATGAATCCCATAAAATCTTGCTTTGTTTTCACTAATGTTTGCTTCTGCTACCAGACAGGCTGGATCTACCAATGTATTTAGAGAAGCCTGGTCAAAGTTAACCTGCAGAGGTGGAAAGGATGGTAGCAGGACCAAGCAGGATTGAATTCCCCAAGAGCATCGGTAGGCCGGATCCAGCCCAATCGCCTTCTAAATCCAGCCTGTGGATGGTCCGGGAATCAGCATGTCTTTACATGAGTCCTTTTATTTAAAACACATCTCTGGGTTATTTGTGGGGCATGGGAATTCGTTCTTTTCTTTTTTTTCAAAATATAGTCCAGCCCCCCACAAGGTCTGAGGGACACTGGACCGGCCCCCTGCTGAAAAAGTTTGCTGACCCTTGCTCAAGAGGATTAAAACTTTATAAAAGAATGGGAAAAAATTACAAGTTATCTAGGAGACCACTGTAAGCTGATGGAAGCAAGAGCAGGATTTGACACACTTGTAGTGTAAAAAATATTATGGCAATATGGTTCGATATAAAAACTGGACTACAGACTAATGTGCAGTTGTAGATGTTTTAAAACAAGACCCCATGGACAGGATGAGGGAAAGACATGAGATTCAGGGAATCTCCACATATAGTATTACTTTATTGATGTGTGTTTATTTGTAATTTTTATTTGTAAAATTAATAAAATGGTGTGTTTTTTTAAAAAAGAATTTCCCATTTATTAGTTGATGGGCAGTGGGAGCCGACCAGCTTTCTTCAGGTACATGAAAGATTTCCACACAGGGAGCTCTCTCATACACCCAGACCCAACAGCACTGGACTCCCCACAAGGTGGTACAGTCCTTTCTGCAGGGATCGGCTGTGTAAGGCAATCCAGCCACTTTTCCAGCGGTCCCACACTTGATATAACATTTGAAGCCAACAGCTGGGATAGTTCCGTCGATAGAGCTTGAGACTCTTAATCTTAGGTTTGTGAGTTCAAGCCCCACGTTGCGCAAAAGATTCCTGCATAACAAGGGGGTGGATTAGATGACCCTGGTGTTCCCTTCCAACTCTACAATTCTATGAATCTATGAACAGTCATGGCACCCCCTCTTCATGAGGAGGGGGAAACTTCCTGGGATTGCTTTGGGAGCTCGTGTGATTCAGAGGCAAAGTTAAAATGTGTCAGTTAAATTTCAAGTTAGTACAATAAGTACAGAAATAATAAAGTAAGCGTTGTCTGTTCTCCTAGCAGAATACAAAGGAATGTTAATCCTATGCAAAAGTGGAGGAGGAAAGAGATAAAATTGCACGTCAATAGGAAACAGGATTGTCCAGTTCAGATTGTATCCCTTAACCGACACAAATGAAGAACTTTGGCAGCTGAGTCAATCATAACCAACATGTTCTATCCCTAATATAATATATTCATGTCGACTCCCAGAAGGAGAAAATGCTGTAACGCTACTACTGCCACCAGTAGAGGAAGTTTAATGATTAAACAGTGTCTGGCTTAATCCAGGCTTTCTACTGATGTGAAGGTGAGACTGAGCAGCTAAGCTTTCCAGGGACTAAGGGAACTAGCCGAGATCCTCATCTCAAACTCGTGTTTAATGAAGTGAGGTGTTTTGTTTATGAAACCCAAGTGAAGAGCGTGTGATTTTCCCCAAGCACGTCGAGTCGGAACTCTGTTAATATCAATGCCGTTGTAAAAGTCTTGGGTGAGTGGGAGCATTTGGGAGAGGCTGCGTAATAGAGAAAAAACAAAACACCCAGGCTTTGCCATACTCCCAAAGTGGTGGCAGTTTGTGAATGAGGAAGACATCCAGTGACATCACACCCAGCTGAAATTAAGTAAGGTTACCATCTGCACCATACGTTTAAAGCAGTAGCATACCACTTTAAGCAGTCATAGCTTCTCACAGAGAATGCTGGGAAGAGTAGCTTGTTCAAAGGTGCCAAGAGTTGCAATCCTCGAGAGTGGTTTAACAATCAATCCCTCTTCCGAGGGAACTCTGGGAAATGTAGGCCATTTCCTTCAAGGGTACAATACTTGGAACTGCAGCTCTCTGAAGGGTAATCCGCAGTTCCCAGGGTTCTTTAGGAGAAGCTATGTGTTTTCAGTGCATGGTGTGTAATGCGTGTGACCTCGAAAAACAGGGCGCCTCTGAGCAGATGCTTAGACTTGCAATTTGTTTTCAGAATACAGTATCAGAATTGAACTAAGCTTACGGTCCATTCACACAAAATTCCACTCCTGGTTATCTTTCTTCCGTTCAGCAGCCTACTTTAGGTGGAAAAAGTCAGTTTGTTGTTGCTACTGTTAAACAACTGGGAGCCAGAAATCCTTGCCCAGGAAAAGCTAACATGCTGCCCTACAGATGTTGTGTGGACTATAACTCCCATCAGCCACAGCCAGCATGGTGAATGATCAGGGATGATGGGAGTTCTAGTCCACAACAGCTCAAAGGCGCCACATTGCCTACCACTGTCCTTGCCAATCTCCTTCAAATTAGCCAGGAATCCCAGTTGGCCCAACTAGTTGGCCCAACCAAAAGATCTAATGACTCCTTTTCAGTCCCTTCATATTCTGTGGATTCCACAGAATATGAAGGGACTGAAAAGGATTCATTAGTCAGTCAGTGCTGTAAAAAAGAGGTGCCATTAATTAGTGCATATAATGCATGTTTGCATGTATCTGAGAATGGGTGGTAGTAATTCTTTCCTTGAAACTTGAGAAACAGAACACAGTTTCTTCCCAATCCTGTGACTGCTTTTCTCCTCCAGCCTATACCGCTTGAAGTGAGTCAGGCTTCACCTTCTCTCTGTTTGGCACCTATCCAAATCAGGCAAAACAACACACATCCTGATACACCCATTAACCTCCATCCCCACATGGTTGTATACAGGGAAGAACCAGGCACAAGATCCAAGACAGGTAAGATAAGAAGGAATGGAGAGGATGGGCTGCTCAGGGGTGATGGACACAGAATGGGGAAAGCGCTCCAAACATTACAAAGAGGGATGGGAGAGGAATTTGCTTTCCTTTGCAATTTAAGGTGAAACTACCCAATTCATGGTGGGACACGGGTGGCGCTGTGGGTTAAACCACAGAGCCTAGGGCTTGCTGATCAGAAGGTCGGTGGTTCGAATCCCCGCGACGGGGTGAGCTCCCGTTGCTTGGTCCCTGCTTCTGCCAACCTAGCAGTTCGAAAGCACGTCCAAGTGCAAGTAGCACGGTGTTTCCGTGCGCTGCTCTGGTTCACCAGAAGCAGCTTAGTCATGCTGGCCACATGACCCGGAAGCTGTACGCCGGCTCCCTCAGCCAATAAAGCGAGATGAGCGCCACAACCCCAGAGTCATCTGTGATTGGACCTAATGGTCAGGGGTCCCTTTACCTTTACCCAATTCACACCTCTCGAACCAATAAAAGTAAAGGTAAAGTGACCCCTGACCATTAGGTCCAGTTGTGACCGACTCTGGGGTTGCAGCGCTCATCTCAGTTTATTGGCCGAGGGAGCCAGCGTTTGTCCACAGACAGCTTCCGGGTCATGGCCAGCATGACTATGCCACTTCTGGTGAACCAGAGCAATGCACGGAAACACCGTTTACCTTCCCGCCAGAGTGGTACCTATCTATCTACTTGCACTTTGATATGCTTTTGAACTGCTAGGTTGGCAGGAGCAGAGACCGAGCAATAGAAGCTGACCCCGTTGTGGGGATTCGAACCACCAACCTTCTGATCGGCAAGCCCTAGGCTTAGTGGTTTAACCCACAGCGCCACCAGCATCCCTCCTCGAACCGATACATGAACGTAAAATACATTTATCCTTTGTAAGGTCCACTTTTCAGAATTCTGCAGTGCAATTCTCCAACCAAGCTGCATATATTAGAGGAAGGTGTGCATGCAAATGCATATATTAGTAAAAAAAACAAAAACCATGCACATTCTGCTTGCCCAAATGAGTATGATAGCTTGCAAAAACATATCATTAGGAGAAATTAGTGCTAGAACGTTGACAAATTTTCATCAGCATTTCTTAATAATTGCAAACTGCTATGGAAATGTAGATAACTTGAGTTTAAGATTTGAAAAAAAATGAGAAACTTAAATGGACAGTTTCTCTGATAATGGAGTTGTTCAGCCCATGTGGAGAATAGCTGCACCGCCTAAGATTTATCTTCAGGCTTGCTAATGGTGGCCAGTTTTTCTCTGCGCTTTTCTTCCCTGTTCTCCCAAGGGACCAGGGTATTCCTTTTGGCATTGGCAAAAGAAGCAAAGACTTGCAGACATTTAGGTTTGACATTTCCTTTCCCCCATAGCCTTTGGTGCAAGTGGAAATCTTGTTTTGCTGACCCCAGCCTAATCAAATTCAGTATTCATTTCCATGTACATTTACCTGAAGGGAAGCTCCTTGAACTCAGTGAGCCTGACAGTGCAATCCTATTCATTTCAAAGCAAGACCCATTGATTTACTCTCTGGTAAGAGATTCAGAGTTCTGTGGAACTGAGAAGCTTACTCATTTGTTGATGACTTTTTGAAGTTTTTCTTTGCACATGTATTGCACTATTGTGGATTTCCTCCCCATCCAGCCCCTTACCCATTACATATGGCAATGTTAAGGCACTCAGGCTGTAGTACAGGAATAGGAAACCTGTGGCCTTTCAGATGTTGTTGGACTTCAACTCCCAGCATCCTTGGCCAGCGTGACCAATGGCCAGGTAGTGATGGGAGTTGTAGTTCATCAACATCTGAAAAACCACCCTGGTCTTTCCTCTTAGTGCTGGTGAAACCATCATTCTCTCCCCACATGGATTTCTAAGAGCTGTGGCCCTGTGTGAGTTGCATACAGATTTATAAGAGAATTCTCAGCATCCCCACCAAGCTACAGTACACAGGATTTATTTACTTATTTTGAGAGCCATGCCTGCTAAGCTGATACAAAACCAATATAAATTAGTCATGCAGATGTTCCTGAATTCTCCATTAGAGTGTAATCAATACAGACAAATTTAAAGCCCAAGGCTGCCACCCAAAGAATCTTGGGAACTGTAGTTTACCCAACACAGAGTTATAGTCTACACAGTTTCCAGGGAACTACAGTTCCCAGGATTCTTTGGGGAGAGTCACATGCTTTAAACGTATGGCATGGATGTGCCAATTGCACATTTAACCAATTCACACATTTGACTGCTGCTGAAGCAGAGATCTGGATCCCACTCCAAACTCCTAGCTTGTCCATTTTCCAATTTGCGTGAAACTTACTTAATAAGTGGCTGTTGGAAGATTTCTGCTTTTGGCTGCTATTGTTTTATCTCTCTCCAGGTGGGTTGTTAGTCTTTTGCAGCAATAGACAACAAAGACCTGTGGCACCTTAAAGGATGAACCAATTTATTATCGCATAAGCTTTCGTGGACTCAAGGCCACTTCGTAAGATGTGCAAAGTGATATCTTAGCTGGCAGGTGTATAAAGGAGAAAACTGGGAGCTGGACGACAATGAGATACAAGACCACCTCAACAAATCAGTTGTAACTAGAGCACAAATCTATGTTGAAAAGGCACACCCTTCGGTGTAGCAGATTGGTGATCACATACTCATCATTGCAAAGATGATTGTATCAACACCTGTATTGCGGCAGGAACCAAAACAGATAACCATTGATAACAACAGAGATTCTGGCATTGGTCAACTAATTAGGCTCACAAAGACAATCAAGAACGCATCTTTCTTTAACAGTTAGCTGATTTCTGATTTTAACATTTTTATATGGTTCTATATGGTTCTATCGTATGATTTTATGCCTAATCGTTGTAAACCACTCTGCTATTTTTTTTATGAACCGTGGGATACAATTTTTAAATACAAATAACAATGCAAAGTTAGTATACGTAGGGTGATTTTTAAAAACCTTTACCTCAATGAATTGTAATTCTGTTTATAGGTAGGTAGCTATGTTGGTCTGCCGTAGACGAAACAAAATAAAAAAATATCCTTCCAGTAGCACCTTAGAGACCAACTGAGTTTGTTATCGGCATGAGCTTTCATGTACTGGAAGGAATTTTTGTAATTCTGTTGTTTCACATTGAAACAGTATTCGCACTGAACACAGGTACATGCTGGTTCTACACATGTGCAAGTGTTTGTGAGAAAGAGTGTACATTTATTGATTTGCACAGCTTGTGTACACAGGTACTCAGACCATATACTTTGTGAATATTACATGTGAATAACTGCGCATGTGTGCAGCTCAGGGTCTGTGTACCCAGGCAGAGGGATTGCAGCCTATTGAATATGAACACCCCTATTGTATTCTTGCTTTGTGATCCTTTTATTTCAGAATGGCAACCTTGAGGTCAGTTACAGAGTGTCCTGGGAGTTTGAAAGATTCTCCCACTGGTTCATGAATAGAGCAATCTCATTACATGAATGTAACATTTTTTCCTTTGTTTCAGCTTGTTAGCTGTTTTCACATTTTGGCTGGGGGGATGGGGAGGAATGTCGAGATTTGTGCCCGCTTATTCTTCTACATAGAGACTGGCACATCTGTCCTATGTAGAATACCGATGGGCATTGCTGCTAGATGACGGCACAAGGGAGAGAGAAAAATCAGCATCCCAAACCCCCTTTGCCAGGGAAGTTTTTGATGTTTGACATTTTATCATGTTTTAATATTCCGTTGGAAGCTGCCCAGATAACTACTACTACTACTACTACTACTACTACTATTATTATTATTACAGTTGCCTCTGGGATTGTTTAAGCAGAAGAACTTGTGGAGGCCCAGTGTGGTGTCCTGAACAGAGTACAGTGGTACCTCGGGTTAAGTACTTAATTCATTCTGGAGGTCCGTACGTAACCTGAAACTGTTCTTAACTTGAAGCATCACTTTAGCTAATGGGGCCTCCTGCTGTTGCCGCGCCGCTGGAGCACGATTTCTGTTCTCAACCTGAAGCAAAGTTCTTAACCTGTAGCACTATTTCTGGGTTATTGGAGTATGTAACCTGAAGCATATGTAACCTGAAGCGTATGTAACCTGAGGTACCACTGTATTCACTTGAACTGAGAAGGAAGCGTGTTTGGCCATGAAAGGTCATTGCATAACCTTTGGACAAAAACTACCACCTCAGCCCAACATTCCTCATAGGATTCCCATTTAGACATAATGGTAAAGCCAGTGAATGGTACAATCAGTGAGGGGTCTGAATGAGGAGAGTTTTGAGGGCCATAGATAGAGGCCTAGAGGTCCACATTTGGTCCTCAGGCTTGAGGTTCTTCACTGTTGTCCATAGAGGTTCTTACTTGGCTCAGGCTCCATCCACACTCAACACTGAAAGCCCATGACTTCCCCCAAAGAATAATAACTGAATTTTTAAAGGGGGGCTGGGAAATGGTAAGCAAACCACACTTCCCAGGATTCTCAGGGGGGGGGGGCATGACTGTTGAAGTGCTATAAATGTGCTTTAAATGTAGTGTGGATGTGACCTCATCCTCTTAACTTGGTTTTATTTTGTTAGTTGGTTGCATTTATATCTGAAGGAGCGTCTCCACCCCCATCGTTCAGCCTGGACACTGAGGTCCAGCTCCGAGGGCCTTCTGATGGTTCCCTCATTGCAAGAAGTGAGGTTACAGGGAACCAGGCAGAGGGCCTTCTCAGTAGTGGTGCCCACCCTGTGGAGCACCCTTCCACCAGATGTCAAGGAAATAAACAACTATCTGACTTTTAGAAGACATCTGAAGGCAGCCCTGTTTAGGGAAGTTTTTTATGACTGATGTTTTATCGTGTTTTTAATACTCTGTTGGGAGCCTCCCAGAGTGGCTGGGAAACCCTACCACATGAGCAGGGTATAAATAATAAATTATTATTATTATTATTATTATTATTATTATTATTATTATTATTATTATTATCAGTGCTTTTTCTGGGGGTACGCAGGGGTACACAAACCCCTAAACATTTTGTGAATCTAACTTTGTCCTCATTGAGGGGCAGTATTTCAATATGAGTAGGAAAAGGAGAGTACCCCTAAACATTTTTTAAGGAAAAAAAAGTACTGATGATGATGATGTTGTTGTTGATGATGATGATATCCCACTTTTTTCTCCCAGGAGCTCACAAGGTGGGGTACATGGTTTTCCCCTTCCTCACTGAATCCACACAACAACCCTGTTAAGTAAGTTAAGCTGAGAGGCAAGGTGAGCTTCCTGGCAAAGTTAGGCTTTGAATCCTGGTCTCTCAGGTCTGGTCCTAGTTCAACATCTCTTCCCTAAGCAGGGTCATCGATTCCTTTCTCAAGCTGCCCTTGCCCTCCAGTATGCACACTTAGCTGCAGTGATGCCTGTAGGGCAGGAGTCTGGCCCCCACCTCAGCAGAAGGACCCTCAAAAGTCAGTTGGGTGAGCTTACCATGGTCTCCCATCCAAAGAGCACTATCCCATAAGAACACCAAGTCCACAGTTCTACCTAACCTAACCACACCAATTGTTCAACCGAATAAGCTCAAGGATGGTCACTGGCTCAGAATGCTTCCGTAAATCAGGTGTGAGGGTAGGTCAGTCTGTAAAGCAAGAGGCTCTTAATTTCAAGGTTGTTGGTTCGAGCCCCACGTTAGGCAAAAAGAGTCCTGCATTGCAGGGGGTTGGACTAGATGCCCCACGTGGCCCCTTCCAACTCTACAATTCTGTGAACCTTTGGCCCTCCAGATGTTGCTGAACTACATCTACCATCAGTCCCAGCAAGCATGGCCAATGAGCAAGGATGATGGGAGCTGCAGTTCAGCAACATCTGAGGGAGAGAACTAAAGGTTCCCCACACCTGCAGGAAAGGCTTTGCTCTCTGCATTTAACTATATCAAGACTCCTTTGTGCAAAACTGCATTAAAGTTACGTTTTTGCTGCTAGAAATAGTTTATTTCTGTATCAAAATGCCTGAGAACACAGCCCACCCCTTCCCCTAAGTGAGGAGGAAACTAGTCTTGTCTAAAGCTAGGACTGGCCCAAAATTCTTTTTGTCCTGAAGCAGAACAGAAAACAGAAAACCTCTCCCCAAGTCACGGTATACAGTATTTTGGCACCTGAGAAAAATCCCTGCCTCAAAATAGAATAAAAAATAGATACTTGATCATTGTTGCCCTTTCACAGCATCTAAGATCAGCTGCCTGAAACAGCCACGGCACTTTGTCCAATGGTAGGGCAGGATGTATATGACCAGAACACTGAAATTAAACTGACCTGGGACTGAAATCATTCCTCTGTGATAACGTGCCTCACCAATGCAGGATCATGATTCCCGATTAACCCCTTTCCTTTGGGTGCTTGCCAACACCCACTGTGCAGTGGTTGGGGTCCCAAGGTCTACATATAGATGGTGCCCCATGGATGGGGTCCAATGGGAGAAATAAAGAATCACTGGGCTCCTCTGGATCACCTGTTTACTGAGCAGCCATCCTGATTCCCTTTCACAAAGCTTACACGGAGGCTAGTTTATACCTGGTGTTTCTTGAGCATTGATTTTGATTTGTTTGCAGGAATTTTATACAACAATGAGCATTCATCCTGATTTGCTTGCAGGGGTTTTATGCAGCTTTCTACTAAACCATCCGTGCACCCCTCACTTTCGAACACCGTCAACTCTCCCGTCACTTTCTTAACTGCAAACAGTCTGTTTCTTTTCTTTAAAAAGTGCCTTTGTTGCACCAGAGTGACAGAATGCTTTGATCCTCATCAGTCACCCAAACCTAAATTTCCTGGTATGCAGTAAGAACCCCTCCTTCAAAAATCCCGACAATCTGGAAAGGCCCCCCGTAACGTTAATGGCCAAATGTCAACATTACTTACACGGGTATCTGAAGTAGAAGTCATTCTCAGCATCGCTCGTGATGTTCTTCTCCTGCTTCGCCTTCTCCCAGCCGGCTATATCGGATTCTGCGTTGAAGCGCACGAAGACGCCAAAAAGGATGATCATGGCAAGCTCCCAGAGGAGGCAAACCAGCGGCAGACGCCAGCGCATGTCGGTGTTCCTCGCCATCATAGTCCTCGCAATCAGTTTGTCATTTGCCTGCTTGTTTGGTGAAGGGGGAAGAGGAGCTGTGTGTGAGCTGGGAAGTGCGAAGTTACAGTCCCAACTGCTGGGGGAAGTTCATTCATTTTATGTCATCTGGGGAGAAGTGGGTGTGACCGTGCAGCTGTCAGTCATCACTTCAGACATTCAAGGACACTGGCAACCAGTCCCATTTCAGAGCTTGCTTAATAGATGAGGGCACTCTCTCATATAACCAGCCACAAACAAAGGGGCGAGGCACATGTGTCGGGCAGGCTTAAGAAACTGAGTGCATTCTGTGTGCTCAGCATCACAGATGAATAGATTCAGCATCACGGCTGGATGGATTCCATGATTAGCATCACAGCATCCTAAGGTGGGAGCGGCTAGAGGTTGATAAGCCAGGGTTATCTGTGGGGTACACACAGTGGCTGAGTTTGTGCTGGTGTGGGGAGGCAGCCGCAGTGCCATCACAGCTAAGAAAATGACCACTCTATGTATCTCATCTACATTTGCACTCTGCTTAGTAACCATACCTGTTGCACTGCGTTCTCATGTGGACTCACTGTTTCAGTTTGCGAGTTGGATCAAGACCGTGAGTGTAGGAGGAGTGACAATCTTTACCTCCTCAGGTGAGCGATGGGGAAGGGACTTAGCAGGTGAGAGAGTCGGGAGGGAAGGCTGACATTCAAGGGATGTAAGTTAACTGTGGTGAATCTATGCGGACTGGTTTTTTGAAACGGAGATCCCCCCCCCCCCTTGGCCTTATATACTGCTGTTTTATTTCTGCGCTAAGTTTGATCCTCGCACCTGTTTAGTTTCAAGCTGTTAAAACAGTCTATTGATTTGTACAAAGTTGCTTGCACAGGTTGATTTTTTAATGATATATTTAAAGACTGACATTATGGGTTATTTGTAATGGTTCCTAACATGGTTTCTGAATTGTGGTTGTCCTTTGTGTGGTGTAGTGTGAGCTGCTTCAGGCACACGTGTGTGTGTGTGCGTGTGTGTTTGTATGCGTGTGTATTGACAGCATACATTTAAAGCACTACGACACCACTTTAAATGTATGGTGTGAAAGAACCAAGGCCAGAGCAGGGAATGATTTAGAGAAGCAGTGGGTAGCCTCCCCTGTGTATCTGTATTTTGGGTCCACAGGATCCTTCATTGATTTCATTCTTTCATCTCCTGCACTACACTAAGAGCTATTTACTTATTACATTTCTGACCTTTCAAGATGGTGTACATGGTTTCCCGCCTCCCCTACCAGTCATCAGCACAACGACCCTGTGAGGTAGGCTAGGTTAAAGAGAAGTGTTCAGTTCAAATATCCCCCAGTGATTTTATGGCTGGGTATGGAGATATGGATTTTGCTTTCTCCCGGGCCTAGTATGAAACTCTAGCTGTTACATAGGAGTTTTCTTGTGGCATATAAAATGCAGAACTAGCACCTTATTATATACTACTCTCTAATTCTAGATGGGTGGAAGCTGGCTGTAGTTGTTAAGTGTAGCATGGGGAAATAGACTCTGCATATGCTCAGAGGAATTCTCTTCTAATGCAGCTTTTAAACTCCTAGGACTTGATCCTGTCATTAAAAGCCACCATTTTATTTTATTTTTTATATATAATTTTTATTAATGTTTTTTGCTTTACAATATAGAATACTCATTTAAACATCAAAATATCAATGACTTCTTCTCTTTCCATAGTTCATTTTACATACCATAAATCCCTGCATATTTTACATAAACTAAACCATTCAGTACTCCATTACAGTGGTACCTCGGGTTACATACGCTTCAGGTTACAGACTCCGCTAACCCAGAAATAGTACCTCGGGTTAAGAACTTTGCTTCAGGATGAGAACAGAAATCGTGCTCTGCCAGTGCGGAAGCAGCAGAAGGCCCCATTAGCTAAAGTGGTGCTTCAGGTTAAGAACAGTTTCAGGTTAAGAACGGACCTCCGGAACAAACCTCCAAGTACAGTGGTGCCTCGCAAGACGAAATTAATCCGTTCCGCGAGTCTCTTCGTCTAGCGGTTTTTTCGTCTTGCGAAGCAACCCTATTAGCGGCTTAGCGGATTAGCGCTATTAGCGGTTTAGCGGCTATTAGCGGCTATTAAAGGCTTAAGGGATTAGCGGATTAGCTGCTAAAAGGCTATTAGCGCCTTAGCGCCTTAGAAAAAGGGGGTGGGGAGCGAAAAAAAATCTCAAGATTCGCAAGACATTTTCGTCTTGCAAAGCAAGCCCATAGGGAAATTCGTCCTGCGAAGCACACTGAAAAACGGAAAACCCTTTCGTCTAGCGGGTTTTCCGTCTTGTGAGGCATTCGTCTTGCGGGGCACCACTGTACTTAACCCGAAGTACCACTGTATTACGTCCATCAAAACTTATTTACACTGTTGAATTTATCTTGATGCTGCCAACGTTTTCAAGTCTACACAACCCCCCCTCCATATTCAATAAACATTTTCCAGTCTTCTCTAAAAGTACCGTATGTTCTTCTTCTTCTCTTATTCTATATGTTAAGTCCGCAAGCTGTGCATATTCCATCATTTTAAAACCTTACCTCTTGCTGCTCTCAGCAATGAAGCTGAACGTTCGAAGATTCAGGACAGATAAAAAACGTACTTCTTTATTCAACTGTAGAACTCTGTCCCACTGGAGGCAGTGATGACCACTAATGTAAAGGTAAAGGGACCCCTGACCATTAGGGCCAGTCACAGACGACTCTGGGGTTGTGGCGCTCTTCTCGCTTTATTGGCCGAGGGAGCCGGCGTACAGCTTCTGGGTCATGTGGCCAGCATGACTAAGCCACTTCTGGTGAACCAGAGCAGTGCGGTACCTGTTTATCTACTTGCACTTTGACGTGCTTTCGAACTGCTAGGTTGGCAGGAGCTGGGACCGAGCAACGGGAGCTCACCCCGTCGTGGGGATTCGAACCGCCAACCTTCTGATCGGCAAGTCCTAGGCTCTGTGGTTTAACCCACAGCGCCACCCGCGTCCCCACCACTAACTTAGATGGCTTTAAAAGAGGATGAGTCAGATTCATGAAGGTCATGACCCATGATGGCTATGGTCTTCCCCAGGAGGCGAGAGTGCTCTTGTGCTTGAGTCCTCCATGTTGGTTTCCCACAGGCATCTGGTTAGCGTCTATGAGAACAAGATGCTGGACTAGATGGGCCATTCAGCAGGCTCTTCTTATCTTCTTCTGGCCTCTTGGTTTCCCTCCAGCTCACAGCAGGTCTTGCTGCCCTTCCCTTTCACCTCTTCCCTCCTCCCGTTTTCTTTCCTAACCTCCTAAGGAACACAGAAGGCCATTCCAGAACTGCCTGCAGCTGTCTCTATGGGGATGGCATGTAAACCGTCTGGCTTGGTCACTGGGTGTAAAAAAAACCCAACTGCCACTGGGGCACTGCGGTGTACATTGTTAGCCGTTATCTAACTTATACTCATCATTAGAACTACTAATGCAGGTTTTTAAGTTGCCGTTCACCTGGGGGCAAGTTTTAATTGACTCCTGGGCAATCGTTCTCAAGTAGCAAGTTGCACAGTGCTGTTTTGCTTTATATTTTTGTTACTTATTTTGTTTTATTTTAAATGCATTATCTGCCCTTTACCACCGGGTCCCAGGGCAAGTTACAACAGTTTAAGATTAAGAACAGTTAAAACAAATTACAGTAACAGGGGAAAGTGCACCCCCCAAACACATCTCAAGTATCAAAGGCCAAAGTAAAGAGATATGCCCTCAGCATTTGCCAAAAGCAGCAAAAAAAAGGTAAAAATGTAAAGGACCTCTTGACGGTTAAGTCCAGTCAAAGCCAACTGTGGGGTGCGGAGCTCGTCTCGCTTTCAGGCCGAGGTAGATGGTGTTTGTCCACAGACAGCTTTCTGGGTCATGTGGCCAGCATGACTAAACTGCTTCTGGTGCAACAGAACACCATGACGGAAACCAGAGTGCACAGAAACGCCGTTTCCCTTCCCACCAGAGCGGTACCTATTTATCTACTTGCATTGGTGTGCTTTCAAACTGTTAGGTTGTCAGGAGCTGGGACTAAGCAACGGGAGCTCACCCCGTCGTGGGATTCAAACCGCTGACCTTCTGATCGGCAAGCCCAAGAGGCTCGGTGGTTTAGACCACAGCGCCACCCCTGCAAGTGTCCTGGAAAAACTGGGACAGCCCCCCCCCCCCTGAGAGCACGGCGGCCCCAAAGAAAGTGCTTTTTCAGGGCCACAATCCTGTGCTTTTTCGGGGCCGCCTGTCTTCTTACTTACATCCAGTCCAGGGATCCAGTCCTCTTTAGACGTAGCGTCGCCAATGTCATTCTAGATCTCTGCAGAGGCTAAAGTAGAAGTATTTGCCTCTTCCTGTCTCTCTCCCCCCACCCCATGAGTCTCTATGGGCACCAGACTTCATTCATCCCATTTGGGACTTATGTAGCTCTGGGAGTGATCTTGCTCTGCCTCTGTTTTGCATCGGTCACCATCCAGCTGTGGCCTATCAGAATTGTAACCCAAAACATCTGTAGGGTGGCAGAGATCGAGTTAAGCAAATACTTTTTTTTTCCACTGGAAAGAAAGCAAAGAGTCTTTCTTTCCTTGTTTGCACCCATTATGGGCACCAAATAACATCTTTTCCACTGAAGCAATAGACTCTCTCACCTTGCCTTATTTTCCACCATTTCTCACCTTATCGGTCTTTGGGATCAGAACTTTGTGGGCAGTCTTCCAAACCACGAAGTTGCCTGCATGGTCCAGTGGTTCTCCTGTAGTCTAAACACAACCTCTCTCCCATTTCTCACCCCACTGTGAGGATCACAGCTGGCTGCTAAAAATCATGGCCCAACTGTAAAGGTAAAGGTAAAGGTACCCCTGCCCGTACGGGCCAGTCTTGACAGACTCTAGGGTTGTGCGCCCATCTCACTCAAGAGGCTGGGGGCCAGCGCTGTCCGGAGACACTTCCGGGTCACGTGGCCAGCGTGACATCGCTGCTCTGGCGAGCCAGAGCCGCACACGGAAACGCCATTTACCTTCCCGCTAGTAAGCGGTACCTATTTATCTACTTGCACCCGCGAGTGCTTTCGAACTGCTAGGTTGGCAGGCGCTGGGACTGAACAACGGGAGCGCACCCCGCCGCGGGGATTCGAACCGCCGACCTTTCGATCGGCAAGCCCTAAGCGCTGAGGCTTTTACCCACAGAGCCACCTGCGTCCCTGGCCCAACTGTACTGGCTGCCAATTAGTTTCTGGGTCCAATTCACAGGGCTGGTTTTGACCTACAAAGCCTTAAATGGCTATACTTCAAGGACTGCTTCTCCTCACGTGAACAGACCTGGACCCTGCAATCATCATTCACGCGTGCCCTCTCCACAACAGGTCTGGAAGGTGGCAACACGAGAACAGGCTTTTCTGCAGTGACTCCCCGTTTGTGGAATGCTCCCCCCAAGGAGGTTTGGCTGGCGCCTTCATTATACACCTTTAGGTGCCAGGCAAAAATGCTCCTCTTATTTTAAATGGGTTTATGGGAGTGGGTGGAGGGAGAGGGTTATTGGTCTGTGTTTGCTGTTGTTTTGTTCTTTTTATCATCTTTTAATTTTATGTTGTGAATTGCCCTGAGATCTGCAGAGGATGGGTGGTATACACATTTAATAAATAATAATATTTCCGGTCATCAGCTAAGGCACAGAAGGGGAACCCATCTGGATATTTGTCGGACTACAACTCCCATCGTCCCAGGCCATTGGTCATGATGGGAGTTGGAGTCCAACAATGTCTGGAGGGCCACAGGTTCACCGCCATTACTTGCAACACTATCTTCAGATGCTTTGTTTTCTTCCCAACAACCTATGGGGAAACCCAGCCAGATGGGTGGAGGAGGAGGAGGAGGAGAAGGAGGAGGAGGAGGAGGAGGAGGAGGAGGAGGAGAAGGAGGAGGAGGAGGAGGAGGAGGAGGAGGAGGAGAAGAAGAAGAAGAAGAAGAAGAAGAAGAAGAAGAAGAAGAAGAAGAAGAAGTCACAATATGTTTGCACAGGCTTGCAGGGTGGTTAGACAATGTCAGCCATTTTATCAAGCATTCCCTCTTATTTCCTTACAGGGTAGTTATACGATGCCGTGTCAAGCAGGTGTATCCCACATTTCCCCTGTCACTTTCCTTATTGCAAAAAGTCTTGATTTGTGGGGTGGGGGAAAGCATGTTTGCTGTGCATGTTGTGGAAGCATCCTACAACCCCCTATCTTTCCCAGTTGTCAGCCATTGTTGGCTAGTGTTGATGGGAGTTGGATTACAACAACATCCAGAAGGCCACAGGGTCCTCCATCCCTGATCTAAGGGAACGACAAACGCTCCTGGAAATGGTTGAAACAGAACAGCTGAAACTTGAAATGGTTACAAGGAGATCTTGGTAGAATGAATGGAAGTCTGGGTAACATGAAAGGACAGTCATCTAAGGGACAAGTGCTTTGTTTTTCCTGTACGCAGTGTTTTGAAACACATCTTGACATTGTTTTCATTTGAAAGCATTGTATCACCAAGGAATGGGACAATGCAAATGCCAATCAAGGTGTGGTTAAAGGAAAACATGTTGCTCACTGCTTCACTTGTAAGGAAGAGGAAAAAAACCAGGGCTGTCTCTAGACCACATGGTGCCCCGGGCGAGGATAGCCTTTGCCACTCCCTTCTCTTTGTTCAACTTTTGAATAGCTTCTTTTTCATTTCCTTGGCATCCCAGTTCCTGGCTTTTGCAGATGATTGTCGTGCAGGACTCCTCCCTGTTATCAACCACTATCAAGTTCAGGGCCGGATTTAGGTTTGATGAGGCCCAAAGCCAGGGGTCAGCAAACTTTTTCAGCAGGAGGCCAGTCCACTGTCCCTCAGACCTTGTGGGGAGCCAGACTATAATTTTTATGGGGGAAATGAACAAATTCCTATGCCCCACAAATGAGATGTGTTTTAAATAAAAAGACACATTCTACTCATGGGGACACGGGTGGTGCTGTGGGTTAAACCACAGAGCCTAGGACTTGCCGATCAGAAGGTCAGCGGTTCGAATCCCCACAAAGGGGTGAGCTCCCGTTGCTCGGTCCCTGCTCCTGCCAACCTAGCAGTTCGAAAGCACTGCAAGTAGATAAATAGGAACCGCTCCGGCAGGAAGGTAAATGGCGTTTCTGTGCGCTGCTCTGGTTCGCCAGAAGCGGCTTAGTCATGCTGGCCACATGACCCGGAAGCTGTACGCCGGCTCCCTCGGCCAATAAAGCAAGATGAGCGCCGCAACCCCAGAGTCAGCCACGACTGGACCTAATGGTCAGGGGTCCCTTTACCTTTATTCTACTCATATAAAAACACGCTGATTCCTGGACCATCCATGGGCTGGATTTAGAAGGCCCCCAGGCCTTAGTTTGCCTACCCATGCCCTAAGCTACGGAAGGTAATGGGGCCTTTTATATGTCCAGCTGTCCTTTGTCAACAACAAATTGTCCCTCTTTTTTGTGTTGAATATATGCTATATGGTAATTTATGGACCTAATAGCTATCTAAAGCCTTTTCCACATAACAAGTAGGAGCCTACACAACACAAAACACTGTTGCTGTATGTAGGTTTTATTTTATTTGTTTTTTATCTTATATTTTGGAAATGTGCATCCAGGTTTTTTCCCCTATAATTTTTTGGGGGGCCCCCAAGAAGTGGGGCCTTAAGCTATAGCTTGTTTAGCTTATACGTAAATCTGGCACTGATCAAGTTGTATCCCTGGATATGAGCATAATCTCTCTCACTCTCGCTCTCTCACATATATACACCTTTATTCTTGAATGGACACATGTCAACCTTTCCACGAAATAAAAGCAAGTTTGTGGGCATCAGGTCATAAAAGGATCTTCTCTGTGGTGGCCCCTGAGATGTGGAATAATCTCCTTTCCAAGGTTTTTCTCGCCCTGTTGTACACATTTCATTGCATACCCTCTAACATTCCTCAGATGAAAATAGGGACATTTCTCAGTCTCCCCCAACTGACACTTCTCGACCTTCCCCCCATTTTTCTCTCCTCCCTGCCCCTTACAGAGCATTTCCTATCTGAAGAAGGGTAAGTGTCACCACCGCAACACCAATGGGACAAAGCACACAGGCCCTCCACCGTCCTGAGAAAACCCATTAATATGTTTCTAATATTCTGTTAGGAGCTGCCCAGAGTGGCTGGGGAAACCCATCCAGATAGGCGGGGGTATAATAATAATAATAATAATAATAATAATAATAATAATAATAATAATAATTTATTTATACCCCGCCCATCTGGCCAGGCTTCCCCAGCCACTCTGGGCGGCTTCCAAAAAAATATTAAAATTCTATAATACATCAAACATTAAAAGCTTCCCTAAACAGGGCTGCCTTCAGATGTCTTCTAAAAGTCTGGTAGTTGTTGTTCTCTTTGACATCTGGTGGGAGGGCGGGAGATAACCAGAGCATGCACCACTCTGGCGAGGCAGTCCGCAGGCAGATAGGGTCTCAGCCTGCATACCAGATGGAGCTGGTAAACAGCTGCCCTGGACACGGATTTGACCTGTGCCTCCATGGACAGCTGTGAGTCCAAAATGACTCCCAGGCTGCACACCTGGTCCTTCAGGGGCACAGTTACCCCATTCAGGACCAGGGAATCCTCCACACCTCCCTGCCTCCTGTCCACCCAAAACAGTACTTTTCAATTCAATCTCAATCTGTTAGCTGCCATCCATCCTCCAACCACCTCCAGACACTCACACAGGACCTTCACCGCCTTCACTGGTTCTGATTTGAAAGAGAGGCTGCATATAGCAGCTGCATATAGATGTTGAAAAGCATGGGGGACAGAACCTCGAGGCACCCCGCAAGTGAGAGCCCAGGGGTCTAAACACTCATCCCCTCCCACCACTTTCTGAACACGGTCCAGGAGGAAGGAGCAGAACCACTGTATGACAGTGCCCCCAGCTCCCAGCCTCTCAAGACGGTCCAGAAGGATGCTATGGTTGATGGTATCAAATGCCGCTGAGAGATCCAGCAGAACTAGGAAACAGCTCTCACCTTTGTCCCTAGCCCGCCGGAGATCATCAACCAGTGCGACCAAGGCAGTTTCAGTCCCATGATGAGGCCTGAATCCCGACTGGAAGGGATCCAAATGGTCCGCTTCTTCCAGGCGTGCCTGGAGTTGTTCAGCAACCACTCGCTCAATCACCTTGCCCAAGAATGGAAGATTTGAGACTGGGCGATAGTTGGCCATCGTGGCCGCATCTAAAGATGGTTTTTTAAGAAGTGGTTTAATAACCGCCTCTTTCAGCGGGTCTGGGAAGGCTCCCTCATGGAGGGAAGCATTCACCACCCCACGAAGCCCATCGTCCAGCCCTTCCTGGCTAGCTTTTATAAGCCAGGATGGGCAAGGATCAAGGAGACAGGTGGTTGGTTTCACTCGTCCAAGCAGCCTGTCCACATCCTCGGAGGTAATAGATTGGAATTGATCCCACGCAACTTGACTAGACAGGACTCTAGCACTCTCCCGCCCTGGCCCTGCTCCCACGGTGGCGTCTACCTCTTCCCGAATCTGAGCGACTTTATCTGCAAAAAACTTTGCAAAATCATTGCATGATGATAATAATGCTCTCAGACTAAGCAAAACTCCTCACTGCCACTGCTTAATACCCTCCTCAAGTGTTTTTGCCTGTCTGGAACATGTCCTTGAACTCTTGCTTGCCTGGGTGGAGACTACTGAAGGGTTTGGGAGTGTGTGTGGAAAGCAGCCTACAGCACAAGGGTAAGATGGACATTCGTTGCTCCACCCAACACTGGCATGAGGCCCTCAGGCTGAAAAACATCCCCCATTCCTGGGTTAAGCTAAAGTCTCCTCAGTCTAGGTGGGTTTTGAGCTGAAGTCTGAAGGAAGGGTGAGTTAACAGAACACATGTCAGGGCTGGGCAACATTTCGCCCTCCAGATATTCCTGAAACTCCAACTCCAACCATTCCTGGTCACTGACCATGCTTGCTGGGCCTGATGGGAGTTGTAGTTCAGGAGCATCTGGAGGGCCAATGGTCCCCGCACCTGGCATAGGTGTTCTGGAAGGGACAAAAAGGAAAAATAAGCACTGCCCTTTTAAGAGAGCAAAGTAGCAGCTTATGGGGCTAGAGTGAAGAGCTTTTGACATGGGATCTGTTCATAGAATTGTAGAGATGGAAGGGGCTATGAGGGTCATCTAGTCCAACCCCCTGCAATGCAGGAATCTTTTGCCCAACGTGGGGCTTGAACCCTCAGATTAAGGGTTCTCATGAAGAACCCTGAGATTAAGAGTCTCATGCTCTACCGATTAAGCTATCCTTTAATGGTTTTATCTTCTGCTTCTTAATCTGAACTGTTTTCAGTCTGCTCTTAGCCTTTGTTTTGGGTCAGAAGGCATTAGTTATTTATTTGTTTCAATGTTTGCTAGTAAAGCTGCATCTGCATTTGCTTATAAAGAAAGCAAGGAGGAAACGTGCAAAGTGAAAATATATGCTTCATAGTGTTTGCAATGTGCAGTCTTCAAGCAAAACTTAGAAATGAGATTTCTATTTTAAAAAAAATCAACAACTGTGCTTATAAATGATAACAACACCCAGAGTTCTTCCCACTGTGTAAAAATGATATAAAAAGTAGAGTATAAAAAGTAGCAACAGTGCAAGGGAGAAATGACCATTTCCACCCACCTCTGTCCTCTGATAAGGCAAGTGAAGGAGGTCACTCTGGTATCAATTTCAGTTTCAGGAAAATGGGGTGTTGTTTGGTGGTTTGAATACAATAGCACATCAGTTCAGGGAGCGCAAATGTTGCAGGTTTCCATTCGCTTCAGGCAATGCCAAGAAAGGTTTCAAGAGCATATCAGTCTTACAGCTTGTAGCATTACATTCTCGATTGCCAGCCTTTGGCAAACCCCCCAAAATTAAATGTATGATTTTGAAATTTCTCCATGGCAAAATGATGCCCCACCACTGACATCCTCAGCAAGGAGTTTTCCTGCAGAAAGAATACTTTTCATTGTGTTTATATCCTACTTTTTCCTCCAAGGAGCTGAAGGTATTGTACATGGTTCCTTATGCATTTTATTTAATGAGACTCAGCTAATTCAATGAGACATAACATGGGGCCTGAGGACTAAGCTTCATGAATGATAACGGTCTGAGAAATCACACTCCCTGTTCTCTAGACTTCCCAGCATAATTGTGCTTACTAGGGAAGATGGCCTACAAAAAAATGTGTATGTGTATGTTAGGTGTTATTCACAATAAAGTGCTGATGAATTTTCAGAAAGCATTTAAAAACAACAACACAAGGGAACATTCTTTCATATGTGGCGGACCTGTAAAAGGCTAAAAGAGCATTGGGGGGAAATCCATAATGAATTAAAAAAAAAATTTTTAAGTACTTTCCCCCCAAAAAACAGAGTCCATTGGGTTGGGGATAATTCAGATGGAAATTCCCAGGTGTCAAAAAAGGTTATTTGTGTATGCCGCTACTGTGGCTGGTGTTTTGTTAGCCCCAAAATGGAAAACGAGTGAGATCCCAACTAAAGAAGAATGGCAACTTAAACTGATGGAATATGCACAGCTTGCAGATCTATCTTATAGAATAAGAGAACAAGAAGAATATACATTTAAAGAAGACTGGAAAATGTTTGTTGAATATATGGGGAAGAATCGTGTACACTTGAAAATGTTGGCAGCATTAAGATAAATTCAACAGTGTAAATAAGTTTTGGTGGATGTAATAATGGAATACTGAATGCTTTAGTTTATGTAAAATATGCAGGAATTTATGATATGTAAAATGAAACATGTAAAGAGAAGAAGGGAGGTCACTGATATTTTAAGATTGTTTAATTGAATATTCTAAATTGTAAAACAGAAAACACATACACACGTAAACTGCAAACTGATGTGGAAATGCAGAGAACTGAACTTAAGATTGGGAAAATGAGAAACTGTAATTTAGAGTTGATAACGTCAAAGCCTTGGGGTTGGAAGCTGATCTGGTTGGGTCACCCATCCCTACTTGCCAGCTTAGATCCATGCTAATGCTGGACTCCTGGGTGACAAGAGTGCGCAAAAAGGTGACGCTGGCAGCAAGCTGCATTGCTGACGAAGGAGTGAAGGAAGGAGAATGCAAGGAGCAAAGGAGGAACAAAAGAGCCACAGCAACTTGCCTGGAGCAGGACAACCCAGTTGGATCAGCTTCCAACCCCAAGGCTTTGACGTTATCAGCTCTTAACCTGGCGGTTGTCAACCAACAGATTTTTATGGATCCTATCTTTCCATCAGAAGTCAGTTAGAAAACTCCGCTAGGCTCTTTGTTGTTTTCTGTTCTCTTGCCACTGCTGATAAGGCAGGTTGTGACTTCACCTTTCCTACATGTCCCTATCAGGCCGCTTCGACAGGTACATTCTGGCATGGGCCATTCAAATACCTATAAGAACACAGGAAGCCCATCTTGCACCATGGCTGGCCATTGGTCCATCTAAGTCAATCAACCAAATATTTATTACGGTCATAGAACAGCATAAGTAGGGTGGGGTACAATCATGTGTAAAATGTTTTGGAAAGCTAAAAAGTATTAAAACAGAAGGTATATCTAAAAGGAGAGATGCGGGTGGCGCTGTGGGTTAAACCACAGAGCCTAGGGCTTGCCGATCAGAAGGTCGGCGGTTCGAATCACCGTGACCAGGTGAGCTCCCGTTGCTCTGTCCCTGCTCCTGCCAACCTAGCAGGAAGCTGTACGCCGGCTCCCTCGGCCAATAAAGCGAGATGAGCGCCGCAACCCCAGAGTCGGTCACAACTGGACCTAATGGTCAGGGGTCCCTTTACCTTTACCTATAACTAAAAGACTATAGGAAGAATCTAAAAGAAACTAAAAGAATCTAAAAGAAGGGTTAGGGTTCCTCCCCCACAATAAACACTCTGTGAGGTGAGTGGGGCTGAGAGACTTCAAAGAAGTGTGACTAGCCCAAGGTCACCCAGCAGCTCTTGCCACATTAAACAGATATGAAAGAGCATAAAAGGTTAGTATATAAAAGACTACAACTATCAGTGCAGAGAGCACTCTGATGTGAGTGTACATTCAATCTAGTTTGTTGCACAGGTCATCATCTGACAAATTTTGAATGCTGCTGTGCAGAATCTGGCAGCAATGTATGCTGTAGCAGGATTGGTATCTGGCAGCAGCTGGGAGGTATAAAATAAAATTGTCCTGTGTGCCCTGGGTACAGTGGTACCTCAGGTTAAGTACTTAATTCGTTCCGTAGGTCCATTCTTAACCTGAAACTGTTCTTAACCTGAAGCACCACTTTAGCTAATGCGGCCTCCTGCTGCCACTGCACTGCCACGATTTCTGTTCTCATCCTGAAGCAAAGTTCTTAACCTGAAGCACTATTTCTGGGTTAGCGGAGTCTGTAACCTGAAGCATATGTAACCTGAAGCGTATATAACCTGAGGTACCACTGTACTTATGGAGTAGTGGGGAGATGAGGCTAATATGAGTGTCTCTGTAGTATAGGCACTGGAGAAGCACATGCTCTATTGTTTCTATCTGACCAGAGTCACAGGGGCATTGTCTCTCTGAGTAAGCAATCTTCCTGTAACGACCTACAATGACAGCCGAGGGGAGGGCGTGACATCGTGCCAGGGTAAAAGCCCTCCGGAGCTTAGGGACTTTGAGTTTAGCTAGATATGCTATGGGGGAGGCAGAGTACCTGGTGGATTCATTGGCAATTAAAGTTGGCATCCTGGCTAAATCCAATCAGCGCTCTGTGTCTGCTACGTGTTGTTCAATGAGTCCATCTATCTCAGTATTACCTGCACTGACTGGCAGAGGCTCTTCAGGGTTTCAGGCTGGATTCTCTCCCCAGCCCTACCAAGAGCCAGTGTGGTGTAGTGGTTAAGAGCGGTGGACTCGTAATCTGGTGAACCGGGTTCGCTTCCCTGCTCCTCCACATGCAGCAGCTGGGTGACCTTGGGCCAGTCACACTTCTCTGAAGTCTCTCAGCCCCACTCACCTCACAGAGTGTTTGTTGTGGGGGAGGAAGGGAAAGGAGAATGTTAGCCGCTTTGAGACTCCCTAGGGTAGTGATAAAGCAGGATATCAAATCCAAACTCTTCTTCTACCAGGAGATTGAACCTTGGACTGTCTGTATGCAGATCATGTGCTCTCTCACTGAACTACGGCTCTTTCTGAGTCATCAAGTGGCCATCAAGTATGCATCCTTCTGAAAGCAGATAGTCTAATGCTCGAGGCCCGTGCTTTCATTCTGGTTTTCTCTTATCTGTTAGTACCAGGTTCTGAAGGCCACCGGCTATTGCTGTTTTCATGTTACATTTTAGCTTCATTGGATTTCTAGGTTATAAACTCATTTGGTTATCTGCCATAAGGAAAGCCAGTGTAGTAATTTAAAAATAAATAAATGTGCATGGATGATCCAGGAAGAGTTCTACAGTGGAACCTTGCTTGTCAAACAGCTTGGCTCCTGAACAAATTGCCTCCCAAATGTTGCAGACCCAGAAGTGCTCCAGTTTGCAAACGTTTTCTGAAAGCCAAACGTCCGACGCAGCTTCTAATTGAGTGCAAGAAGCTCCTCCACCCAATCAGAAGTCACGCCTTGGTTTTCAAATGGTTCTGGGAGTTGAATGGACTCCCGGAACGGATTAAGTTCGACAAGCAATGTACCACTGTACAGTGGTGCCTTGCAAGATGAAATTAATTCGTTCCGTGAGTCTCTTCGTCTAGCGGTTTTTTCGTCTTGCGAAGCAACCCTATTAGCAGCTTAGCAGATTAGCGCTATTAGCGGTTTAGCGGCTATTAGCAGCTATTAAAGGCTTAGCGGATTAGCGGATTAGCTGCTAAAAGGCTATTAGCGGTTTAGCGGCTTAGAAAAAGGGGGTGGGGAGCGAAAAAAAATCTCAAGACTCGCAAGACATTTTCGTCTTGCGAAGCAAGCCCATAGGGAAATTTGTCCTGCGAAGCGCATTGAAAAACGGAAAACCCTTTCGTCTAGCGGGTTTTCCGTCTTGCAAGGCATTTGTCTTGCGGGGCACCACTGTATTTATCTCTGACATAATCAAGAGGGTATAGGATGAAAGTTGCCTTCTAATAATAATATAAATAGTCCACCTGTCCAGCTATGCACAGCTATACTCACCTCTATCCAGAAGTCTGTTTCCAAAACTTCTCTCATTCGTTGCTCTGAATATACGGCTTCCTCCCTTAAATCTCATCTCTTCACCAGCTCCCTGTTTATTCGGAGATCATTGCAAAACTCCTTATCCTGACCTTTAACACACTGGTACCTCGGGTTACATATGCTTCAGGTTACATACGCTTCAGGTTACAGACTCCGCTAACCCAGAAATAGTACCTCGGGTTAAGAACTTTGCTTCAGGATGAGAACAGAAATTGTGCAGTGGCAGCGGGAGGCCCCATTAGCTAAAGTGGTGCTTCAGGTTAAGAACAGTTTCAGGTTAAGAACAGTTTCAGGTTAAGAACGGACCTCCGGAACGAAGTAAGTACGTAACCAGAGGTACCACTGTATTCCCCTCCCTGTTTTATCTTTGGTCCCATATCATGATAAATGATATATATATATCATGATATATATATCAGCAGGAAATGCAGCCCCACCTACCTCTGATCTACATGGTGACTAAGGGCTCTCCCCTTAGTCACTACCCATCCCATTCCTCTATCACATAGGTAGAATCCGCTACCCCACTATGGCTACTAACTTTAGGTGGCTTCAACCATTCCTGAGAAAACAGCCATTCATAAGAACTTACCGTATTTTTTGCTCTATAAGACTCACTTTTTCCCTCCTAAAAATAAGGGGAAATATGTGTGCGTCTTATGGAGCGAATGCAGGCTGTGTAGCTTTCCCAGAAGCCAGAACAGCAAGAGGGATCGCTGCTTTCGCTGCGCAGTGATCCCTCTTGTTGGTCTGGTTTCTGACATTCAGAATATTTTTTTTCTTGTTTTCCTCCTCCAAAAACTAGGTGCGTCTTATGGTGTGGTGCGTCTTATAGAGCGAAAAATACGGTACATGTTTCATCTCCCATTAACTGAGACAACTTTGTGGCAGGGTTACCTCTATTCATCAACATGATCTCTGTGGACGCTATCCGTTGTGCTGATATATTCCTTTGCCTTATATTAATCTGTAATTGGCAGACAGGGTTTTTTTGGTTTTAATGATTATGCCTTGTTTCTTATTGACAACACAATTATGAAAACTCAATAAACACTTTATTAAGTGCAATAGGCAGTGGCGTAGCGTGGGTTGTCAGCACCCGGGGCAAGTCAAGTAATTTGGCCCCCCCCCACTGCACTGTCCCTCCACCAGATAGTCCCTCGCTCTCTCTCCGCACCGCACCGCACGCCTGGCACCCTCCCCTCCACAGTGGGCGGCGACCCGGCGGCTCGGATCGGATTCGCACAGCCAGCACTGCAGTGTGAGAGAGTGAGTGAGCCAGGTAGGGGCAGAGAGCTGCGAGTGCAAGCGCCCCCCCCCCCAGACATTGCGCCCGGTGCGGCCGGCCCCCCCTGCACCCCCCACGCTACGCCACTGGCAATAGGTTATCTTTCAGAAAGGAGAGGGCAGCTGATAGGGTGAAAGTTTTATTGGTCAAGACGAGGGGCTCCAGGTATTGCTTTTCTTCATCTCTGGCCATTGGCTCTGTTGGCTGGGGCTGATGAGAGTTGGAGTCCAACAACATCTAGGGAGTCACAGATTCCCCACTCCAAAGCTCTAAGAAGAAGAAGAAGAGTTTGGATTTGATATCCCGCTTTATCACTCCCCTTCAGGAGTCTCAAAGCGGCTAACATTCTCCTTTCCCTTCCTCCCCCACAACAAACACTCTGTGAGGTGAGTGGGGCTGAGAGACTTCAGAGAAGTGTGACTAGCCCAAGGTCACCCAGCAGCTGCATGTGGAGGAGCGGAGACGCAAACCCAGTTCACCAGATTACGAGTCCACCGCTCTTATCCACTACACCACACTGGCTCTCTAAGGAAGAAACTGTACCAGTATTTCTAATTTGCTAAACAATTAACAAAAATCAACGTCAAAAATAGATACTTATAAATTGCCTTTGCATCCCAGGAGCACAGAACTGCATAGCTCACCCCACCCCATTTTACCCTCACAACAATCCTTTAGGCTAAGAGGTAGTGATTGATCCAAGATCACCCAGGAGCTCCATGGCTGAGTGAAAAATTTAAGCCAGATCTTCCCAGCCTTAGTCCACAAGTCTAAACGCTACATGTGTAATTGGGGTGATTTAAAAAATAAATAAACCAGTGACTTGTTTTTAGAAAATGCAACTCTAAAAGGTTTAAAGGTTTAATTTCCCATTTCATGTGTTGCTGGACTTATGTCCCACTAAGTTCAATAGGACTGTCAGTCTCACGTAAGTGTTGAACGCCAGTGTTATAAGAAAAAACTGCTCCTTTTCGCTTATCAGGTATCCAAGAGCCCGTATAGTCCTTAATTGGGTTTCCTATCGGCAGGAGAAAATAACAGAGGCCAACCAGAGTATATTGAGAAGCAAAGCAGCTGGTAAGCCTGATCTTTATTGCAATAAAAAAAGTACTGTTGCAACAGGGTCCCCACTCCCCACACAAAGGAGGGAGGAAAGAATCCAGAACAATGGTGCACAAGCCCTTATATAGACTTTTGAAATTGCCCACCCTGTAGCTCAAGACAACCCCCCAAAACATCATATATACATCACAGAAGGAGGCTGTCTACAGCAGAAATCCTGTCTGCCAGGATACCTGATAATGGTCACTGATTGCGTTACCTGGGCAGCCTAGCCATTCTTTTGTGATGGTAAATACTTTAGTTCCTGAATTCAGGTCACAGGCTCACCCTATTAATACACAAATACACCCTTTACGACAGGATTTGCAAGCAAAAGACAATGTGAAGGCTTTCCCCATTTTCCTCCCTTACTGCAGAGGAATATTTGAGGTCACTGGGAGAGTCAAAATGGCTTCAGGATGGCTCTCCTGTACTATTTCAGACACGTGGTTTATATACTTATGTATGCGTTTGCCTCGTACATTTCTGAACATTTAATTTATGTTTGAGACCTTAGAATTCTTATAACACCAGTGTGGCATAGTGGTTGGAGTGTTGAACTAGGATCTAGGTGACCAGGGTTCAAATGCCCACTCGGCCATGAAGCTCACCTGGGTGGGCTTAGGCAAATATCTCACCCTCAGCCTAGCCTACCTCACAGGGATGTTGTTGAGGATAAAAATGGCAAAGAGAAGTAGAAGTATGTAAGCTACCTTGAGCTCCTTAGATGAAAAGGTGGGATATAAATCAAATAAATAATTTATTACAATTAGCATGCAGCCTTACTTGGGTGGAAAATAACCTAGCTCTATCCGAACAAGCAATCATTTCCTTATAAGTGAGCCTATATTGACATCTAGTGGTAAAAAAGAGAAAGAAACAGTAAGGCTTATTATCTCAAGGCTTATTTGCCTGACAAACTTGTATCGGTTTCATAACCGTCTTAACAGTTCTGGCATTGCTGTTTCCCCGAGATTCCTGGAAATTGATGAGAGATTAGTGAACTGACTGGCCAGGGCCAAGAAATCGGTTTCACAATAGGAAACACCATCATTTAACTTTAAAACAAAAACAAAACAAAAAACATATTCAGGACGATTATTATTATTATTATTATTTTACTAAGAGAAGGGAGAGGGACCCAAAAAATGGAAGGGAAAAGAGGAAGATTGTAGAAGACAGGAAGAGATGAATATGCACTATTCAAAAATTGAAATTTGCTATTATGTTGTAGGTTCAGTTTATAGGCGAGTCTCTGGTCCAAACAGACGGAAAACTACTGCATCGGGTCCATCAAAGCTTATCCTACAATGCAACCCCTCCCAGAATTACAATACTAAGCACACTTGTCTAAACGTAAATCCAATGGAACTCGGTGGGGCTTTCTCCTGAGTAAACATTTTACAAGATTGCACTGTAATCTGCCAAGACCCTGTTTGTCCATTGCACACAGCTCTGAAGATTACAGCACTTTATCTTGGCTTTACTGCCTTATAGGCTAACAGAGATGCTCCTTTGAATACCAGTAATTGTGTGTTCTGTTTAACAAACTATCACTGTCCTTATTAGGTCAGGGTTCCTTTCCAAGAGCTTATTATTAACAGATTCTGCTACTGTATTACTCCCCACCCACCAGTCACCTCCTTTCCCCTCCAATGCAAACTCTTTAACATTTAAATTCAAAATAACTCCGCCCACAGTCCAATCTGTGCCTCCCAATTGCCAGCCAATGGGAGCTCGCGTCCCAGAGCTACTGGCCAATGAAAGTGAAGCAGGAAGCTGGCCTGGGGGAGAAAAACCAAAGAAATATAATGCCTAGAACAGCCTAGAGGCAAAATATAGCTAAGCAAACCGACGACCCAGTAATCTGGAGGGCCAATAACAGGGATAGAAAATTATACAGATCTTCAGTGAGGTTTGCTCCTAGGTAAGCGTGCAACTGGCACAGGCAAAAACCCCTGGACACTTCCGGCCTAAGAACTGATTTTCCATAGAGAGAAGTCCAGAGCGGCAGGATTACTTTTTAGCCGGAAGTTCGGCCTCCACGTCTTCCTAGATGAAGTGGAGAGGGAATCCGCTCTTCCGCCACTCAAGCAGTTAGCCAATCAGAAGAAGCCCAGCGCTATTTTGTAAAAGGAACAGGAGTCCGAAGGACCTCGCGAGAGCGGGGCGGAGCCTAGGAAGCCACCCGGGCCAATGGCGAGGGCGGCTGCGAGGCGCCTTGAAGCCAATCAGAAGAGCGGAGAGGGGAGCGCGCCAGCAGTTCGACTGAGGGATGCGCGCAGGAGATAATGGCGGCGGCGACATAAGAAACGGGGGCCTGTTTTTATTCTGAAGCTGTGGTGCGGTTGACCCCGAGGGGGCTTAGAGAAGCTAGTGGGGCCCTTTTAAGACTTGAAAATAGCAGTTAACCGAGTGCTCCCTTAGTATTAAGCTGTTACTCTTATTAAGAGCCCCCTTTTAGGGAGGGTTGGGCGGAGAAGGTGGCAGTGAGGGGCGTGAGAGGAATTCACTGGGGAGGTTTGTTAATGCAGGGGGTGGGGGAGGGGCAATAGGACTTAAATCTTAAGGGAAACGTATTTTTGGCGTCCCAGGCAGAATAGAAAATTCAGTTTGTTTACAAGCCTGGCCCTAAGAATGCATGCTTGGAAGTAAGTTCCCCCAGTTGCCTCTTCAGTGGGGCTAATCTTTCTTAAGGAAGTGTATCCAGGAGCAGCCTTGGGATGCTAAGGCAAGGAGGCTGAGCTGGGTTTGTCCTTAGATTGCCGGCTGGTTTATGTAATCTGCATTTTCGTGAGCGCCGCCCTGGACTGCCGGACCACAGGCACCATACCAAAAAAAAGCACTTTCTGTAGCGTCATGACTTGCTCCTACAATGTGGTTTTCCTGTTGGACACTGCCAGTTCTGAGCGGAAGATTCACCTTCACCTGGGCACCTTGAGGATCTTGAACTACTTGGGCTGCAAGTTTGGCCTAGCTAAAATCCGGTGGGGCTTCAAGTTCTTTGACTCCTCAGGCGCCCGGGGCAGAACTTCGCGAGTGGGCAATTTCCGTGAGCTTGGATCCCGCAGTTGGGAAGAATTCGAGGAGGAGCTGGATGCAAAGTTTGGAAACCAGGACTGCAACCCAAAGTCCTCTGGCTCGGTACCCCGAGCCACACTCACTCAGAACATACTGAAAGAATCGTTACTTGACTATCAGTGGGACCGGCCTGAAATTGCTTCGCCATCCAAACCAGTGTTGAGGAACCAGAAAAGCAAGTTAACTGTGACCCTGAACAAACCTCCAGGGAGTTATATTCCTTCTGAGGGCTTTGTGAATGCTATTTTCCTCTTCTCTCCTTGCCCTCATTCCCAGAGGGAGCTGCTGCAATTTGTTTCTGGAAGTCCTACTCATTTCTCTGATGAACTGCTTGCTTCATGTGATCTGACAGAAAAGTTCATCCCTAAGAGAATCCGGGAAATGATGGCTAGCCAGAAAATCTCATTGTATTGGGTGGACACTGCTGACTGGATCAAGGTAATATGAGAAAATTAATCATTATGGATGCTGCATCACAAATGATTACCCTGCCATCTTATGTGGCATGTTGCTAGTTGTGTTTGTTTCCCTCTCTTCCCCAAAGAAGCACATGGTGTCAAATGCTGGGCTTGCCATTTTATCCTCCCTCAAACTTGTTAATGTAGGTTAGGCAGAGAGAGAGATCGGTGGTCCCATGGTGATGTTGTGGGCTTTATGCCTCAATTACTATTTGAACCCAGATCTCACTGGTCAGGGTCCAATACTATCTTCTACAACCCGTTACGCTCCTCTGGTTTTCACAGATAGTGACACTGCAAGGGTATGTTTGTATAAGTGTGCAGTCCACATTATGAGATGTGCATAGAACTTCTGTGCATGTGGACTACCTGTTCTCTTCAACAGAGATGACAGCACTTAGCTACATACACAAATACACATGCACAGAGTTACCTTCTGCTGAACCTCAGACCCATTAGGGTGTGTAGGGAAGCAGGTGGTCTTTCAGATGCTTCCCCTGATTGCCTGGAGGTTACTTTTTAGAAGCCTGCTTTTAGTATACAGTGGTGCCCCGCAAGACGAATGCCTCGCAAGACGGAAAACCCGCTAGACGAAAGGATTTTCCGTTTTTCAATGCGCTTCGCAGGACGAATTTCTCTATGGGCAAGACGAAAATGTCTTGCGATTCTTGCATTTTTTCCCCGCTCCCCACCCCCTTTTTCTAAGGCACTAAGCTGCTAATAGCCTTTTAGCAGCTAATCCACTAATCCCTTAAGCCTTTAATAGCCGCTAATAGCGCTAAGCCGGTAATAGGGTTGCTTCACAAGACAAAAAAACCGCTAGACGAAGAGACTCGCGGAACGGATTCTTTTCGTCTTGCGAGGCACCACTGTATATGCCTTGGTTCTTTGCTAAAAACAAAAAGAAACCACCAAACGTTCAACCAGCACTGGACAGTTGTTTTCATAGCAATATTTAATAACAAAAATTGCATAATTGAAATCTCTCAGACCATAATATTTCTTTTCCCTCTGCTTGTAGGCAGAATACATTGTATCATTAGCCTTTGGTCATCCTACTAATCACTAACCTGAGCCTTTCTGTTGCCTTGTTTCAGCTTCTTGGAACGTCAGACCACATTGGCTACTGGATGTTGGTTGAACTGATGCGCTTATTGGGGGGCAACATCTTGCCCTCTGAGACTTTAATTCAGTGTTTGAGTCACCAATGTACAGGGGCTACCCCTGACTTTCCTATGGAGCCTGTGTCCTCTGGGCAACCATTCACACCATGGACTACAACCCTGCCTTTTGATTCAACTTTGAACTGCCTGTTTACCTCGCCTTCTTCATTGCAAGCGTCCTTCCCTCATGTAGAAGGAGTGTTGTACCTCAAATCTGATGGTAATGAAAGTCTGTTTTGGCAATCACTCATAGCCGAGTAAGATTGTCTTCCATAAACACGGTTTTAACAGTGAGGCCGTAAGTGACGGTGGAGGCCAATTCTGGATCCACACGTCCTTCCACAGTGGGTAGATAGGTTTCCGGGCAGGTGTTGATCATGGTGAGGGTTTGCCAAACGTGCCTTCCTCTTAGCATTTTTTCTCCTTTCGTCCTGAGTTTGAGCGTCTTCAAAGCCCATGACACCTTTGGTAAAGGCTGTTCTCCAGTTGGAGTGCTCACAGGCCTGTGTTTCCCAGTTGTTGACCACCAGCATGACACTTTCCATTTTTAAGTTCAGAATAGAGTAGTTGCTTTGGAAGATGATAAAAATCAATAATGATGGTAATGAAAGTAATGCCTGGTTATAGCCAGCAAGTACTTCTTTTCCCTTTTCTGTACAGCTCAAGTGCTGTGAAAAGGATACATTATTCCAGTGCTGGGTAACTTGTGGCCCTCCAGAAGTTGTTGGATTCCAGCTTGCAACAGCCCCAACCAGCATGACAAGTGGCCAGAGATGAACTGTGGGATCTCCATCCCTGCTTTATTCTTTTAAGTAGTTGTACAGTTGTACCTCGGGTTACATACGCTTCAGGTTACAGACTCTGCTAACCCAGAAATAGTACCTTGGGTTAAGAACTTCGCTTCAGGATGAGAACAGAAATCATGCTCCGGTGGCGCAGCAGCAACGGGAGGCCCCATTAGCTAAAGTGATGCTTCGGGTTAAGAACAGTTTCAGGTTAAGAACAGACCTCCAGAATGAATTAAGTACTTAACCCGGGGTACCACTGTACTTTCAAACAGACCAATTAAATCGTTTCCCAATTGCAGATGTTTATAAATTCTTCAGCAAACAAGTAGGGTAACAATGAAGTTGTACTCTGGAAAGCTGCTGTCTTGAGTTTTAACTTAAATGTGAGATGGTTAATCTTTTAGCTAAAACATGTAGCTTGTTGCTGAGAGCATCCTTATAAGAAGACTGAGAGACAGCAAATGTAATACCTGCATTAGTATTATTTTTGAAAGGGGCCTGGTGTGTTAAACGAACATCTGTCTCAACTAAACTTGTAAGAAGCTATTCCTAGGTATAAGGATCAGTTCTATGCTTCTCAACCTAGTAAATAAAGTGTAAATCTCTTTATTTTTTGCATAGTCGCCGAGTTCTCAGTTAATTAATAATTTATTTCCTGCTTTAATTAACTTATTTCTTTTCCATTTTAAAAGCTCTTAAACCTTAACGCTTGTGTTTTCCCTTAAACAGGAGTTGAAGAGGCACAAAGCTGTAGTGTGGTCTTGGAGCCTCTAACTCTAAGCCAGAGGCACCTCAAAAGTCCAGTCAATATTACTCTGAAATGCACTATGACCAGCTGGAATGCAGTGCATGCTGGGAGCTTTCACACAGAGAGCTGGATACTGCGAAGCACATTGTCAGGACTGTCAGTCCAAGAGACTTCATTGTTTCAGCAGTTTGTAAAATCCCTCCAAGCACAAGGGCTACACATGGTAAGGATTATGTCTGTTCAAAATAGCAACTCTCATTTAGTTGTGAAGAGCTAACTAGTTTTCAATATTTATTTGTCACATTTATGACTCATTCTACTTGTTGAGCATTCAGTAGTACATGTATCACTTTTTCCAGGGGATAGCTTATATTAGCCAGAGTTGCACCTTGCAAAACCTCAGATATAGAGCTGAATCAGATATTTTGGCACCATTCTCTAGTCCAGGGGTTACCATGCTGTGGTCTGTGAACTGAGTGCATTACCCTTTCCACAACAGGCAGAAAAGTCATTAAATGATTTACCAAGATTCTGAGCAGTTTTCAAGTGGTCCATGTTTTCTGGTCTATGCACTTCACACACAGAGGGTTGCCCTGAATACTGAATAGTGTTTCCTTTCTGAGCAAAGGTAGAGCTGCTATATGATATATATTTTTTTCTTCCTTACCTTTTTAAAAGGTTGCTGAAGTGTCTCCATCCGAGGCCTATTGTCCCTGTACTGGGATTTTCTCTCCCACCTCGAATAGCACTGCAGTTCTTTCTTTACTCTGTGCTGAGAGAGCACCAGAAGTTGAGAGAGCCTTCCTTCAAACAGCTCTAGAAGAGAATCTTTCAAAAGAGGAGTCTAGCCTTCCAGAAATCGTGAGCAGCGTGGTAAATCAAGTTGGTGATCTGGCAAGTTCTGGTACGTTTACATGCTTGCTTGCTTGCTTAGAACTTTCCAGCGAACTTCACCCATATTGTTTCATCGGCGGAGGAATCTTCAGGCCTCTTATTTTGTTTTATTTATTTAGAAGATTTGTAGCCTACTTTTCAATCAACTGGTTTACAATGGATTATAACCACACATAACAGACACACAACTTTTCAGCCCTGAATTCTCTTTGGTTGGAGCCAAGGCACACTTTCATTCAGCTGTTCAGTTGGAGCTAAGTGATTTCCAGGAGAGTGTGGGTGGGGAGAGAGCAAGCCCCCTACATCTGCTCCTTCTCTGGTCAGTAGATGGGGCCAGAGTGGTCTTCCCCTTGCCGTGATATTCTTCCTGGGTGAAAGGGGATGCAGTTTCCCAATGGCCCTTGGTTCCATCATTCCAACAGAAATCAACCAGAGTTGCTTCCCTTCAGTTCTCCACTACCAGTGCCCTACTTGAATTGAGAAACATAACCCACCTTCTCTTGCAGCTGCACATTGCAGGGGAAGGTTGGTAACGAGGAGAAAGGCATCTTTAATCAGAACTTCTCATTGAGAAACCCCAGATAAGCACCCAAGAAACTCCAGTGTTCGCTGGAATATAGCTTTAAAGCCACTGATCTAAAACAACGATGCCCTGCCTGTTTAAAGCAGTTTAGTGGGCAAAATGTATGGATGAGTCTATGCTATAGACTCATCCATATTGTTGGAAAGTAGAATTGTATGCAGATGACTTGGAAAATGAGGTCTTTTGAACTCTGGGGGATTAATTTCTTAGTAAATGAAATAAAATACCACCTTGAAGTATTGTTTTTAAAGAAAAGTATGGTATAATAAATAGTTAAATAACTAAATAAACATGCATAACATTTGCAGCAACTTCATTCCTAACTGTGGGATAGCCTGTGGCCATTATAATTCTTGGATGCTTTTATTCTGTCTTTGCAGACCCAGCAGAAACTCTGATTCCAGAGTGGGCACAGCAGGAGCTGTCCTGCACCCACCCCTGGAGTCCTGCCGTGATTGAAGGCTGGTACTCTTTCTCAAACCTCTGTGGAGCAAGTTCTCACTTGATGGAATCATTCAGGTGATTCTTTTTTGCTTTGCCTTCAAAGCCAGTTTAATTTGGGAAGAGCAGATCTGTGATGTGGAGGATTCTATAATCAGCCTTGCAAAATATACAGTTGTACCTTGGAAGCTGAATGGAATCCATTCCAGAAGTCTGTTCGACTTCCAGAATGTTCGGCTTCCAAGGCGCAGCTTCCAATTGGCTGCAGGAAGCATTGCCGGATGTTCAGCTTCCAAAAGAACGTTCACAAACCAGAACATTCACTTCCAGGTTTGCGGTGTTCGGGAGCCAAAACGTTCAACTGCTAAGGCGTTTGTCAACCAACGTACGACTGTATTTGCATTGGCTATGCCTTATCAGTTTTTTTTCTTCTTCACATGATCTTTCCATGTTAAATAAATGCAAAATTAGAATGTTATAATCCTAAGAATCTATTAAAGCCTGGGCGACGGACAACATGAAGGCTACTTAGTGAGGATCAAAACACATAGACTATTCTCTGTGTTACAGTTGTTATCGCTTGTCTTATTGGTTTTGAAATGAATGCCTAGTTTTGAGTGGTGAAATAGACATACTCAGTAAACAGTCCCTTTACTGCCTGGTTAGATGGCTAAGGGTACAGATATTTGAGGGAGGTTCTGGTGACCACTTCTTCAGACTAAGGGAGGGTTCTTATGAGAAATGGTCCCATCCCATTCTTGCCTTGGGTTATGGGATCAAGATGGCAGGGAGTTGGAGTGGGGGGGGGGGGAACATAAGGCTTTTATTGTGCTTGCTTCCTGGCAAAAGCTCTTCAAAGTTCCCCAGTGGCACTTGACTGATAAGAATGGAGCTTGGGTACCTGGGTATGGGTGTCTGGTTAATTTTTTCAAAGTCTAACATGAGCTTAATAAATGGCAATGCAGCAATTTAGACTGAATCAGCAAGCATTCCGTGAAGGTGGTCCCAGCCTCGTCGCAGAGATTGAGCTATGAAGTAATGAGCAAAAATAATATTTACTCAGTGATACAGACCAAATTTAAAATTGAATAAAAAAGATACGGTTTTCAGAGCTTCACATTTCAACATGAATGAATATGTCCTATTCGGACAAGAGTTTGGCCTCAGGTCTAGGATGACTAGGAAGACTTGCAGAGTTCAGCAGAGCTGGTTAGACATGCTACATATTGCAAGCTTTCAACTGTAGTGGAAAGGAAAATCTTTGCTTTTGCTGTCAAAATAAGATTTATAAACAGAAGCAATCTTTCCCTACACAGGTTGCTGCAGGCAGGGTCTTCTACTGAGGAAAAGGAGGCTCCAAAGCATGAAAGGGAACTTACCCACTGTCTGTCTGAATTTTACCAGAAGAAAGCCTCTGGCATCTCTGCTACATCCCAACAGCGGGATCACAGGAAGAGACGTATGCACATTCCACTGTCACTTGTCCACGCTCTGTTCCATTCTTCTCAATAGCTGCCTCTCTTGTGCTTTAATAAACACCCTGCTTCTACTTTCATTTTTTTAAAAGCTACTTTATATGCATGTGGTATTCTTTTCTTCTGTTGGATGTGGTTCACTATGATTTCTCTAACTCCAAGTTATGCCTATGTCTATTGATTTGAGCAGGCGGAGTTCCCCGGACTCCTGTTAGGCAAAAAATGAAGACCATGCCTCGCTCCCTTCAAATGCTAAACGCTGCAAGGCTGAATGTAAAGGCTCAAAAGTTCCAGCCAGATGGAGAGCTGCCAGTCAGTGAGAATGTTTCCCAAAAGCTATTACCGAGAAGATTGAATGATAAAGTAGAAGAAAGGGGGGAAGCAAAGAAAACCAAGATAGGTATGTACAAGATGAAGTCCTCTGCCCATCCTGTGTTTTGGAGAGTGCAAGAGAGAGGCTTTGTAGGAGAAGCAATGGGTTTTGCAATGGCTTTGGAAGTAGAGGGGGAAGGAAAATGTTTAAGATATTCTAGCTATAAGAGCACGAGTAGAAGGCACTGTTCTAAATGTAGTAGAATTGTGGAGTATCTCTTTCTACTGTTGGCACCAGTATGGGGACTAGTGCAATCTGTGAGCCAAGGTATGAGAATTGCTGGAATTGCTTTTTTATTGCTCCCTCACTGGAAAAAGCATTTATGAAAGAACGTTCTTTCATGTGTGGTAAAAGGGTAAAAGAGTATTGGGAAATCATTTATAATGAATTGGAAAAAAATGTTTAAAAGCACCTTTCCAAAAAATCCTTTCCAAAAAAACCCAGAGTTCTTTTTGTTGGGGATAATTCAGACTGAAATTCCCAAATGTCAAAAAATGTTTTGTTAGCCCCAAAATGGAAAACGAGCGAGGTCCCAACCAAAGAAGAATGGCAGCGTTAAACTGATGGAATATGTGCAGCTTGCGGACCTAACATACAGAATAAGAGAACAAGAAGAACATGAATTTAGAAAAGATTGGAAAATGTTTATTGAATATATGGGGGGAAATTGTGTACACTTGAAAACACTGGCAGCAATAAGAAATATTCAACAGTGTAAACAAGTTTTGATGGAAGTAATAATCGAATACTGAATGGTTTAGTTTATATAAAATCTGCAGGGATTTATGCTGTGTAAAATGAACCATGGAAAGAGAAGGGAAGTCACTTGTATTTTAAGGTTGTATAAATGAATATTCCAAATTGTAAAACAGAAACTTTAATAAAAAATATTTTAAAAAAGAAGAAGGAAAAGGCATTTATGGTTGCCTACCCCGTGGGTAGTCAACACGGTGTCCTCCCGCTGTAGTCATACTTGAATTCCCCTAGCCCCAGCCAGCATGGCCCAGTAGTTGGAGTAATGGAAATTGAAGTCCCATCTACACCTGGAGGACACCATGTGGCTACCCCTGGCCATTCCTTTCTTTTACCTACTAGAGCTAAGTGTTTCAAATAATCCTTAAGCAGTATTCCTTAAGTGTTTGATTGCATGAACTGTTCATGGCAAGTTCTTGATTCCCCCCTCCCACTTTGGTTTACCTATGTGTGCATTTGTTTTGTAGGCTTCAGGACTGAGGAGGAGATGCTTTCTTTTATATCTACAAACTACCAGAAGGCGGTGACAAGCGGAGAGAATTTGTTTGCGTATGCCCAGGAGACGGTGGCAGCTGTTAATGCGTTGCAGAAATCAAATGAGGTAGGGTGGCTAGACATGCCTGTTTTTCCATTTAAATATAAACATATAGGAAGGTGTTTGGGGGTAGGAAGAATGTACAACAGGTTCTTAAAACAGGAGGCGATTTCATGCCATTTTAGAGTTGAAATGGAAATGGAAGAAAATGCTGGATATTCAGGCAGCAGCACCAATGAGGCCTTTCTTTACAGATCTCTGTCTGCCTGCAATGAGCACAACTTTGTGGGACACAGATGTCTTTTGCTGTAAAACATACCATCCATTGACCTCTTTTGGCAACATGCTTTGGGGAAATTTCGCTGGGTTTTTTTTCTTTTTTGCCGGTTTGCATTCCTCCCTCCAGCCCCTCTAATAATCAAAACAAGGATTCTGTTCTTGCACAAACCAAGATACTTCATCACAGAAAGGAGGTCCCTTTCAGCTCAGTCCTAGATTATTCATCCAGAACAGAGTTTTGGAACCTGTTGCTGGACTACAACTCACATCAGCACCAACCAGTATGGCACACGGTTGGTGGTGATGGGATCTGTCATCAGCCAACATCTGCAGGGTCAAAGGTTCCCCACCCTAATCCAGAGCAATAAATTGCAGGAATTGTGCTTCAAGCACAGTAGCAACATTCCCAGTGTTGGGATATATTTCCTGGTGAGAATCAGTGTATTTGCTAAGGTGAAATTAGATGGCATGTTACATGCATGGTTGTGCTTAATGTCTCATCTGGTTTGGTGCTAAATCTTGCCGGCAGTGGCAAATACACATTTTTGTGTTGTACATGCCCTTTTCTTAATAAATCAATTAAAAACCTTTAATCCTTGAACCTAGTTGTTTGTCCATTGCTATTTGAGTTTACATGCTGGGTGTAACTGCACTGAACCTAGGAAATACTTAAAAGAACTGAAGTTGGTAGGAAGTCTGAAGGTAAAGATCCAGTGTTAACATTTTATATCCTAACACAAAACCCCCTAAAAGTCTTAACCCTGTTGCTCCTGAATGTCTCCTTGACACTGATCATTCTGTCCGCTCAAATATTTCATTTTGCCCTTGCAATTAAACAGTTCAGCTATTATTTCATTGCATTGCTTCTAAAGTTGCTGTCTGTCCTCGGAGCGTTACATGCTTTCTGATTTTAAATCTACAGGCAGCTGGTGTGGATACAATCCGAAGCAAACTCCTGAAAACCAGCAAAGCCCTCCGTCAGCAGCTTGGCAACGATCCTGATAAGGAAATCAAAGTCAGAGAGTACGAGACGCTATTACTTTCCCAGATAGGTTGTTCTGATAAGTGTGGAATAGATTCCTGTAGTGCTGAAGAGATTGCCTTACCAAATTCTCTTGTGCAGTAGTGGAGGAATTCACTAGTGAACGCTACAAAAATAACAATTGCCCTTTGTTTTAATTTTCAAGGATATCTTTGTGTAGTGGTGTGTATCTAGATAATATGCTGAATGTGTAAACAACCTTGCAAAATCACTTTATGTTAATCTGTTTTACAATGTTTGTATACTGCTTTTGATAGGCAGATATCACCCTTGCACTAACAAACCAGAATACCAGTCAATATCCATGGTATCTTAACAATAACGTGTGGCTCCTTGCTCAGCTTTTTGGAAGACGGTGGCAGCAAGGAAGGCACTGGGTGGAAACATTTGTAGCTCTTCCTGCTGCTAATGTCGCTACTGCTCTCAGCAGGTGATATAAAATTGGCAGCAGGGCATACCTTCTCTTCCATTCATATTTCCCTCTCCCTCTCTTTAACAGGTGTCAGCTTCAGGTGTATCTGCGCCTTGAAATGTGCCTGCAGTGCCCTTCTTTGCAAAATAGCACAGATGAGATGGAACAGCTTGTGGAAGAGGTAGATGAACAAGCCTTGCCTCTGGGTTCCAGAAGCTGAAAACAGCAATTCTCAGCCAGCATGTGAAATCTTCACATCTCAATTGCTGTTGAGCAGCAACTATGGTCTTGGTGACCCGGCCAGCATATAATGTGGAACCAAACAATAACTTAGCACAAATGAACAAACATGCTACTTCCTGGTGTGAAGATCACTGCCATTGCACTCTTCCCCTGGTCTTGCTACTGATGGACTATGCAGGGCTAAGCTATTGTTTGTCTCAGGGTTAATGTCCAAACCCGGGTTTGTGGTTTATCTCATTCCAGACAAGTCACAAGCTTGTAACCAAAGTTTGTTCTTAGTGTACCACTCCTTGTTTGTCTGCTAGGTTTGAGATGCACTGCTAATTTAAACATTGACGTAACCATGCCAATCGATTAAACAGTTGACATGTTTAATCGGAAAAAAGTCATTGTTAACATTTGTTAAAGATTTTTTTGCATGAAAAAGAAAATGAATTACTGGTAATTAAATTTGGATTTGAGGAATGAAGATAAGGTTTGTTTTTTAGAAAGTGGCTTTGTTGGGTGTTATATTGGAGTAGATGAAGTGAATATTGTTTATATATAGTCCCCTACCTTCTGATTTATTTCTTTTCCTTTATTTCTCTCTTTCTCTTTCTTTATTCCCTTCCCTCGCCATTTCTCTTTATGTTTTTTATTGTAAGATTAAAGTCTTAGTTTGGATAAAAAGGGAAAAAAATGATACTAAGTTTTCTATTTTTCTCTATAAGCCTCGATAAAATGTATTCAAACAAACATTGACTTAACCCTGGATTGCATGGGTCTAGGAAAGGAGCACAGCAGCCCTAGTGTTCACCCCAGGAACCTGCATGTTTGCTCATGTGCGCTTAAGTCGAGGTTTGGCTTTATGTTATATATGAACAAAGGTCAATGAGGTCATAGTGGAAACAGTGGAACTTCACATTTGTCTGTTCATGCTAAATCATGCTTTGGCCTGGCATTACATGTGAACTGGCCTGCTATCATTAACCCTTGACCAATTTTTTGCCACTCAACTTGCTTGCAGATGACAGAGATGCTGCGGATTTTGTGTTTGACTGAAGACCCAGGATACCTTGCCAGGTTTTTGGAAGAAGTTGTAGAAACGTAAGTGCTCTTGTGTGCTGGCTAATTTTATTCATTCATTTACAAAACGATAAGTGGAGCAGGGAAGGCTGAACAAATTCTGTTATGCAGAGGACTTGAGAGCTGCATGACTATTAATGCAGAACGTGAGCTAAAGAGCTGGTTATCTGAATTGCCAGTATTTTATATTTACCATTCTTTTTTTTTTAATAATAATTTTTATTCATTTTTCCATTATACAAGTTTACCATAACAAATCATTTTCATAAATTTCAACTTGCAAGAGCTTGCAAGTTTAATAATAAAGTCGGGTGCAGAATCAGGTAACAAAATCTCACAAAGGTTAGAGTCCTTGGTAAGTAGCGTGTCTGATGCATGCTTGTGTTACGATGTCTCTGTAGGTATCTGGAATCTATGCCAAAGACCCTTGGGGATTTGTACTACAGTCTGGGGACACAGATTCCCCCAAAGCTGGCCTCTGTCCTGCCAGCAGACTTCTTCAGTGACGATTCTCTCAGTCAGGAGAGCCAAACCCCATCCCTGCCTCCTTCTGCATCCTCAGTTCCTGTTTCCAGAACAGCTTCCTTAAGTACCGATGCAGAACAACTGGAAGAACTACGCACCAGATCTGCCAAGAAAAGGTGACTGCAAGGCGTAAATGGCATTGAATTAAAATTAGACTGGGTTGCAATTTCTTTCTGAATAAGGAAATTCCATCTGAAGTTTATCAAAGGATATTGCAAACATTTCAAAGGTGTGTCCATGTGGACTTCCTGTTGGTGTTATATTACCTTGAGGGCAGCATGGGAGAATGTCACTTTGTGTTGAAAACAATGAACCTTATTTCAAGGTGGCTGCATGAAAAGCCCCTACTTTTTAAAAAAATTGTTGAAATGTAATTGTGCGCCTTGCTCAAGATTTTACTTTGTACTTCTAGAAAGAACACGCTGGCCAGACACCGGAGTGTAACAGAAGCATCGCAGAACTTGCGCCAAATAGAGATTCCTCAAGTACCCAGAAACCGTACTAGGAAGGTAACGTTTCCTCTCCCCCCCCCCCCCCCGCAATATCTTTCTGGAAAACCAGAAAATGCATGTAGCAGCTGTAAAACTCCTGTGTCTCTATGCCTGTTTGAATAGTCTTTCTGATGTTAAAACACCTTTATATGGAAAGCTGTTACACTGATTTAGTTTTCACTGGAACAAAGGGAAGTCCTTTTCCAAATAAATGGATTTCAGTTTACGGCATTATTTTTTCCAAATTACCTATAAATAGATGTACAGTAATTCTGAAATCATTCTAATACTATATTCTAATAATTCAGGACAGCTCTCATGTGTGCCTTGATGTGAAATCATTACCATCTGTACAGAAAGTGGCAGTGCAAGGTAAAATTCTTCCTTCCTTCCTTATTAGAGAACTAGATGGTAGGGCTGTGATCTGATTCAGATTAATCCCTTGGAGGGATTTTTGGGCTTGTCAAGAGGTGAAGCAAGAGGTCTGTATAAAGTGGCATTTATCCACCTACTAGTGGACCTATTAGTTTGCAATTTGGCGAGTTTCTTCCCCAGGGGCATCTCTCCTGTCCTCAATTTTCAGACCAATTGCCCACAATACACTAGGAGAAATTCAATAATTCATATTTTTTTTATCCATCCCAAAACTGTAACCACTGCAGCTGACTTTCTCAAATTTGGCACAGTGCTTGGTTTATTTAAAGAATATCCATATATGTGTTTTTAAAGCTTTGTCCAGGCTTATGAGGATGGAAATAATTTTATATTTACCAAACTTTTCTCTTTTGATCCAACAATAAGTGCCATGAAATGTGCATTTATTGCCAGAGTCCCTAGTGTCTATCGATGGTAATCCAGAATGTATCAATGAATTCAGGTTGTGCATTGTGGAGAGAAGCAATTCGTATCTCCACTGCATTCAACAGGATACGTGATTCAGTTCAGCAGGGATGCATTTGGGCTCTATGTGATTCATATTCTGGATCTTCTTAATTTCTTGAGAGTTAGATCCAGTGGTAATCCTACTCAGAGTAGAGCCACTGAAATTGATGGACATGACTAACTAAGCCCGTTAATTTCAATGGGTCTACTTGGGATAGAAATTAGTTGGATACAACCCGGTGTCTTCCTTTTGGTTCTCTGTGTGTCCAGGATTTAAAACAAAGAGAAAAATACTTAATTGTGAAAAAAATTAATCTGACACTTTATATTAATTCTCGGATTTTGAACTGCACAGAGTGTTTTGTCTTGTGAACAGCAATCAAAACTCAGTTCCTTCTTTTGGCTTTTTGATGCTTCCAGAAGTGACAAAGGTACGAAGGAACCTCTTCAATGAAGAAATGCTTCCTCCAGGCAAAAGATCCCTATCAAAGATTCCTCGAAGCCAGTCAGTATCAGCTGTAGAAGGTTTAAAAAACAGGCGGAACCGAGCTAAGGAGTGCGCAAGAGGTGAGAGGTTAGATAGATAGATAATTTATTACGGTCGGAGACCAGCTTATAAAACACACTTGGGGTACAGTCACAGAAGGAAAACAAGCAATTGAAACAATGTACAACAATAAATTTAAAAACAATGTACAACAATAAACTACCGCAGGGAGCTGACCCAGAGTCACCCATAGAACCAAGTTTGGGGATTTTCTTAACAAACTAGTTTGAGATGGGAGATGGTCTCCACCTACAGATCTGTACACAGAATCTGGTGACCACCTGGGTCGTCTTCTGATCTTTGCCTAACAGGAGAAGGTCGCGTTTTTGCTTTTCCGGGAGGTCAGGGAGCCTCACCAGTAGGAGATCAGTGGTCTTACTACGTGCCTCTTCATAAAAGGGACATCTAAAGAACAGGTTTTCTGGGCTTCCTATCTCCCCCAATGAACAGGCGCAAAGTCTCTGAGCATATGGGACTTTTTTAAAGGCTGCTTCCAGGAATGGCAAGCTATATATCTCTCGATTTCTCCAATTTTCTAGTCGGGGCACCTTAAGCAGTCCCATTGTCTCTCGGTGTCAATGATTCTTTATGTGAGAGGTTACTTAAATGAGTGCTTTGCTGTACAGGCAGCGACAGTTGTGCGTGCATCCAATCTCTGCGCGACACATGCATTGCTCCAAACCCAGAAGTGACCCAAAAACATCACAAAAGGGGATGAGGCGGGGGCAGAACAGGGTGTTTGCAGGCTTTTTCAATAGTGTTTCAGATATACACAATTTCACTTAAATGTGTGGTGCCTTGGAACGTAACTCCCACTGCTTGTCTTGGCTTATGTAGGATGGCTGGGGCAAAAGGAGTAAGTGGGAAAATATGGAACACCAGGGAAGGTGTCTACTATGGAAGGGATTAAGTGAATGTGGAGCCAGGAGGACTTCCCACCCCAGAGAGTCAAAGGGTATTTTGGAAGGGAAGGGAAGGGAAAAACTTAGATGCGGGGACTGAAGCTGTTTGCAATCTGAAAAAGTACTTACTTCTAAACGTCAAATATGTTATCCTCACCTGGCTTACACAATGCAAGTCATTGTGCAGACTTGCTACCTTGCGATAATTATTCTTTGGTCCTTTTCAGATAATCTCAAACTGCTGACCAAGAGTGTGGCAGAAACACCGTTGCACAAGCAGATCTCCAGGCGGCTGCTGCACAAGCAGATTAAAGGCCGGTGAGTGAAGGCACCAGATTCACTGATCAAGCAACTTACTGTTTTTGGTAGAAAGTGGAACTTTTCTGGGCACCTTTCTGCACTTGGATGTCCTTTGCCATTGTGCTTGAACTTCTAAAGCAGTGTTTCCTTCATAGGAATTCAGACCCTGGATCTGAAGTTGGCATTGTAGAAGAATCTCCTGAAAAAGCCATACCATGTAGGTGTTGATTTTATGTGACCTTTTTATTTGCATGTTTGGGGAGCTCCAGCTCTTTGGCTATAGCTTAAATTCATTTGTTAACAGAGCAGAAGGTGGCAAAAATTCCGATTTTTATTTCATTTTTATCCTACCTTTCGTTCAAGGAGTTCCGGACAGTTTACAGTGGGTATGGGGAACATGTTGGATTTCAACATCAGTCACGGCCATCCAGCATGGTCAATGGTATTCCAGCAATATCTGGGAAGATCACTGGTTCTCCCTCCATTTTATCATCTCAACACTCGGACACGACTAAATGACTAAACAACGACAACAAAATGCTGAGTTGCAGCACCAGTTCTTAGATTCCCCTTTATTGGTGGCACTGACTTGGTACTATATGGCTGTGAGTTTAAAGACAAACCTTGTTTCTTCCACATACAAACCCAAAGGTGGATTAAGAAGAAGTCCACGGATCAAGCAACTTTTACAGGATAGAGCAGTCTCTGGTTCCTTTTACTGCTCTCAACCCAGCAAGAAGAGTGTACAGCAAATGCAGTCGGAAGCACCTGATGTACAAGACAGTTTAACAGGTATGGAAGCAAGCAACGGATTGCTTTTGGTTCCAGGGATTGATTACAAGATTGGCTTGAACACATGAGAGGCAAAGTAGATGCTGCTTTATTTTACCTGGGTGTTCCTACTGCGCTATTTGCTCCGCCTGCAACTTTTCTATTGTTTATTTGCCTGGGAGATTTTGTACTTTTCTTCTAATGCTTGTTTGATGTTGTACTGTCATGAAAAACTCTATAAATGAAAGGTATTTTTTTTAGGCAAAGTAGACGTTAATCTACATCTGCTGGATGTTCAAGCTCCCTTATCTTTCCCCATCAAAACAAATTGATTAGCCAATAATAATAAAAAATGATAGATACTCGTTTCTCAAACAGACTGATTTTCACACAAAATCAGCAACACACGACGATGTGTGGTGAGCTTGCTGCATCCTTTATTTCAGAACATTGAAGGGAGAGGTAAGCAAGCCTCCTTGGGTAGGGTATTCCACAGGTACGGTACCACAACCTAAAACTACTCTCCCTATATTTCCTTGGAGGTGGGCAGCCCCACTTCTCAGTGGTAGATGGATTGGTACAGAAAACTACTTATCTAACAATCACCTGGGTCCTACTCCTACTTTCATTCATTCCTTCTACAGGCCTCATAGTCCGCTAGTGATATTCATATATCTGCCATAAGTAAAGTTGTACCTCGGGTTAAGAACTTAATTCGTTCTGGAGGTCCGTTCTTAACCTGAAACTGTTCTTAACCTGAGGTACCACTTTAGCTAATGGGGCCTCCTGCCGCTGCGCGGTTTCTGTTCTCATCCTGAAGCAAAGTTCTTAACCTGAGGTACTATTTTTGGGTTAGCGGAGTCTGTAACCTGAAGCGTCTGTAACCTGAGGTACCACTGTACGTTATAGAGGGCAATTTGAAGCAGATAGTAAAAGGGAGGTCTAACCTGTCCCTGCATGCTAACTTGTCCCTCCAGTTGCAGTTGTAGGCAATACCTGCCACTTGTTGCTGCTGAAAGTAATTATTCCACTTTGTCACTGCAGAGACCAAGGTTTGTTTGGCACGGTCTCTCAGCATAGCAAGTCAGTCATACATTTAGTCAGACATCTACAAGTTGGAAATGTTTGGTTTGTAGTTACTAACTAGTTCATGCCAATGTGGGTAGCCAGGAACATGCTGCCTTAAAAGCTTGAGCCTACAGCAGCTGACGCTTGTGTGGACTGTTTGCTGTCTTTTTGTTTTACAGGCTTAGCATCTCCTCTTGTGAAAAAAGCCATCCAGTCCCCAAAGAGCCTTCTCTTTGGAGCAGTTCTTGATGTGTTTGGTTCTGAAGGGATGGACTCACCCAGAACAAGAAGAAAAACTTTAGCCTCCAGTGAGCTTGTTTATCAGGTAAAATTGCTGTCTTCTGTTTCTTTCCATACCTACTTATCTAGTCTACATGCCACCTTAATTTCCCACTTCTAGTGTACAGCCTTAATATGTAATGTCAGTAGTCAAATACATAAGTGATTCTGTAAGTAGAAATGATATTAAGCTCCATATGTAGTCTGTTCTGTTGCTGTAGTCCTAGACAAAAGCAGTTACCCATTTTCACTCTCCTTCCACAGACACCAAGGAAAGCATCCCTTCGGTCTTCCCCAAAGCTCTTAAGTCCCCCTAATAACACACCAGGAAGAACTGTTCTGGAGAAGCTACAGCAGACCCCCCAAAAGAGCCGAGCCCCAAAGCATAGTGCAGCCAAAAGTTTGGGAAATCTCTTCTCACCTTGTAGACAGAAGAGCAAGTCCTTGCCTGAAGCCACTGAAAAGAAAGGGGATTGTTTTGCACGCACGGCTCTGATGAAGGAAATATTTTCTTCCCCGCACAAGGCAGCACAGCTGCAAACATCTGGAATGCAGGCAGGGGATGAGGTGCCTGATGATGTATTTGCTTCGCCTGCAAGTGGTTCCTGTTCGGCAGCTGCTCTGCTCTCTCCAGTCCCATCAAATTCACCAGGAACGTGGCTCTCACAACTGCCGTCCCCAAGGCGCTCCTTGAGAGTTGCCTGGAGAATTGCCTCTCCAGCTTCTGTTCAGAAACAGCCTCTTGAGGCAGAACAACTTACAGAGCCACTTTCAGCATTGGAGCTGGACTCTGCGGTGTCAGAAGTGACACCTATAGTATCCAGAGGCGGACTTTCAGAACCATCTTCGAGTCCAAAGAACACCAAGCTTAGTGAAGCCTTTTCCCCACCTGGTGATCCTGTTTTGATGCCCGATGTTAACTCATTGCCAAATAGCCCACCCCCAAATGCCATAGCCACATCCACACTTTCTCCTGCTGGGACTTGGGATCTGCGCAGGAAGTCTTGTACTCCCCAAAAGACTCCTTTGAAACGACAGAGGGTCACAAACACATACCCAGCCAAAGCCCTCCAGTCGCCTGCCTGTCTGCCTGCCGAGCAGCATCCCTGCTATACAGACTTGAATCTTTCTGCTAAAGCTAAAGCAGAGAGCACCCCCTCCGTGAAGAGACGTGGAGTGAGGACTCCAAGTAAGAGGAGGGGGTTAGAAAGACACCTGCCTCCTGAGCTCTCCACAAAGGACCACATGCTTCTCCCAGATGCTGTGGTTCTGTGCGAGCGCCTAGATGCTTCTTCTCTAACCAATGTCTTCGCCACTGGCAGTTCTGAAGCAGAAGGTGGTCCAGGTACAGTTTTGCCAGGGGAGAAGGCAGTAAGTCTGCAGCCTCTGCTCCTCCAGAGCCCTCCTGCTTGTGACCAGGCCTCCTTGCCCGAAACCCCAAAGTCTGGCTCGAGTGCCTATTCACTGCGTCACACCCCAGACAGAAGGCAGCGGGAGGCTGCAGCACGGCTGGGGAAGCCCGAGAAGGGGGCAACATTCAGCACACCTAGGACTGCTCACCCTCTGCCTCTGGCAACGAGCCCACGAACTTACGAGATTGAACTCGAGATGCAAGCTTCTGGCCTGCCCAAGCTCCGAATTAAAAGGGTTGGCTCTGGGCCAGCTTTGGATCCTCAATCTCATTTGCAGTCTGGAAGGCCCAAAGGAGATGAAAGCGATCTTGCTACAGGGGATCTTTCCGTGACCTGGTGCGGCAGGCACTCTGGGAAACTGGAAACCGTCTCGCCATCTTGTAATCGATCTGCTCACAGTACCCCTGCGAAGTTTGGGGGTGGGGGGCAGACCTATATATGTCAGTCGTACACTCCAACTCATTGCACCCCCAACTCCACTTCCCCATCCCAGGGCAATGTTGGCCTTCCCTGGACACCTTCTCCAAAGCATAAAGGGAAAGTGACCCCTGAAGCAATCAAGGACTGGCCGCGAAGGAAAAGGGCCACTGTGGGCTGCAGCAGAAGCGAGAGGCACGTGGAGGTGGCTGGGGAAACTAGAGCTTCCGACCTTCTTGGCGTCAATAAAGCACTGCCTTTGGGGGACTTTGAACTTGAAGGCATCTGTAGGCTTCAGGACCAGTCACCTTGCAGCGATGCAGAGCCCAGTGGAGACGAGAGCACCTGCAGAGGGACCCCTGGCCTAAAGTTCAGAAAAAGGCCCTTTGGCCACATGTCTCCTGAGGAGGAAGTCAGTCACGAAGTGAAAAAAAAGCACTGTGCCAAGAGAGGCAACCCAAACGTGGCAGTGTATGCAGCCGAACTGCTGAGTACAGGAAAAGGTGTAGCATCCTTAAACAAGACAATACTGGAAGAGGAAGAGGAGGTCTTCAGCATTTCAGGTAATTTTGGATTGAAATTCAGCTACAGTGAAAAGGAACAGAGCAGAAGGTACAAACAGAGAGAAAAGGCTCCTTTGCGTCTTTCCGCACATACCTTTATTGCTCTAGAATTACCCTCTGGCCAGCCCTACCAACACACCAAGCAAGGCTCAGTCTTTTAAAAATCCCAGCTGCAGGAAGCATTCAACAGTGTACCAGCTTGATTGTGGCATGGTAGATCCAAAGGTCATGCCTTTGAGATGGGCCTTGAATCTCTTCCAGCTCTGCTTTTATGAACTTTCAACTTACTACTGTCTTTTTTTAATTAATACTCCCACTATTATGCCAAATTTATACAGCACCATTAATCTGCATTGCAATTTACAGGGTTAACAAACAAGTCTAATTGCTTCCCTAATGAGCTAGTGGTATTTCTTTCCCCACAGCAGTATTGCAGCAACACACATCTTGTGTCAAGGGCTATCAGTGGATCAGATGTTTTTAAGATGCAGTCCTATGCACACTTCATTGGAAGTAGACTCCATCGAGCATAGTGGGACTTATGAGTAAATTTGCATAGGATTGTTCTGTTAATTTATTAAAGGCAGATGACAAAACAGTCAATTGGCATATTACCAAAATGTCAACCAGTCCTTTAGATATGCCTTAACTTTCCTTCAGTATTTTAGAATTTAATAAACAGAAGGTTCAAAGGAAGGATCAAGCTGTGGTTGATTAATCTCTTCACCTTAACTCAAGCCCTATTTTTTTGCCATTTTGCACATATGAATATTGCATAGCTACCAGAAGTGGTGGAACCTCCGACCAGGGTTTGTGTCTAATATCTTTTGCCACGTCTCCTAGGTATGAGTCCACCGAAGTCTTCAGGGAAGAGCACAATCTCTGCTACTGGACTTAGGGCGCTGACGCAGTCCCCGCTGCTCTATCAAGGCCACACCACATCCCTGAGGAAATGGCCCACAGGTAAATGCAGTTTATTTGAACCCCTGAGTGGTGGTCAAAAGAAGCTTGAACTGCAAGGAGCCAAATTGCCCACACATATATAGTCCAATGGTTCTTGTAAGACCTTCCTGTAGCAATAAAATACCCAGTTCCCTTTTCTGTGAGAACCTATTCTTAAACTGCTTTGGGTTCTTTCACCATCTATTCGATATTTTGCTCTCTCACGGAAAGTTGCTGTTCCACGGAGGGGAATAGCTGACTTAAAACTTCTTGCCTCTCCTGTCTATGCCTGCCAGTATTTTTCATATTATTGCTTTCCTACACAGGAGACAACAATGATGCATTTGGAGCTGCAGATGAAGACCTCTCCCCCTTTCACAGTACAACCATGAGACAACATTCCATCAGGAGGACCTACTCACGGAAAAGGCTGCTCAGCTGAACCTGGGAAAAAGATGGTGAAAATACTTGCGAGCCTGATGACAAAGCCATTTTGGATGACTTTAAAACCAAAATGAAGATAATGTTGCCAGCCACAATGGAAGCACCTCTTGCTCATGAACTCACAGTTGTGTTCTAGTACTGGAAGTGAGGAAAAGCTGTACTGTCTCCATATAAATTTAAGCTATGAGCGTGTCATCATAGGGCTCCTCCCAGGGTTTAAGCACTAAAGGATATAAATGATGGGTGAAACTGACTGCTTTTAAAAAGTACTTTTGTAAAATAAATTAATATGATAAGTTGCTTTTATGGTACTGAAAGAATGTTCTTTATTTTTGCTAGCTAAATACTAGGGAACTGAATATCTTTTATGTACAACGCAAAAAACAATTTCACATCTTCCTTGCCATGAAACGAAGGAAACTAATTATTTATTGTTAGGTTTTAAAGCACATAAATTAACTGAAAGTAATTAGCATCAGTCTACCCTCCAAAGCTGTATGGTACTTGAATACTGCTAGGAAGAGAGTATAAATAGTAATACTTTGGTTGTTGTGAACAGGAAGGAAACAATGTATTTCAAGCTCTTATAAAAGTTACTCTAGTTTATTAGAAGCTACGGTATAAAAGGCTAGTTAAACTATTTACATGTCTCTAGGCCTACAGCAGCAAATATTTCTGACTTTCCTATCTCTCCAGAGACAGGCATTTTGCCAGAGGTAGTGGTCTTCCCTCTGGGAGGTACTGCAGCTAAATACAAAGGTCACTGCTGCAGAGGAAAAAGTCTGACATACTGCTTTTCTGCCCTCCAAAAAAACCCCTCTAAGTGTATGACAGAAGGCTAATTTGCACCTTAAGTTAAGCATAGCCATCAATTACTACTTGTAGCAACTTGTAACAATACACTTGGTCTGTAGGCAATACCCCTCAAGCTTTGAGCAAGAAAAGCAGGTAGAAGCTGGGACCTAGAATGGGTTTTTCCTGACATCAATGATTTCTGGATATGACAGCCCAGTCCTGTACAGCTCCATGTGAGACTTCAGCAGAGGAGCTAGGCTCAGTGGCAGAGATGCTTCCTTGATCTGGCCACCTCTGGATAAGAAGTCTGTCTCTTTCTGGCAAAAGTCTTCCGGTACTAAGGTGTTGGCACTGGATAATGAAGACCGCCTCCAGGTGGATGGCAAGGCTGCATGCACCAGGTCCCGGGGTTCATCCCCGCTTCTGTGGGTTCTTTCAGAGAGCTCTATCTGCACGGGATCCAACATGCTACTCGCACTAAATTCACCATGTATTCTAATCGAACCAGGTCTGTCCTCGGCTGCACAAGTGATTCTTTCCATACCTATATGAGAAGAGAAGAACATTTTAGACAGTAATTTCCTAGGGTCTGTGCTGTGTAATGAACAAAAATGGCCCGAAAAATTGGCAATTCCCTGTACAGAGAAAACCAACAGTATAGTAAAATTAAGCCATTTGGTCGTTGAGCTCAACACTGCCTGCGTTCTGCCCAACTTTGGTACTGCAGGAGAGACCTCTGGGTGATTTGAAGTAGATCAGCAAGGGTTTCCAAATCCCACTTGTTTTGTTATTACCATTAAACAACATACCTAAATTATACTACTTAAGCGAAGAAAGCTTGACCTAACCAGGGACAATTGTCGTGCCAGGAAATGGGGGACCTGGGCTTAGAATTCTTTTGATTTTTAGTGCATGTCTTTTTGCATTTGCCTCTGGATTGTGGATCTTGGGAGCTAATAAAAGATCTAAAGTAAGCCTGAAGTCTGTCCACCTCTGCAATCTCTGTTCAGGTGCTCAGAGAAAAAGCTGTGGAGCAGTCAAGAGCATACATATATTTTTTTCTGATGGCAGAGATTGATAATGTAGCCCTGGTCAATATGGCTTCAGAGAGACTGGGCCCTATCTCTTTCATAAATACAGTGCTGGTAAGTTCAACTAGTTTTCCCCTGCAAATGGCTTTCATAACAGTGCTGGTTTTAAGAATGCCAGGGCTTTAGGAGAAAAAATCTATTAAAATGGGTTGTGTTGATTTCACCTTTTCCCTACCTGGAGATTAAAGCTGAGCATTTTTCCATGCTGGGCATATGTGCTACAGCCCTTCCAACATCAGTGTACATCTCTCCACAAAGCAGGTTCCAAAACATTTTAAGATTGATGGCCCACAACAACCACGTAGAGCCACCGTCTGAGCAACTTCCCTCCAAAAGCTGCTCCAGTCCATAACTCCCTTGTTCTCCAAAGCCTAATTATCATTTCCAACTGTAACCAAGTAGGTGTAACAACAATGGTCCCCATTCATTCACCACTACTTCCCTGTTTCCAGGTTAAATTTTTTTTTGGCAGCAGGCACCAGTCTATTTTGGCCTGTTACTTTTAAGGCACGGGTAGGTCTAAGGTCCAAATACAGCCCTCCCAAGCCACACCACACAGTGGCTCAGCTTCACATTCAGTGTTTTTGCCCAGCTGGCATGTGTCCTTGAATTCTGATAATGTATATCGTTTGGATGGAGAGCAGAAAATGCCTGCAGAAACTAGTTTACAGTGTTAAGGTGAAATTTACTCCAGATGCCCTGCCCACTTTTGCCTGACCCCACTCAGCACAGGAATTTGGCCCTCTGAATGAAAAAGGTTGCTCATCCCTGTTCTAAGGAACCCAGTCCACCGCTTTGCCTTTCAAGACATGCTTGGGCCTGTGTGCTTGGCTTGCTGTGTAGAATAGTCACATCTGAACCATCGTCAGTGGCGGTGATAAAAAGACTTAAGCCTCCAGAACCGAGGTTATCCTCACCTTTGCCTTGTCCCTCCAAATCGCTCACGCTCAGCTTCTGAGTCAGCTCGTGGTTGGCCCACTTGTAATGCGCCAATTCTTTTTCCAATGCCTGGATCCTTCCTTGGTACTGAAGCCTGCTGTTTGCCTGCCCCTCTTCCATGTGCTCTGTGAGAGAGAAGGGAATTACATACGCAGTCTGCTGAGGACCTTGTCCAACTGGAGATTTAACATGCCAAGTGATTCGCCAATGACTACAAAGGCCCTTTGTTACCCCGGCTCTGCTGGAGCAGAAGCTGAATGTTCTGCTCATGCTCCTTCTGCTGCAAGGTGAGCTGGCGGTCCATCTCCAAGCACTGGCGCTCCAGTGCTACTTCCAGCCAAAATACCAGCTGCAGCTGCTCCTCCAGTTGCATCTCCAGTTCGGAATAGGCAATGTGCTGCCTGTGTTGATCCTCTCGCAGAGTCACCACCTGGCCAAAAACACAAACTTTCTGCATGGTCTTCTCGCAACTAAGGCATCATCTTGTCAACAGAACTGAAACAATGTTTGCTTATGGCACTGACAGATTCATGAAGGTGAAAAAGGTGACCCAGACTTTTAGAAGACATCTGAAGGCAGCCCTGTTTAGGGAAGCTTTTAATGTTTGATGTATCACAGTATTTTAATATTCTTTTGGAAGCCGCCCAGAGTGGCTGGGGAAACCCAGCCAGATGGGCGGGGTATAAATAATAAATTATTATTATTATTATTATTATTATTATTATTATTATTATTACCCAGTGACAATGTGGGAAGCCGTGTAAGCCTACTTTGCTTGGGTCTGGATTGGACAGCCACTGCAGATGGAGTTTGGAAGCTCCTCTGTGCAAAACATAATTGAAAAATTCCCTCACACAGAGAATGGGTATTTCAGGGAGAAGGATTCCAGTCTAACCCCCGACATCCTAGTTTTCTATGTGTAGGGATGCCTTCTTGCTCCCTTCCTACACAACCTACTGCCCAAAATGGTGACAGTCCAAATGCGGGTTTACGGTATTGTGCTTGTTTTTACATCTACCTCCCTGAAGCTCAGCACTGGCACCCCACAGGGATGTATGCTGAGTCCCTACCTGTACTCGTATACATATGACTGTATTTCATCTGATCCATCTACTGCAATTATTAAGTTTGCAGATGATACTACCATAATGAGTCCAATTACAGGTGGAAATGAATCAGCGTACAGGGGGGAGGTTAAAAAAGTATCTACATGGTGCCTAGAGAATAACTTGCACCTAAATACTAGCAAGACAAAGGAGATGGTGTTGGACTTTTGGAGGAAGAGAGGGGAACTAGTCCCGTTGTATATCAGGGCAGAGAGGTTCCCAGTGTGGAGAGAGTCTCTTCCTTTAAAGTCCTGGGAGTTTACCTTAGTGAAGATCTCACATGGAAAACCAACATAACTCAGGTGGTCAGAAAGGCCCAACAGAGACTCCATTTCCTCAGGGTCTTGCAAAAGAACAATGTTGAACAACAACTGATGAACTTCTACCACTCCACAATAGAAAGTGTCCTTTCATATTGTATCACAGTGTGGTACATTGGCTTGGCAGCCAAGGACAGAAAGTCTTTACGGAGGGTAGTGAATATAGCACATGATATCATGGGCTGTCCCTTGAGCCCACTAGATGACATCACAAAAATTCTCAGGGGCGATTCACACCCCGGCCAGCACCTCTTTAATCTTCTACCCTCGGGCAGGAGATATAGAAGTATAATCAGTCGTACCAACAGGCTAAAAAACAGTTTCTATCCGTGGACTGTTAGGCTGCTGAATGGAAAATAATATAGTGCAACTGACTTTTGGGGTTGGTGTGTTGTGCGACAAGCACACAGAGTGCAATGAGACTGAGTGTTTGGGGGAGGGAGGCTCAGTTAATTTCATTGTACACAGGTTGTACATTGACAATAAAGGTATTATATTTATTATATTTTAAGAACCAGGAAAACCATTGAGGGAGCTTTGCTCTGAAAGCTGCAGAGAGGAGCTGGCTTGGAGGGAAAGAGAGAGACCTAAGCTTGACTAAAAGTTTTGCACCCCTGGGTAAGGGCCTGGGCCTCTGATGTGCTCATACTGGACAGTGCATTGCTCCACGGAGCAGAGCCACAATTCAACACCTGCCTTATCAAAATACTTGCAAAGCAGTGCCCGGGTCTCGGAGGATGAGAGGTAGCTGAGTTTGGCCATCAGGTTCATCTCGCATTGGGATAGGAGACTGGCTGAGGACCGCAAAACACGTTGCCGGCAAGTGATTGACTCGTTTTTGTATTCAATGGCAGCATCTAGAGCCTCAATGGCTTCATCTAGCTGGAAAAGGATCCGTTCCTCCTGAATGGAGAGGAAGAAAGCAAGAAAACTACTGAGAGGGAAAGGATAACTTTAGTTGCTTTGCAGCTAATAACGTTTAGTTCCGCTGGACAGAGAGGTTCCCAGTCCTCACATTTAGCTGCACTCATAAACCTGAAATATAGTTTTAGTGTGACTCCCACTTTGTGTACAAAGACTGATCATAATTTGCTTGAAGCCTTTTTGCTCAAGTCCTTGGCCAAGCAGGGACCTGAGTTTAAAATTTAGCATCTAGGAAAGAAATAGGATGGCACTCATGGACACAGTGCCCCAAGAGTCAAGACCAGATATATTTTCATTTTATTAAACTTACATCCCACACTTCCTCCCAAATGAACCCAGGGTGTCATGTCCCAGTTCCACTAATGACCTGGTTTTAAGATTCCCGCACTCCACGGAGGCTCATTTGTTCCACCTTATTGAGCAGTTGAGTTCTGCACTCATGGCAATAGCACCCTTGTTTAAAGATGAGAGGAACTGTACAGCATAAATTAATGAATAAACGAAGATGCACACAGGTCATTTTCAAAGCACTTTAAGAGAAAGTTCCCTCTGTAATATATCTGTGTAGAATGCTTATAGTAAGAACCTACAAATCACAGAAAAAGAAACAAATCATCTCTAGTACATCAACTATACTTGCAACAAGAAAAAACTGCCAATTAACCTCTGGGGACAGCAAGGTGCCCTGGCGTAGCTTGTTGTCTATCTCCAGCCTTTGTTTGAGCAACTGGTCCTTCTCTTGCCGCAAGTTGTTAATTTCTTGCCGGATCTGTTGTTGATCATGCGTGCTGCTGTGGCAAAGCTGCCCATTCTTCTGTGTCAGTTCCTTTTCCAGGTACTCCAGGCGGCTGGAGACCCGCATGATGTCATCATTCAGGGCCTAAGCCAGAAAGAATCAAGGGATGGAGAAGTCGGGGGGGGGGGGAGAGAGAGATCCTTAGGATGGCAATTCTGCCGGTTGCAGCTTATGTCCTTGTGGTTTACCAAACATTGCTTGGTTTTAATTCCTCAGGGAAGGGAGCTAACAGAGCTAACCCTATTCAAAGAAGGAATAGCATAGCAACTATAAGGGAAAAGAGGGAACACATCTTGGCATAGCATAAAACAATTACAGTGGTACCTCGGTTTACGAACTTAATCCGTTCCGGAAGTCCATTCTTAAACCGAAACTGTTCTTAAACTGAAGCACACTTTCCCTAATGGGGCCTCCCGCCACAGGTGCCCTTCCACCGTTCAGATTCCATTCTTAGACCGAGGTAAAGTTTGCAAACTGGGACACTACTTCCGGTTTTGCTGAGTTCATAAACCAAATCGTTTGTAAACAGTACTGTTCTTAAGCTGAGGTCCCACCGTATCTTCTTGAAGAGAGGATGGCAGCTAGCATTTGATCGAGTCCCCTGTACCCGAAGGAGGATCCTATTTATTTATCCTAAGAGGGAGGGGCAATTTAACCCTCAGGCAATTTTCTGCCCTCATGCAGATTTCAGTAGAGAATTCTGTGTCCACCGTCCGCCCCCAAGCGGAGTGAATTGTGAGAGGCGAAAACCAAGGAGGAACTCTCTCCTCAGGTCTTGTCCCCAGCAGTCACTGTACACTGTAATGGGGAGGAGTTTCTGCACAGGCCTCATTCTGCTAGGTGGGCACCAAACAATGACCAAGGGAGTGAACTAGGCTGCTGCCACCATACAGCCACCTTTCCCCACTGCACTTCTCCTAAGCAGCAACCCCCACTCCTCACTTCCTTCATCTTCCTTCTGCCAACAGCATATTTTGGTCGTTACAGCCCAATCCTATAAATAAAGGGACCCCTGACCATTAGGTCCAGTCATGACCGACTCTGGGGTTGCAGCGCTCACCTTGTTTTATTGGCCAAGAGAGCTGGCATACAGCTTCCGGGTCAGGGGTCAGCATACACCTTCTGGCAAACCAGAGCAGTGCACGGAAATGCCTTCCCGCTGGAGTGGTACCTATTTATCTACTTGCACTTTGACGTGCTTTCGAACTGCTAGGTGGGCAGGAGCAGGGACGGAGCAACGGGAGCTCACCCCGTCGTGGGGATTCGAACCGCCGACCTTCTGATCGGCAAGTCCTAGGCTCTGTGGTTTAACCCACAGCACTACCCGCGTCCCCTAATACTATAAATATTAGCTTGTGAATTAAGCCCCCCCCCAAAAAAAAGTCAATGAGCTTTAATTTTGCAATGAGGTGTTTCTTCCTCTTTTCTTTTACACCTTCTCCATGAACAGATTTGTTAATGTAAGCTTCGTTTTTGTACTCCCCCCACCCCAGGTTTACTAAGAAAAAACATTCAGAATGGATTATGATATACTTGCCACAAAGAAAATAATGACAACGAGCAGCTCACCTTCCACACCCAAGGCTCACCTGGCTAGAGCGGAGCCTCTTGTTCTCAAGGCCATTCTTCTCCTGAAGGAGAGCTTCCTTTTTGGCCACTATGGCTTCCCGTTTGGTCAGCTCGTCTTCCAGCTCATCCAAGGCACGGCGTTGCTCAAGGACTTTTTCCATCTCGAGGTCCAGCCACTTCTTCTGCTCTTCGATTTTCTGATGGGAAGGCAAGGCAGAGGGAGAGACTGTCAGAGGGACTCAAGCTGTCAGAGGGTCCAATCCCTGGCATCTCCCAAAAGGGCTGGGAAAGGGGGAATCCTGCCTGAAGCCCTAAACAGCCACTGCCAGCCAGAGTAGACAATACTAAATGAAGCTATGGTCTGACTCAGCGTAATGCAGCTTCCTATGTTCCCCCAATTTCAGGACATAACACAACTGAATAAAATACAGACAAGACTTGTAAACCCAAGAAACGATTTAACTATTATACAGTTGTACCTTGGAAGCCGAACGGAATCCATTGTGGAAGTATGCTCGACTTCCAAAACGTTCGAAAACCAAAGTGGGGCTTCTTCATTGGCTGCAGGAAGCCCCTGCAGCCAATCGAAAGCCGCGGAAGCCCCGGCTTCCAAAAATAGTTCGCAAACCAGAGCAATCACTTCCAGGGTTTGCGGCGTTTGGGAGCCAAACCATTCCACTTGCAAGGTGTTCATCAACCAAGGTACACTTGTATTAACTCTTCAAAAAGCACCATCTCTTATTGCTCCCAATCCTGCCCTTTTGTGGGGGCATTTCACACCCCAGCCTCGAGCTGCTGAAGGTGGAAGGCATGTCAGCCCTTGCCCCATTACCTGCTGCTGTTCTAAACTGATCATGGAGTCGTTGCTGCCACTCCTGCGCTTCCTTTGGAATGCTGCTATCTCCTCGGTCTTGATGCGCAAGATCTTCTGGTGCTGCTCATGCTGCAGCTCCAACTCCTGAAGATGAGTGGAGGGGAAACTGTCAGACCTGCAACATATCATTTACCGTATTTTTTGCTCTATAAGATGCACTTTTTCCCTCCTAGAAAGGGGAAATGTGTGTCTTATGGAGCGAATGCAGGCTGCGCAGCTATCCCAGAAGCCAGAACAGCGCAGCACTCCCTCTTGCTGTTCTAGCTTCCAGCTTAGCCGCGCGAACCCTCTTCAGGGCACAGGGAGCCTTCATCCCACTGCCCAGAGGAGGCTCCGCACGGCTATCCCAGAAGCCAGAACAGTGAGAGGGATCGCTGCACAGCGCTCCCTCTTGCTGTTCTGGCTTCTGGCTTAGCCCCTCTGTCCCTTCCCCCACCTCCCGGAAAAGCCCCCAAGAGCCGTGCTCTCTTTAAAGAGCCGTGCGGAGCGTGTGTGAGGCTCTTGGGGGCTTTTCCCTGAGGAGGGAGAAGGGCAGCCCGTCACTGACAGGCTGCTCTTCTCCATCCTTGGGGAAAGCCTGCAAGCACCTCACACACGCTCCACACAGCTCTTTAAAGGGAGCGCTGAGCAGAGACTGGGATGCATACAGGCTCTGCTCAGCGCTCCCTTTAAAGAATTTTTTTTCTTGCATTCCCCCTCTAAAAGCTAGGTGTGTCTTATGGTCAGGTGTGTCTTATGGAGCGAAAAATACGGTATTTAAAGGCATCTCTATGCACAACCCTTCATAGCAACATATCCCAGGGTGGCTCATAGCACAAAATGAGACTATGCAATTAAGATGCAACACCAAACAACAGACCACCTTCTAAAGACTCCATAACTTCAAAACATATTCAGAAAGCCAAATGAGTAACTCTGTTCCAGGTAGTTATGTTTATTATGTATATTGTTCTCCAGTGATATTTTTCTAGAAAAAGAGGTGCCAGAAAAAGCCCAGTTCGTCTCCATTAAAACTAGAACTTCAATTCATTTTAAATGCTCCAGAGAATAAAAAAAAAGGCTTAACCTGGTGACAAAGTTAAAAGGGGTACCAAATTATAATTGGGTACCAAATGGGACGCAGGTCTAGACCACTGAGTCTTTGGGGCTTGCCAATTGGAAGGTCAGTGGTTCAAATTTGCCATGACAGGGTGAGCTCCCATTGCTCTGTCCCAGCTTCTGCCCACCTAGCAGTTCTAAAGCACACCAGTGCAGGTAGATAAATAAGTACCGCTGCAGCAGGAAGGTAAACAGCTTTTCTGTGCCCTCCGGCACTCGTCATGGTCCTCCATGTGCCAGTAGCGGTTTCGTCATGCTGGCCAGATGACCTGGAAAGCTGTCTGTGGACGAACGCTGGCTCCCTCAGCCTGAAGCGAGATGAGTGCCGCACCCCACAGTTGCCTTTGACTGGACATAACCGTCCAGGGGGTCCTTTACCTTACCTTTATATTACCTTTTATGCGTACCAAATGAATGGATTACATAGCCAATGAAGGAGCCCTCTCTTGTTTCCACCTGCTTGATTACTGGTTGTGGCAGTCAGAGGAGCCTCAGTGGAAAATGTTATTCTCTCACAGGTTGATATAAGGGGTCCCTGGATCCCAAAGCCTTGAAGGGCTTTCAAGGTTAAAACTAGCCTCTTTAACCCGAGGTGAGAATATTCCAGCAACCAGTGTAGTTCTCTTTAAAAGGGTCCCTTCCGACTCTACAATTCTGTGAACAGCTAGGGCCATCGCTGCTCCTGAATACTCTCTGGCCTTGGCACTGAAGCCCAGCCGCCCCTACCTTGACACGGTGCTGCCCTTTGTGCATCTCTGTCTCCAGACGCCGCTTCTGGTCCACCTCCTCCCGCAGCCGCCTCTGCAGCTGCCCCTGTTGCTGCCGCATCAGCTGCACGTTCCTCTCCAGCTCCTGCAAGCGTTTCTCATTCTGAGCGGAGAGAGAGGCCAGCTTCTCCGTCGCTCGCTTCTTCTCTTGCAGGATCTGTTGCAGGATGGACAATAAGGCAGGACAGCTGATGCCAGGGACCGAAAGGAGGCTCCCAAAACGGAAGAGGCCTTTTTGAGACATCCTGGCACTCTGCCACCCCCCAATATAGTAGCGCTCCGGAGCTCACCTTTGCCTTGCTCTGAGCTGCTGCCACTTTGGTACGGTATTCCTGGAGCTTCCGCTTCTCTGCGGGGTTTCGGGGCTCCTTGCCCTCCAGCTCCCAAAGCTGCCTCTGGCCGTCGTTTAATTCCACTCGCACCAGTTCTGCCTCCTGCTCCAAGTCGCGGATTTTCTGACAATACTGCTTGTTCATCGTCTGCGCATGCTTCCCTGAAAGACACAGACACTTGGCATCACCACAAAAGGCCAGTCTGGCACCTGGGGTGGGCTTTGTGGGGGGGGGGGTCAGTTGGGGGGAGTGCAGCAGCAAAAAGAAAATCATTTGGGGGCGGCTTCATGGAGATCAAAATCAAGACACTCCAAGACAGACTCCTATCTCTTCTTCCACCAGCAATTAGGAAGAGGAAGACGCGACAGCAGCAGTCTTATCAGCTCAGTGTTCGGTAAGGATGTAATAGTAACTGTAAGCCAGGATGGGAATAAGAGAGAAGGAATAACTCTTGCAATGTTACAAAGACTTTGGATACTTTGGAGAATTATAATTTGGATGAAGTATAATATGCAGTTGATTAAGCTGTACAAAGGAGGGAAGTCCTACGATTCAGAAGAATCTCGTTTGATTTTATCATTTAATTGTGAGATTAATTTTGTAAAACCAATAAAAATCATTTCTTAAAGGGAATAATAGAGAAGGAAAGTTAGACCAGGAAAATGAGAGGATGAGCAGAAGTTGTGCTGGGGAACAGGAATGGAAAGGAAAGGAATAAGAAGGCTGAATGGCAGTAAATATTTGTTATTGAAGCATGACACAGATAAGAATTAATTATCTCTTTACCACAGGGGGTGGGCAACCTTTTTTTCTTATGGGGGTTGCATGCTGGAAGGGGCAAAGCTAGACACAATGACTGGCAGAGCCAGAGACAAAATTGTTCTGGATAAAACCAGAGTATTTTAAAAACATGTGCACCACTTTTCACGTATAAAATATTTACACACACACACACACAAAAACACCTTTGTATTGCTTCAATTTTCACTAAGAATACCTCAGATAAGCATTTCCAGTTCATTGCAAGCCTGTTCAGAAGTTAGTCCCTCTGGGTTTGATGGAGAGGCTCTCAAGTAAGTATACAGAGGCTGTATTTATTTTGGGAACACAAAACAATCCAGCTACTACTCTTGAAAGAAAACCGAAGTAATTCCTTTCTGGCTTTATGTGCTGTACACACACACACGGCAGAAGACTGCCAAATGGCTCTCATTCGACTTGGAGAGAGGTGAATGCTTTTCCTCAAGCCATACAACCAAGAGATGATAGATAGATAGATAGATAGATAGATAGATAGATAGATAGATAGATATAGATAGATGATAGATAGATAGATAGATGATAGATAGATAGATAGATGATAGATAGATAGATAGATAGATGATAGATATAAAATCAAATATAACACTGCCCCTTCCAGTTGTTCTAAGACGATATAAAGGGGGAAATGCTTTCAAAGTAAATAAAAATATGTAGAACACAGGAAAAAAGGGTCTCTGTTGGGATACAAAGATGCAGCAGTTTCCTGAGGCCCTGGGGTTGGCCAGGCAGAGCCCCAAAACTCCCCTATCCTCAAGTCCATCACCCAAGCTACATCTCTAATTAAGAGTGCTCCTCGCCTGTCTTGACAAGTTCCACAATCAGGTCTTCCTTCATGCGGATGTTGATTGCCAATTCACGGATCTTCTGATGGGCCTGAAGCAGCCGCCACTCTGAATCCTTCCCTGAAAAGCCTTCTCCAAGGCTGCTCAGCTCTGGTCTCCTGCAGTCCTCTGCGGAAAAAAGAAGCAAAATATAGAAGTGCCCTGGCAAGAATCCAATCCAAATAGGTGAAGGGACAGAAAGCACCAAGGCAAGAGTTGCCTAAAAGAGATACTGGGCATAATATCCAATTTTCATATTGGGAAAAGTTATGAAAGAAGGACTTAAAATTTCTGTTGAAAGAGAACTATATGAAAATGATGTATCATTGGTATTTAAAATCCACAAAATCAGCAAAAATGTATAGAACTGCTTCAAATGTATGCTGTAGAAGGAAGGCACATTCTACCATATGCAGTGGATGTGCAAAATAAGAAAGCTTTCTGGGAAATGATATATAATGAGAAATGTTTAAAATAACGTTTGTGGGGGGAAAGAAGCATTTTTTACTAGGAATTTTAGATGCAGAGATACCAAAGGGGCAGAAACTATTATTTATGCATGCGACGACAGCAGCGCTGATACTACTGGCCCAGAGATGGAAAGAAGATAAAGTCCCGGCCAGAGAGGAGTGGTTGATGAAGATGATGGACTACGCCAAAATGGCAAAAATTACCGGGAAAATCAGAAACCAGGTAGAAACTTTAATAAGGAATTATTACAATTTACTTAATAGAACACTGTAAAGAACTAAAAACTTTGGCAGGCTTTGAGTAACGCTTGTAATGTATTGAAAACTAAGGTAAATAGGGATTCATATTGGAAATCATGAAAGGGTGGAGGGAAGTCCTAAATGTTGATGATTATGATTAATGCTTGAAGTCAAATGTATAGTGTAAAATTGAACATAATAATAATAATAATAATAATAATAATAATAATAATAATAGAGTTGCCTAGTCCAGGTACAGCTTGAGGCATTCAGGGTGTCCTGGTTTTATATTGCTGTCATTAGAGTTTTGAGAGGGGCAACTGAATCTCCTCTTACCTCTAGAGGGTTCTGGAGGCTCCTCCTGGATCTGTGATGGATTGCTCTTATTCCATTGTCTGCTGCTCCTCTTGTCCGAAGCCTCCTCCTGGCTGCAGCTGTAGATCCCATTTCTAGAACGGCAACCAAATTGGTCACTTTATCCAGAGGGCTTGCATAAGCAATGTGGGAGAGAAAAGTTAAAATTAAAAAGCACACACCCCACCCTGAGTCCAGACAGAAGTAAAGCTGGTGGCATCTCAGTCAGTTTCCCCTTCGTTGTACAGACTTTATCACCTTTGATGAATTAAATAAGGGATCACACAAGAAATAGAATCAGGTAGGTAGCTGTGTTGGTCCGAGACAGTCTGTGTGTGTGTGTGTACACACACACACACAGTGGTACCTCGGGTTAAGTACTTAATTCGTTCCAGAGATCCGTTCTTAACCTGAAACTGTTCTTAACCTGAAGCACCACTTTAGCTAATGGGGCCTCCTGTTGCTGCCACGCCGCCAGAGCAGGATTTCTGTTCTCATCCTGAAGCAAAGTTCTTAAACCGAGGTACTATTTCTGGGTTAGTGGAGTCTGTAACCTGAAGTGTATGTAACCTGAAGCGTATGTAACCCGAGGTACCACTGTGTGTGTGTGTATAAAATTGTCCAATGGCACCTTAGAGACCAAGTTTGATGCTTTTGAATTATGGTGCTGGAGGAGACTCTTGAGAGTCCCATGGACTGCAAGAAGATCAAACCTATCCATTCTGAAAGAAATCAGCCTTGAGTGCTCACTGGAAGGACAGATCCTGAAGCTGAGGCTCCAATACTTTGGCCACCTCATGAGAAGAGAAGACTCTCTGGAAAAGACCCTGATGTTGGGAAAGATGGAGGGCACAAGGAGAAGGGGATGGCAGAGGACAAGATGGTTGGACAGTGTTCTCGAAGCTACCAGCATGAGTTTGACCAAACTGCAGGAGGCAGTGGAAGATAGGAGTGCCTGGTGTGCTCTGGTTCATGGGGTCACAGAGTCAGACACGAGTAAATGACTAAACAACAAGTTTGTTCTTGGTATAAGCTTCCGCGTGCATGCATACAAAAGCTTATACCAAGAACAAACTTAGTTGGTCTCTAAGGTGCCACTGGACAATTTTATATATATATTTTGACAAGAAATAGAATATTTTGAGCACAGAGCAACATCCTTTTTGCAACAGGGCTAATGTTCTATTTTATCATCTGAACTGGCAGCACCTGCATGCCTGCTCAGCCAGTCAGTCACATTGCCCTATATTGTTAAGGGCAGTTCATGCATAAAATACTCTCCTACTTGTGTTAGCTGGGTGTTTGCAAGAGGTGGGCCTCAGACATTCCAATTTCAGACACTGATACAAGGAAGTCGCTGAGTCTGGCAGAAAGGCAAGGTATCCCACACAAGCAGTATACCTCCAAAACAGTGTTTCACAAACTTGGGTCTTCAGCTTTAACTACATTTCCTTTATATATATATATTAAATTGTTTTACAATTTAGAATACTCATTTAAACATCCTTGAAATATCGACGACTTCCCTTCTTCTCTTTCCATGGTTCATTTTGCATATCATAGATCCCTGCATATTTTACAAACTAAAACATTCAGTAGTCCATTATTACATCCATCATAACTTATTTACACGGTTGAATTTATCTTAATGCTGCCAACATTTTCAAGCGTACACAATTTCCCCCCATATATTCAAGAAACATTTTCCAATCTTCTCTAAATGTATGTTCTTTTTGTTCTTATTCTAGATGTTAAGTCTGCAAGCTGCACATATTCCAAGTTGCCATTCTTCTTTAGTTGGGACCTCACTCGTTTTCCATTTTGGGGCTGCAGTAGTGGCATACATAAATAACCTTTTTTGACACCTGGGAATTTCCATCTGAAAAAAGGACTCTGGTTGTTGTTGTTTTTTGAAAAAGTACTTTTAAACATTTCCCCCAAATTCATTATGGATTATTTCCAATTCATTATGGATTATTTCCCAAAACTCTTTCACCCTTTTACAGGTTCAACACATATGAAAGAACGTTCCCTCAACCTCATCGCATCGCCTAGCAATGAACTACAATTCCCATCATCCCTGACTACTGGTCCTGCTAGCTAGGGATGATGGGAGTTGGTAGTCCAAAAACCACTGGCGACCCAAGTTTGGGAAACACTGCTAAAAAGTCTCAGGAAGAGATAGCCAGGTGGAGATGCTAGAGACTGAAAGAGATATGTGAAGCAGGTGGGTGTGCAAGTCCAGCATCAGGCTCTTTACTCACCTGCGTCGGTAAAGGGACCTTATCTGTTCACGGTCTCCCTTCTCCACAGATGGCTCCGCTGCCTGCTCTGAAGTCCTGTCAATCTCCTGTGTTTGTATCGTATTGTTAGCCTCCAAGCTGCTCGTCAAGCCACAAGGGAGTCTTTGGCGGTAACCCAACACGTTCTTCCCAATGAGGGTTGGGGCACTGCACAGCTGTTTAGAGAGAGAAAGGGATACTAAGTTAAATACCCCTGACATGTTGCCTGCACCCTGAAATTATTCGTCCTCTGTAGGGGAAACTTCAGATCCTTAGCTCTAACTCCTTCAAAGAAGTCTGAAAGAGTAACAGGTTCACCAGATTATCTAACCCGTTTTCTACCCCTGACACTCCCTTACCTGAAAATGTAATTGTGGCAGATAACCAGTAAAAGCACACACAAAATACCTGTGATCCGCAAATAGCTTCTTAATATTTCTAGGCAAAAAAGTAAAGGACCTCTAGATGGTTAAGTCCAGTCAAAGGTGACTTAGGGGTTGTGGCGCTCATCTTGCTTTCAGGTCGAGGGAGCCGCAGTTTGTCCACAGACAGCTTTCCAGGTCATGTGGCCAGAATGACTAAACCGCTTCTGGTATAACGGGACACCGTGACGGAAACCAGAGCGCATGGAAACGCCATTTACCTTCCCACCACAGCAGTACTTATTTATCTACTTGCAGTGGCGTGCTTTCAAACTGCTAGGCTGGCAGGAGCAGGGACAGAGCAATGGGAGCTCAGCCCGTCGTGGGGATTTGAACCACCGACCTTCAGATCAGCAAACCCAAGAGGCTCAGTGGTTCAGACTACAGCGCCACCCATGTTGTCTTACATTAGACTTACTGTTCTGCTAATTCTTTTCAGTGGGTGGACATATGATCTACTGGGTGGCTCCTTCCACTCACTCCAGAGTTATGCTAAACTGTGTGAGGAAGCACCTCCCAATTTTACAAGAAAAGTTGTTGAGAGAAGAAAATAAATGAAGGAAAAGCCCTCCCAAAAACATTGCATCAGAAATATTTTCTACACACAAAGTCTACGTTGTCTTCTCTGCCTCACCTCAAATAAAAGCAATATAATATTTACATCTCTCACCACTTTAAATTCAAATCTCCAGGACATCCAACTCTACTTTAGCAGAATTTGCTTAAAAGAATGGGCTGGGGGGAGGTGAAATAGGTTGTTCCTAGACAACACTCAAGAGGAAGCAAAACTCAATGTATCATGATAGAATACCCCAGGGCAGGTCACAAACCTTGCTGTGCTTATCACGGGCAAGCCTAAGCCGGTGGTGAGACTGGGCAGCATCCACAGGAGCTGTGTGAGGCCTTTGGTCAAGCTGTACCAAGAAGACGTTCTGCAGCAATTCAGGAACACCAAGTCTGGGCATCTCCGTCTGCAGGTATGTTTGTAGTTTGCAGATGATGTCATGTTGTTCCTGCAGCTTGTCACTCTGTGGGGGAAAGGGGAAACAAGTTTTGGTTGCCTCACAGGGTAGTCAATGTGGTGCCCTCCAGAAGATGTTGAACTGCAACTCTCATCATCCTGGACTGCTGGCTAGGCTGGATTCTAACAGCATCTGGATAGACCTACCTTAGAGTAAAGGTAAAGGGACCCCTGACCATTAGGTCCAATCGTGGCCAACTCTGGGGTTGCAGTGCTCATCTCACTTTATTGGCCAAGGGAGCCAGAGTACAGCTTCCGGGTCATGTGGCCAGCATGACTAAGCCACTTCTGGCGAACCAGAGCAGCACACAGAAATGCCGTTTACCTTCCTGCCGGAGTGGTACCTATTTATCTACTTGCACTATGACGTGCTTTCAAACTACTAGGTTGGCAGGAGCAGGGACCGAGCAATGGGAGCTCACCCCGTCGCGGGGATTCGAACTGCCAACCTTCTGATCAGCAAGTCCTAGGCTCTGTGGTTTAACCCACAGCGCCACCCACGTCCCTTTACCTTAGAGTAGCAATACGCAAGATGATAAAAGATGGACTCTTCCATGTATTAAGAGCCCAGCAGATACTGCTGGGTACCCCATCCAGTGACAGCTTAGCTGAACGAAGACTGCAAGCAAAAATCCCAAAACTCTAAGGTTGGAAAGGTGACCTGTAAAAATGCTAGTGTGGGCTCATTTTCAAAAGATGAACCAATTGTCTTCCCAATGGAGCGAAGGAAAGAAGAGAGCACAAAACTTTAATAAAAGTAAAAGGGAGGACAAGAAGAATCTGGCTGCAAATAGGGATTTCTGTCTGAAGATCACCACTATGCCCACAAGACAGGAAGTCTGCACATGGCCTAAGTGATACCTGCAGCTTGTACTGTTCCATGGCATCCTCAAGGGCGGCTAGAAAATCCCGATTCTCCTCCTCTAAACGCTCCACTTGCCTCTCCAACCTTGCCATGTGTTCTTCTCTCACAGCTTCAGATTCTTCCCTGTGGTCTTCTTGCTTCTGCCAAAGAGAAAGGAGGGTGACACTTGCTACCTCAGGTACTGGAGCCCTGAGGTTTTATAGGTCAAAAACAGCACTTGGAATTGAATCAGGAAATTAGAAGGCAGCCACCATTATATGATTGGTGTTCTATGCTACATAGATCGCTGTTATATGAACAAACCTCCTACTTCCAGCCAACAATCTGGCCCCTGAACTCTGCAATAGTTGCAGTTTCTGGCCTATCTTCAAAGGCATGCATGTGTATAATGCATTGCTGTAATCTAACCTAGAGGTTACTAGGATGTGGACAACAGAAGGTAGCCTATCCCTGTCCGGAGAGGGTTGCAGCTGAGCCACCAGCCGCAACTGATGGAAAGCATTCTGTGCCACCAAGCCCATTTGTGCCTCCAGGAATAGTCGCAGATCCAGAAGGATCCCCAAAACTGTGCATTTGCTCCTTTAGGGAGAGTGCAACCCCAACCAGGACAGGTTGAACCCCACCTATCCGGCTAAAGGATCTACCCACCATCAGTGCCTCAGTCGTATCCCCATTCAGGTTCAGTTTATGGGCTCTCATCCAGTCCATCACTGAGGCCCTACTAGCACACCTATTGCCACACCTGCCGACATACGTGAGAACAGAGTGTTCTACCACTAAGCTTCACTCTTCATTGGCAATGTCAACAAATTGTACTGAAGTCTGTCCTGGATCTGGCATCTTTGCACACCTTAAAAGGGGTCCAGATTAAGACAACTTCATGACCAGCTGACAACCTTTGCAGAAGAATCTCATCTCCCATGTGAACCCCACCCCCCACAAAGGACCTGCGGATTCTTGCCCGCAGTACTATCCTTTCTTTGTAATAAATAAATATTTAGAACCTACTTTACTTTCTTGATTGTAATCTATTTTAAGGTGTGTGTTGTTGTATTTTAAAAAATGGGATTTTAAAAAATGGTTCTGGCTCACCCTTGTGGCTAAGAAATCTGAAAAGATAATAGCAGTGAATAATAGTACCTGAGACTTAGTTAGCTTGGAACTTGCCGTCTTCTGGTTTTGATCTTCCACTGAAGTGCTCTCAATGCCACTGTCTAAGCCAGAGGCTGAGCTCAGCTCGCTCCTCTCATTCTCCACAGCACACAACCACTCCTTCACCCGCAGGATCTGGTCCACAGTCAGATTGCCTTCCCCTTGCAATTCCATGAAGAGCTGGTACGCGGCGTCTGTACAGGTCCTGTAGCGGCTACACTCTGCATGCAAGCGGGTGGCATTATCCTGCGAAGGCCGCTTGACAGGAGCTTCGGAACGGTTGATGATACGTGTCTCGGAGCGGTGTCGCTGCTCTAGCGCCCTCTGCAGGCTCTTTATCTGCAGCTGCAGCTGCTCCATGTGCTCCGTCTCCTTGCAGCAGTTCACCACCGCCCTGTTCTTGATATTCTGCGCACGGTTGGCGTAATTCAGCGTGGTCAAGCTTTCGTCAAAGTCAGAGGAGGAAGGGCTGAGGCAGGCAATCATCACGGTCTTGGCATTCCCACCAAGAGAATCTTTCAGGATCCTGAGGAATATGACAGGAATCAGTACAGTGGTACCTTGGTTGTCAAACGGCTTGGCTCCCGAACGCAGCAAACCCAGAGGTAAGTGTTCCAGTTTTTTGGAAGCCGAATGTCCGACGCAGGAATGTCTGACGCAGGAAGCTCCTGCAGCCAATAGGAAGCTGCACCTTGGTTTTCGAATGGTTTCGGGAGTCGAACGGGCTCCCGGAATGGATTAAGTTTGAGAACCAAGATACTACCGTACATCTATTAGCAAGGCTGAAGCTTAACAGACAAGGAGGATAATAAAAGTGAACATTCTGACTACTGAGCCTGCCTCAGAAGCAGCAATCAGGACAAAACTAGCAGAGATTCCAAGCAACAAATCCAAATTAGGAAACACAGAAAGAAAAGAACCCCCAAGTGGAAAGACAGCACAGTCCAGACATGAGCAAACTGCTCAAGGATGACACACAGGACTATGCCGTAATGCAGGCCACTGTGGATAAAAAGAACAGCATACTACTTACCTGGTAATTTTGGAATCCCGGTAAGGAATGTGGCTGCCTTTCCGGCGGGGATCTCCTAATGCGCTGATTACGTTGCCCAGAGCCAGAAGACTGCTGTTGATCTGGATGCTCTCCTTGAGCCTCTCCCCAGTGTTCCCCGTCTTCACCACCCGCTCAGAGCCTGCCAGATCCACAAAGTGAAATTTGGAGGAAAGAACCTGGCCAGAGGCTGGAACCAAGACCTTCTCTTGAAGGGTGAGGCGAGTAAGACGCCCGGCACTGCGGCGCTGCTCCATGGTCACGGTGAAGATGGAGTGCGAGCGGCTTGACTTTCTGTTAATGTGGGTGGCCCCGGTGTGCTTGGCCATGTTGCCCATTTCCAGTAGGCTCAGGACTTCGTCCAGGCCTTCCACTTCGGTCTCCTTCACCCCATGCAGCACTGCAATGAGAGGGATAGCAAAGAGGGAAAACCAAGAGCTAAAGGGAGCTCCAGCTGATGAAGCTTTTCTGCCCCAGCTGATGAAAGCATCAAGGTGAGTTAAACAGCTGAGCAACAAGAGGCTAAGTAAAACCCATTTAATTAATTAAGTAATGAAAGCAATAACTCGGGCTAATAACGGCACAGCAAGGTCACTGTGTACAGGGAGCCAAATCCTGAAATAATAATGTATGATTCAAGAGGTAAATCCTGGGGCAAGAAGCCTGTACAAGCCTAGTTTTCAGCCATACCAGGGAAGCTAGAGGGAACTAAACTCCAGTTTTGGAGAAGAGGTAAAAAGGGAAGTGCTAGATTGTTAAATCCACAAAATGCAGACCAGGCAAACCAAAGTGCTACCTGCTCGATTTGCCAACTAGGAATGGCAAGGAAAAGGAGCAATTCCAACTTTTAACGAGAAGTCAGGCTTTTAAAGATGCAGGGAGCAATAGCAGCAACAGTTTGTTCGTTTTTACCAATATTGCCCTTGTCATCTTCCCGGATCTGTATGTCCTTGCTAGCTGTCTCCACCTGCAGCAGGTCCCGAAACTCCTCCTTATACACTTCTAGATAAGAAATGCGGACCGTGTAATCCAGCAAGTCATTCTCATCCATGATCTTGAAGGCTTCAGCCATGGCTCGTGGGATTATGCCCTGCTCATCCTCATTGATGGAAGCTGGAAGCAACAAAGAAAACACATTTGTTGGGAGGAAATTGCAGGCTGTAATGGATGTGTGGGGAACTAATTTAATCACCAGGAAGAAAGTTATTATACCGAAGGTGGTTATTGTTTGCTTTTAACCAAACTGATTCAGAAGGCAACTTTGCTGGCAGAACACAGGTTTCAATAACAGTTCAGCATGAATTTAGCAATTTAGAATTTAAAGTGTGTCCCACACACTTTAAAGGGACACACATCTATTCAATAAACCAGACAGCCAAATCCCAGCAGATATTACACTGATTATCCAAGAGTCCCCAGTTGTCTCAAGTAAGACATGAAGCTGAAAGGCTTCTGTCCCCACCTGAGACTGTACAGCAGCCTTGCAAAAGGAATCCACAAACATTAGTAACCCACAAAGTACAGTCATACCTTGGATCTCAAACGCTTTGGCTCCCGAACAAATCGCCTCCTGAACGATCAAAACCTGGAAGTGAGTGTTTCTGAAAAACTTTCAGAAGCCAAAAGTCCAACGGGGCTTCCTGCAGCCAATCAGAAGCTGCGTTTTGATTTCCAAATGTTTTGGAAGACAAACGGACTTCTGGAACGGATTCTGTTCGACTTCCAAGGTACGACTGCGCTAGTGGCACAGTGGTATGGGTGTCGAGGGACCAAGCTTCTTCCAAAGTTTACCCTCTTAGCTCCCTTGGAGTGATTCATTCTTACGAAAGCTTTTTTAGAAACCTGACTGAAAAATTTTCCCCAAACATTTAAATCGGCTTCACATTTTTGGAGAGGGTAAATCAGCTACACTGGGTGCCTTAAAGTCTCAACTTCATTACTTGAAAGCACGCAATCACTTGCCACCACTGTGTCATCAAGTGATTGACAGGTGGGCAGCTCCACCCACCTATGAAATCCGGCCCTTGAGGCTGGATCCTTTTGTGAACTACAGTCCACTTGCTCAGATGCAGGTTATGATTTATCTTATTTGTTTAAAGAGTGGCTTACATGCAATACAGTCCCTGCCTTTACAATAAAAAGTAATAGGGCTACATGTACCCTGGGTAGAGAGGAAAGGAGAATGCAGGACATGCTATTCATGCAAAAGATGGAACTCACAGACACTAGCTTCTCCAATGGTGTAGGTCTTCCCTGAGCCTGTTTGGCCATAGGCAAACACAGTAACATTGAAACCTTCAAAGAAAGCTTCCACCAGCGGCTGAACGCAAGCAGTATACACAGACTCCTGGTCCGAGGATTCAGTGAAGACTGTGTCAAAGTGGAAATGGCGGCTGCGCCCAAGAGTAACTTCCTTAGTCTCTGGGTCACCTTGTAGGCAAGCCTGGTGCCCATGCAGTCGTTCCTTGGGAAGTAAAGGTCGAATGCGTACAGCCACCCTGACAGGAACCTCCACTGTTGGTGGTTGGAGTTTGGCTTTCAGACCCATGGCTAGTAGCAAATGAAGAGTCAGGACATCTGAAAACCAAGTAGGAGCGTCATCTCTATGCCTGACATGCTATGAAAAGAGGAAAAGCCAAGTTAGAGTAGAGAGCACAAGCAAAAATAAAATAAAGTACTGGTTAAGGCATATGTCATGTATTTTTGGATATCTAGCTCACCTTTCAGCTAAAGTTTCCAAAACAGTTAACAATACAAATACAATACAGACTATAAAACGAGCCCTGCTGGATCAGGCCGAAGACTTAAATAGTCCAGAACCATGTTCTGAGTGGCCAAAAATGCAACAGAAATCTCCCCACTTGCTATTCCCAGAAACTGGTTGAATAACATTGCATCAAAGCAAGTGTTATCACCCCACACCTTCCAGTGCATCTTCCTGTCACTTTTCCTACTGCAAAATGTCAAGACCTCTCAATCAACTAAAATTGCGCAACCTAAATTGGCCGGTACGTGATTGAATCCCACCTGAAAATAGTGACAGCTTGAAAGCACCCATAAACAGCAGCCAGTTTCAAAGAAATCTAACAGGTTTTTAAATAAGTTTCATCATTTTAACCCTTCTCCCTTACCCCAGCTTTGCCCACCTGCAGCTCAGCACCTGTTTTTAAAGGAAGGCATTAAAGTCAGTGTGATGTAATGGTTAGTGTGTCATACTAGGACCCTAGGAGACCAGGGTTCAAGTCCCCATGCAGCCGCTTTGCGGCTGAACTTGGGACAGTCAGCCTAACCTACCTCGCAGGGTTGTTGTGGGGACTAAATGAGGGGGCAGGAACAACGTATGCCTCATTTGGAGAGAAAAAAGGTGGGCTAGAAACACAATAAATGAATAATAATAAGTGGCAACTTTAATTGCCCTCTGAAAAAGTTGCACTAGCAGCAGAGCACGTAGAAATTATAGGCGTAACTTTTTCCGAATAACTTGGCCCAAAAATCCCAAAGACTTTCCCAAAAAGAAGCATCAGGCGTGTGGCTAGCTGGAGTCACCCCTGAGCACCCCACGAGAAAATGTGGGGTGGGCACAGGTCGCATAAGCAAAAAAAGGGGGCGTTGAGGGTTTGGGTTTTTTCTGTAGGGGGAGACAGTCAGGGTCGAGGAAATTAAGAAGGGGGGGACCTGCATGGGAGATGCGGCGGGACAAAAAAACGGCTCCATGCCCCCTGCAGGGAAATAAGCCTTGAACACACCAAGCCCGAGGGAGCGGGACACCGCGAACTCCCTGCACATGCTCAGAGGCACCCTTACAAGGGGAGCCGCTGACGAAGCGCTGTGCACTTTCCCACCTCACCTCGCCGCCGCCGCCTCCTTTTGAGCCTTGGCGCGGCGATACCTACCCAGAGTCGAGGCGTCGGCGCTGGGCGGGCCCGACTAGGCCGGCGCGGGGAAATGGCGTCGTCAGGCGGCTCCGCCTCTTTCCTTGGCGAGGGAGCCGTCGAGTGAGGGAGGTTTTTGGAGAGGAGAAGGAGGCGGCGGCGGCGGGGGAAGATGTGGCTTTGAAAAATGAGGGAGGAGGAGCCGCTGCCGCCGCCTTCTTTCTCCTCAGGGCGCCGTCGAGGAGGCCTCGTTTCAGGCCCTGCCAGAGAAGCTGGTGCTGCCTGCGTGGTTTTGTTTTTTGCTCCAGAGGATGCTGTGTTGTGTGGATGTTTGCAACCCACGGAAGCCCAACGACCCACGCACCAGAAATAGTTTAAAAAAATAAAATCAGCCAATACATGGTTTGCAGAAGATAAGATATAACATTTTGCAAGCACAGGAAGAAACACCAACAGACAGAATAATTGTCACACACAGGAAGAACGAGGGTATATAGTTCGAGATCTTCACTCCTAAAATCATAAATCCATTGCTTTTTTCCTTTAAAAAAATGTTTAGAGATACTTTCCTTTTGACTCAAGGAAATCACCATTTTATAGTTCCAATCGGGGGAAATAAATAGTTAATGGATGGACAAAAGTACAAAGATTCACAAAATGTTTAGGGGTATGTGTACCCCTGCATCCCCCCCCCAAAGCCCTGCATAAATCACTTAATGTGTCAACACGAATAGAAGTTGTAAATATTGCAGCTGTTGTATAAGGGATTATGATGATGACTGGAACGTAATTTAAATCAATAAAGGTTTGGGAACGCAGAAACAAAATAATCAATTCTTGCACGGGGTGGGGTCACCTTATCTAAATTATATAATTTGGTTCTATGATTGATATTGGTAATTGTATTATAAATTGGTATTGTTATAATGAGGCTATTATTGGATTATAATTTAAAATAAAGGTTATTATATAAATAAAGAAGTCACATCATTTTGCACTCAGGGTGACGCCTGCTTCAACATCCCAAACAACGAAAGAGCCTTGTTCACCTCTTGAATGCATTTTCTTTTATTCTTTATGCATGGTAATCAAATTTCTGACATGCCAACCAGATATTTTCGGTTGCACCTTGAAGCCTTATTTTACAGAGTCTTGTGGTTCCTTAAATACTGTTTTAGAGCCAAAAAAACAGCAGTGGGGTTTTTGTGATACCACAAAAAAGACTTTTATGTTTTGAAAAAGCAACTGGAAAGTGCTTGTTTTTATTGCATCGTATTTGCTTACGAAAAAAGACACTGCCTTTCCAGCAACATGTTAAACAAAGCAAACCGAGCAGCAACATGATTCCAAAATGAAAAAGCAACAATGTAGCAGCAGCAGAGATGAAAATCATTGGTGCTTCCAGATAGGGACTTAATACTGCAAATGGGTCATTCAGATATATTTGATGTTGCAAGTAGGTCATTGGCAATAGTTTTTTTTAATGTGTTCCCCCCCCCCCCCAAGTTTCCAGTCTGGAGGAGCTAGTACAACCAAAGGGGGACAAAAATAAATCAGAACATTTGTGACATTAGAAGTTACAGGATTTCAATGGGAAGTTCTGGAATAGGCACTACAGTAATTGGAAATGAAGCTGTGTGATTGCCCTAAAACTTTAGCGGGTGCAAATGGTGTTAAGAGCAGGATAATATATGGCTGCCCCAATAGCAAAATAGAAAAATGTGACCCATGGAGTCAGGATTTTGAAACTGCACTAATATGTGGCCTGCAGCTCAAGATTCTAGAAATACCAAAGTGGAAAAAAATGCACAATAACTTGAACTGTGGAGTAAGGATTCTGAACAATGCAGAAAAAATGGTCCATCATTAAAGATTCTGAGAAACACATAAAACTGTGACTAACAAATTGGGTTTCCAAAAAAATGCAAAAAAGGTGACCCATGTGTCAAGATTCAGAGTGGTACAGATTGTGAACACAATATGGTCTGCTGGAATTGCATGCAGATGAGAAGAAACACACCACAAGAGAAGCAAATTTGCTGTATCCCTAAAAGCCTGCAAATAAATACTTGGTGGTGATAATGGGCAATACAGTGGTATTTTGGGTTACATACGCTTCAGGTTACAGACGCTGCTAACCCAGAAATAGTACCTTGGGTTAAGAACTTTGCTTCAGGATGAGAACAGAAATCGTGCTCCGGCGGCACGGCGGCAGCGGGAGGCCCCATTAGTTAAAGTGGTGCTTCAGGTTAAGAACAGACCTCCAGAACAAATTACCGTAAGTTCTTAACCCGAGGTACCACTGTAATTAACAGTAGCAGAACTGTAAGTAGTGCTAGGAGTAGTGCACAAGGAGTTCTGGCAAGCCAGTCTAAAGAACCAGAATCAATTATGGCATTCTCACAAGTGGAGAGGACAGGCAGAGCTCAGATAGGTTTATGAACAATTTTACTTAACTAATTGATTTTGTGCTTGGGAATTGTGGAAAACAAGTGACTGGGTCAGTTACTGCAAAGCCCATCCCTAATCACCCGCTGAAGACTCATTTGCTTTTACAGGTCTTTGTAAAGGCAGGGATAGGTAACCTTTACTCAGCCTGAGGGTCTCATTGTCCGATGGCCCCTTCTAGGGTCCACATGCCATGGCTGAGGAGATCATAAATGGAGCAACAGATGTGACTCCTACCTTTGTACATTAGATTACATTCCAGCCACACAAAAGCCAGAAGTTTCTGCACACCACTTTCTCCAGTTTCTCCAGCTTTGAGACAAGCTGTTTTATGAGCATTCATCTTGATTTGCTTGTGGGGAGATTAGTCAACATCATATCAAACAAATGTCATCTCACACTTTCTAGTACACATCGCCGTCTCTTTTCTTATCGCCCAAAGTCCTGTCTGTGCTGGGAAGTTGGTTTGTTTCGTAAGAGCTCTGCATTAGCTTGAATTGTGCAGCCCAAGTTTGCTGGGATGTGATTAAATCTCACCTGAGAATAATGATGGTATAGGTGTGCCCTCCATCCGGATGAGTGTGTGCTTCCAAATTGAATTCAAAATTAAGGCTACTGAATTCAAAATTAAGGATAATTGGTATGGCTTGAAATCAGAACAACATCTTTGGCAATACATTAATCTTTACCACTGATATTCGGCCCATTAATAACAATTTAAAATTTGACCAAATCTCAAGATCTCTCTTGATTTCATTCCATAATTTCACATAATTATCCTTGCATAAATTCAAATTTTTCACTGATAAATTCACCTCCAGATATTTAACTTTTTTCACAGAAACCAGGCCTGTCTTTTCTTGAAGGGTTTTTCTCCCTTCATAACCTTATATCTTCTGAGGCAGGTGCCATTCTGGATGCTGTGGCCTAAACCACTGAGCCTCTTGAACTTGCCAATCAAAAGGTCGGCAATTTGAATCCCAGCGATAGGGTAAGCTCCTGTTGCTCCGTCCCAGCTCCTGCTAACTTGGCAGTTCGAAAGCATGCCAATGCAAGTAGATAAATAGGTACCGCTGTGGCAGGAAGGTAAATGGTGTTTCTGTGCACTCTGGCTTCTGTCAAGGTGTCCCATTGCACCAGAAATGGTATAGTCATGCTGGCCACATAACCAGGAAAGCTGTCTGTGGACAAACACTGGCTTCCTTGGCCTGAAAGCGAGATAAGCGCCTCAACCCCATAGTCGCCTTTGACTGGACTCAACCATCCAGGGGTCAGTTACCTTTACTTTTTTACCTATTCTGGAACATGCCATGCTTAAAGTGGCCTGCTACATGTTGCCGAAAAAGAGGACAAAAGAGGGCATGATTTGAAATTATTATTAATTTGCATAGCCTAATTTATATGTTGAGATGCAGATTTAGAAATAATTACTGTCATTTAAACAGAAATACAACAGATTATAGCAGAGTGCAAAACAAGACTGTGCCCAGGTGACCTGGGTGCTGGCCTGCTCAGTCTACTGTTGTTGTTGTTTAGTCGTGTCCAACTCTTCGTGACCCCATGGACCAGAGCACGCCAGGCACTCCTGTCTTCCAGTCTACTGTTAGGTGCTGTTAACTGCTGATGGGCAACTTCTAGTCGCCTGCTCTCCCTTCTTAAGGTTCATAGGGTGGTGTCCAGTGCTAGTTCTCCTCAGAGTAAACCCACTGGAGTTAATGAACACCATGAAGGTAGGTGCACTCATTTCAATAAGTCCACTCTTGAGTAGAACTTAGCTGGACACACAACCTAATTTTTTTTAAACCAAAAGTGGTTCACAAACTTTCCCCACCATGGACAACGTGAAAATGGTTGAAGAACCCAGTGGACCACTTCACGATTTTCCTGCTTGTTGCAACAACTGTAATGCACTGTGCTAGATGCTGTGCGATTTTTGATTGCAATCTTATTGGTTCTCTTCTTCCTTGAATTGCAGTATGATTTGAATTCTGTAGAATTCATATTGTAAATGTTCTTTACAGACATGCCGGGGGTCACCTGAATGAAGTTTGTGAACCTCTGCTTGGAAACCCCTGGAACAGACAGCTCTTCAAACAGAAAACACCTTCAAACAGAGGCCTTCATATGCACTTTGTTTTTGTTTTTTATAATTTTTATTGGGGTTTTTTTATAATTTTATACATATAAAACATAACCATTTCAAACATTAAAATACAAGGTTCTTTTAACCTTCGGACCGCCTTCCCTCCCTCCATGGGTTTCATGTTTAAGTTAAAAATTGCTGCATCTTTTACCATTATCCATCTATTATATAACCATAACTACCATAAGTAAATCCACATTACAAGTATCATTACATCCCTGCCAAAGGTTTTAACTGTTTACAGTGGTCTTTTAAATAAATTACAAATTTACTCCAGTCTTTAAAAAATACATGATCTTCCTGGTTTCGGATCTTCCCCTTCATCGCCATCTCAGCATACTCCCACCAGTTTCATCTGCCATTCTTCTTATGTTGGTATTTCTCCTTCCTTCCATCTCTGGGCTAGTAGCATTCTCACTGCCGTCGTTGCATACATTAAAAGTCTTTTATCCTCTCTTGGTATGTCTTCACCTATTATTCCTAACGGAAAGGCTTCTGGTTTTTTAAAAAAACGAATGTATTTTTAAACATTTTCTTTAGTTCATTATATATCATTTCCCAGAAAGCCTTTACCAATGTACATGTCCACCACATCTGGTAAGAAGTACCCTCCTTCTCTTTACATTTCCAACACAATTTTGAACTTCTTTTGTACATTGTTACTCAATTTTACTCAGTATTAGATACCAATCATATGCACTTTGAAGACATGATGGGGTTCATCTTATCCCATATTGGGTTGTGTGTATAATAAATGGAAAATACTGGAGGTGAAATCTATATAGAAAGAATGAGCCCCACCTGGATTCTCCCACTACTCCAATGCAGGGGGGTCAATCTCACCACTAGTTCCTCTTGACAATTTTATTGTGAATAAAATTAGCCTGCTACATTGCTGTCATAGTCTGTTTTTTAATAGCTGGGGATCTGTGCACCTAGCAGCTCCCCTGAGTGAAACCCCTCCCGTTCATTAGGAATGGTATGATCCATGCAAATCACTCCTCCAGCTGCAGTGAGAAAGGGAGTCATTCTCCTTCTGGCTGAACAGAGAGAGGAAAGCAGCAAAGAGACAAGTCAGTGGTTGACAGATTGGGTGAGAACAGATCCACCAATGGTCCTCCGAATCCCTCTGCGTAGAAGTGCCAGCTTCACCCCAGACCACCAGTCTGGGGTGGAGGCACCCACTCCTTCGCCACTGAAAGTGGAAGCCAATGTGGTGGTCCTTGGAGCAGACAGCGTGGGAAAATCAGGTGAGTTCTGTCACTGGGAGAAAGTAAACGAAAGGTGAGCCAAACGATGGAAACCTGGAAACTTGATGCTGCGAAACACCCCCTCAAAGACAGAAACCCTCTATTTTGGGGACTTCTCAACTTGATCTTCATGCAAAACTTAAATTTAACATGTGGAGAGTTCTCTTTTGCCTTTCACAAAAGGTAGCTAGGGTGGAAATCAACTCAGCAATGTTTTGTGAGTTCGATATTTACAGTACACAAGAAAAGTTGCATGATCCACTATGATCCAGTTGTATGAGCCAATTGCTAACCTCTCGTCAGATTTGCTAAATGATATGAAGTGCAGAGGAAAGATTGCAGTATTTCACAGCTCACTCAAATGTCTTTTTAAAAATTATTTTTTGTTTCTTAACTCTTTCGCAGTATATATTTCCAGTGGACTTCTGTGCATGTTTGCTCAGAAGTACCGTAGATCCTGCTGATTTCAATGGGACTTACTCTCAAGTAGACGTACAAATGATTGCAGCCTTACTTTAAAGAAACTCAAATCTGAAGCATAATGATTGCATCCATACATGAAATATATTCTATAATTTGTCAATAGCTGCATCTTTTTTTCTGTGAGCTTTTGCATACTAACTTGGATGTTAATTGAGGCATTGCTAGCAAATGGCCTGTAGGCAAACAAAGTGACCATCTTGTCGTAGCTAAGCAGGCTTGAGTCTGGTTAATGCCTGGGTGGGTGACTGTGTGGGAATTATATTTATGTCACCTTGGGTTCTATGGTGGAAGAAAGGTGGAGCAGAAATGTAAGAAAGAAAGAAAAAACAACAGCCCAGTCATATGCTCCCCAAGTGTTACGGAACTCGGTATGAAGGAAATTCCACAAAAATTCAATTGAACTTAGAAATAAGGCTGCTATCCTGAATACAATTATTAGGGAGCAAGCTCCACAGAATGCAGTGAACTGGTGTGCATCTAACTCTAAACCAAACCATGGTTAAGTGCAAATGCACAAGTGTGAAGGTTCCCAGAAAGAAAATGGTGTGTGCTCCTTGCCCCGTTCTCCTCCTGCTGCATTTATGTGAGCGACGCCATAATTTGGCTTACTGTATCATTTGAGCCGTGATTCTTGATTTGTCTCCTCCAAACAGTGAGCTGCAAACGAATGAACAAACCTTAGCTATAAATGGTTTGTCTAGAATGAGACAAACCACAAGCTTGGGTTCAAATGGAAAGCTAAACCAAACCATGGCTTAGGCCCAGGTCGTATGGTGGCAACAATACCAGGAGAGGAGTTCAGCAGGTTCCAATTCTCCTCAAGTGTTCATGCTAAGTCATGGTTTGGCACAGCATTACATGCAAACCAGTTCAGTAGAACTAAACATGATTGGGATTGTTCTGTAATTATAGATGTTTACAGGGGTAGCGACCTACAAGTGTGCAAACATCTTTAATTGGAAACGGCCATTAGCACATGGTTATAAACCATGTGCAAAATTATGCTTTTGGCTCTGTAAAACTTAAGATTTTCTCCTCGGGGGGGGGGGGGATAGCTGTCAGATCAGCTACAAATCCAGCAAACTTAATTTTGATAACTTTCATATTTGCAGGTTTGAGTTTGTGTCTGGGGTGGGGTGGTTTTGTTTTGTTTTTCTGAGAATAGAACAAAGGTCCCCCCCCCCATCTCAATATCTGTCCTACATAACAGTTACAACTCCCACTCTTTTTCACAGCTTTGACAGTGCGCTTTCTCACTAGAAGGTTCATCGGGGAATATGGAGACATGGGTGAGTGTCATAATTGCATCATTGCACGGACAGATTTGTGCCTGTTAATTTCATGTCACCCTTGGGGAGGCTGGATGGTTGAAAAGAACAAGAAAAAAATCCCAATTGCAAAAATGGATGCTGTGCAAAGGGCTGGGTTGTTTCCTTCTGCCGTGAAACGTGGAGCAGGAAGGGATGGGTAGATCGGAATACCATCCAGTGAGGGGATTCTATGAAAAACCAGTGCCAGCATATGGGATTCTCAGGCAGCTGCCAGAGTCTGTCTCTGCGCTGATGCCTGCTTCTCCAAACCTGAAACCAGCCCTGGGACCTCCGTACTGTAGTGCATCTGCTTTGCATGCAGAAAGTGACAGATTCAATCTCCTGACACCTCTAGGTAGGGCTTGGACACCCTAGTCCAGGGGTCAGCAACCTTTTTCAGCCATGGGCTAGTCCACCATCCCTCAGACCATGTGGTGGGCCAGACTATGTTCGGGGGGGGGGGGAGAGAATGAACAAATTCCTATGCCCACAAATAACTCAGAGATGCTTTTTAAATAAAAGGACATATTCTACTCATGTAAAAACACACTGATTCCTGGACCGTCCGCGGGCCGGATTGAGAAGGCGATTGGGCCGCATCCAGCCCACTGGCCTTAGGTTGCCTACCCCTGCCCTAGTCTGCCAGTCAGTGTGGGCAGTACTGAGCTAGGTGGGCCAATAGGGGAACTTCCTATGACCTCATTTTAACACCACATGGTGGCTCCACATAGCACTATGCCTGGGCACTATGGAAAATTAAAATGGCAGCTTTAAGCTATCCGGCACTGGTTGTAGCACCATCAGCAGGGCCAGATAAGCCCATCCAGATCCACCAGGACCTGGAGGCTGCTTTCCCCGGGGCCTTTTCAGTCCTCCAGCTGGTCCAGATTCTTAGCCTTCTGCTCAGCTGCCACAAGGAGGCCACTTATAACTAACACTGCATAGTAGCTGCCCCACACAGTGCACCATTTTGTGTGCACAATCAAACCTTGGTTGTTGAACGTAATCCGTTCCGGAAGCCCATTCAGCTTCTGAAATGTTCGACAACCAAGGCACGGCTTCCGATTGGCTGCAAGAGCTTCCGGCACTCAAGTGGAAGCCGTGTCAGATGTTTGGCTTCCGAAAAGCGTCAGAAAACCGGAACACTTACTTCTGGGTTTTTGTCTTTCGGGAGCCGAAACGTTCCAAAATGGAGGTGTTTGGGAACTGAGGTTTGGCTGTGTAAAGTTGCCACTAAAGAGGAAGGAGAAATCTTGATTCATAGAATTGTTGAGTTAGAAGGTACCCTGAGGATTATCTCGCCCAACCGCCTGCAGTGCAGGAATATGCCGCTGTCCCATCCAGGGATTGAAACTGTATAAAACTTTTCAGTTCTCGTTTCTTGCTTTACGAGGCTGCCAGTTGCTAACACCTGGAGAGGTTGGAAAGGGAGTGGCAGAGGAGCAGACACACAGAGGGGAAGCGAGAGAACAGAACTATCGGGAGTGGCTTTTTGGCAAACCTGAACTGTATGCTTTTTCCCCACCCAGAGTCTATCTACACCCACACTTTGGCAGCGGAAGGCAGAGAGATCCTCTTCCACATCTGGGATTTCCCTTGCTCGCAGGTGAGGGGGTTATCCTACGCTATCACTGATCAGAAGGTTGGTGTTTCAAATCCCTGCAACGGGGTGAGCTCCCCTTGCTCTGTCCCAGCTCCTGCGAGCCTAGCAGTTTGAAAGCACGGCAGTGCAAGTAGATAAACAGGTACCGCTGTGGCGGGAAGGTAAACGGTGTTTCCGTGCGCTCTGGTTTCTGTCACAGTGTTCCGTTACACCAGAAGCAGTTTAGTCTTGCTGGCCACATGACCTGGAAAGCTGTCTGTGGACAAACACTGGCTCCCTCGACCTGAAAGCAAGATGAGTGCTGCAATCCCATAGTCACTTTTGACTGGACTTAACCATCCACACTATCACCTTCATTCGACTTCCAGTACTTATACTCCGCCTTTGAACAGCTATGACAAAAGGTTGACAAGAGATTCATGGGCAGTGCCATGATTGTGGAGGGTGGGGATTTTTTTTTTAATAAGAAAGTAAACTATTTAAAACAAATGCAAAGCGAGTTAAGAATATAAATATTCCCAGTTGATCTCAGTTAGTTCCCAAAGGTCTGGCAGACGATCAGTACCTTTAAATTACAAGCTTCGTGCCAAATTCCTCTGTGTGTGTGTGTGTGTGTGTGTGTAAAACTCCACTTTCTAAGGCCCCATCTGCCCTCTTATATCACTTTAAACAGCCGTGGCTTTTCATGAAGAATTCTGGGAACTCTTGTTTGTTAAAGGTGCTGAGAGTTCCCCTTCACGGAGCTACAATTCCCAGAGTGGTTTAGCAATCAATCCCTCTTCCCAGGAAGCTCGGGGAATTATTGCTCTACAAGGGGAATAGGAGTCTCCTCTTGACGAGAGTGCAGCAAGTTTAAAAGCTCTGTGAGAGACTGGTTTGCACAGGATTAGTCTCTTGAGAAGTACCTGACTACCGTAACTGGGAATTCTGGCCAATGGCGTTTGTTTCTTGACTTGAGCTGATATGGGATCTCAACCAAACGGAGGATGTAGATGATATGATTCTATGGTGCTCCTCTGAAAGACCGGCCTTGTTAATGTTATTTTATTGCATCTCCTGGGTTCTCAACTTATTTGTCATCTGATTAGATTAAATTTTGGTCACATGAGCTTCAGTCAATAAACTGAACAAATCTGCATATGTGAAAAACAATAATTGCGATGAAGAAGATATTATTATTATTTCTTTCATATTGGGTTGGGAGGGCTCAATATATTGCTGCAACTCCCATCAGTCCTGACCATTGGCAATCCTGCTTGAGGCTGAGTCCAACAGCATTGCAGAACTGAAGGTTCTCCAATCCAGCTTAGAAGATACATCTTTCCTTCTCTCTCCCTGCCAAGGGAATGCTTTATATTTGCAGACCAACTCTTTAATAAGGGCATTGCTTTTATCAATAAAAAACAGCAACCAATCAATAGACTAAACATGGGAACCCTTACATTTTCCTTCCTTTTCAGGAGCGGACAGATGAGAGCTCTTCTGAGGATAAGCGCATCCAGTGGGCCGATGGCTTTGTCTTGGTCTACAGCATCTGTGACCGAGCCAGCTTTAACAGTGTGCAACCCAAAATCCAGGTCATCAAGGCAGCCAAGGAAGGACCAGCCCAGGAGAAAGTGCCCATTGTCATTGTGGGCAACAAGCGAGACTTGCACCACCGGCGCACGGTCTCCAGCGAGGAGGGCAGGCTCCTGGCTCTCTCCTTAGACTGCGAGTTCTACGAGGTGTCAGCAGCAGAGGCCTACCATGGGGCCCTCGTGGTCTTCAACAGCCTGGCGGAACGCATCTGCGAGGCCAAACTGGCCGTGAAGAAGGGCACTGGTATCCGTAGCATCGTGAAGAGTGTGTCTGCTGTGTTTGCCCGGAAGAGAACAGACTCCATGTGAGACATGGTGGAAGATGGTCCACCAGGGCGAACAGGGCACTGCCCCACCAACCTCAGTCTGCCACCAGCCAGCTCCCGCCTGCCTGCCTGCCTTCTTACGTACGACCCATCAATACAGGCTCGGACTGTCAGTGGCTGTGGCGCCACCTACTGTTGGTCTCCTTGCCTTCTGCCCTACCAGTCCCAATGGGCACCCACCACCACTAGTGAGATGGACTGAGAATATGAGGAACACCATGGCATCCAGCCTTCACTGCCTGGAGTAGGGTATCTCATTCTTCTAACCCTGCTTCAGAGGCAGGAGTCTGCAGGGCAATGCGACTCAATAGGCAATAAAGTGATTCCTTGTGGTGTTGAAATACAAGAGGTGCCAGGCTGCCCTTAAGGGGGGGATGAACGTTCCCTTCCCCCTGAACTTCCACACAGTAGGAATTGGATCAGGGGCAGCTAGCTTCTTCCCCAAGACCCTTGATTTAAGCTGGGGCGGGGTCTGCATTTCAATCTCCTGTATTGATGCACGAGAGCTGCTATAAAACCTTGGTTTTAGCACAGGGCCATATCTCTAGACCAGCCTTTCTCAACCTTGGATTCCTAGATGTTGTTGGACTACAACTCCTATCATTCCTAGCCAGCATGGCCAGTGTTCAGGGATGATGGGGGAGGTAGTTCAAGAGCCCCTGAGAAACCAAGGTTGAGAAAAGGCTGTTTTGGATCAATGGCTGAAAGAGACAACTGTTGCATCCACACCATATTTTTAATTCATATTTAAAGTGTGCCCTCGCCCTGCAAAGAATACTGGGAACTGTAGTTTGTTTGGGGTATTGGGAATTGTAGCTTTTTGAGGGGTAAATGACAACTCCCATGATTATTTGGGTTTGGGCCATAAACATGCTTTAAATGTGTGGATGTGACCGTCCAACATCTTCATTTTACACCCCATGGCACAGATGGGAATTTCACTCAATGTATGGGATTGCAAATCTCATTGTCAGCTCTGGAATAGGAATAACACTGTACAGAGCTATCTTACACTGAGTCACCCACCTGGCCCAGTACACCCTAATTTGGCTTGCTGGCAACAACTCTTACAGAGGATTCCCCAGGTCTGCTACCCAAGAGCCTTTAACTGGAGAGGCCAGGGATTCAGGTGACTTCCGCACGGTCCCCTCTGGTGGTCCTTCCTCTGCACAGGTGGCCACCAACAGGCTTATCAGCGCTGCTGCAGGCCCCGGGGCAGGGGTTGGGTGTGCCCCGCCATTTTAATTTCCAGTCGTGCCCCTGAGCAACGTTATGGGGTATTGTGGGAAATTAAAACCCAGCTGCGGTCTCCAACACTGGTGGGGCTGCTTGGTGATGCTGGACCTGAACAGTAGAATCTGGGACTTTATTCATGCAAAGCATTCCCATCTCTTAAGCTCCGTGGAGGCTGAATGGGGCAAGCTTATATGGTATGATCTTAGCCTCTCCCTGTTCACGTTGGTGTCGAGTCCTCGCTCCTCCCGCCTTGGTAACAGCAGCTTGGAAGAAGCATACTGTCAGCTGCGTGTTCTGAGCAAGGAGGCAAGAATCTTTGCCAAGTCTTCCTCCAGCCTCCGGTTCTGTCTTGCTTGCTTTCGACTTGACTGCTTTACTGCTGAGCTACAGCGATGTGAGTAGGTGCCTGGAACTCCATGTCCTAATCAGCCACCCCTCCCTCCCGATCCGTTGGCTGGCAGCAGGCAGCTGCTGTTCTTAAGTGATGTACGGCACACGCCTGTGCAAAGGGAGACATGGCTTCCTTCCAGGGCCTTGTGTGGGTGTGGTAGGTCTTAAATAGCCCGATCCCAGAGAGGAGCTGGAGCTTGTCTTCTGCTGGAAAATTGTCCCCGGGGCTTCTAAGGAGCGATGGAAAGTGCAAGGAATTGGGAGCAGTCGACTCCTCTGGCTGAGAAAGGAGGTTGCAAGGAGATGATCTGCCCTTTCACCCTAGATGCACAGATTGGGTTGGGCAGTGGCTGTTCAGTGCAGAGGGAGAAGCACTCGATATGCGCTATTGAAAACAATCCTTTGCATGCAAAGGAAACCAATTCCCAGTTAGCAGCCTAGTGGAGAGAAGTTACAAGGTCTACCTGGAGTTGGTTTCTTTGGAATGAGATCGCGGTAAACATGGTGTTGAACTTCAGCTCCCAGCAGCTCCATGGCCGGTCATCAAGAACTGGAGCTTTTGTCCAGCAATACCTGGGGGGCGGGCAGGATTCTTCACTTCTGTTCTAGTGTTGCAGCCTACAACTGTTGTTTCCACAAAGCATAGCCACTTCCTGAATATATGTGTGTAATTTCAAGTCACTACCATGTGCTCCTCTTTCTACGGTGAGCTGAGAAGGCTGAGTGTGTAAATAAGACGGATGTGGCTGTTTCTAGACTCATTTCTGTGCTGGTACTTTGCTTTTGTGCACAAGGTAGTAAAATAAACACAGATGCACCTCTTGTTCAGGCAGTTTTGGGGTCATCTTTTGTTCTCAACAGGGTGAGGGAAAGGGAATATTCCTGGAGCCAGGTGACAAGGGGCAGGGCGGCTGTCATACGACCCAGAAAATGGGCAGAGAACAAGATGTTTATTTGTTTACTTGGATTTCTGTTTTTGTCCACGCTAGAAGGAATATGCTGTAGGGCAGAGATGGGGAACACTCTAGGTGTCTCTATCTGGCCCTTGAGATTCTCCCCCTCCTAAGCCCACACTCGATCACACCCTCCTTGGATGTTTTTGTACTCTGGTACATGCCTGGATGAGGGACACGGGTGGCGCTGTGGGTTAAACCACAGAGCCTAGGACTTGCCGATCAGAAGGTCGGCGGTTCGAATCCCTGCAACGGGGTGAGCTCCCGTTGCTCGGTCTCTGCTCCTGCCAACCTAGCAGTTTGAAAGCACGTCAAAGTGCAAGTAGATAAATAGGTACCGCTCTGGCGGGAAGCTAAACGGCGTTTCCGTGCGCTGCTCTGGTTCGCCAGAAGCGGCTTAGTCATGCTGGCCACATGACCCAGAAGCTGTACGCCGGCTCCCTCGGCCAATAAAGTGAGATGAGTGCCGCAACCCCAGAGTCGGTCACGACTAGACCTAATGGTCAGGGGTCCCTTTACCTTTACATGCCTGGATGAAAGATAAGAGAGGGTTGTGTGTAGTAATCAGCCTCCTACGTAATGGTAAAATGGTAACCCTGACATTTGGTGCTCCTCCCACTTTTGCCTCTGGCCCTGCCCACCACTGGCATGAGGCCCCTGGAAGGTTGCACGGAAGCTAAGGTGGCCCCAGGCTGAGAAAAGGCTCCCTGCTGTAGAATTAAACTACACGGGGGAGGGGAGCAGGAGGGACTCTTCACCAGCCTGACTCACCTCTGCCTCTTGGCCCCACTCTTCCCATGCTTCAGCTTCTGCCTCTGAATCTGGACTGCTCTCTAGCACGGACTCACCCCCGCTCACTAAGCCCTGTTGCCTCTTCAGCTTCTGACACCAACTCCTCCCAGTCTTCTTCTCCTCCTTCTTCCTCTGACCACTCATCGTCATCCCACCACCCATCCCCAGACTCTGAGCCTGCTTCCCTTGGGGGTTCCCTAGCTGGTTTCTCCCACCATTCCTCTGCGTCCAAGCAGTCCATCACACTGGCTCATCCATGTTGCACAAGTATACTGTAGTTCATTGGGAGGTATTGCACAACAACCCCCCCCCCCCAAGCTAATTGCAGTAAGGAAAGTGACAGGAAAATGCACTGGAACCTGTGAGATAATGCATGCTTTGACGCAATGGCACCTCCCCACAAACGAATCAGAATGAATGTTCAGTAAGTAGCCAACATTTGATCTCCCTCCAAGTGTATCAGGATGAATGCTCAATGACAACTCATCTAGAAGTGCCTTCCGTCTTCAACTCTGTCCCCTTCCCTTGCTGCAGAACTCCCAGAGATATGAGGTCTGCTTCTGCCACTGTGATTCCAGGCAGGAATGTTCCCTGTTTTGCCCGTTTGTTTTCATCAGCACCCGTCGCTTTGCTAAGGTGGCTGTTTATGTAGCTTTCCGCTTCTCCCTGGATAAACTGTTCTTTCCAGTCACTGACCACATACTAGGTGAGCCCTGGCTTAGATCAGAGCAAAGAAGACCTGCCAAGCACGTGTACACAAACACAACACACGCTTTGCTGCTGTAACAGTAAGTTTGTGCCAGATGCTGAAGATGCCCTTATTCAGAAATTAAAAATGGTTTTAGATGCAACATCACTTGTAGGTGGTTTCCAAAGCAAAGCAACGATATGCTGAGAGATCAAAACAAGCCAAATTATGTGATGCATCATTCTGTCAGCCCTTTAAAAGATGGCCCAGCACTCAAATCACTGTGAGTCAGAAGTAGGGACGGATGAAGCTGTCCATTCCAATTTTTTTCTTCTTCATTTTTCCACATCATATTCCTATATACAATCGTACCTTGGTTGATGAACGCCTTGCGGCTTGAATGTTTTGGGTCCCAAATGCCGCAAACTCGGAAGTGAGTGTTCTGTTTGCAAACATTCTTTGGAACCTGAACACCCGACACGGCTTCTGATTGGCTGCAGGACCTTCCTGCAGCCAATTGGAAGCCGCGCCTTGGTTTCTGAACGTTTTGGAAGTTGAACAGACTTCCGGAACAGATTCCGTTCAACTTCCGAGGTACCACTGTGTATGTGTGTGTGTGTGTGTATTCATTCTCTTGCATCTTTTGCTAATGATTTTTTTCTTTGTTTTCTTTATCTCACTCTCTCATTCTCTTTTTCCTTTATTTCTAGCATCTGTTTCTCTTCTTTGTTTATCTCCAATTTTACTCATTTATGGGAAATGTTTTAATAACAACAACAAATACCGGCCGTTTGACTTCCTTGGGCTGGGTGTGCTCACGATGCTCTCTTAGTGTCACATTTGTCCAGCTTTACAGGGGACAGTCTTCTGTTTTAAAGAGTCTTCTATTTGAAAGGCTGACCCACATACTGAACCATCGGAAGGGAGAAGAGGCAGCGCAGTGTGGGTGGTTCCCCCATACAGGGCACCGAGCTGAGGAGGCACAGACTGGAAGGCAAGAGGGAGGAGGGCATGAAAATAAATGTATATATTTGGGGAGGGGTGCCAAATTTTGTCCTTGCTCAAAGCAACACATTACCAAAGTCCACCTGAAGGAGCATCTCCACCCCCATTATTCAGCCCAGACACTGAGGTCCAGCTCCAAGGGCCTTCTGGTGGTTCCCTCAATGCGAGATGTGAGGTTACAGGGAACCAGGCAGAGGGCCTTTTTGGTGGTGGTGCCCGCCCTGTGGAACGCCCTCCCATTGGGCGTCAAGGAAATAAAAACTATCTGATTTTTAGAAGACATCTGAAGGCAGCCCTGTTTAGGGAAGTTTTAATGTTTGATGTTTTATCATGTTTTTAATACTCTGTTGGGAGCCACCCAGAGTGGCTGGGGAAGCCTAGCCAGATGGGCAGAGTATAAATAATAAATTATTATTATTACTGGAAGAGGGCCCCCAGAAGAGCCCATCAACTGTTATCAGCACATGAATGACAGTTAGGCACAGAGGTGACCGGATCACATTACTTCACTTACTCAGCTGCCCATCCAGATCCACTCTTGTTCAGAGTTTTGCATTACAGGAGTGGGGTGGTAGGTGGCCTCAACAGGCAGGAATTGAACAGGTGACTTTTCCTCTCATACACTAATAGGAAAAAGCTTTATCAGTCAGATTTCCATTTGTCACAAAGCCACAGAAGGCAGCAGCCTCCTACTAGGGGAAATATTGGTAGCCCCAGTGGAGACAGCTTTCTCACTTATCTCATGAAATCTGGGAGAAGCCAGTAATTAGATCAAGCAGAAACCTCACATAGTTGTCGGCAGTTATTATTTATTCCAGTTCGAGGGTTCCTTCCTTGCTGCTGCTGCCATCAAGTGACCTGCTGGCTCCAAAGGCTTAGATGCTAATTTCTCTGCCAGGACCATGCAAAGCACAAATCAGCCCTATTTATAGGCATGGAGACAGGAAAGTGCAACAGAGCAACTCAGAGATTCAAAAGCTGTATAACAGATTGGACAGAATGCACACAATGTTAGAATGTGTTACTTAAGAGTGTCCACTTACACATAACTAAAAGAAATGAGAATGGCAACAGTTCCGTGTACGATTTGCACGTGCTAAAGGGCGTGATACAAACTGAGAAATAAATACTATAAATAGGAAAAACAATACATCTCACCGTAGTCGGAAAACCAGCCACCAGGTAACTTCCTCCTTCAAGACTCCCCCAATCCCTTCCTATGTTTTTTTTATCCTTATTTGAATGTGTTCCCTATTTAAAGGGCAGTTTGGTCCAAGTCTAGGGATGCGGGTGGTACTGTGGGTTAAACCACAGAGCCTAGGACTTGCCGATCAGAAGGTTGGCAGTTCGAATCCCTGCGACTGGGAGAGCTCCCGTTGCTTGGCCCCTGCTCCTGCCCACCTAGCAGTTCGAAAGCACGTCAAAGTGCAAGTAGATAAATAGGTACTGCTCCGGTGGGAAGGTAAACGGCGTTTCCATGCACTGCTCTGGTTCACCAGAAGCGGCTTAGTCATGCTGGCCACATGACCCAGAAGCTGTACGCTGGCTCCCTCGGCCAATAAGGCGAGATGAGCGCCGCAACCACAGAGTCGGTCACGACTGGACCTAATGGTCAGGGGTCCCTTTACCTTTACCTTGGTCCAAGTCTGGTCTAAAGTACCCTTTAAATAGGGACGTTTTCGAATAAAGGATAGTGCTCTGAAAAATAGGATACATAGCTACCATACTAACCTGTTGGTATTCTTTTCTGGACTTTTGGGGAATGTACCACATACTTCCCTGAGTCCAACCATGAAATAATTTACCTGTACTAGACTATTTGCCTGGAAGTCTTACATAGATCGAGACTGGCATTTCTATGCCTTTCTTGGCAGCTTGATGTGCTGCAAATTTATGTCTGCCTGGGGGCTAATAGAACACTGAAAGAGGGCAATTAATAGTTTTTTTTAAAAGTGACAATCCTACTGGCTTTTAGATTTGTTCTCCCCCCCACCCGCTTCTTCTCCTACTCCAACGGGTTGCCAGAGTACAGCCCAGAGACATGCACTATATTTACCTTGGCATTCCCAAAGGCAGAGGCCACAGCATCTCCCATACATCAACCCTGTATACTGCCTGTTGTGTGGCATCTCTGCATTTCTGCTCATTACAGCAAGTGTGTGCATGTAGGGGAGCGGCAGGATAACAGTTAAAGAGAAATTCCAGCTGGCAAGGATTCATAAAGCTGGAGAAAGTGTAGAAAGTCTACAACAGGAACCTGTGGCCTCCCAGATGTTGCTTAACTACAATTCTCTTTTATAAATATTTTTATTAAATTTTACATAACAAATTTCAGTTTAAACACATCATTCACCATCACATTTAGGATTCTCAGAATCCCTTGACTTCCCACTGCCTTTCCCTGGTTTCCTCTTTTCCTTCAGCTTATCCTATTTTCTCTATCTTGTTAGAAATATTATTAACCATTTTTCCATTGTATTTTGTACCTTACAAGTATTACTCTAATCCTGCCAAAGTTTTTAGCTGTTTACAGTGTTCTCTTAAATACATTATAATTTCTTCCCATTCTTTCTTGAATTTCTTCTCTTCCTGGTCTCTGATTTTCCCAGTCAATTTTGCCATTTCGACATAGTCCATCATCTCCATCAGCCACTCCTCTCTGGCTGATGGAGATGATGGACTATGTCGAAATGGTATAGTTGCAAGTGTTATTTTCTGGTTTATTTACTTAACATTGGAGCATAAGCACTTAAAACCATTTTTTCACGATGGAAATTTCTTATAATAATAATAAATAATAAATTTTATTTATATCCCGCCCTCCCCAGCCGAAGCCGGGGTCAGGGCAGCTAACAACAATAAAATAATACAACATTCTAAAATCATTTCATTATAAAATTAATTCAAATCAAATTGATGGCAACCATTGGGCTAGAGTTCTGTGAAGATTGCCAAAGGAGGGAGTCAGGCTGTGCCTTGGCCAAAGGATTGGTGGAACAGCTCTGTCTTGCAGGCCCTGCGGAAAGATGTCAAGTCCCGCAGGGTCCTAGTCTCTTGTGTCAGAGCGTTCCACCAGATCGGAGCCACAGCCGAAAAAGCCCTGGCTCTGGTTGAGGCCAGCCTAACCTCTCTGTGGCCTGGGGACCTTCAAGATGTTTTTGTTTGAAGACCGTAAATTCCTCTGTGGGACATACCAGGAGAGGCGATTCCGTAGGCACGAGGGTCCTAGGCCGTATAGGGCTTTAAAGGTTAAAACCAACACTTTAAACCTGATCCTGTACTCCACCGGGAGCCAGTGCAGCTGGTATAGCACCGGGTGAATGTGATCTCGCAGCGAGGACCCCGTAAGGAGTTTCGCTGCAGCATTCTGCATCCGCTGGAGTTTCTGGGTCAGTCTCAAGGGCAGCCCCACATAGAGCGAGTTACAATAATCCAGTCTGGAGGTGACCGTCGTGTGGATCACAGTGGCTAGGTCAGGGCGAGAGAGATAAGGAGCCAACTGCTTAGCTTGGCGGAGATGGAAAATTGTCACCTTTGTTATAGCTGCCATCTGCGCCTCCATGGAAAGGGAGGTGTCGAAGATTACACCCAAACTCTTAATGGACGGTGCTGGCACTAATTGCGCCCCTGCAAGAGATGGCTCAGGCATGCTGCAGGCCCCGTGGTGTGACTCCCAGTACCCCCCCCCCCGCCTCACCTAGCTATGCCTCTGCCTTCATGCTCACCTGTGTGGATCTCCACTTTTCCCTCAGCTCCCTGAGCACTCCCCCCATTGCTCTTGCTCCCTACCATAGGAGCCAGCAGCTGGACTGTGGCTGGACGTATGCTGATGGTGGCGAGAGGAATGCAGCCCGCTTATGGAGAGGGGAAGAAATGGGGCTGGATGGTGGCTTTCTGGCTTTCTGCAGAGATTCAAAAGCTGCTTTTTAGGGCAATGAGCCTCCAAAGGCGGCTTCCACCATGCAGTCATAATACCCAGAGCAATCCAGACCCAGCAAAAAGTATTAACTCACTCGAAGATGATGGATTTCCCGGAGCTAGCCAACCTAACCAGAAGAGTCCGTTACCAGGAGGAGGAGGAGTATCAGGAAGAATGGACAAAATTTAACGATTATTTCGTTAAATTTGTTAAGTTAAACTAATTGGAAATGCTTGCAGGTATCAGATTGGCTTAGGAATTTAAACAAGTTAAGTGATGTTTAATATGTTTAATTTTGAAATGAAAAGATATAAGGATGTTAAATGATTAAGTTAAGTTTATAAGAACTCTGATTTGGAAAACCGTTAAAAGGATATGCATTGAAATTCAACCAAGGGGACGCGAGGAAGTCATTTAACAATGTTAATAAGTGCAATTTTAATAAGGTTATGATTTATGTTTGTTTGTTTATCTGTTTGTTTATAATTTTGTGAAAATCAATAAAAAAAAATTGGGGGGGAGTATTAACTCACTCCCACACCGCCCTCGACAATACCAGAAAAGCAGCCCTCGTGGAAACCTGTCCCAAGCAGCCTCAGCCCATTTCAACCTGACCAAGCCTTTGAAACCTTCCAGGCAGCTGAAAGCTGGCAAGAATATCCCCGCCGTCCCTCTTGACCTCCAGGGGGAGCCTCGCTCTCTTCCCAGCTGGCTGCACCGGGACTCTCCGGGTTCCGTGGAGATTTACTGTGCCAAAGAGAGCAGGTGAGGAAGATGGAGAGGAGAGGGCTGTCGAACGCTACTAGCCATAAAGGCTGTGCTCTGCCTGTAAAGTTGGAGGCAACAATGCTTCTGGAAATCACTCGAGGGGAGAGTGCTCCTGCTGTGGCGTAGGAAGGGGTGTACGGTGGGTGCGGGAGTTATTTTTTGTCACCCCCCTCAGTGATGACACCCGGGGCTGCCCACACCTCTCTTCCTATGCCACTGCTCCAGAGCGTAGGACCTGACCCAAGTTACAAAAAAGGATGTTCTGACTAAACACGAGGAAGAACTTTCTGACTGAAAGAGCTGCTTGACAGTGGAACAGAATAAGGGAACAAGAAGAACACGTGTTTAGAGAAGACTGGAAAATGTTTATTGAATACATGGGAAATAACTGTGTACAGCTGAAAATGCTGGCAGCATTAAAATAAATCCAACAGTGTAAATAAGTTATGATGGATGTAATAATGGAACGCTGAATGGTATAGTTTCTGTAAAATATGCAGGGATTGTAAAATGAACCATGGAACGAGAAGAAGGGAAGTCATGGATATTTTAAGGATGTAAAAATGAGTACTTTAAATTGTAAAACAGAAAACTCTCTCTCTCTCTCTCTCTCTCTCTCTTTCTCTTTCTCTCTTTCCTTTTAGCTGCTCTGATAGGGTAGTGAAATGCTTAAAAGGGAATAATGTGTAGCAAATTGTTTTATTTATGGAAAGTAGATAAAAGCTTCCAAATATAAAATAACTGTTCATATTATACATTTCTGACACTAACAATTCATAGACACTAAAAACACACAGACACATGTGCGCTTGATAGTGGGGTTTTAGATGCTCGAAGGAGGCATGTTTGCTGGCCAGGGATAGCTCAGTTTGGTAGAGAATGAGGCTCTTAATCTCAGGGTTGTAGCTTCCAGCCCCACATTGGGAAAATATCCCTGCATTGTAAGGGATTGGACTAAATGACCTTTGTGGTCCCTTCCAAGCCTACAATTCTATAGTTCTATGTTTCTGTCAGCTAGGAGGAAATCACTGATTTGCCATTCGTTTAAAGCCCCAACTGGGAATGTAAGTAGCCCAACCAAGTAAGGAAGGTTGTCTTTAGCTATGGTTCTTAAGGTCAAACAAGGCGTTATGTTAAGCATGTCAATGCGTTTGGCAGGGCTGAGGAATCTGTGCCCTCCAATGTTCATCATTCAGGACCACTGACTGTACTAGCTGGGGCTGATGGAACTTGGTGTCCAACAAAACTCAAGAGGGTAGGAATGGGAAGAAATTAAATTCAGTTCTCATTTAAAAGTGAACGTGCCTTATTCACACTTTCCAAAACAACACGTGAACCAAAACTAAGCCGTCCCTTGAGATTTGCACATCTGTAAAGTTTGCTGTGTCATTCTCCAGCCAATCAGAGTGTTCAAAAAATGCATGTGCTTGGGTAAAGTGTGCCTAGAAATGAATATGTTAGTGAAATTAGCTTACAAAAATGCATTGTATTTGGAGAAATTCCTTGGCAATGTGCATATTAGGCAAAAATCATGCATTTGTTCAGAGAAATTAGCCCTGAAATGCCAATTAATTTTCACAAGGTTTTTTTTTAAAAAAAAGAAAAATTGAAAACTAATACGGAACTAAAAAAAACCCCTGAGAGAAACAAAATTGACAGAGTCACCCATCCCTACCAGAGGGTGACAGATTCCCCATTCCTGATTTAACATGTCTGGAGGTTTGTTTTGTTTGTTTGTTTTAAATACAAGATTAGGACTGTGACACGGTGTGGAGTGATAACACATAACTCCTCAGGTTGTGGCACTGATAAAAACTGTCAAAGCTATTTCTCTTAATCACTGGCTGAGGAATAGAAGGTTTGGAGGAGAATATTTTTTCTCTTGTGAGGGGAAATGGGTTACTAGCCTCACGTACTGTGGTCCTTATCCTAATCACACACTCCTAGGGGTTGAATCAGTTCCTCACCTCACAATGTTCTTTTTGAGGAGGCCGGGCTCTACCTGATATATTCTAATGTTATACAGCTTGCAAAGCCAGCAAGGGCAGTAGACTGAAGAGACTGAACAAGTTATTAAGCAGAGGGTTTGGGCCTCTTATTGGCTTAGTCTTTCTTGAAGGTGGTGCTATGGAGGCTTGCATGAGCCCTGGTGTACACAACCTGCGAACTGGGGCGGCACAGCCCTTCGCTCATTCTCCTGCTGCCAGCCCAATCCTTGTAAGGGGAGAAGGCAGATCTGCGGGATCCTGCATACTCAGCTTCAAAGGCTGGGCTCCGATGTTGGGAGGGGGCTGGCTGAGGAGGAAGGGGCTCATCCAGATTGAGGAAGGAGAGGGGATGGTGACCTCGGCTAGACCGCCGAATTCCTAGAAGCTGATACGCGAGCCCCCTCTTCTCCTCCTCAGCATCTGTGCTCACAGGCTGGGTACCTTCCTGGTCTTGACTTGGCTCAGAATTAGCCACGGGCACGCTTGCAGTCTCCTCTTGTTTCACCGAGATCTTTGGAAGCTAAACCAGGGATGGGAGAGAGTGCATATGGAAAGAGAGAAAGAGAGAGGGGTGTGAATTTTGGATGGGTAAACCCAGATCCTATAATTTTTCAGGAAATTCCTCCCAACTTAACCTTTGGAGATTGGTTTCTGCAGGATGGGTTCAAGCACTTACGACAGAACTTTGCACAAACATTCTTACTATTGGCAAAACCTATTGGTGTTTCACCACTTTTCTGACTAGTTGCAGGACCTTAGCCAGACCTAGCAGAGTACATGCAGAATCCACAGAAGCAATTGGCAACTTGTCTGTAGACAGGATAGACGAAGCAGGAACCAGAAACTTGTAGTTAGGTGTTTATTATATACAGTGGACTATTTACAAGAACAGAACACAGATCTTTTGCTACCTCTCTCATACACTACTCACAATTCCTACACTGACAAACAGAACTCTAAACCTCTGAACACTGAACTCCCATTTGTAGGCCATTAATTATCACTCCCTTGAGAGAGCTTGACCAACCAGGCAGTTGTCTCCATGTCTCTGTTATCACCAGGCAGACTTACTCCTTCAGATTGCCTTCTGGCTGTCTGCAAAATCTTAATTGACTCTGTGTGAGTAGCTGCACGTACACAGTTTCCCAACACTTACGATACTGGGGCACACTACTGATGCCAACAACAGGTGTGGCCTCTGAGCAGGAGTGAGGAAGTGTGGCCCTTCAGATATTGGTGGACTACAGCTCCTATCATCCTTGACCACTGGCCATGCTGGCTGAGGTTGATGGGAGCTGAAGTACAACAAGATCTGTAGAGCTACAGGTTCTACACCACTGCTTTAGAGGAGATCTCTGCAAAGGCAGCAGCCCACACAGATATAGGCCACATCCTACAGTCTTCAACCTTTGGCATTGTGCTGTATGCGCATGACCATTGCACCTGCATAAGCAGTGCCTTTCTACCCAGTATGTCCCTGGCCCAAAGCGGGGGGGGTGTCAGCAGCGTGGGAAGACCCATTCAATGAGCTACATCCAGGTGGTTGTGGTATTTACATCCACATAGGGTAGAATCACAGGAAAGCTACTCCCATGTGACCTGGGCACATAGGGAAAAGACCTAAGGCAAATCCGTTTCTGTGTGTGTTTGTGAGAGAAGAAGAAGAAGAAGAGTTTGGATTTGATATCCCGCCTTTCACTCCCTTTAAGGAGTCTCAAAGCGGCAAACATTCTCCTTTCCCCTCCTCCCCCACAACAAACACTCTGTGAGGTGAGTGGGGCTGAGAGACTTCAAAGAAGTGTGACTGGCCCAAGGTCACCCAGCAGCTGCATGTGGAGGAGCGGAGACGCAAACCCGGTTCCCCAGATTACGAGACTACCGCTCTTAACCACTACACCACACTGAGATGGATAGAGAATGGTGACTATGTCAATTTCAGTTTCTCATTCTTTCAATTCAGTTCTCCATGTTACCACATCAGTCTGCATTTTTTTAACAAACAGAAGTCCTCATGAAAATTCATCAGCATTTTCGCACAAATGTCTCCCCAAAGACAATTTTTTGTATGCAATTTTGCCTAGTATATACATTTTGGCAAAGCAATTTCCCCTGATACATTTTTGTACGTATAATATACGTCATTGCTGTATGCTAGAGATGCATTTATCTGCATTTTTGTACCTATTACCTGGCTGTAGAGCTGCATTGCAACATTTGGAGGGTTGCAAACTTCAAATGATGGTTGTGTTTTGGTTCACACATTGTTTTGGAAAAATACCAGTTAGAGGTAGGTCCATCTTGAAATGTGAAATGAATCAGATTCCCCCTCCCCATTCTAAATGACAAGCTAGTTTGTGCATAGGCAAATGCTTCACAAAGATTCAAGCTGCAACACACCCCACTCCAATTATGCAGATCCGAACTCCAAATATGCCCACCACTCTACCTCTTATCCCACAGGAGGGAGATGTGACTTACAGGTACATAGGAGGAGAATGTTCCCAGCAGGTTGCTTGTGATATTATGAAAGGTCTCTTTCAACAGGTCCACTTTGTCCCCTGCCTCAGACATGGCCCTCTGTGGAGAGACCGGCAGAAGCTGCCCAGCCACATTCCAGACCGTAACAGGGGCATCCTTCACCCTTGAGGCGATGGAGAAGCACGACGTCTGCAGGTTCTGAGACACACTGCCCACCAAGCTCTGTGCCTCAACTTGCTTTGCTGTCTAGAAGGAGAAAATAAAGCCAAGGATCTTGGTTGAGCAAGCATGACTTTCCCATATGAGTACCCGTGACCACATCTGCACCATTCATTTGAAGTGGTTTCATATCACTTTAAATACTACTACTACTACAGTGGTACCTTGGGTTACAGATGCTTCAGGTTACAGACTCTTCAAGTTACAGACTCTGCTAATCCAGAAATAGTACCTCAGGTTAAGAACTGTGCTTCAAGATGAGAACAGAAATCACGCGGCGGCGGCAGGAGGCCCCATTAGCTAAAGTGGTACCTCAGGTTAAGAACAGTTTCAGGTTAAGAACGGACCTCCAGAACGAATTAAGTTCTTAACCCGTGGTACCACTGTACTACTAATAGTAATATTAATAATATATTTATACCCCACCCATCTGGCCGGGCCTCCCCAACCACTCTGGGCGGCTCCAAACAAAATATTAAAAACACGATAAAATATCAAACATTAAAAACTTCCCTAAACAGGGCTGCCTTCAGATGTCTTCTAAAAGTCAGATAGTTGTTTATTTCCTTGACATCTGGTGGGAGGGCGTCCCACAGGGCAGGCACCACTACTGAGAAGGCCCTCTGCCTGGTTCCCTGTAATCTCACTTCTCGCAGTGAGGGAACCGCCAGAAGGCCCTTGGCGCTGGACCTCAGTGTCCGGGCTGAATTATGGGGATGGAGATGCTCCTTCAGGTATACTGAGGCCATTTAGGGCTTTAGGGCTCCTTCAGGTATACTGAGGCTGTTTAGGGCTTTAAAGGTCAGCACCAACATTTTGAATTGTGCTCGGAAACATACTGGGAGCCAATGTTGGTCTTTCAGGACTGGTGTTATGTGGTCTCGGCGACCACTCCCAGTCACGAGTCTAGCTACTGCGTTCTGGATTAGTTGTAGTTTCCAGGTAACCAGTTCCCCACAAAATCCTGGGAACTGTAGTTTGTTAAGGGTGCTAAGCATCATTAGGTCTAGGTTGTGGAGCAATAGGACCAGAAGCAGGGTGGGCCATGTGTAAATCTGAGAACATCTTGGATCTGATTGATCCCAAATTCTACTGTACCCCTGACGTAACCCCAAGAAGGATGAAAAACTTACAGTGGTACCTCGGGTTAAGTACTTAATTTGTTCCAGAGGTCCATTCTTAACCTGAAACTGTTTTTAACCTGAAGCACCACTTTAGCTAATGGGGTCTCCTGCTGCTGTTGCGCCACCGGAGCACGATTTCTGTTCACATCCTGAAGCAAAGTTCTTAACCCGAGGTACTATTTCTGGGTTAGCGGAGTCTGTAACCTGAAGCGTATGTAACCTGAAGCATATGTAACCCGAGGTACAACTGTAGTATCAATGAGGTTTTAAACTGAACCAGGTCAGGGTGTGCAACAAAGAAAATTATCCCCCTCGCCTACCTTTTGCCCTGGCTGGTGTAATCTCACAGGCTTTAGGGGAAGTGATGGCTTCTCTCCCACAGAATCTGACAATTTCAATTTCTCTCAGTTTCACATTTTCCCAATATTACCACGTTTCTGCAGTAATTTGAAAATGCTCCAGCATTTTAGTGCAAATTTCTCTTAACATAAAAAAAGTAAAGGGACCCCTGACTATTAGGTCCAGTCATGGCTGACTCTGGGGTTGTGGCGCTCATCTCGCTTCATTGGCCGAGGGAGCCAGTGTACAGCTTCTGGGTCATGTGGCCAGCATGACTAAGCCGCTTCTGGCGAACCAGAGAACCGCACGGAAACGCCGTTTACCTATTTATCTACTTCCACTTTGAGGTGCTTTCGAACTGCTAGGTTGGCAGGAGCAGGGACCGAACAACGGGAGCTCACCCCATCATGGGGATTCGAACCGCACATTTCTTAATTCTGTTTTGAGTAATATGCACATTTTTTCAAGCATTTTTTCCTGCTACGATGCATTCTTGTATGCTGTTTCAACTAACCTATGCATTTTTACACACGTTTCCACTCAATATGTGCGTTTTTGTACATATTGGTTGGTTGGCAAACTGAATTGCAGAATTTGGAGCAGTACAAATTTAAAAGCTTAACTGTGTCAGCTCACACACTGGGTTTGCAGAAGGGTGAATTAGGTAGTTTTTCATTAAAATGCTAACAAAAATAAATTCACATTTCTCCCACATCCCAACCCTTCTGCTCCCAATACACAGTAGCACATTCAATTTTCTCTGGGTAAACATGTCAAATCAGAACTCCATCAATTTAGGACAATGGAAAAATTGTAAATTTAAAGTTTTCCTGAAAGTCCCCACCACTGAACAGAGGTCATAATAGCAATAACATCAGAATTTCCAGGGTCTTTGATATAATCAAAGACCCCGTGCGTGGCTTTTTAATGCCATGTCCCCTTGGGAAAGAGCTCCCGCCATTTCCTTCCCCTGGCTGTTTGGATAGAGGATGAATTTCCTGTGGAAATTTGCCCTCTGGTTTGACTCCCCCAGTTGCACCCAATGGAGGAAAAAAGCAAAATGCCTGGCTACCTCAAACCCAAAACAGCTGGATTCAACAGGTTAACACCATTTATTTACATGCCAAAGCTAATTTCCTAAAAAGCTAACTCTGCTTCTCCAGTGCAGAACAGAATTCTGGTGGATATCATATATCTCCACATTTTAAGTTTTCTCTGTGAACATGGGAGTTTGAAAGATTTGGAAAGCTGCTCCCCTTTTGCATAAAACTAAAAACTACTCTTCTTCGTTCCTGAGGTTTTCTTTTAAGCAAGATGAAAGTCTTGGTGGGGAGTAATTATTCTATGTAAGGGTGGAAGGATCTGTTCATTTCAGCTCTCTAAGCTTCTCGTTTTCCCAAAATTAAATTCAATCCACCACATATCTGCAGCATTTTGTGCTTAAAAATATTCCCCATGAAAACTCATTAGTATTTTAGTGCAAATTTATCTTAAACATATTTTTCTATGCAATTTCCTATAGGTCTACCTGGACATGGCAAGCATTGAAGCTGGGAACCTCTGTATGCAAAGGATGGTTTCTGTCATTGATCTATGTTCCACACACGCACCACGCACATAGTCCAAGAATAATGATTTCAAAAGTTGTACCTTTCTCGCAGTGTCATCTTTCTTGGTTTCCTCCTCTTTCTTTGGCACCTTCTGAACCTTCTTGCTTAGCCAGCCAGTTTCTGCGCTCTGAACACCAGTGATGATCTTTAGGACCTTCTTTGAGCTCTGTCGGGCCAAGACAACCTGCACAGAAGAAGATGGTGAAGAGTCCATGCGTTTCCAGGCATGCGGATTAAAATTAATTGGACATGGGTGAGAAATGATTTCTTTGTCACTTTGGGCACCTCAAAGTCCAAATTTCAAAGGGTCTGTCAGACGCTGATGGTGGTTGCTCGTGAGTAACCAGGCAGGACTCTGACTTGTCTTTTACAGGTTTTATTGTGAGTCCCATGGACTGCAAGAAGATCAAACCTATCCATTCTGAAGGAAATCAGCCCTGAGTGCTCACTGGAAGCACAGATCCTGAAGCTGAGGCTCCAATACTTTGGCCACCTCATGAGAAGAGAAGACTCCCTGGAAAAGACCCTGATGTTGGGAAAGATGGAGGGCACAAGGAGAAGGGGACAGCAGAGGACGAGATGGTTGGACAGTGTTCTCGAAGCTACCAGCATGAGTTTGACCAAACTGCGGGAGGCAATGGAAGACAGAAGTGCCTGGCGTGCTCTGGTCCATGGGGTCATGAAGAGTCGGACACGACTAAATGACTAAACAACAACAATTGTGCAAACTATTTACAGTACAGATCTACAAAGTTTATGTCCGTCTTAGTCACTTGCAAAATCTGGGAGTGGCCGCTTCCAGCTTCTCCCCCAACATAAGAACTTTGGCACTCCAAGCCTCCTCCTCCCCTCCTTGCATTTCAGCCCTCTGTGCAAGCTGGGCGACGGAAGTGGCGTGCATCCCTCCTGGCCAGCCTGGCAAGATGAGGCGCTGGGACTCTCAGCAGCATCCTTGAGCCCTTTCCTCACTTGGCTGGCCCCTTCCCTCTCTTCTCCACTGAAGGTGTGGCTTTTCCCACCCTGGAAGAGGAACTGCTCCTCAGGAGTTTCGGAGGCTCTCTGTATCCCAATAGCCCCCCTGCCTCCCTCCCCTGTTCTGATGGCAGTCCCCTGACAGGGGCAGTGATTTCTATGTATTGGTGTAAGTGTAGAAATCATAGAATCATAGAACTGTAGAGTTGGAAGGGACCACAAGGATCATCTAATCCAACCCTCTGCAACAAAGGAAAGTTGCCCAACGTGGGACTCAAACTCATGAGGCTTGGTAGAGTCTCATGCTCTACCAACTGAGCTATCCCTGGCTGGCAAACACACCTCATTCAAGCATCTAGAACCCCATCATCAAGCTCAGGTGTCTGTCTGTGTTTTAACTGTCTATAAATAGTTAGAGTCAGAAATGTATAAATTGAATACGAAGAGTTATTTTTATATTTGAAAGCTTTTATGTACTCATAATGAACACTTTCCATAAATAAAATAATTTGCTACACATTATTCACTTATAAGCATTTCACTACCCCACCAGAGCAGCTAAAAGGAGTTCTTCCCCACCTCCCAGTATGACTCATGCTATAGGAAAAGGTCACCAGGTACAAAGGTTGGTGGTTAAGTACTGTATCTTATGTAGGAATACAATACACCCCACCTTAATGGGGAAAACTTGTGCCCAGGTGGCCAATGTTTTTGTGAACTTCAAGATCCCTCCTGCTCTCCCTTCTTAGAGTTCTTTATCTTTTAACCCAGCTTGGCTTGGGCAGCGCTTCAAACAGAAGACTCCTAAAAACATGCAGACCTTCAAACAGAGGAGTTTTCTCTATAAAGTAGGTCGTGTGGCCACTCTACTTTATCTTCTCATCAACCTTATAAAGTAGATTAGGCTAAGAGATAGCAAATGACCTAAGTCCAGTGGTTTCCCCCCCTGGGGGTACGCTTACCCCTAAACATGTTGTGAATCTAACAGGAGAAGAAACTAAAAATGTTAAATATTTTAGTTTCTTCTCTAGCATGGTAAATCGTCAGTTCCATTGCTACCCCGTGTTGGATTGTAAAACTTGGCCACATAATCCTCCTTTAACCTTTGGTGAAACAGAAATAATGAAGTGGTGTGACAGAGTTGGACTTCCCGATAGACAAATCCTAAGGGGTTTTTGAGAGCACTTTTCAGAAAAGAAGATTCCATCACCTCTTATGCCTCTTTTAAATGCAATCAAGAACACCCCAATTTCAACAAGTGAGTGTGAACGTGGCTTCTCTCAGATGAATTTAATACTGACTCCAACAAGAGCTTCATTGCATTTAAACCCTGTAGCCAACTTAATGTTTATAAAACTGGTAGGCCTTCCTTTGAGCCTTCAAGTGTATGTAAATTCATGGTTTTTGAAAGGACGACATCTGGCGACAGACACCAACAGCAACAGAGGAATTGAGAAGATGTTAGTGCACACAACCTCATGCCAATGTGGAAGTTACTGTCAGCTGGCAGCTGTGTAATATGAGGTAACATGTGTTCTTCATACTTTTGTCCATTTGCTGTATTTATTTTCCCTGATTTGAACTATAAAATGGTGGTTTTCTTGAGTCAAAATGAGAGTACCCGTAAACATTTTTTAGGGGGGGGAAACAAAACCACTGCCTAAGCCCATCAGCTGAGTGTGGCAGAGGGGCAAATTGAACCCGGGTTTCCCTCTCTGTAGTCCTAGTCCAACACCCTAAACTACTACACCACAAGAGTGCTCAAGAGTGAAAACACTCTTAAGAGTGCTTGGTAGCTTCCTCTAGAAGCTGCGCACGCAAATCCCAGTTCAAGGGAACCACAACATGTTCTACTTAATCTTGGGCAACCAACACATCTCTCTATATTGGGACTGGAGCCAGGAGGACCCAATCCTTGGGAGATATACATGGGGAGTGAGGGGAAAGAAGACCTTGGGAGGGGAAGTAGCTATGTGATGGTTCCCAGGCACAAACACAACAGGATGTTGGAAAGGAGGTACCAAGGGGGATAATTTGTGTGTCTTCCTCTTCCTGTTCAAAACCCATTCTCCCATGACTCCACGAGGGAGAGTTCATGGCTTTAGGAAGGATGTTAATCAAAGTCATGAATCAATACAGAGCCAGTTAAAAATAAACCAGCCTTTTCATCTTCATTTGTGAACCTAGTGCCCAGAGATAAAGTCTTTACTGAAGATCAGAACCCCACACTAAAAGGAAACACAGGAAACTATTATATAATCCTAAAAATAAATTAGGAACAGAGTTAGGAATTGGCTTACTTAGGAACGTAGGTCAAATTATTTCTCTATGCGGGCCAATAGTGTAGTGCAATGGTTAGAGCAAAGGTGGAGAATGTAAGGCCCAGGGTCCCCAGGCCTCTCTATCAGGCCCTCGGAATCTCCTGATGTCACTCTTGCCAGTAAGGATCTCCAAAAGAGACAAAGGACCAAACTATGGCCTTTTGAACTGTGTGTGGATGGGTTACTTTGTCTGTTTGTTATTATGTTGCTTTTGAATTATGGTACTGGAGGAGACTCTTGAGAGTCCCATGGACTGCAAGAAGATCAAACCTCTCCATTCTGAAGGAAATCAGCCCTGAGTGCTCACTGGAAGGACAGATCCTGAAGCTGAGGCGCCAATACTTTGGCCACTTCATGAGAAGAGAAGATCCCTGGAAAAGACCCTGATTTTGGGAAACATGGAGGGTCCAAGGAGAAGGGGATGACAGAGGACGAGATGGTTGGATAGTGTTCTCGAAGCTACCAGCATGAGTTTGACCAAACTGCGGGAGGCAGTGGAAGACAGGAGTGCCTGGCATGCTCTGGTCCATGGGGTCAAGAAGAGTCGGAAACAACTAAACGACTAAACAACAACAACAACAATGTTGCATATTTTTGTATTCTTATATTGTAAACCGTCCTGTGATACTAGGATGAGGAGCAGTAAATGAAGAAGAAGAAGAAGAAGAAGAAGAAGAAGAAGAAGAAGAAGAAGAAGAAGAAGAAGAAGAAGTAGTTCTGAGTGTTTTGGTTCTTTCTTAAAGTTCCACGCTTGACATGCACCAGATGGGCTTCATGGCATTTCTGTTTACTTCTTGTTTGTTTACTTTATTTTTATGTTTCCAGTCCTCATGAGCACAGTGACAGCATTAAGAATCGAGAAGGAAATATGGTCTAAAGAAACAAAGGCGTTATGATTTTTACGACTGTGTCCTGACGATGGCTCATTTAATTTTGGGCAGGGAATTCAAACGGTCCTAGAACAGTGGGAGCCATGGGGAAAGTTATTATGAGTGATGCTTAAAATAGAAAATGAATGTGTAGTTAAGCCCTAAATTAAACTATTACATGCTAAGCCCTAAATTAAACTTTTACGTGCTAATCCAGCACTTGGTACAACAGCCACGCTCACTTTAGCCAAGGGAATTCCAGGCAGAGACACTTACCAGACCTGGGATCCATGTTGCCAAATCCTGCCCTTTGTCTCTTACGTGCTGGATGTTTTGGGTGGTCTTTTTGTATGCACGGTGGAAAGCAGTAACAGCTAAAGATCTTATCCTCCCAAAGGTGCTCAACTCACATCTCCCCGGAGGCTTGTGCACTAGAGAAGAAAAATGTGGGGAGTTGAGAATATGCATGCAATCAAGGAGCAAGACCAGCGATATTAGACAAAGAGGTTAATTGCCTCTGCACTTTCTAAGACATCAGAGCATCCCTACTAATAAAAGGGAACCCAGGTGGCGTTGTGGTCTAAACCACTGAGCCTCTTGGGCTTGCCTATCAGAAGGTTGGTGGTTCAAAACCCCAAGACGGGGTGAGCTCCCGTTGCTTGGTCCCTGCTCCTGCCAACCTAGCAGTTTGAAAGCACACCAGTGCAAGTAGATAAATAGGTACCACTCCGGCAGGAAGGTAAACGCCGTTTCCATGTGCTCTGGCTTCGGTTGTGGTGTCCCGTTGTGCCAGAAGCGGCTTAGTCATGCTGGCCACATGACTCAGAAAGCTGTCTGTGGACAAACACTGGCTCCCTCAGCCTGAGAGCGAGATGAGTGCCACACCCCATAGCCGCCTTTGACTGGACTTAACCATCCAGGAGTCCTTTACCTTTACCTACTAATAAATAGGCCAGGTTATAGGCAGCTGAAGACTAACAAAAACACATTGTCTTTTTAGTTCCATGTTTATAAGATCATCTCTCCTTTTTCTGCTTCAGTTTTCTTTCAAGTAGCAGACTCAGGTCTGCCTTCTCAAAAATTAAATAGAATCGCAAGACAGTTTGGTGTGAGTATAAGCTACACCATACACTTCCACAGTAGCTGTCAAAGGTGACAGTTTTAAATTAAGGTTAAAGAAATTTTAGGCTGTAATCCTAAACACGCTTTCCTGGGAATAAGTCCTATTGAACCTGAAAGAATTGACTTCTAGACATGCATAAGGTTGCATAGTTAGCCAATCCATCAGACTAGTTTTAATGAACTGATCAAAGAATGACATCTGCATAATCTTGCCCATTCATTAATTCCCCCTCCTTTTTAGGGCAGTTCACATAAAAACTGGCATAGGACATACGCTCTCATTCCCCCTGGCTCTCTTTGGACAACCTGTTTACTGCACAAAGCTTCCATGGAGGTTAGGCTATGCCCATTCTTTACTCAATATCCATCTTTATTTGTTTGCTTGGAAGTTCTACATCTTTCCGTCAACGAATTGTTTATCTCACACTTTTTTTTTAGTGCATTTCCCAGTCAATTTCCTTCCTGCAAAAAGTCTGTTGTAGATGTTGTCAAAAGCGGATTAGTTGTGGCAGAGCACCAGAGTATTGTTTCAGAAAGTGTGAATTAGGCAGGTTCACCATTAAATGTGAATGGAATCAAATTTATCCCGCATCCTTACTGTCACCCGCAGTTATAAAACCAACTCATGTTAAAAATAATTAATATTTTAGATAATATGCTGCTGGTTAATCATGAATGACTTTTTTGGTGTCCAGTTATAAGGGATTGTCTTGAAACCAATGATGTCCTTGTACTGGAAGGTTCCATTATTTCTGTGGAGGTTTCCATCAGTGGAACAGGCATGGTGGCTATTTTTCCTGATTCACCCTCCCCTCAACAGCCCTATGCCAACTCCCATGATGCCCTGAAGAGTAAACTCCCCCTCTCTGGAGCAGGTTGGAGGAAAGCCGGGTAAAGTGGGGGGTACAGAGGGGAGAGTGAATATGCAGACATTGCCTGCCTTCTCCATTCTGCTGATAGAAGGTTCCACTAGAATCAAAGACCCTTCCATCATCCAAGTGATAACATTGGATAGAACTCCCAGTTTAAGGGTTTAACCCAGTCTTAATGACTTGCTGCTAAGCAGAAAAAATGGTGCTTGTAATTTCAGCTAACAATACTCTGTCTGAATGGCCATTTTACCTCAGGTTTTTTTTTATTATTATTAATTTCAGATGGGACATGTTAAGCAATTTGCGGTATGAGTTTCTGTTAAAAAGAAATAATTAATTGTGGTTTGAATCCAAATAGTTCCATGAAGTAACCCCCGAGTACTGGAAACAGAAGCATCTCCAGTGCCACCTTGTGGAAGTTACTGAATTCCCATACATAGTAGGAAAGGGCTGTAGCCCAGTGATAAGAGCATCTGCTTTGCATGCAGAAAGTCTCCGGTTCCTGACATCTACAGGTAGGGCTGGGAGACAGCCCTGCCTGAACCCCTAGTGAAAGTCGTTGCAAGCTAGGTGGACTTTCTAAACAGTAGAAAGCAGTTTTCTTTGTTTCTATTTGGGGATTGGCAACATTGGGGAAGATGGGTAGACAATCCACCACAAATTCACCACCTCCATTTTTGCAACACCAGGGCTGCTTTGTTCTCTTTTGGCATACAGTGATACCTCAGGTTAAGTACTTAATTCGTTCCGGAGGTCCATACTTAACCTGAAGCTGTTCTTAACCTGAAGCACCACTTTAGCTAATGGGGCCTCCTGCTGCTGCCACACCGCCGGAGCCCTATTTCTGTTCTTATGCTGAAGCAAAGTTCTTAACCTGAAGCACTATTTCTGGGTTAGTGGAGTGTGTAACTTGAAGCGTATGTAACCTGAAGCATGTGTAACCTGAGGTACCACTGTATCTATGACCTAACACCAGCTAGGGTTGCCATGTGTCCTCTTTTTTTCTAGGACATGTCCTCTTTTTCATGTATGTAAAATGAGAATCATCCTAGCGATCCATAGTTCAAAGTAGAAGTTGGCAAATGTGTCCTCTTTTTTGCTTTTCAAAATAGGACAACCCGACGACTCTTCCACAAAATCAGGTACAGTGGTACCTCGGGTTACAAACACCTCGGGTTACAGACTCCGCTAACCTGGAAGTAGTACCTTCGGTTAAGAACTTTACCTCAGGATGAGAACAGAAATCACGCGGTGGTGCAGCGGCAGCAGGAGGCCCCATTAGCTAAAGTGGTACCTCAGGTTAAGAACGGTATCAGGTTAAGAACGGACCTCTGGAACGAGTTAAGTTCGTAACCATAGGTACCACTGTAATGGTACTAAGCAGTGCTGGATTTAGTGTGGTGCAGACAGTTTCCCCACACAGGGCGTCAAGCCGACGGGGTTACAAGACTGAAAAGATCTCTAATTGAGAAGATCTCAAATTTTGGCCTGGCACAGGGCACCATATTACGAAAGATTACCAAAGTCTGTCCCTGTACTAACTAACCTGACTCGTGCTCAGTTTTTGGGAGGAAGAAGTCCACCAGCTTCTCCAGCTTGCCAATGGCCGCGTCTACTCCAGCTTCAGCCAGCTGGCTCACTCGACTGGTCCTGGCATATTCTGCTGCGTCCCTCAAGCTACCCTTGGGCTGCTTGCAGCTTTTGACACCCAGTCCCATGACTCGGTCCAAGGTGCGCATAACTGAGCGCATTGCACTTTGCATGTAAGTTATGATGGAGTCCTTTAGATCAGATGTAACCTAAAGCAGAAGGAGATAACAGAGAAGAGGATCGTTATTTTACTTATTTAAAAGGGTGCTTACCTGTCTGTCACTATAATGTTTCAGGGCAGCTTACAACAACATAATGTATACTGTTATGAAATCAAATAAAACTATTACAGTTATAAAGGTAAAACACAAAACTCTTATAATGGCCGAAACACAACAGAATAGATTCAACTGAAGAAGTGCGTCCCAGATCTACACACATGCAAGATGAGAACAAAGAATTAGTACAGAAACAACAAGTAAGGATTTAAGGGGGAGAGACAAGGAACTGGGAGACCTCATTTGTTTTGGCTTTTGCTGTATCAGATATTGCTAAGTATACTGGCAGGAATTGAAAACTAGATAGCTGAGGGAGAAGGAGAAAAAATTAAATTGGAAAATGTGAAATTCAAGATTAGATATAAGGGTTGAAATGTGAATTGGAATATAAAGCAGTAAATAGGAAATTACAGGGACAGAACTACCTAAAATGTATAGAAACTTATTCATGTACGCAATTACAATGGCAAGCATGTTACTTGTCCCTAGATGGAAAGAAGCAGAAGTCCCAGCAAAGGAAGAATGGATACAAAAACATATGGAATATGCAGAAATGGCAAAACTTACCGGAATAAGAAGAAATCAAGATAACCTTTATTTTTTTTACAAAAGAATGGAAATTGTTTATTGAATATTTACATATAAATTATAAACAGATAAAAAATTGGCAGGATTATTGTACTAACCTGCAGTTTTATAAAAGTATATATTTAAAGATGAATAAATAAGTAAATTAAGTTAATTTGGATATGCAGAAGGTATTAAAAACAAATTTAAGGAACTGCAGAAAGAGGGGGAAGGAAGTCAAGTTTTGAAATGTCAAAATGATTGTAAAGTTAGCGACATGTATAAAATTAATGAAATGTATAAACTTTAGGGTTCATCCAGCAAAGCAGTCTCATAACTTACTTTCTCTACTGGCTGGTTGAGGGCAGGAATCTTCTGCTCCAAATGGTCCAGACCTCGACAAGTCAGGATGTTGGCTGCTGCAACTGAATCAAAGAGGATACAGATACTAACACAGTTCTAGGGCAGAGCCAGGGAGAAGGAGCAAGCTGTAAATTGGTTGATTCAATCAGTCCATGCACAACACACACTTAACGATTTCCAAACAAGCCAAATTCCAAGTCCAGCATCCAAATTCTCCATCTCTGCATCATACCCTCCAACATTTCTCCAATGAAAACAGGGACGTCCCATTCCATAAAGATAATTTTACTGTTTATACCCCACACATCTTACTGGTTTGCCTCAGATACTCTGTGCAGCTTCCAGCATATATAAAAACGAAATAAAACATTTAACATTTAAAAACACCTTCCCTATACAGGATTGCCTTGAGACGGCTTGGGTCATGTGGCCAGCATGACTAAGCCACTTCTGGCAAACCAGAGCAGCACACAGAAATGCCGTTTACCTTCCTGCCAGAGTGATACCTATTTATTTACTTGCACTTCGACATGCTTTCGGACTGCTAGGTTGGCAGGAGCAGGGACCGAGCAATGGGAGCTCACCCCATCGCAGGGATGCAAACCACCGACCTTCTGATCGGCAAGTCCTAGGCTCTGTGGTTTAACCCAAAGCGCCACCTGCGTCCCTTCCCCCTTTGTACAGTAGGGCTAGTTTCTACACCCAATCATACACTCCTCTCCATCCTCTACCCAACCAAGCAAGAGGTGTTAGAAAGGTTCAAGGCCAAATTACAGCCAGGCAAGAAGCGTCAGGGGGTGTGGCTGAGGGAGAGTTCCGGGGGCCAGATAGAGATGCCTGGAGGGCCACATTTGCCCCCCCCCCCAGGCCAGAGATCCCCCACTCTTGACTTACATTGAGGTTCCAGCTTCTTTACCACAGGCTTCACGCTCGATGCAGCTATGGAGCTGGCATTCTGGAGGCCTCGCTCATAAGCCCCACACACGGACGCCATCAGGGGATGAGCTTCTTTGGTGACGGAATATGCCTTCTGGAGGTTGCTGCATGCTGTATTGACCACTGGTAGGTGCAAGACCCTCTGCAATGCGTTATCATTTCCCTGTTGGGGAAGGAAGGTAAGGGACTAAGAATGGGAAGGCTTCCAGGTTCGATTCCTCAAACACTCATCCTGGTCTACCTCACAGGGTTGTTGTGAAGCTGCCTTGAGCTCTTTGGAGAAAAGACAGTAAATACAGTATTGGCCTGAATATAAGCCTCATTCCTCTCCAAATTCCAACCGTGAAAAGTTAAAGTGCGGCTTATATTTGCGAGCTTGCGGTATGTATTCAGGAGCGTGGGGAAAACAGCGCCAGGAGCTCAGCAAAGGGGCGCCCATGCGCAGTCCCCTGTCCTTTCCCCCAAAGCCGGGAAGGGAGAGAGCGAGGAAGGGGAAAATCCGCCGGCAACACAGCGTGGCTCCCCCCCCCCCCAAGTATGCAGCCAGGAGCAGCGAGGAATAAAGCGGCTTATATTCGGGTATTTTTTCTTTTTTTCTCTCTCCCCCTCCCCCAATTTGTGTCTTATATTCGGGTGTGTCTTATATTTGGGCCAATATGGTAAACACAATGAATGAATGAATGAATGAATGAATGTAGAAGGTTGAGGGCAGTTTAAAATGTAAAGGGACCATTAGGTCCAGTCGTGACCGTCTCTGGGGTTGTGGTGCTCATCTCGCTTTATTGGCTGAGGGAGCCGGCATACAGCTTCCAGGTAATGTGGCCAGCATGACTAAGTTGCTTCTGGCGAACCAGAGCAGCGCACGGAAATGCTGTATACCTTCCCACTGGAGTGGTACCTATTTATTTACTTGCACTTTGACATGCTTTTGAACTGCTAGGTTGGCAGGAGCAGGGACCGAGCAACGGGAGCTCACCCCATCGCTGGGATTCAAACCGCGGACCTTCTGATCGGCAAGTCCTAGGCTCTGTGGTTTAACCCACAGCGCCACCTCCGTCTGAGGGCAGTTTAGGAACAACAATTGTCCCACAAGTGACTGGAACTTTGTCAGGCCAGCAGCAACATTTGTGCAAGCTGCTTCAATCATTCTGCAGACTTGGAAAGTTCAAGGTTGCTTCTGAAGGAGCCTGTGTTTCAAAATGCACTGAGCCGTCATAAATCCTCATACTTTAGGGAACAAGTTTCTCCGTCTTGATTTCCGCCCACGCACTTACCTTAGGGGTTCCGTTCTGCATTAGCTGCTTGCTTTTGGCTGCCATCCTTGCATTAGCCTGTAAACTAAAGTGCAAAGAACAAATTAATCCGCAGTGCAAAGGCAAGAGATTCTTCCCGTGTGGTTTGATAGGAAGCCCTCCGAAGAGTCTAAGCTTGTACAATCCTGGAACTTCAACCCTGACACAGGAAAAGCGGCTTTGGGTGCCAGGACTCAATGAGGAAAACAGCTGTCTTGGGGATCTTTACATGTAATTACACATGCAATAAACGTGCAATTATCCCTCAAACAATGTGGGAAACACAGTTTATTTTTTTCTCATGCTCTCAAGTACACATTACATTTGCATTCAGAAATTTAAAGTCACAGTTATTCCCTGTGTTATATGTGTTATATGTTATATTCCACAGCCCCTCTGTGGTCCTTTGAAACAGAGCTATTGACTTTGCGTCTACAAGATGTTGCAGTGATCGCTAGCTTAGATAAAGTCACAGTTATTCCCAGAATCCAAAGCAGCCCTTGGGGAGGGACAGGTTTGTTCATTTCTTTCTTTTTAACAATAAATAAATATAGCTTTATTGATTTGCAATATATAACAACAATTACAAAATACATGCATTTTAATTCTACCATAATAGATGTATTTTTTTGCACCCATTACTTGCACTGCAAAATACAGAGCAGTGAGAACGCTGAAGGAAAGCTGTGTTTCATTTTGCAGGTTATTTCAGCAAGTGAAATGCAATGCAAAGCGAATAAAAAATTCTCACCCATTCCTGCTCGCAATTTTTGCTTCTTTCCTGAATTTTGGTACAATCAACATTTTACCTACTGTCTTTTTTTTTAACCACTCAGTGCTGAATTTGTGACAGGCTACCGTATTTTTTGCTCTATAAGAAGCACCAGACCACAAGACGCACCTAGTTTTTGGAGGAGGAAAACAAGGAAAAAAAGATTCTGAATCTCAGAAGCCAGAACAGCAAGAGGGGTCGCTGCGCAGTGAAAGCAGTAATCCCTCTTGCTGTTCTGGCTTCTGGGATAGCTGCGCAGCCTGCATTCGCTTCATAAGACACACACACATTTCCCCTTACTTTTTTAGGAGAGAAAAAGTGAGTCTTATAGAGCAAAAAACACAGTAAGTTCTCAAACATCTTTTTTTTTTTTAGTGGAATATCTAAATAAAAAGATGCATCTGAGCAGAAGAAGGTAAGACGATTCTGCTGGATCAGACCACAGCCACATATGGTCCAGTATCCAGTTTTCATAGTAGACCACCGAATGCCTATGGGGAGCCTGAAAAGATTGCAGCCTTAATCTACATTGCGTAGAGTGGCTCCAGGAAGGAGTCTCCAGAAGTCACATATATCGGCATCTCCACTATATAGGTGTCTTTTTGCAATAACTATATTAGAACGATACTCACCGGCTTCACAAGTCTAACCGCCTTTAGCAAGAGGCCAGAAGTGGAGAGCGTGCAGCAGTGCTGTCTCAACTCTGACAGAGACAAGTCTTGCCCCAGACAGTAACGCAAGCAAGCCCCACCTTCCAGCTAATAGGGTCAGGGGTCTTGCCAAGCTGCTGTGGAAATTGGGCAAAAGAGCTTCCTTGGATTCAGTAAAACTCAGGCGGATGCCCGAAACATTGCCCAACTGTGATCTTCAAATGGCCAAATTTACAAGAGGCAAATCACACATCCAAAGAGACAAATCATATCCCCTTGGGTCAGAGTCTCCAGATCTTCAGAAAGCACCTAAAAAATTTCAGGTGCTTTCAAGGAATGCACTGCCAGTTCCCCTTCTGGGATATCTTTCTGTCTCTGGCTTCCTTGCTTAAAAAGTGCTCAAGTTAATGTGTACATTTTTGGTTACATTCCATAAGCACCTGGCGCTCAAACTGCATTCTAATTGTGCCTTATATCAACGGCTGACAGTGTGATTTTGAATATATGTAGGAGTAGTAAGAGCTGAATTATATTGCTGCTGTTGAGCACAGAGGTGGTCCGTGCATAAGGCAAGGTGAAGCCATTTGCTTCAGGCGGTGGATCCGAGCCCTGCTCCTGCTGTTGCGCTGCCAGCCTTGCTGGGGATTTGTCCAAACCAGGCATAGGCAAACTCGGCCCTCCAGGTGTTTTGGGACTACAGTTCCCATCTTCCCTAGAGCTCCAATTCCCAGAGTTTCCTGTGAAAATGGATTGTTAAACCACTCTGCAAATGGTAGCTCTGAGAGAATAGGGGCTTCTTACCAGTTCTCCGGAATCCATAACGAACTACAGTCCCCCAATTTTTTGCAGGGAAGCCAAAACTGTTTCAAGTGGTATGATACTGCTTTAAATGCATAGTGCAGATGGGACCCTAAATCACCACCAGTGGTTTCAGACCAGGCATTTCCAGCGTCGACTGGCCCCTCAAACCAGCCCCAGTCTCTGCATGGCTTTCTCCTCCTCCTCCTCTTCCTCCCTCAAATCCATTCTTGCCACAAATATAGGTGAAGAAGCAAAGCTGCTGCAACCAAGTGGAAATTCTTTCCTTAGGTCTGGGAATTAATCATTCCTCTCCGCAGACAGAAGTCCAAAGTGCAGTAGTTGCTCCCCAACAGTGGGCTGGGCACTTGGCAAAGGAAACTCTGCTTGGCATAGATGACGAGAGAGAGAGAGAGAGAGAGAGAGAGAGAGAGAGAGAGAGAGAGAGACCAGCCACCATCCCACAGCACAAGTGCTCCTTGTCCTAGACTGAAATGGGGTTAAATCAGACCACTTGGTTTTCAGCCCAATGAAACACATGCATAGAAAGAAAATGCACATCACCCCTAACTCCTGGCTTTGCAGTTGGACTTGCGGGTGAAGCAAGTACAGTGGTACCTCGGTTTACATACGCTTCAGGTTACGGACTCCGCTAACCCAGAAATAGTGCTTCAGGTTAAGAACTTTGCTTCAGGATGAGAATAGAAATCGTGCTCCGGCGGCACAGCAGCAGCAGGAGGCCCCGTTAGCTAAAGTGGTGTTTCAGGTTAAGAACGGACCTCCGGAATGAATTAAGTACTTAACCTGAGGTACCACTGTAGCACCTATTTGCCACCTTGTTACACTTTCACACTCCCACCCATAGACCCACACAGGATAGCTATTTCCAGTGCTTTTTTTAGGGGGTGGGGAGAGACTCAAGGGTACGCATACCCTTAAACATTGTACTTTGTACTTTTGTCCATTCTCTGTACAGCGATACCTTGGTTTACAACCTCTGTTCCGGAGGTCTGGTTGTAAACCAAAACAGGTTGTAACCCAAGGCGCACTTTCGCCAATGGGGCCTCCCCCCCCAAAAAATGGGTTGAAATCCAAAAAATAGGTTGTAATCCAAAAAAAGGGACACACACTTCAGGGTTTGATGTGGTTGTAATCCAAAATGGCTGCAAACCAAGGTACCACTGTATTTATTCCCCTCGATTTGAACTATAAAATGGTGATTTTTTTTAGTCAAAATGAGAGTACCCCTAAACATTTCTTTAAAGAAAAAAAGAAAGTGCACTGGCTATTTCTGATTTAAAATAGCTACCATATGATCAAAGCGTTGTGGGTGATTGTATCTTCAGGACTGCCATTAAGGAAGTGTCAAGTGCAGGGTTTTAGCTCCTGTTCAGCATTTCTGCCAGCCCTGCCCATTTTCAGGATACGCCACTCTTCCTCCCTCTTGTTATTCCATTCCCATTGAACAGTTGGTCAGTATTGTATGGCCACTGAGCCTTCTCCATGGGCTGCTGCTTCATCTTTTGGAGTGTGGGGAGAGGTTTTACCCTTAGTCTTTCCCCCCTGAAGATGTTCTGCATTTCAGAGTTCACCAGGGCAAGATGTCACCTCTCTCTTGTTTCTCCCTTTTGGCCACAATCCTGTCAGACAACCAGCCACAAAACTGGGAAAGTACAAATGGCAGGCAAATGAATAAAATAAACTAGGGGCTGAAAACAAAATTTATCCTGGGCTCAACATGGTTCAGAACAGGTCCTTCCTCAGGAGACATTTGGAATAAATTTCATGTCAAGCACATGAGTTACCCCTTCACTGTCTCTGTCTCTCCTTGCCTACAATACTGCCAGTGCTCGCCAGCTAAGTTTACAGAAACATCAGAAAAAGCTGCAGGTCTCAGCCAGGGAGTTTTATCCCAACCCTACCTGGAGATACTGGGGATTGAACCTGCAACCTTCTGCATGCAAGGCAGATGCTGTTCCACTGAGCCATGGCCCTTTCATGTGAAGGGAACTATTCGAATGAATGATGTGCTGGTTCTTTCCCATCCAACATGCAAACACTGGCTGTTATACCCTTCTCTTGTTCTGTTTGAGAAAAGAACAGAACACTTGATTGACTCATCTTATGGTACAATACTGCCGTCCTACACATTCTTGCCTGCAATTAGATCTGTGAGATGGATGAGGTAAGACCTGCTAAAAGCAAATAGTGGAATATAAACAGCACTTTTATCAATGAAGCTGCAGAACAGTTAGGATGGGGAACCTGTGGCCCCTCCAGATGTTGCTGGACTCCAACTCCCATCAGACCCAGCAAACATGGTCGTTGGTCAGCAGTGATGGAAGTTGTAGTTCAAGAACATCTGGAGGGCCACAGGTTCTCCATCCCAGTTCCAAGGCCTGAATTCATAGGGGTGAGCTGGTGCTTAAACCACATTTTACCACCTAAAGCAGCCTTACACAACCTTGGGTCCCCAGATCTTGTTGAACTACAACTCCCATCATCTGTGGTGAGGGATGATGGGAGTTGTAGTCCAACAAGACCTGGGAACTCAAGGTTGAGAAAGGCGGACCTACATTATTCAGTTCCAACCACCTTTGAATGTATGTTGCAAAGCTGAAAGAAGGCTGAAATGTCCTCTAAGATGGTTTTACAAGAGGCCATAAAAAATTGGAAGCAGCAGGGGATCTGCTTTTTGATGTGATAATCTGGAGGCTAAGAGACATCTTGCTGAATCGGATTGTTCTTGAGAGATTCCACAGGAATTCATTCTTCTTAAGGTCTGGTTAGGCTGCAAAGCCAGCAGCTGGGTGAAGTTTTATAGCCGAACAGTGAAGTACACATTGCAAGGTTCCATTCTTGGTTTCCCCTTTCAGAAGGGAACAAACACCAATTTCTCTATCAGCGACTTTTTTCACCTACCATGTGCAAACCAAACGCAAGAATCAAATTCAAACTCAGAAGTTTGCAATTGCTTTTTCTTTCTTTCTGGAAAACATGAAAGTACAGTATAGCAGCTTTTGTTCCAGATAGTGTGATATTCAAGGTGCTGGGTGCTCTTTAAAATTCATGTTATTAAACTCGTTAGTTGCTCGTTGCAGAAAAAGGTCACAAAGCAACTTACAACATATTCAAAATATTAGCATAAGTTAAAATACCTTATAATATAAACACCTTTAAAAAATTCCCAATATGCAAGATTAAAAGGCACCAAGAAAAGGATTTCACCCTGTCCCAAGTCACACAAATATGGCTTAATTTCATAGCTTTTAGAAATCCTAATGTGTGAGCTCCCAACAGTTTACTCCCAGATTTCAGTGTCTTAAAAATAAGGCTTTTAAAATACAGTATCTTCTTTTAGAGGGCAATTCTGACGGCACCTGCTAGCATTGCCCAACAGCCCTAATCTCATGAAACAGAAATACATCTCATTACTTTCATCAGAATTCTGTGGAACACAAGAAAACGATGCATGTCACGAGTTTATGTCTGTTGGGCTTACAGGCGCAGTCAAAAGCATCCTCGGCAAAAGGGAACAGTTACAAAATGTTAAGAGAGTAAGAAGCAGGAAAACTAGAATCACTGGGTTGGAAAGGACACCAAGAGTCATGCAGGGTCCACCACCTTCTGAGACCAGACAACCTAGACTCTTGTTTGTTTATTTCATTTGCCCGTTCCTTCAAGAAGCTGTGCACTGGATTGCCTGCAAGGTAGGGGTGGTTTTTTGGGGGGGATTAATGACTTGGTAAAACTCAGAAACCTGCATGCTTGAGTTGGAAATGGAACTCCAAAGTCAACTTGCATCCTCTACACCAAAAGAGCCAGGCTCTTAATGTATCCTATTACACCCTTAATTTTCAAAACCAAACCAAAACCTACTGCCCCCTGGAAGCTGTGTGTGTGTAGGGGAGAACCACGAAGCTCTGTTAACACTAAGATTGCTTGTTCAGAACCTTACAAAATTGCTGGCAACATTGCACAATGTTCTCCCCTCTCAAGCCACCCAGCTTGTTCCTCGGGCCTTTCTCCAACTACAGCTGACCTATGGTTTCCTTTTGTTGTAAGGCAAGTTGTGTCTTAACTCAGATGCATCTGTGTGCATATACTGCACCCCCACATGCCCCCCGAGGGGGCAGGGAAACACAAACAAATCATTCACCCAGTGACATTTGGAAAAAGTGATTTTCCCACTACCATAAGCAACAAGAAAGGCACTGCTATCTGAGAAGGTAAGGCGTATTCTGTGCTAGGCCTGGCATCCCTATATGTTAGGAGGCTAGGAGTCAATAGGTTTCAAGGGTGAGCAGGGGAGGAGAGGGGGAGATCAGAATATCTGTTTAGTGCTACATTGGACAAAACCCACTGACTGCCCTCAGCCAACGTCTCATGCGGGCCACGGGCCATTTTTTTCTACATTCAGACCCAAATCTCGACTGTACAATTTCACATTCTTTGTTACATAGTTCTGAGGTTGTTTCCCTCAGTCTTTCCAAGGGCCGGATTTAGATTTGCTGAGGCCCTAAGCTACTGAAGGTAATGGGGCCTTTTATATGTCCAGCTGTCCTTTGTCAACAACAAATTGTCGCTTTTTTTTGTGTCGAATAGATGCTATATGTTAATTTATGAACCTAATAGGTATCTAAAGCCATTTGCACATAACAAAGTATGTACTTTATCAAAGTACACCCAGTGGTTGTTGTTTTTTCCTTTAAATTTTTTTGGGGGCCCCAAGAGAGTGGGGCCCTAAGCTATAGCTTGTTTAGCTTGTACGTAAATCCGGCACACTCTTTCTGATGCCATCACTGATTGATGCCTTCTCCCATCGAAGGGCAGCAAAATCATATGAGGAAAGAGGCGGAAACGAAGGCAGTGGCAGAGAACAAGTCCGCTGACAGGACAGAGGAAGCCCACCCAATTGGGCTTGATATCCAAAGGACCGCTCTGCAAAATGGAAGCCATCGGGGAAGTGTCAAAAGTCACTGCTTCAGTCTCAATTGTGGGACGGCGATGGTGAGGATCCCCACCAAGGAGGAGATAAGGCCACAGAGCCCAATGATTCCGGGATTGGTTTTGTAGATTCCCAGCACGTCCAACGGACTAGAGAGATCGCAAAGGTTCTTCACCGTGTCCAGAAGCAAAGGAGGATGTTTCTTCAGCGTGATGTAGAGGAGGAGGAGAAATGGCTGCAGGCCACTGGTTGCCAGAGAAGTTAAGCTCTGGAGCCGAGATGAGTCCCCTTGAAGCTTCTCTTTCCGTGCGTCCTGCTCCATGCGCCAGCAGAGCTCGTACAAGTCGTTGACCAGGTTTATCAGCAGGGAATAGTAGTAGTATTTGGTTGCCCGGCTGCGCCACTTCTTCTTGTTGATATCTGAGATGAGCCCCACGCTCTTCACCCACAAGACAGTGTCGCACATGAAGTACAGGACACGGTTGAGGTTGGAGGCAGTCAGGCAGCAGCGGGGAACCAAATCTGGCAACTGGGAGGCGTGCCTGGCCGAAACGAAGGCATGCAGCATGTTACCAAGCCTGAACACTGCAAGAGAACCCACAATTATTAGAAGGGCCTTGTTTCCAGACAGCCTGTTTACTGAGCTTTCATCCCGATTTGCTTGCTCAAAGTTTGCCCGGGAGATTATATGACACCCACCGTTCATTGAGCATACAATCTGATGTTTTTGTGGGGGTGACTGTACGACATAATGTAAAGCAATTATCTCCCCCCCCCCCGCACACTTTTCAGGGGATTTCCCCATTACTTTCCTTACCACAATTATACATATCTTGTGTGTAAAAAGTAAAGGTAAAGGTACCCCTGCCCGTACGGGCCAGTCTTGACAGACTCTAGAGTTGTGCGCCCATCTCACTTAAGAGGCCGGGGGCCAGCGCTGTCCGAAGACACTTCCGGGTCACGTGGCCAGCGTGACATCGCTGCTCTGGCGAGCCAGAGCCGCACACGGAAACGCCGTTTACCTTCCCGCTAGTAAGCGGTCCCTATTTATCTACTTGCACCCGAGAGTGCTTTCGAACTGCTAGGTTGGCAGGCGCTGGGACCGAACAGTGGGAGCGCACCCCGCCACGGGGATTCGAACCGCCGACCTTACGATCGGCAAGCCCTAGGCGCTGAGGCTTTAACCCACAGCGCCACCCGCGTCCCATCTTGTGTGTATGTATGTACAAATGTGTAAGGAAAGTGCTTACAAAAACACACGCACACGAAGTCAGCTGGTTGCACAAGAGTGCCAAATCCATTTTAACTGCACATCCTGAATTTGATGGTTTGTGAGTGAATCCCACCCACAAAATCCCACCTGGAACTGGCTGGAGTTAGTTGCATTTATTATCCCAATTACACTCCACCATTTGGCTGGATGGGCAGGGTCCTACGGTCTTCTAAATAGCAGCTTCTTGGATATGGTTGCAGGCAAGCAAACAATATATAACAGCAACACATAATGTAAGTTAGGGTCTTTAGAAGCGTACTGAAAAACAAAACAGATTTACTACATGGCTTCAGCATTACAAAAGGTGATGGGATGGGTAGACTTGCACACCTATTGCACACAAAGGATTCCAGCAAGGAGAACGAGGTGAAGAGGCTGGGCAGGCCTCAATTTATCATCCAGGAGACCACGCTTGCTGGCTGGGCACTCTCCACCAAGCCGTCACTGCCAGGTTGTGAATGGGGATGAGGCTAGGCCGAAAAGCCGCCTGACCGTTAAAGGTACGGTAAGTGGACTTGTCAACAACAAGCAAATGATAAAGCAGCTTTCATTTTTTGTTTCCCTTTTTCATAAAAGTTATACACTGTCTGATTGAAAACAACGACAACAAAAACAAAAAGTGAATAGAAAAAGACCCAACATTTTTCAGATTTAAGGAAATGCAATCATCTATTATGCACTAAAATTATTAGGAAATTAAAAAATGATAGAGGGAAAGAATTTGCAGACAGAATATTGGATTTGGAATACAGAGAAGGGAGGTCTGGGGAAGTCGGAGAAATAAGTTAAAGCAAAGAATGTAAGAAGACAAAAATTGTTTTTAATATTTTTATTTTTATTTTTTGTATTTAACTATTTTTGCGTTTGTGTGTCGTAGTGTTTTCTTTTCTGTTATTTTGTTGTGAGGTTGTTTGTTTTTGTTGTTTCATGTTTATTGTAAAACCCAATAAAATATTATTAAAAAAAAAACAAAAAAACCCCTCAAACGTCACCACCCAGTCAACAGATATGGATGCTTGGAACTTAATCCAAGATCCATCAATATACCTCACACTGGGTACCGACAGCCCACCAGATAACGCTGGATACTGGAGGAGATAAGACTTATACAGGAAGAAATGGGCTCAGATCTCTGGAACAGGACACATTTTCATTGCGAGCAAAGCATCCCCTTTCCCCACACAGTTTTAGAAGGAAGCTAACAGGCAAGAGCTGCCTTTGGGAATCAGTCATGGGTTTTAAAACTATTTCAACCACTTGGCTCCCCCCCCCCCCCCAGTGTACATGCTTACTTACATGTTGAGCAATTTATTTATTAAAAACCAATTAAGGTGACATGCTGAAACTGTGCAAAAGCAAAGGAGGATGTATAGGATTTCATTTGCAAGCCTGTCCTCCACAAATGGAGCATTTCCAGGTATAAGGGTGGATGAAATGAACCCGAGACACTATGTCCATTCATGTCTACATCAATGAAATCATGCAAATAATTAATGCAATTTACTTAATTAAAAAAACCTTGCAAAACCTCTGTTGTGTTTGATCTCAGGCCAATTGGCTGAATGCAGTCCTCCAAAATTTTCTATTTAGCCTTTGATACTGTCCCCAGACCATACTCCTTACTGGTCCTAATTTGCACCCTCCTTGGCTGTTTTTGCCTGTTTGGAACATGTCCTTGAACTCTGATAATGCCTTGTGCTTGGCTGGCTGGAGTGGGCTTGTGTGGGTGTGGGTGTGTACCAACTAGCTTATGGTACAAAATAACATTTACATACATACATTTACATACATTGCTCTACAAACTTTTGCCTCTAGCCCCACCCACCACTGCCATGTGGCCCCCATAAAGTTGCCCAGAAGGGAATGTGGACCTTGGGCGTTCAAAGGTCCCCCACCCCTACAACAGACCATTTTTGATAGATCTGATGAAGAATTATAAGCACGTGCTCTTCTCATTTCAATTAACAGGACTCCAAACTAGCTCAAGTGCAGCAACACAGGCTCCATTGTTTTCATCATCATTTGTGATCTGTTTCAATTATATATGGCTTTTGTGCATTTGCAACTGGTCCTTTTTTCTGCTCCCCATCCCTAGATTATGCCTTCAAAAGATGCGCCTCTCTCTCTTTTGGTATTTCTTAATAAGCAACATACTTACACTTGCGGCCGGAGCGCATGCTCGCCTCCAAGTCTTTGAGCTTCATTATCACTTCCTCTCGGCCGGTCTTATGCTCTAACATATAGCTAAGCAGCATGCATGCATACTGAGTTGCTCTGGAATGGGGAGGAAAAACACGGAGAACCCAATTCACATCACAGGCAAAAGCAGAGGGACAGGACTGTCTCTCCCACAATTAAATTAAGGCAGAAGCTCAAAGGGGCAGAACTATCATTTTTCCTCGGGGCGACTGCTCACAAAATATCCTTACGCACACAATTATGTTTCCTGGTTTAGGAGGCAACTCAAGCAATGCGAACATGCACACAAGAACATACACACTATAATCAAGAATTCATTACTGCAAGATGCTGTGTGTGTGGCGACCGTTATGCCTGATCCGGAAATTCCAGCTAGTGCAAAATGCTGCGGTTGATGAGGACAGACACAGTACACAGCCAGTACACAGCTCTGGTGATTAAAAACTTACACTGGTTGCTCATATGGGTCCAGGATCTATTAAGCCTGGTCCCTTATATCCTGGCCCACTCATTGTGATCTCTGTGGTGTCCCTGTTGATGGTATCCCATGGCTCATAACTTTTAGAAGCCATGCTTTCAGTGCCTGTGGAACTCCTTCCCAATTGAGATCAAACAGCCAGCCTCCTTGCTCAACCTCAGACACACGGTTATTGGTTATAGGCTTGTTGTTCCAGCAAGCATTGAAAGGTGGTCTTTGGTTTCTGTCAGGGAACTGCCATCAGTGTCCGAGGGAGAGAGCAAGCTCCGAAGGGATCCCAGAGAGCGTCCCGGGAGTGGGAGGGGCAGCCCATCTTCTGGGGGAGAGAATCAGCGTAGCTCCAGTGGAGAAGGGGGGGGAGATGGGGGAATCGGCGAGGCAATCCCATGACTCCTTGCCGGGGACCAGCGGGGAGAGAAGGGGTCCTCCGCTGCCCACGTCCTCCTTGCGCAGAAGGCTTCCGTGCAGAGAGAGAGTAGGAGAAGACTAGGCGTCAAAGAACTTCTTTGCTGGAAGAAGTTTAAGAAACGCCCACTGACGGATTCTGCCAGCGATTGAGACGGTCACGGGCAAGTGGCTGCCCGGACAGAAAAGGTTCACTCAGGCAACCCAGCCAGACATTGGGACAAGCTTACGCACGAGCAACCCCTAGAACCATTACAGTTTCCTTCTAACTTTGTATTGTTTTATTGACCCATTTTCTGTGGGTTGTTTTTTTTTTATGTCCAGCACCTAGAAATGATTAAGTGGTATGTAAATGAATCAAAATATATAAATTAAAAATATATATTATTAGCAAACACCCAAGAGTAAGAGCAGGTATTCTTGAAATGTGTTGGCTTGGAGCAAGCAAGCATCTCCCTAACTCCCATTTCTTTCCTAAAGTCTGGCCCAGTTCACACATCATGCTAAACCAAGGTTAATGATAGACAAAACCATGACCCCCGATTGAGGTGCAACGCTAAGCCAGGGACTGTGGTTTGTTTCCTCCCAAATATCTGGAGGGCATCAGCTTGGCAAAGGCTGCCTGGCACCAGTTTTACAGAATTTCAGACAGGAGCATCTTACAGCACCTCCCAAAGATACCAAGGACTGAATCTGGCACCTTCTGTGTGCAAAGAATTTGCCCTACTAGTGAGTTATGACTAAGTGAGGCAGCATTCTCCCTCTGGCTGCTATGCACATCAGCTGCATTCCTGTTTTTCTAGCACTACCAGGGATGGATGAACCTGTCCTTTTTGACTTCTATTAAGTTTCTCATTTTTTCCAGCCTTAGGTTGAGTCCTCCACATTTCTCTGGAAATTTGTGGCTGTTATTTTGTTTTTTGTTTTTTAATCCTCATAAAAATCCACCAGTATTTTTCCACGTGAATTTTACCTGTTTTTGTATGCCGTTCCAACCAAGACACACATCTTTGCAAGCGGTTCCCTCCCCCTCCAATATACAGTGGCACCTCGGGTTACAGACTCTGCTAATCCAGAAATAGTACCTCGGGTTAAGAACTTTGCTTCAGGATGAGAACAGAAATCATGCTCCGGCGGTGCGGCGGCAGCAGGAGGCCCCCTTAGCTAAAGTGGTGCTTCAGGTTAAGAACAGTTTCAGGTTTAGAACAGACCTCCGGAACGAATTAAGTACTTAACCCGAGGTACCACTGTATTGCATGCTTATGTGTTACTTTCACCAATGAATGTATTTTCATGCACACTTTCCCCCAATATATGCATTGATGTGTACATTTTCTGTCGGGAGACCAGCCTTGCAAAAATCAAAGGAGTGTGAATTTTGAAGAATAGTTGGTAATGGTTTCCATGTTGGTTCAAAAAGCTTCTCATAAAAATGCAATCATAACAGATTTGCTTCTCCACCCTCTCTTGTAGAGTTTTGTTTTAGTAAAGTCTGTGCATAATTTGATGAAATTTGGTCTGGTCTGAGTTCCTGAACCCTTTAATTTTGACCATGCTTTTCGGAGCAAGGGTCATCCACCACACAGGGCAACAAGTCTGCCAAATCTTCTGCACGACAGCCCTTCAGTTATGTGAATACTTCTCTTCTCCAGGCTAAACATAACTAGCTTTGCTCGTCCTCACATGATTAGGTTTCCACAGAAGAGAGATCGAGAGATCAGCTGTTCATTGCTCCAGATTAAACTGCTGCTGACAAGAGCACCGCAGTTTCAAAAATAATTATAATCAATTTCTTTTATAAGCCACTTCCGCCTCCTGAAGCTCAGACAATACATGCCTCACAAAAGCCCAATGAGATAGGCTAGGCTGAGAACTAGTGATTGGCCCAAAGTCACCCAGTGAGCTTCATGTTGATATTATTATTATTATTATTATTATTATTATTATTATTAATACCCTGCCCATCTGGCTGGGTTTCGCCAGCCACTCTGGGAGCTTCCCAACAGAATATCCAACACGATAAAACATCAAACATTAAAAACTTCCCTAAACAGGGCTGCCTTCAGATGTCTTCTAAAAGTCAGAGAGTTGTTTATTTCCTTGACATCTGGTGGGAGAGCATTCCACAGGGCGGGCGCCACTACTGAGAAGGCCCTCTGCCTGGTTCCTTGTAACCTCACTTCTCACAGGGTGGGAACCGCCAGAAGGCCCTTGGAGATGGACCTCAGTGTCTGGGCTGAACGATGGGGGTGGAGACTTGATTTGAACCTTAGTTTTCCTAGCTCCAGTGTTATAATCAGTACAAGGCAGTATTTTATGTTTGTTCTATGAGTCAGACCACTGACCCATCGAGCTCAGTATGTTGGCACAATGGGTCTGGCTGTTAACAAGAAGGTTGGTGGTTTGAACTTGCCCAGGGACAGCTATAGACCATAGATTGTTAAATTTGCCAAAGGCCTGGGAAATGAGGAATGTTTTTGGCTGGCACCTAAAGATATGGAATGAAAGCACCATGCATTGTAGCAGGTTGGGCTAAATGGTCCTTGGGTTCCCTTCCAACTCTATGATTCTAGAATAATCTACTGCCTACTCGGACTGGTAGCAGCCTCTCCAGGGGTTCAGGCAAGGGACATTCCCAGCCCTATGTGGTTGCTCACCGGGGCAAGACGGTTTGAGCATAGCACACCGATCCTGGCCTGAGAGCACTGGTTGCTAATTAGTTTCCGGGCCCAATTTGAAGTGCTGAAAAGTCTTAAAATAGCTCAGGACCGCAATACCTTAAGGACAGAGTCACCCCATATGAACTGACCCGGACTCGGCAATCAGCATTTGAGGCCCTTCTTTGTGTGCCTCCTCTGTAAGAGATCTGGAGGGTGGCAACATGAGAATGGGCCTTTTCTGTGGTGGCTCCCTCCTCTTGTGGAGGCTCCCATGGGACCTTCATTCCATATCTTTAGGGTTAGGCAATAACAGTCCTCTTTACCCAGGCCTCTGGCTAACTAAACAACCTATGGTCTTTTAAATGGGGGGGGGGGGAGAGATATTGTTTTTGTTTGTTACTATGGCATGTCTTTTTGTGTTTTGATGTTGTAAACCTTCAAGTGATCCCTGGATGAAGGGCAGTACAGATATCTTTTTTTTGGCAAATTTGTGCTCCCAGGAGTCATTTTAATTACCTGGATTCATTCCTCAGGGTGCATTGCTCTTGCCTCAAAAGTATTTTAGAAACCTGAACATCAGGGATGGCATTATCCGCAAGCGTCAAGCTGCAATTTTGGAAACGGAGCACCCCTTATGGTTTAGAGAGCAAGCATAGGCAAACTCGACCCTCCAGATGTTTTGGGACTACAACTCCCATCATCCCTGACCACTGGTCCTGTTAGCTAGAGATCATGGGAGTTGTAGTCCCCAAACATCTGGAGGGCCGCGTTTGCCTATGCCTGGTTCAGAGGGATGTCTCTGGCTGCATTTCATTTCTATGAAGTTGTATTCAATACTTAAGGCAGAGATCCTACAACCCAATTTACCAGGGAGTAAGTCCTTCTGAGTTCAACAGGAGCTACTACCGAGCATACAGTGCTTTTTCCCTGGGAGTGAGCATGCCCCTAAACATTTTGTGAATCTTTTGTCCATTTACTGTATTTATTTTCCCCCGATTTGAACTCTAAAATGGTGGTTTTTCTTGAGTCCAAATGAGTACCCCTAAACTTTTAGGGAAAAAGAACTGCGAGTATCTAGGATTGCACAATTGCTTCTCTCTATCTCTCTTTTTGGTGTGATGGGAAAGGCTTGCGAAATCGACAACTCTAACTGAACACCGCCTTAAAAGTGCCTTTAGCAATAAATGCAAAATAAAGCCAAAACAAAAACAAAACTTTTGAGGGACACCAGCCATTCAGCCCACTCGCCTCTTTCCTTCCTCCCTCACCGAAAGAGCCGATCTCGACCCTGGGTCTGGTTGGTGAAGTGCACAAACGCTTCCATTTTGCAAAGGCGGCGGCAAAACCCACGCCGGACGGCGGCCAAGCAGCTCGGAACCCCGACACGGAACTCCCCGCAACTCGCCGCCACCTGTGCGATCAGCTGGCTCTCGGGAGGGGGCGTGGTCAGACGTAGCTCCGCCTCCCCGCCCGTAGATCGCCCCGCCCCGCAAAAACGGCCTTCCTTCCGGGTCTGGGTTACTATGGCAACATGTCAACTTCCGGAAACAGGTGCATGGTGCTTGTTTTGGGTGTGTGCGTGCGTGTGTACAGGTGTATAGGTGCGGGACTGGGGTTTGGAAAGCGGAATAAGGGGTTGTGATTTGTTATTGTGAAATTAATTAATAAGATTCATTAACATGTCTCTGGAGCTCAGCACCGTTTGTGTGTGCGTGTGTGTATATATATATATATATATATATATGCATTTATCTTCCGCACATGCACTTTTTTTTTTAATGGGGCCAGTTGGTTTGAGATTAAGAGTGGAGATGAGGAACTATATAACCTTTAGAATGGTTTATTGAATATTTACAGATAAATTGTAAAGAGATTTTTTTAATGTTTAATGTTTTATTATGTTTTTATATACGTTGGAAGCTGCCCAGAGTGGCTTTGGCAGCTCATTGAGATATGTGGGATACAAATAAATAATAATAATAATTGTTATTATGACACTATGTCCAGGGAGACCCAGGTTCAAATCCCTCACGTACCCATAAAGCTCGTTGTGTGACCTTGGGCTGCTTACACAGGCACAACCAGTGTAATCTACCTCATAGGGTGGTTGTGCAGATTCAACGTGGGAGGAGGAACCATCTACACTCTCTGGAGCCCCTTAGTGTATAAGGTGATTAAAAACACACACACACCCGCACACAGCCCTGTGAGGTAGGTTAAGCTGAGGGAAAGCAGCTGATCCAGGGTTTCACCCAGTTGAGTATCCATTTGGACGATAAAGTTATTAGTCTAGTGTTGGAGACAGCATGCCTTTGAATAACATCTGCTGGGGATCCCTAGTGGGAGAGCACTGTTTTATCTGTTTTATCAAGCAAGACTCTCCTGAACTTTACTTCTGAGGAGTCAGGGGCATATTTGCTTTCTAGTGAGGAACACAGTCACACTGAATTCTATTCTGGTAGAGCAGAACATAAGAAGAGCTATGCTGGATCAGATGAAAGTCCCATTTAGTTAGGCATCTTGTTCTCATGGTGGCTAATTTGATGCCTATGGGAAGCCCAAATGCTGGACCTCAGCACCATAGTGCTGTCCTCACCCTCCCTTTTGGTTGCCGTGGTATGAAGCAGGTATTGCTTCTCAAAATATAATGAACTGCTTTTGAGTGGGGGGAAATACCTGATCAATAATCAGATTATATTTTACTACAGGGCTTTCTTAATATTCGAAGCTGCCAAACTGCTTGTAGAGGGACAATAGAAGTGGCACAAAAATGCCCGTCTTCCTCCGGAAGCAGCCCCTGGACATACCTTCACCCACTGAAAAGGACTGGATTAAGAAAGACGAAGAAGAGGACATATACTTGAAAGATCCATATGAATACCTTGATTTTTTGCCTCAGCCTTATCGGATGATCAATAAACTGGTGAATCTTTTGCTTGAGCGGACTTGGGAAATTGTTGAGGGGCCGCAACCATTACAGGAAACCAGGCAGCCGAAGGTTCCGCCCCCAAAGTACCCACCTTCATCTGAATTCCAGGTACTCATTCCCGGGCAAATTGTGGGATGAGTACTTCTTACTTAGCCGTAGCTCCCCAATGAATTCAGTAGGATATAACAATGAGTCTTGTGGCACCTTAAAGGCTAACAAAGTTATTATGCCATAAGCTTTTGTGGACCAGAATCTACTTCACCATATGTATGAAGTGTTTTTCTGAGGTGGTAGGCATATAATATACACATGATTGTTAGTGGGTGGGATGGTGAGGTAAGAGGGAAATGAACTGCAGTAAGCACAGACTGTGGTCGTTATTTAACAGGCTACTAACATGTGTGCAAAATGGCTAGTGTGGTTATTAATATGGCAGCATTGAAAATAACACTAATATTTATCAGCAGTGCATTAATGCATGTAATGGGATTAATTGCTGAGCTGGGCATTGTGCTTTCTTCATTTTCCATATTCCCAGGTTGAGGGAAGGGCAAACTGCATGGTAGCCGCTGGAGAATTCATCTTCATTGGCTTTTCTATGGGACTATCTGTCTTCAGCATACCCACATGTGAAAAGCCCACATGCGAGAAGGTATGTGCTTGGGAGGCAGCCAACGTTGAGATTTGTGCCATCAAGGTTTCAAACTTTGGCAGTAGCTCCTACCTCATTGGTTCAGTGGATGAGCTGGGTAAGTATATTTAACACCCATCTGCAAATTAATTATGCTTTCTACACTATTTTCTATCCCACCTGTCTTATGAGGAGCTCAGGCCTCTGTTATGTTTGTCCTATCAACCCTGTGAGAGGGATCTGTATTGTTTCTATTTTACAGAAGGGAGAACTAAAGGAAGAAAGTGGCTTGCTCGGGATCACATAGTGGCCCCATGCCTTTTCTCGTTGCCTGGTTGTATTCTGAAAACCTCCCTGTGCTTTAATGACAACTAAGAAGCACAAATCCTGCCTGAGACGATGTTGTTTATTGTCTTTTTCAGCTTAATTTTGGCAACTGAAGCAGCTCTGTAGTCATATGTCTGAGTTGTCCTGCTACTTGGATACCCACATTCAGCCAGTTCTGTGCCAGAACTGGTGCATGACTCGGATTTTGCAAGAAACTGCCCCCACGCTAGCAACCATTCTCTTTTTCAAATAAGAGAGTAAGGTGTGATGAGTACGCTGATGATGCCCAGCTCTATTTTTTTGTGTATCATCTAATTTAGGAAAGCTGTGTAAGCCATGGGCCAGCACCTGGGCTTGATGGTAGGCTGGAGGAAGGTCAGCAAATTGAATCTGAATCTTGGCAAGATGGAGGTGCACTGCCTGACCAATTCCAGTCTGGATAATTGATCAATTGCCTACTATAGATATACTTCCCCTTAACTGCTCCTGGATTTATTTCTGTGACTGGAGCTCAGGTGACCTCACTGGCTAGGATTCCCTTTTATCAAGATAGTAAGATAGTACAATTACTGTTCTCCATGCTGTAGTAACCTCCCAGCTGGATTACTGCAATTCATTGCAATGCTTTCTATGTAGGGTTGTCCTTGAAGTTGGGCTGGTGCAAAATTCAGCAGCTGAACTTGGGACAGGATACCACCAGCATGTTCCCCTGCTGTTGGAAGAATTGCACTGGCTGCCAGCTACTAAGCTAAGTTCATGGTGCGGGTTTTGGTGCAGAAATCGCTATACAACTTGGGACCAGGATAACTGAAATAATGTTTCTTCCCTTATGAAACTGCAGATACCATCTCATCAGGAGGCCTGTTCCGTACTATGTTGGAATTGGGATTTTAGCATGACAGCACCGGTCCTTTCCATTGTGTTTCAAACCAGCACCATCTCTATTGGATCATAGCCAATGTTAGTCCTGCTCAGAGTAAACCCACTGAGATGAATGACCATGGCTAACTTAGATAAGTTAATCTCAGCTGTTGTCAGGGATAGAACCTGGGACCTTCTGCATACAGAGCAGATTCTCTGCCACTTAACTACAGCGATCCCTTTGCTACATAAAACCCACCCCCTTTTGCTATTGCTTCTCCAGTTGGTGACTTGCTGGATTGCTAATGGTCACAGGTAAGAGATGTTCACAGGTAAGCAGCAAGCCTGGTAGCATGAGATGCTAGGGTTCAAAGGAGCAGGGCTGCTCCTCAGCTATGCAGATGTTATATCTTGCCTTTACTCCAGGGCACTCAAGGCACAGCATCCACGATTCTCCCGCTTCTACTTTACCCTCACCACAACTCTATGAGGTAGGTTAGGCTACAAGATAGTAGCTGGCCCAAGGTCACGAGAGAACTTCATGGATGAGCAGGAATTAGTATTTGCACCTCTCAGAACTCTCCGAAGGGAAAACTGATCATTTATAAGACTTGTCATTTAATGGATAATGGAAAAGAGGAAACCTGATGTGCTAATGAACATGAAAGAAAAGGTATCCTAGTGCAATTTCTTCTGTTGTTGTGTTCCAGGTATTGCTCGTCTTTTTTACTTTTTCAAGGAGAATCTGCTGTCTATAAAAGCCATAAATGAAGTGGTGAGTCCCCACTATATATCTATCTCTTATAGTTACTGGTTATCTGAATCTCAGCTTTTGGAAAACCCAGTTATCCAAATCCATTGTGCCCATATTGTACCCATATTGGTACAATTCTAAGTAAAAGGCACTTCCATCCATCCATATGTATAATTATTCACACACACACACACACACACCACACACACACACATCTTTCCCCCATACTATTTGATATACAGCCTGATAACGGTCATGCTTTACTTGGAAGTAAGACCTATATTTTCAGTGGTGTTTCTAAAACAGTGCCCCAACTTTCTGCATGCTTACTTGGACTTGCTTACTTACAAGTCCCATTTCACTCAGTAGGCCATCTGAGTAAACATGCTTTGGCTCGGTCTGAATGTAAAATGAGGTTAAATGTGAATGACCGACAGTGGCCAAACTTAAAGCATAAGAAGTCTCATAGATGCCAGTGGAAGAGATGCATGACTCAGTCCTATGCATCTTTACTCCAAAGTAGGTCTGACTTTGTACAGGATTTGTACAGGAGGGCTTGCTGCATGATACATACATGATAAAGCCAATTTTAGCCACTTCACCCCTTGTTTTTTCCTGTAAGACCAATTGCAGTTCTTAACGGTCATCAACAGGTTTACCACACCTATCAGCCAATCACCCATTCCCACCACCCTTCTGAGTAATACCCCTCCCCACCCTCTCACTATATAGACGGGTCTGGTAACCTGTTTCAGTGTATCTGAAGAAGTGTGCATGCACACGAAAGCTCATACCAATAACAAACTTAGTTGGCCTCTAAGGTGCTACTGGAAGGATTTTGTTGTTGTTGCTTGCTACTTAGTATGTGTGTATAAAATTGAACCATTAGCATATCCTTTCCCGTAAATATTAATGGGACTTAATTTTGGTTGTACTATGTCAGCAGTTATTGTTGACTTTATGCATGCATGCTAAAAGTCCCGACTGGTGCTGCTTCAAGGTTTTACATATCTGCTATACTCAGGGCTGGCTCACCTACAAGGCAAGATGAGGCAGCCACTTTGGGCATCAGAAAGTCTCACCCCATTGCCTCTGCTGCCAATTTCTGGCAATTTTTTGCTGAAATTTTGAAAGATCTCGCAGATTGTGAGAGATCTCGCCAGATTTTGGTGAGATCTCACTGGAAATCGGCGCTGGCTGGCTTCTCCACTAGCAGCGGAGAGGGTGGGGTGCTGCTTTTTCATTTTGCTTCAAGCAGCAAAACTGGATGTGTCAGCCCTGACTATACTTATCCTTCCAAGCCTCTTGCAGCCAGCCTATACTCTGCATTACCTGCATAGAACTCTCACTTCTGGGCTGAGTGTTTTGATGGTCCACCTTCCTGTTGATGCCAGCTTTCTTCCTGAATGAGGTCCTCTGCGTTCATCAACCGTCCAACGGCAGGCGGAAAATCAATAGGCACAGCTTTCCCCACTGTGCAGTCCTTATCTGCAGCCAAGTCCAACTGTTAAAATGAGTTACTTCTATTGAACTCTGGAGGCAATGATGAATGTGATAAAGCCACGTATGCTTTATTGTGCATTTCCCTGGCAGAACATCAAGGTTTCTTCATCAGAGTCTTCTAATGATAGGTGGTGTGCTCAGAGTCAGACACATAAATGACAAAAGAGCTTTTGCAACAAACCTGCCAGATCAGGTTTCCCGACTTGGCATTCCAGCTTCCACAAGCCCAGCCCGCTCTAATTTCAGAATATGTATATTTACCATCTTCTTTTTTTTGGCAGGAAGATATTAGTAAGCGAAATACATGTGTTGCACTGGAGCTCTCTCGCGGTGCTGATTATGCAGGCTTTCTGCTGCAAGGCAAGTCTCAACATTTGTCAAACTTAGCCAGACAAGTTGGTAGGTCTAACTGAAGACCAGTTAGAGAAAGGGCCTTCATGGAATTCTCTAGAAAGGACATTCTAGACAAATGGGGTCACCACCAATAAGGCCCTACCTCTGGTATATGGATACAACAGGCCTTTCCTGTTCATTCCTTAAGGCTGCAAACCTCTATCCACTTACTGGGAGTAAGTGCCGTTAAACTCAGTGGGGCTTACTTCTGAGTAGACATGTATAGGATTGCACTGTAAGTCAGTCACGCATATGGTGAGGAAGTTGTTTCTGTTCCCTACAGAGGTCGATTCCATTTCCTTTGGCTTTCACTGAGAATATATGACTCTGCTAATATAAAACTATTAGAAGAAGCATCCTCAAAAAGCTTTAGAAAACACCCCTTATCAAACCGTCGGGGTTTCTGATCCTCAGCATAGTTTTTTTACACTGTTGGGTTTTTTTTTGTAGAATGTATTTACATGTATGAACTTTATCACAAAAATAATAAATCGATCTGGATGGTAAAGGACCAGAATTTTGGCAAGTAACTGCATCAGCATATTGCATGACTTAGTTGCAGAGTTTTTGTGACACAATCCAGGCTATGACACTGACATGGAAACTTTCTCAATAGGGTTTGAGGTTTCTAAATAGGATGCTTTCAGATATTGGGTAATGGATACTTTGAATGTGTGTGACTTTTTGTGTGTTTTGGTAAGATTCCTCCCCCCTTCCTCATATGCTTCAAAACTTTAAGAGCCACTTACATGCCTATATATCTGTATCTCCTGACATACTATGTATAAGTGGCCAAGAGTAAGCAGGAATTTGCCTTTTAGGGAGCAAAACTAGAAAGATTGCTTGACTAAGAGACCTTTCTTCTCCTTCCCCATTGCTTCATCTGTTTTCTTCTGTTTCCTCACAGCAGGCAGCTCGGAGGCTTGGCTGGAGATCTACCGATTGCCTAAGGATTCTTGGCTAAAAGAAACAGAAAATGCCCAGAATGTCACACTTACAACTCCAGCAAACACCAAGGACATGAAAGTTAACCAGGCAACCCTGCCAGAGAAGGCTGGGGTAGAGGTGGATAAAAAAAATGTAATTTCTATGGATCATATCTAGCCTCTCAAAAGTTTTTTGTGCTCCTCCCCCCCATGACCTTTCAATTGTCATTAGAATGAATGAATGAATGAACGAACACATGAATAAATGAATGAATGAATGTGGCCTTCCAAATGTTGTTGGACTCCAACTTCCATCAGCCAGCATGACCAATGTTCAGGGACGATGGGAGTTTTAGTCCGACATAATTTGATAATAATTTGTATTAGTTTTCAGTTACAACAATCCAATAATAGCCTCATTATAACAATGCAAAATTATAATACAATTACTAATAGCAATCATTCAGATGCCAAATTATATAATTTAGGTGCCCCCTCCGCATTCTAGAATTGCTGGTTTACTTTATTTCTGCATTCCAGAAATCTTATTAATTTCAATTACACTACAGTCAGAATAGCAATGTTAACGACTTCCATTCGTATCAACACATCAAATGATTTATAAACCTGCAGGTGAAGCATTCAAACTATATCCTTGTTCTTCCTGTGTGTGGCAATTATCCTGTCCTTGTAAAATATTATATCTGTCTTTTCCCAGTTGTTGCTGTTCTCCATCATGCCTTGGGCAGAGCTAATATCCCGTTGTGGTTTCAGAAATTCCCCATTGCTCCGTCCCGTGCTTCATTGTTTTGCAACTTTAAAAGCAGCTGCAAAAATCACACCGTCCCATTGAATATCCTGTTTTCGCCATTTTCCCTCTCAGCCTGGGAAGGAGAGTGATCTGCAAATAACTCAGTAATGAACATTACTGAGTCCAACATCATTTGAAGGGAAATGGGCGCCCTATTTCCACTGTAGTTCTTCAAGAGAGTTTTGTCTTTAGTTCTTTTCTGTCCCGATACCATTTATACACAGGTGTACGTTCCAAACTTTTTCAGAGGCGGAAAATTTGTATTCAGTGAAGCCAAATGACAATGTTTCAGAGTTCTCTTCTCACGAGCAAGTAGTCTTTCTATCGTCGATAGGCATGCCTGGAAATTATTTATCTGTATGAACCACTTGATCAAAAAATATTTCTCTTTGACTGGTGTGCAGATAAAACAACAGATAAACCAATGCTGAGATCCACAAACCCATGAATGTGCTGCCCCTTCATTTGTAACGTTAGCACAAGCAAACCTTTCAGAAATGGGCTTGCATGTTCCCCATTTCCTCCTCTTTCAAGGAGGAATTACCACCTGCTCCCTGTGTGTTTTCCCTTTCTTTCATTGGGAGCTGGACTGAGCATGTCTTAAAGGTTTGTTGAGCTGAGGGTGCTGCAGTGGTCCTAGGTGAAATTGGGGTATCCTGGATCACATTGTATGTTATAGCGACTCCAGTGTGTATATAATAATTGCTGCCTTTTCTGGTTCTGTAGAAGAAGGCTCCGGAAATCCAAGGATTGGTTGCTGAAGAGGTGGTAAGTAGTCTAACAGTGGTCTAAACCACTGAGCCTCTTGGGCTCATGATCTGAAGGGTTGGCGGTTCGAATCCCCATGACGGGATGAACTCCCGCTGCTCTGTCCCAGCTCCTGCCAACCTAGCAGTTCAAAAGCAAGCTGGTGCAAGTAGATAAATAGGTAGCGCTGCGGCAGGAAAGCAAATGACATTTCTGTGTGCTCTGGTTTCCATCACAGTGTCCTGTTGCGCCAGAATGTTGCTGGCCACATGACCTGGAAAGCTGTCGGTGGACAAATGCCGGCTCCCTCGGCCTGAAAGCGAGATGAGCGCTGCAACCCCATAGTCGCCTTTGACTGGACTTAACCGTCCAGGGGTCCTTTACCTTTACCTTTTTTTACAGTTCCTAGCATTATTTGGAGGAAACCATGACTGTTAAGGTGATATAACTGTTCTTGAAGTGAAGGGTATTGGTTGATGTGATCAGGGTCCTTTAACACAGATGAATTGTGCCATAACTATTGAGAAATTCTGAACATGCCATCTTGTTTGAAAAACACAACACACATCGCCGGATCACAGAAATGCCAGTAAACAAAAAAAGTAGACCACGCAAGGTGGAAGTCGGCCAATTCCTGCTGCAGCTTATCTGTAAAGGAAGCCTCTTATGAAAGAATTAACCATTTATCTGCTCTGAGACAGGCAGAATTGCAACAAACTTGAAGATCATATTCCTAAATGCTACCTCTTTACACCATTATTGCTTCTTGGTTGACAACCCGTGGGGTGGGGGGCAGCCAGCAGCCATTACAGGACTGGTTTGGACTTTGCAGCCTTAATTTCTGGCCCCTATTTTTGCTTTAGATGAGTGCAACGCTTATACCATGCATTGTCCTGTGTCTTGGACCTGGAGTGGCGCTATGAGACACATGCACTATTTTTGGAGTCCAGCCACTTTTACTGTAGGATAGAGGAGGTCCCCCAGTCTTCGTATCAAGTGATTGGTTAACATTCCAAAGAGGATAGCCAGAAATTGCTTGGCTTCGGAAAATCTCAGTGTATGGGGCAAGATGGGAAGTGGACTCTGGAAGTGGAATTGTTTAGACTTGCCTCTCTGCTTCATTACAGGATCCTCAAGTGCTTCTAAGCAGGCTTGAATCGAGGCTGATTCCCCCTGTTCTGTTGCTGAAGATCAGATCACCCAAACCATTTGCACGTATGAACTCTCCTTACCTTCTTCTGTTTACCTGTCTTTTCTGTTTCTGTGTTTTGTTGAAATAGTGCAACAGTAAAAATACAAAATGTAAAAGTAGTATGATAAATGCATGTATTAGGACCAACTAAAATGTACATAAATAAAACAACCCTCTCCTGCTGTGGTTCTCCAGCAATTGGTGTTCAGTGGCATGCTGTCTCTGGTCCTAGGATTTGAATTTTGCCATTGTGACTAGTTGCCACTGATACTCTCCATGTATTTGTCCAACCCCCTTCTAAAGCCATTTCTGTGGATGGTCATTCAAATTTCATTGTCTTATCTTTGCACACTGAAGAAATACTTCCTTTTGTCCATTCTGAATGTGCTACTACTGTTCAATTTCATGGGCTGATTGCAGGTTCTAGTATGGTGAGAGAGGGAGAAAAAGTTCTTTCTGTCCACCTTCTTTACACAAAGGATAAGTAAAGCATGTTTGGAGTGGTACAGTTTTATTTTTATTTTTTAAAGAAAGCCCCCGCCTCCAGGCACACAATCTAAAAAAATAAAATAGCAAGGGGAGTTGGAATGAAATGGGAACTTGGGGTGTGCGTGTTGTTTGGCAAGGCATGTTCATTGCACCTCCTTAGCCTGCAGGAAGTGGGGACATAAATATTAAGACTTTTGAGCCTGGATAGCTCAGTTGGTTAGACCATGGTGCTGATAACGCCAAGGTTGCAGGTTCGATCCCTGTATGGACCAGCTGCATATTCCTGCATTGCAGGGGGTTGGACTAGATGATCCTCAGGGTCCCTTCCACCTCTACAGTGCTATGATTCTGCTATGATTCATGCACTTCCTCCAACTTTCTCAAGTGCCTCTTCCACCATTAACAGGGAGTGTTTCCTTTGTCAGAAATGGAGAGCACTACCAGCATTGACCAGCAGAGGCCATCAGAGCCCAGAGCTGGTCTGTCTTTGCAATCCCTGCAGAACCCGGTCTTCTATACTGAACAACATTTAGTGCACCGAAAGAAAATAGAATGTTTTCAATTGATGCCTACTGTTTCTCCTTCCCTGATTAAAGGCCATTAGGAGGGGAGGATTCTCTCTCTAAAAAATGACCAGTGAGAATACAATGTGCAAATTTGCAACAGGTTTCCTGTCTAGGCTAGTAGGACATGACGTAGCCCTTTGTGACTGGTTCCTGCTGCGTATCAGACAAGGATTCTTCATGGCAAGGACACCATGACTGATTCTAACACTGTCTTGTATACATTTAAACTCAGCAAGCACATTTAAGCATCCCTATGAAGCCTTAATGAAGAGCGATGATGGCAGTGTGATTGGCTTGGGATACAACCATATGCTCAAGGAAAGCCAATGGGAGCGGCAGGAAGCAATATTTAGCAGCACTTTCCAACAGTATCTGGAGACAGAAGATGAGCTAGAGATCAAGGAGGAGAAACCCTGGTGAGTGGGGGGGTTGAATTACATCTAACATTTACTTCAATCTTCCATCCTTCTCATGCTCCTGGGAGCAACAAGACCCCCAGAGTTTATTTCGGCTGCAGTAGTAAAGCTGGAAAGATTCATCTCCAGCCCACCCTGGGTTCATGGGACAATATATTAATCAGTGGCTTGATTTCTTTCTATATACATAGGAATGTAAGGCTGTCGTCACGCTGCAGTTCACGTGGCTGCTGATAGGTGGCCACACCAGCTCCAGCGGGACGGCATGCAGGTGAGTGAGAAGTGCAGGCAGCCAGCAGCCCAGGTGAGCCATTTAACGGAGGGGCGGGGGGAGATGATTCACAGAACAGTATGGCAAACCAGTCTGTGAAGTGCCTTCCCCTTCTGTTAAATGCAGCTGCAGCGTAGTTTAATGTAGGGAGGGAGACGCTTCAGAAAACTACTCTCTGAAGTGCCTCCCCCTTCTTTAAAATGTGTGAGAAGTGGGTTGAGCTGTGACGGGGATAGGTGAGGTGGTGGGTAAGGTGTAAAAGGAATGGGGTTTGGTCAGATGCAAAGGCATCTAGGCTGGTGACTGGAAGTGGCTGCCGGAACCACGTAACACCAGTCTTGAAAGAGCTACATTGGCTCCCAGTATGTTTCTGAGCACAATTCAAAGAGTTGGTGCTGACCTTTAAAGCCCTAAATGGCCTTGGCCCAGTATACCTGAAGGAGTGTCTCCACCCCCATCGTTCAGCCTGAGGTCCAGCTCCAAGGGCCTTCTGGTGCTTTCCTCACTGCGAGAAGTGGGGTTACAGGGAACCAGGCAGAGGGCCTTCTCAGTAGTGGTGCCTGCATGTGGAATGCCCTCCCATCAGATGTCAAGGAAACAAACAACCGTCTGACTTTTAGAAGACATCTGAAGGCAGCCCTGTTTAGAGAAGTTATTAATGCCTGATGTTTTATTGTATTTTTAATATTTTGTCAGAAGCCGCCCAGGGTAGCTGGGGAAACCCAGCCAGAAGGGCAGGGTATAAATAAATTATTATTATTATTATTATTATTATTAGGCAGGAGGAGGTGGCCAGGTGTGGGGGTTGGCAGGTAGGTGGACGGACATGTGGAGTGAGCAGGGGTGGCAGCCCCTAGTATAATGTATACTTTAACAGGAAGTCACATTGCAATGTTTGTTGTTGCTTTTTGTGGTGGTTTAGCACAAACATTACTTATACCAGTGTCATTGACTATCTCTCTCCCCCCCCCGAACCTTTATATATATCCTATATGTTTTAAAATGATTTATTCTCTCTCTTTCTCTCTCTCCCTCCCCACCGCCCCTGGCCGCCATTTCAGCAATGCTATGTTCAATTTTCACTTGCCTGGCCGCACTTTGCCTGTTGGAACCGAATTCAGAGCTGAGCCAGGTAATTGTACTGCGGAAGTTCCTTCTGCAGAATTAGAGAGGCAAGCCTGAACAAAACTAGGTGGGGAACCTGGAACTTTGTGTCTGGGATTTGAAATTTGCATGGCCCACCCACCTCTGTTTTTGGCTTTCTCATTTTGCTCCCAGAATTGGGGAGAGGGGAGCTGCTGGGGTTCTCAAGTGCCTATCTTCCCTGTTGGTCCTTTATTTATTTCCTTCTCTTTCTCTTGTTCTCCAGATATGCCCATTGCTCTCAGCATTCACTGGAGCAGGAGCCACAACCTCTGCTACTACTTTCTCAGTCGCCCAGCAAAGGAGAAAATTGGTAATGCAGTGTGCAAGTAACAGCTGCAATTTTATTTGCATTGTCAAACCTCCTCATGATCCATCCCAGAAAGACTCTTCTCATCATATCTGCAACGGAACTGTGGCATTTTTAAGCTGAGCTTCGGCCTCCTACTCCTGCCACTTGTGGGCTCCCATCCCCTTGCTGCTTTCTCCACTGTAATGTCTAGTGTTCCCATGATACAATATTGCTGTTCAGAGACGCCAGTTTTGGCATAAGCCTAATCTGTCTGGCAGTGTAGTTCTGACCCTTGGCATGATGTAAGAGGGTCCACAATAGCCGTTCGGCCCTGTGTACTTGAAGGAACCTGTCACCCACCCCACCATCATTTAGCCTGGACACTGAAGTCCAGCTCGGAGGGCCTTCTGGTGGTTCCCTCATTGCGGGAAGGGAGGTTACAGGGAACCAGGCAGAGGGCCTTCTTGGTGGTGGCATACTGTTGTGTTTTGTATATTCTTTTGGAAGCCACCCAAGCGGCTGGGGCAACCTAGTCAGATGGGCAGGGTACCCCCCAGTGTGAAAAAAGATGTAGGGCCAACTCATAGGAGGCTGGATTCTTTTATTTATAATAGTTTTATTAAATTTTTAATTTTACATTTCCAAATAAACATTTTACAAACTTTAAAATATACAATGGCATCCCTTCTTCTCTTTCCATGGTTCATTTTACATATCATACATCCCTGCATATTTTACTATAACCATTCAAATGAGTTTTCCATTTTACATCCACCAAAAATTATTTACTCTGTTGAATTTATCTTAATGCTGCCAGCGTTTTCAGTTGCATACAGTTATTTTCCATATATTCAGTAAATGTTTTCCAGCCTTCTTTAAATGTACCATACATTCTTCTTCCTCTCTTATTCTATATGTTCAATCTGCAAGTCCTGCATATTCTGTCAGCTTAAGTTGCCAATCCTTTTTAGTTGGGACCTTGCTCACTTTCCAATATGAGGCTGGGTTCAGCATGCTGGTCACCTTGGTGCTCTGGGCACAGGGGGGAAACAGTGCATAAATGAAGGGTTGTTGTTTAGTCGTTCAGTCGTGTCTGACTCTTCGTGACCCCATGGACCAGAGCACGCCAGGCACTCCTGTCTTCCACTGCCACCCGCAGTTTGGTCAGACTCATGTTTGTAGCTTCGAGAACACTGTCTAACCATCTCGTCCTCTGTCGTCCCCTTCTCCTTGTGCCCTCCATCTTTCCCAGCATCAGGGTCTTTTCCAGGGAGTCTTTTCTTCTCATGAGGTGGCCAAAGTATTGGAGCCTCAGCTTCACAATCTGTCCTTTTAGTGAGCACTCAGGGCTGATTTCCTTAAGAATGGATGCGTTTGATCTTCTTGCAGTCCATGGGACTCTCAAGAGTCTCCTCCAACACCATAATTCAAGCAAAAGGCACTGTCTCTTTCCTTCCTGCAGGCCCCATCATTCATCAGCTCTTTCATTCCTTTCCAGATTCTGATCCAAAACCGGACATGGTTTGGCCCTGTGCCTCTCCACTCACGTACTCAGCCGTCACACCTTGCTCCTCTTACCTGGCTTTTGCTTGCGAAGATGGAACCATTACGGTTTGGGAAAAATCTATTGGTGAGCCTTGCCAGCTTTCATGAGATTGCCATGGGGCTATTCCCTTGCCAACCATAAGCGAAGGCACTTGGTGAATTTAAAAAAGGGGAGTTCTAGAAATGAGGCACCACAACCAAAAATGTCCTGGTGGGGGTGGCACCCTGAGCATGGTGTCCAAAGATCTTAATGATTGGGCCAATCCATGTGGGAAATGGGGTCCTCCCTTAAAGAGGGCACATGTTGCAGTGAGATCTGGCAACCTAACCCTGTATTGTGGGTGGGTACGCTTGGATAGCCACAACACCCGATCGGTAGGTTCCTTAATGTAGGGTTCAGTCAGGCCAATGGGACGCAGGCTAAACAGATCAAGGGACCTATATATACCTATGCATGTGACCCAGAGCTTCCTCTTTCAGTGCGTTCATCAGAACACCCGCCCACCTCTCCCTATATTTAGGGCTTGTGTGCTTGACCTTGCTATGCCGTCGTGTGTCGTCTGTCATTGAGACAGGAGCACAGCAGGAATTTCCCCACTTGGCTGATTGGCTGTTGCCATTTGGATTTCGCCTGCCGCATAGCAAATAGTCACAGCGTAAGGTTGCGGATAGGCTCTGGTTCAGGTGATAGGGATGGGAGAACGCTCTTGCCATCCCTATGTGAAGGGTATTCCATTAAAGGAATTCAGGGACTCAATGGTTTGGTCAACCCCTGTGAGCGGGTTGTGCCCGTGCCTCAGTCCAGGGGAGCATTTGGGTGGCGGAGATAGCCTGTTCCTGGCTTTCCACTTATCCAGGTGTTCACCCTTGGCTGACTTATGCTGGTGCCCTGGGTCAGCGCTACCTGCAATGGTGCAGGGAGCTAGTTGAACCAAAGCCTATGCAACCAGTCACTTGCTGCAATCAATATAGTTGTGGCCTAAATTCTGCCAAAAACCAAACCAAAATTTGAGTCTTGTCTGAATTAATTTAAGGAGGAGGTTTAAAGGTCTAAACACGCAACAGCCATGAACCTCCAAGTACTCTGGACCCAGGTTGTTTAAGGATTTGTAGGCCAGGCTTCAGCAGTTTGAGGGGAAAAACGGCCATTCCATCAGCTCTGACAGGAGACCAGTTTTGTTTGATTTCTCTTCTCCCTGAACTGTTTCCATTCCAGCTAGCCACTATAATAACTCCTGTGTAACTTTAAGAATTGGCGCGTGGCTTTGTTAGTTTTCTTTCCCCTTTCGTATCATGTATTTTAGATTATTAGACTGTAGGTGAGCACGCTTCTTGTTTTTACCGATCTCATGTAACGATAAGCCAGCCACTCTGGGAGCCTTTTTAGCTTAAGAGCAGGGTAAAAAACACTTTAAATAAATAAAAGCTTGCACTTTGAATTGTGCCTGGAAACAAGTGGGTAAACTAAGAAATATAAAGAAACACATCTTCTAATATGCTACAGCATGTGATAGATGTGGGCTGGCCAGCAAATTGCAAAATCCAAGCATTGGATAAGTGTGGCTCTCAGATGTGAAGAATGGTTGCTGTCAGGTCACACCCACCCACCTATCAGCCAGTCTAGTGGAAACCACCTGTCTTATCTTGGCCAGGAGGATCCTGCTGTCATTCCTGTTCTCCCTCTGTGATGTTTATGCTTTCCTAGGGTTCCCGTTGTCTGTGACTGTGCTCCCTGAGGGATACGTTATACGAAGCATCCAGTTCATGCCATGTTTACCCTCACTCTGCGAGAAAGCGCCTGGCTCCAGTGAAGTTCTTGCGAGCACCAAAGTGAAGCTTCTGGTGTTGTGCACAGATGGGTCTCTCCACATGATTACATCGGGGGCCAAAGAATTTGACACCAAGCTGCTGGGGTACGGATGAGGCAGGATCCTGGCTGTTTACAGACCCAGAACCTTGTTTGAAGGGTGGGAGAGGTTCTCCTATTGAGAGGACGCTTTAGCCCAGGCCCTCCAAAGACAAATAGGGCTGCGTACCTTGTCTTCCACTCCGGTACTTCCCGGAAGAAGAGGGTGCTTCATTTTCTAGTCCTCTTTTTATTGGAGTTGGTTGGGACTACTCTGGTTCCAAGAGAGTATTGGGAGTTGGAATTCATAGTTGTGGCTGGAAAATACCACCCAGAGGGACAAGGGAAGGCCACTTGGGATACAAGGGGGAGGGAAACAGAGCATAAGTAGGTAAGAGCAGGTGCAGATAAACTAAGTGACCTCTAACAAGATAATCCTGAAGGCCAAGGAACTGGGTGAAATGTGGAAGTCCAGTTTCTCATTAATTAAAATGAATACCTCCACTCCTAGAGTTTTAAAGCATTTAGAGGAAGTTCCTGATATATTCTCAGGATTTCACCCAGCAATCCTGACTGACAACACAGTGTGGTTTTTTTTGAGGGGGCGGGTTGCTTGTTTTTTGAGAAATGAAACCGAAGTGGAAATCTGAGACTTGTGTTGTTTAAAAATGATAATAAAATAAAAGAACACATCAGGCTATGTCTGCTGGAGGCAATGACTTTTGAACATTGTAGAACACTCTGTTGGCCTCATTTGCAATATGAAGCAAAACCAAACCATTTCCCCAGAATAGTTATGTGAATCCACCTCTCTGCTCTCACTGATGTGCTTTCCCCGCAAAATGCCCAAAGAAGAAATGCACAAAGAGTAACACAAACTTGGGTTTCTTTCTTAGGCCTGAGACTCCCAATCAGACCATCACTGCTATAGCAACCATTTCTTCCTTACCTGATACAGTGAGTGTTTTCTGATTACCTCCCATAATGTCTTCTGCATCTTCTGAATACCAGAATTGTGAAAGCAGTATTGCGGGTGGCCGGTGGGGGGGGGGGGAGAGAGGAGAGAGGAGATACTGTTTTAGTTAGATTAACACACCAAGATTAAGGTATCTGGGCATGAAATTTTCAGTTAAGACTTACAATTTCTTGTGGGTAGAGTATGGATGCTGTATAGACAGCTAGCCCATAGAAGTGTGTGGGCAGCCATAACACATCTAAACTGGGGCCTAGAGTAGTTGTCAGACTTAACCCCCCCCCCCCACTATCCACATAAACTATGCTTGTATACTTAAAAGCACACAAAACCAAAAGGTCAGTAGCCCTAACAGGGGCTGTCCAGTCCAACAACAGTAGTGATCATCTGTCTACAGTTTATATTGAGTTGAACTGCTTTTCTCTCCATGTGGAGAACTGAGGCTAAGAAACTGAGTTTTCTCAGCATCAGTTAATACATTTTTGGCTGAAATAGGATTTGTACTTCTGCCTAGCCCTACATCTTTCATCCTCTGGATTTTGAGGGAAGGACGAAGCCAGACTGGTAGGCTTTGGCCCTGTTACATTGCACTGTTAAAATCCTGAAAAAATCTTCTGCTCAGCTGTGCCTGCAAATGTGAATCATAACCTACCTGGGGAAAAGCTGATCCCATCCAACAAAGTAGCTATGGAAACACTATCAGCTCGTTAGGTGGGTTTCTGTCATAAGTGATGAACTTTCATTATTCCAGGTGCTGCTTTTTTTCTGGGATGGCACGGTCATTCTGATGGACACCACCACAGAAGATTATATTTCCCAGTTCATCATGCCTCCCTCCTACAAGGTGGCAACTTCCTGGCAGCCCGTTTTTTCTGTGGATACTCAGGGCCAATACTTGCTCCTCCAAGGTAGGATCTCCTAGATACAAAAGGGAGCAGGCACTCAAAACTCAGAAATAGCACTTGAAGGCATTCAAGCCCTTCCCCCTGAAGTGGGAAGACCCCATAACATGCCTCAGGTGGTTAGCAAATGTCTTTCTATTGTGGTCTCTGCAGCATCACAGAGAACTCTTTAAGATGCCTGCTTGTTGTGCCCTAGCTTGGCTCAATCCAGGAGATGATGGATTAAAGCAAGGGACTTACTGGCATTGCAGGGCCGCATCTGATAGGGCAAAGTTAAAAGAGACTCTGCAGGATTACAACAGGCAAGGCAAAGCATGGCCTTTCAGGACCCTGGACAGGTAGCTGTGGCAGATGCCGGCTGAAACTTGCCCAAGGAGAGCTGTTACAGTGGTACCTCGGGTTACATGCGCTTCGTGTTACATACGCTTCAGGTTACAGACTCCGCTAACCCAGAAATAGTACCTCAGGTTAAGAACTTTGCTTCAGGATGAGAACAGAAATCGTGCTCCGGCGGTGCGGTGGCAGCAGGAGGCCCCATTAGCTAAAGTGGTGCTTCAGGCTAAGAACAGTTTCAGGTTAAGAACAGACCTCCGGAACGAATTAAGTACTTAACCCGCGGTACCACTGTATTTCAGTAGCATGCTGAGGCCCTGTGGTGGAGGCTGACTAGTCTGGACCTGCAGATAACTTGCTACCTCTGAGGTGCTTGTCAGTGTTTCTCAAAAGGGCTGTTGTCCGATTCAGCAGCCACCAACCCCTATTATGCGACTGAGTCTGAGGAGTTAAGTAAAGAGCCACACAATCTGGACTCTATGAGGGCAGAAGGAAAGTTGCTTCTTGGGCGATGCCTCCTCCCACTGAGTCTTCCTCTGACCTGGGAAGATGGGGGAATTGAGGCTGGAGAACATAATACTGTTCGGCAGCCCTGTTTAGGGAACTTTTTAGTGTTTGAAGTTTTATTCTGTTTTTAGTGTTCTGTTGGGAGCTCCCCAGAGTGTCTGGGGAAACCCAGCCAGATGGGCAGGGTATAAATAATAAAATTATTATTATTATTATTATTATTATTATTATTATTATTATTATTATTATTATCATTATTTAATTATCATCATGCCCTCTCTCCTTTTCCCTTCCCCCACTTCTACCATTCTATTTTTCTTACGTCCTGTTTAAAAGAAAAGGATTGCTTATGTTTTCTTCAGGAATCTCTAGTACAGTGGTACCTCAGGTTATATACGCTTCAGGTTACATACTCCGCTAACCCAGAAATAGTACCTTGCGTTAAGAACTTTGCTTCAGGATGAGAACAGAAATCATGCTCCGGCGGCGCAGCGGCAGCAGGAGGCCCCATTAGCTAAAGTGGTGCTTCAGGTTAAGAACAGTTTCAGGTTAAGAACGGACCTCCAGAACCAATTAAGTACTTAACCCGAGGTACCACTTTATATATCACAACACACATATGGGAAGAAGGCCAAGATCTGATAGACAGATGGGGTGGCCATGTGCCCTACTTTTCAGAGGTCAGACCTCAACTTGAAGGAGTCCTCTATTTGGAAGGCTGCCCAATTAAAGTTTGGTTAATGGTAAAAACAGAAGAAGTGAGGGCAGGAGCTTTGAAGCTGCCCAATAGAACACTTGAACAGGAAACAGAGCAAGGACACAGGTCACTTGCCCAGAGTCTTCCCTGATATGATGCAATATATTTCTATTTAAATCACAAGAATTGCTTCTAAATTTGCATCTCTCTCTCTCTCTCTCTCTCTCAATTAGTATTTGAAAATCTTTGCTTTCTTTAGTTCTCTTTTGCTGAAGCATTTCCTCTCTTTTGGCGATTTTGAGTTTTTGAATCATTTTTTAATTGATTGGTGGTTCACAAAAATCAGTTTAAGAACATAAAGCAAGCCTTCTAGATCAGGCCAATGTGCTCATTGAGTTCAGGATCCAGTTCTTACAGTGGCCAACCAGATGCTTCTACTAAAACTTCTGTAATTACAGAACCCCCCTTCCAAAATTTGCAACTTTTTTCGCTTTGTATCTGCACTGTAGACTGTTGTGGTATGTAAAATTTCCTGTGCGGCCCCATTGCCTTGCCGCCAGGTCACGTAGGAGAAATTAGATTGCCAAGTCAATGGTTTCAGCTGAAATGTGGCCAATTTGGTTCAACAGTGAGCATGCACAAAGCCCAACTCCAGCTGCCTTTGACCATATAGTTCAAGGCTGGAACTTTCATTAGCCCCAACTAGCCAGGACTGCTGAGAATTGTAGGGCAATGGCATCTCAAAGGCCACAGGTTCCCCATCTCTCGTTGGAAGACTCATGCCATGCATGTGCAAGATTGTAGTTCATAATATTTCCAGTCAAATTGCAAGTAACCCTCCCACCCTGTTTCTGAGGCAATGAAGCTTGCATGCAGCAATTTACAAGCTGAGTGACTTCCTTTCTGGTCTAATTCCTGGCTAATTAACAGTTCCCACTGTTGTAACCTCATGAACAAATGAAGGTGGCATATACCGTTAAACCCCTGACCCATCTAGTCCAGCAGTGTCTTCTCTGACTTGCAACGACTCTCCTGAGTCTTAGGCAAACGCCTTTCTTATTACTGGCTACCTGATCCTTTCAATTGGAGATGCTAGGGATTGTATCTGGGGCCTTCTGTATGCAAAATGTGCTCAGTTTGAGACTGCTGGGCTTTTTTGGTTCACAGGAAGTGAAAGTGAGCATCACATTTGTAAGTGACACAAAAAAGCCTGCCCGCCCCCACATGGTTCTTTCCAGTTCTTATCAGGTTCCTTTTAGTTGAGGGAATCTCCAAGGGAGAAATGTATCAATTAGCAGGCAGCGGACTTTCAGATATCCTATTGCAGTGATCCAGCACACCCGCTGTTTAATGTGGAATCTCCCTGTGTCTTCTCTCCTCTCTAGAAGTTTCCTGGTCCTATTTATTAAACTTTGCTGCTTGCACCTGGAGGCAAGAACCAAGAACCACTTTGCCAAGCTGATAAGCTTATCATATCAATGAATGATAAGGACTCAAAGACTCAAATTACTTTCAACAGTAGAATACAGTCATACCTTGGAAGTCAAATGGAATCTGTACCGGAAGTCCATTCGACTTCCAAAACGTTTGGAAGCCCAAGCACGGCTTCTGATTGGTAGCAGGAAGCTCCTGCAGCCAATTGGAAGCCGCGGACGCCCCATCAGATATTCGGCTTCCAAAAATAGTTTGCAAACTGGAACAGTCATTTCCTGGTTTGCGACTTTCAGGAGCCAAAACATTCGGGAGCTAAGCTGTTCAATTTCCAAGGTACGACTGTATGTGATTTAAAAACAATAACACATTAGTGGCATGCGACTCCTAACAAATTTCTCCCACGGGAGTACAGCCCCCAAAAGAGAAAAATAGTGCCCATCCCAACTTGTGTGTGTGTGTGTATTTCTCTCTTAGCAAGCTGTTTTCTTTCTGCCCACAGGGGTCAAGCAGCAAACTGAAACTATTTTCATCTTTGACTTCACAACTTACCCATTTATGGAAGCTTTCGCCCTGAAAGCTGAAGTGCAACCCGAAGCCTTAGCCGTAGTCCTACCCTGGGACAAGCGCTGTAACATCTTCCTAAAAGATAGGTAAGTTTCTTGAATCGGAGAAAGACCTGGAGCTGGCGAGCCATTTTTGCTCATATGATTGTGACAGGGGACCGGAGCAGGAATGTTCTCTGGCGAGATCAGCACCCTACATAGCAGCGTTAGACTCTCAAACAAACTCGGTGCATCCCGACTCTCCTCTGGCATAGCACCAAGGACATAAGGAAAACATATATTCTGTTTAACCTGAGTTCAAGGTGCTGATACAGACATGCACATCTACACACAGCTTGGGGCCCAGGATACCTGGAATATAATCTCACCCATCACATACCCAACCAGTTGCTTCACCAGTCTGCAGGAGGGCAGATACCATATAATCCGGATGTCCGTTCTGGGATTTAGGCATATAGTGTGGCAACAACCCTTCCCCTCCCTCCCATTCCATGTCCAACAAGTGCTGTCTCTATTGACTTTTGGGTGCCTCTTGGAGACCTTCCGTTCCCAACAAGCCTTTTATGTGGATACTTTTATCCCAGCTTTTTTTTGCACTGGACTTGAAATTGTTTTCATAAACGATTTTATTGCTGATGTAAAAACTGATGTTAATTGCTTCAGGATGTTTCAGGGGAAGCAATTCATAAATGAAATAAACAATCCACAGAATAGTAGCCACTGTTAATGGAGCAACGGGGTGTACCCCAGGTCCCAAGATTTCCAGATTTAATAGCAGCCATATGCCTATAGATTAGTACTTGCCTTGACAGTTCAATGCTTTTGGGAGGAGGTGCCGCTGTATACTTTGGGTGCAGTAGAGAAGACTTGTGATCTCCTCGGATAAACTATGTATCAAGCCCCAATTTCAGGGAAAATTGTATACTGCATTTATTGTGATGTGTTCCACAGGGTGCAATTTGTTTGTAATGCCATCAGATGGCAGTACAACATGATCCACACAGATGAGCACCATGAAACTTTATACTGAGTATTCCCTATTCTGAGGGCTAAATTGGCCTATACTGCTGTCCTGGTCTCCTTTGAGAGGAAAGATATAATTTGAATTCATAATAATAATAGTAATAGTAATTTTATTTACTCATGCTTTTATACTGCTTATCCAGTTGTGTCCTCTAGGTGGTTGACAGCATGTTTTTTTTTTAAAAAAAATATTTATTAGAAGTTTAGAAATTACAGAAAAGAGAAAAAGGAAGAAGAAGAAACAATAAAAAATTTAACTAAACATACATTACAATTACAATAAAAAGGCAATACAACAATACAAAAAAAGAAAAGAAATAAAGAAAAAAACAACACATTAGACACACACATCCAATATTCTATATCTTTACCTTTCATTAACTTGTTTCATCGACCTCCTCACACCTCCCTTTTTTGTATTCTATTTCAATTAACTATTTCAGCAAATTCTTTCCATCTTACTCGATTTTTGTTCTATAATTTATTTTAACGGTCTAACCTTCAATTTTTCATTTTATCCCGTTATCAATCCACTTTTACTTAATTCTTTATTACATTTCTGCTAAAACCATATAGCTTCATTCTAGCATCCTTCTAACATTCATTAATTTTACAATGTTTTTGTAAATAAACTTTAATTTTTTTCCAATCTTCTTCCACCGACTCTTCTCCCTGATCTCGGATTCTGCCAGTCATTTCCGCCAGTTCCATATAATCCATCAACTTCATCTGCCATTCTTCCCTGGTGGGTAGATCTTGTGTCTGGTTGACAGCATGTTAAAACCAATGCAACAATAATATGAAACAACCAAAACCGGTTAAAATGGTACGAGGAGGTGATGAGGATTAATTGCATTATTTATAAAAGTTTTTATATGTCTCGTTTTTACATTTGTCCTGATCACTTACTTTTATGTGGCTGTTATAAAAATGAACAAATGTGAATCACTTTGAGAACTTGAAAGTGAGAACTACGAAGGATAAGCCTTACTTACAGTGTTGGGGAGCACCATTTTGACTTAACTCCTTATCGCTTAACCATCTGGCACTGAGTGAATGAGGCATGGCAAAGTGGGCTCAGGCAGGAGCCCAGGGAGATGGAATCTCTGTCTTTGTCTCGTTGCCAGCTTGCAGCGGCTGTCCACAATTAGCCAACAGATTCCCGAGTGCTGGAGCCTGCTGAAGAACTGTGCAAAATCCTTAGCAAAGGGAGAGTCACAAGAAGTGATAGAGGAAGAGGAGACTAGGTGAGTTGGTCACTCTCAGAGGCTGATTTTGTGTTGCTGTATCTTTCATCAACCCATGCCTGTCATCTTAATGACAGCTGCTTATCCATCCTTTGCCAGTCCAGGCGATTTCCTAAAGCAGGTAATTTTGCTGTCATGAGGAGCTGTTTACCCTTTTGCCTCCTGCTAGGAAGGATGTTATTGACCAGTTAGTGTTAGAAAAATGTCTGTGTCTCATGGTCCTCTGCCTGGTTCCCTGTAACTTCACTTCTTGCAGTGACGGAACCGCCAGAAGGCCCTCGGTGCTAGATCTCAGTGTCCAGGCTGAACGGTGGGGGTGGAGATGCTCCTTCAGGGATACTGGGCCAAGGCCGTTTAGGGCAAGCACTTCAGTGATACAAAAGGAAGTTAGAGGGACACATTTTTTAAATATTTAAGAACCATCAAAAGCATTTTGAAACAATAAGCACAGTGAAACATTAAAACTTAAAAACAGAGATAATGTAAAGGTAAAGGGACCCCTGACCGTTAGGTACAGTCACGGACGACTCTGGGGATGCGACGCTCATCTTGCTTTAGTGGCCGAGGGAGCCAGCGTGCAGCTTCCAGGTCATGTGGCCAGCATGACTAAGCCGCTTCCGGCGAACCAGAGCAGCGCACAGAAACGCCATTTACCTTCCCGCCGGAGCAGTACCTATTTATCTACTTGCACTTTGTTGTGCTTTCGAACTGTTTGGTTGGCAGGAGCAGAGACCGAGCAACGGGAGCTCACCCCGTCACGGGGATTCGAACCGCCTACCTTCTGATCGGCAAGCCCTAGGCTCTGTGGTTTAGACCACAGCACCACCTGCGTCCCAAAAACAGAGGTGTAGACTTCAAATGATAAAATCAAAACCTTTGAGCTGAGTCCTGTAGGATAATTGGCAGCTCTTGGGTTACCATGAAGGGTTGTGCTAAACTAGGGTTGCCATATTTCATTAAGTGAAAATCCAGACACAAAAGTTGTGTCCAGATATGTATGGGAAATTCCAGACATATGGCAGCCCTAGCTATACCCATTTCCTGTCCCTTGTGAGCACAGTGCCTAAAAGTGCAGCCAACTTCTAGTTTCAAAACCCTACTCTGGGTTCTTCCTTGCTTCCAGCTCCAATGCACTGCACTTGCTCCAGCCCAGAGACCTCTGGAAAGCTTAAATGGTATAGCGACTGTGGGTGTGCCTGCATACATTTCCCTCCCAGCCTTGCATATGGCAGCTATTAAATCAGCAGTTAATTCTGCTTTCGTGCTCTAACTTCTTTCCCAGGGATACTGAAGAGCCATGACTCATCGGCCGGCACACTAGTCAGAGGACTCAGTGATGAGCCAATGAATTACATTCTGCGCTTTGAGGAATTCCGGCTGTGAGCGTAACTTGGCTATTTTGTCCCATAACCTTTTTTTGGATCCTTTCAAAGAGCACCCGATCCACCATCACAAGCCTTCAGGCTCTGAACCCAATAGGTAATGAGTTCCAAAACGGGAATAGACTGTCAAGCTTAAAGGGCAAACCTTGTTAAAATGTAATTAATGTCAGAGAAGGGCAAGGGGGAAGTGGAGCAAAATACAGGAGACATAGGCAAAGATACTGGGAAACTGGAATATGTGGTGCTACAGAATATTGAAGAAATCTCTGCAAGTGCGCTAAGTCTACTGTCTCTTCCATCACCGCCTCCTCATCTGCTCAGAACCTGAACCTATAGATAGGGCCTAGGTTTGATTGCTTTTTAATTCTTGCATGGCACCTACCAGTATTTGACATCTTAAAAATGAACAGTACTGCTACTACAATACAGCAAATAAATATCAGAAGACACTATGTTCACTTTGTTAATATGGGAACCTTACATGCAAATAAATTGCAGAGGAGCAAGAAAATGTGGTCTGTGCTGCTTCTATTTGCAGGTACTTTTAGTGGTGGAGATACAGTCACAGTTGTTTCCCACTGGCAGTTACAGTGGTACCTCTGGTTACGTACTTAATTTGTTCCGGAGGTCCGTTCTTAACCTGAAACTGTTCTTAACCTGAAGCACCACTTTAGCTAATGGGGCCGCCGTGCGATTTCTGTTCGCATCCTGAAGCAAAGTTCTTAACCCAAGGTATTATTTCTGGGTTAGCAGAGTCTGTAACCTGAAGTGTATGTAACCTGAAGCGTATGTAACCCGAGGTACCACTGTAGTGGTATTTCCAAATCACAGTGGAGCGCTCTTCATTGGCCCAGGGTCCCACAGGCTGCAAGGTGGCTCAAACATAATGGCAATCCACGGTTTGTGTGGAGAAATGAAGAGGAGCCTTGGAATGATGCACTCATTATTTTCTTTGCATACCTGTCTCTCATCCTGGTTTGAGGCATATTAGAGTTTGGCGTTTAGTCTGAGCCTCAGAACAAGGATTTGCACTTAATAGGATGAAATGGCACATCATAGTTTGTTTCAAACCTAGGGTAGAGGGAGAAAGCACGTTATCTCAAGGCTTCTCTATGTTTGTTCACATTGTGCTAAACCATGGTTAGGACTGTAAGTCTGAAACACCCTGCTCTTTGGGATTGCAATAACCTTTTACAAAATGGCTCGGGGGTTCCTTAAAAAGCTAACTAACCTACTGTGGAATAAGCTTTGGTGAACTTGAATCCGCGTCTCAGCGATCCAGTTGGGTAGTACTTGTGAGAGCTGGCAACCTTGCTTATGAGTTTAAGAGGTATTTTCCGAGCAGAATGTCAACAGCATAACTTTCCACCAGAGAGCGCTGCATTGCCACAGCCAAAGTAGGCGGCTGATTCAGGAGTCTTCCTTAAAATGCAGACGAACCATCAGCATATTTATCTTGTGTGTTGATGTGGAAATACTCCTGACAACCATCTTAAAAGTTTAATCCACAAATGTGAATAAGCCGCAGGCCTCTGGTGTGTTGTTAAGCTGTCTCTTAGGGCGACGCTTTATGGGACAATTTGGCTTCCATCCTAAGGGAGACCCTCCCCCAACATCAGCATATAATTGTAGCAATCAATTATTATTAACCTGGCTTTGGTAGTCCTATGGGTACAGCAAGCCAACAGCCATCATCAATGTGATGCAGGTGTTTTTTGTTTGTGGCTGTGTTCTGCAACATGCAATTGATGCAATAATAGGTGCATCATTAATAGTGGATTTATAAGCATCATTCTGCGATGCTTCCCTGTTATCACATTATTACTGCCTGGAGGGACACTCGTTGCGCTGTAATCCAACAAAAGTGGGGCAACCCCTCCACCCCTGAACATTTGTAGCATAAACGTTACAGGATTTTAGCAGGGAGCTACAGGACATGCACTAATTGCAAATGAAGCAGTTCTCAAACAGTATCGACAGCGGAATTGCAGATAACTTCTCTGATACCATCATGCACACAAGTCATCCTGAATGCACAATATGAGGACGGTCTGGAGGGGACATACGTTGGGATACTATGCATTTCTAGTGCAGAAGGTGAGGAGAAAACGAAGTACTCTAAAGCACAAGGCAAGCAACTGTACCATCCGTACCCAAGTGTCCTTGGAAGCACTGCCAATTCCCACTCTCATGTCAGCCAGGCATGAATGGAGCCAGTCGAAGCATAGGGAGTTGAGAGATGCTTCCACAAAGTCCCTCCACCATGATATACACAGAGTACACTATCTGCCAGACGCAGAGATAACAGAGTACCTTGCATTGCATGGACTGCTGCAGAAAGGCAGCAAAAGCCCAGTTACTGCAAGCTTCTTGCATTCTCTGAACTACTCACGCACACCCATTTGTCAGCAAGACACAAATGGAAGGGATTTTTTTGTTATTAAAAAACAGCACAGCTAAACTGAGATCCCAGCATTGCCATTTAAGGTTCTCCAACCCACCTATCCTATTTGGAACAGAATCTGAACTCCTGCTTTGTGATTTGGCTTTTTCAGTGCAGCTTCATTTAAGAGACTTTTAAAATCCATTTCCCCTCTGAACATTATAGAGGAGTCTCCTTGCAGTGTAATTATTTTGTTAGTAGATGCACACATGATTTTCTTGTACATTCCAGCCTTTTGAAAAATCTGGTTGCGTTTTCATTTGGATAGCGCATTATTATAGTAGTTGCTTCCGTGTACTGCTAGAACATAGGGTTATTTTCCTTTCTATTGTCATGAGATAAGTGTAAAAGCTAAAGTCATTCTAAATTGTGTTCTACCTCCCAAGAAGGTCGTCTGGCAGTTACGAAGCACTGCAGAAATGATTGATGAGATACTTTTTAAAGGGCATTCCTGTAATTGCCAGTCTAAAAGACCTGCAGAGTAGAATTTTACTGTTCATGATTAGGAAACCTTTATTAACTGATTTAATGTTTCTCTGTACACACAAAAACAGGAACCCATATATTACATCATGTTTGGGGATCTTGAATTTGGAGACAGTTTCACGCCACAGTGGCTATTGCACTATGTTAGTATTAATTTAGAATTACCAATACTGTCTTGATTACTTGAAGGATTTGGCGAGAATCAACAAATGTCAAGATAAATGCAAATAAAATATTTAGTTACTCATTGTCTGTCATTTTGTGTAAATCGGCTTTGAAGCTTGAAGTGCCAGTACAGCATGCATAAAACAGGGAGGTGGCTAGTTGTTGCAAGCTATTGCACAGGCTACCCAAAACCAGGTGTGTGACCCGTATACTTATACTTGGAACAGTTACTAATGTAGTGATAGAAACAATCGGAGGATGGAGAATTGCCACACATGCAGTGAGATGGATTCTGTAGAACCAGCACTCGATGCTTGAATGCAGATGTTGGTTTGGATAATGCAAGGATTGGAAGACAGCAACATTTTGAGAATGAGATAAGTAAGCGTTGGAGAGAGAAGCGAGATGCTAATGATTACCAGGAAGGGAGTGCAAAAAGAAGCCTTTCCCAAAATTTCACCATGATCTATGGGTGCAAGGTTGAGGCTATATATAGATTCTTGCCAGCAGTTCAATTGTTTGGGTGGCTGGTTCCTCCACCAGAGAGAATCAGCCCCAGCTGCCTCTGTTTCCAGAAAGAAATATACAGCCTTAGGCCAGGATGAAGCGACCAGGAATAGGCTGGCCTTGAACCATAACCAGATTCCTGTTCTAGGTTCCTTCAAACCCTTTTTAATGTGGTTCAGAAATCCAAAGAGCTTTCCTGGCTTGTAATTTCTGCAAGGGCCCCGACTAATTGGAAGAAAATAACAACCGTACCTGAGAGGCAAGGAGAAGGGATCTAGCTAAGTTAAAGAGCGACCAGAAATTGTTTTTATATGCAACAACAGCGGTAAGGTTACTGCTAGCCCAGGTCTGGAAACAACAGCAAATACCAACAGTAGAAGAATGGCGACAGAAGGTAATGGAATATGCAGAAATAGCCAAATTAACTGGGAAAATTAGACAACAGGACGAGGAAACATTTGAAAAAGAATGGGAAAAAATTATGTAGTATATAGGAAAGATAAGATGAAATAGTGAAACCAGTAGAATTGGAAATAAACCTCATAATGGGAAAGATTAAGAAAAGTGATGGATAATGAAAATAATAAGCAAAATGTATAAGGAGATTAATATAACTAACAGTAGTTGTAAATGAATACAGTGGTGCCCCGCAAGACGAATGCCTCGCAAGACGGAAAACCCGCTAGACGAAAGGGTTTTCCGTTTTGGAGGTGCTTCGCAAAACGAATTTGCTATGGGTTTGCTTTGCAAGACGAAAATGTCTTGCGATTCCTGGGTTTTTTCCCCCCCTCCCCCCCTTTTCCCCAAGCCCCTAAGCCGCTTAACAGCTGATCTAAGCCGCTAATAGCCTTTTAGCAGCTAATCCGCTAATCCCTTAAACCTTTAATAGCCACTAATAGCCTTTTAGCAGCTAATCCGCTAATCCCTTAAGCCGCTAATAGCCGCTAAACCGCTAATAGCGCTAATAGCGCTAATCCGCTAATGGGCTTGCTTTGCAAGACGAAAAAAACCGCAAGACGAAGAGACTCGCGGAACGGATTCTTTTCGTCTTGCGAGGCACCACTGTACAGACAGACAACAAGAATTCTATAAACAGGAGGATTTATTTGTTTATGGATATACTATGGACAAATATGGAAAATGAATAACAATATACAAAATGGATGAAAATAATGTGATAAAATTATATGTGATATAAAAAACCAGAAGAAGGAAAGAGGGAAAGTCAGCGCTTAGGAGCAAGTATAAATGTAAAATGCAACACATTATGTGTATGTGGAGTATGTAACCGGAAAACTAATAAAGATTATTTGGAAAAAAGAAAGAGTGTCACCCATGGAGTAAAGCAGGCTTGAAGGAAAATGTGGAGCAGCCTAGCAAGCATTAAACTCACGCAGTGCACACTTTTGGGGACCCCTGAGATTCTCATTTATAGGAAAGAATCTTCCTGACGGGCGTTAGAACTAAGACAATAGATAATAATGTTGGCGATATGCCTGGAAGAGACATTGGCCCATGGACACAGGTAAACTGTCAGCAAGCATAACAATACAGAATAACTGAATGGTCATGGATGGTTCCTTAGCTAATTAGGACACTGATCCAAGTGGCCAAAGTTCCCCACATTGAAGAAAAGTGGTGATGTTACCCCAGGAAATGGAAATTTTGACTCCAAAATTGCTAGTGGAAGATGCTTGCTGGAAGGAAGCCTCTTGTTCTTGTCAGAGTTAATCCGTACTCCAAGAGAGGTAAATACTTCCATTAAATATGGCAGAGTTCCAGGGGCTATCTATCTATCTATCTATCTATCTATCTATCTATCTATCTATGCATTTCAACTGATGTTGCTGTGCAATCCCACACCTAGCTGCTAAAGGAGATTTTCCAGCTTAGACAAATGCTGCTTTGTTGCTTTGCAGTGGCATCACACTAATTGCTCATATCACAGCCAAAATAGCTACATAATTCCAGGGGACGTGCAGAGTTCTAGCCAAACCAAGCTTCTCAGTAACACATCTCACTGGTTCTATGGCATAATATTTACTGAGGTTTTTCCTTGTTAAAGCCATGTAATTGCCTGCAAGGGGATAGCAAACCAAATTATAGCTTTGTCATACTTTAGTTTCCAAATGAGTTCCCTGGGTTGGCAGGAAAAGCAGCTGTGGAGAGGACTTGTTGTGGAGAACCCGGGTGAGGGAAGGGTTTTGAGGGGCTTCCCACAAACCTGCCTAACACAGGTGTTGGGAGCCTTTAGCCCCCCCAGTTGTTGCTGAGCTAGATTTTCCATCAGCCTTGGCCATTGGCCATGCTTGCTCAGGCTAATTGAAGCTGTGATTCAGCAAGATGTGGAAGGCCAAAATTTCCCCACTCCTGCCCTAACATCATTTTGCCACATCGAAAGCAAATAGGGACTTGAGAATCAGCAAGACTGCTAACAAGCTTCTAACTTTGCCTTTGTCACGATTATCCTTTTAAAAAGGCTGTGAAAATCAGCAAAGCCTTCTGAAATCTTCATGAACTTAGCCAAATCTTTAAGGACAAGGTACTAAAAGTCTGTAATGGAAGGATCATGTTTGGAATGCCATTGTACACAGAACATTGCACATTGTTCTGTTCTGTTCTGTTCACTTACTGCACCCTAAGTATATTTTGTAATTGCTGTTCAGAAACCACTTAAGCTCAAGTGTACGGTCATACCTTGGAAGTCAAACAGAATCCGTTCCGGAAGTCCGATCAACTTCCGAAACGTTCAACTTCCAAAGCGTGGCTTCTGATTAGCTGCAGGAAGTTCCTGCAGCCAATCGGAAGCCGTGGAAGCCCCATTGGATGTTTGGCTTCTGAAAAGATGTTCAAAAGCCGGAACACTCACTTCTGGTTTTCGATCATTTGGGAGCCGGAACGTTTGACTCCCAAGGCATTCGGAAGCCGAGGTACGACTGTATTTGCCTTTAGGTTTGATCGCACATTTTCCAATTGTCCTGTCTGTTTGGGTAGAAATTCGTTTGTGCTCTCATTTTGACATCAGGGGAGGACCTTTTTTGGGGAAACAACTTATCTGTTATGTATATTTGTGTTTGTGTGTATGTGTAAAATTGTAGCTGCTGCTTTTAATTGTCTGTCAGTGTGATTTGATTTTTAAAATTTATTTCTCCCCCCCAAAAAATTTTTTAATTCTGTTTTGTATTTTGGGCCAAGGGGCGGTGTTGAAATGGTATTAAGTTAAATATAAGAAATATATTTCTAGCTATAGCCTTTCTAGCTATAGCAAATTCCCCTTAACTCTGACTGGGCAGGGATGATTACTTGTGCTAATGCCCTACTCTCTGTTGAACAATATTGAAGCCATATTTAATATGGGAAAGGGTTATTGCAATGCTATCTGCACTGTTATGGCTCACTCTAAACCACATTGCTAAGTTTTTAATTAAACTTGCCAATGTTTTCCTTGGTTCCTGCCGTTCCTGGCTCAAGTAGCAAAACAGTGGGGTATGTTTGGCTTAGTTTCTGTTATGGTTTACTGAGGAATGAAGGGGAAAAGATAAGCATTTTGGCAAGGAGGTGGGATTCACGGATTTGAAACGACACAGGCAATATGCTATTGTGATGACAGGACATGAAATTATGTGTGATTGTTTTAGAAAGGGCAGAAGCAGGGGGAATTGGACAGTTCTGGTGTTCTTTATTTCTTGGGCCATTTGTCTTAGGTCAGAATATTATTTCTCACTTGATATGAAGCATTTTTATCCCACTCTTCAACTAAAGAAGGCTCTTAACAATCATAGACTCACAGAATCATGGAATCATAGAATTGTAGAGTTGGAAGGGACCCTCAGGGTCATCTAGTCCAACCCCCTGCAATGCAGGAATCTCAACTAAGTCATGAATGACAGGTGGCCATCCAATCTCTGCTTATAACCCTTCATTCAAAGAGAATCTGTTCCACCGTCAAACAGCTCTTACTGCCAGAGAGTTCTTCCTGATGTTTAACCGGAGTCTCCAGTAATAAGATAGTCCTTGCCCTCAGGGTTACAATATAAAAGACACAACAGAAAAGGAAAATTGATTGGGAGAGAGGAGAAAAACATCAAATCAAGCACTAGTTCTCAGTTTTGAAGTTCTTAAAATGATAGAGGTGTATCATATTCTGCATGGCACAGAGAAAGCAAAGGAATAGTTTGTCTCCATCTTTCATAATACCCAGCAAAGCTCAGCTGGTGCAGTCCCTTATCTTTTCAGTGTGTTTTTAAAAATATCACCTGGGTTTTGTTGGGACCGATGAGTTTATATGTTGTTGTTGTTTTAAATGTTTTTCTGTCATGCTTCCCTATTATGCTGCATTAATCCTTTTTTCGTTGATAAGCGTATCGGCATTTTATAAACCACTTGGGGGGAGGCTGTAAAGCAATATAGCATTCTCTCTGTTTCTCATGTTCAGATGTGAGTGCCGCTGCTTATGAAGTCAAAATGACACAAAAGAGGAAGGTATATGTCTGCTTGAGCATTGCTATCTTTCTAGAAGAGGAGGTGCCAAAACTCACCAGGAGTTCTCTTAATTTAGGCCAATGTTTCCCAAACTTGGATCTCCTCCAGCTATTTTTGGACTACAACTCCCACCACCCACCCCTAGCTAGCAGGACCAGTGGTCAGGGATGATGGGAATTGTAGTCTCAAAAACATACATTTCCAAAATATAAGACAAAAAACAAATAAAATGGCTTTAGATACCTATTAGGTCCATAAATTACCATATAGCATATACTCAACACAAAAAAATTGTTGTTGACAAAGGACACCTGGACATATAAAAGGCCCCATTATCTTCAGTAGCTTGGGGCCTCATCAAACCTAAATCTGGCCCTATTAAGACTGGCTAATTTTTCATCTCTGTCCTGTTAATTTGGAATTATTGGTTAACCTGAGAAACGGTGTTGCTCAGATATAATGAACGGAGAATTTTAAAGCACAACTCAAGTTATTTCGGCCAACTTGCAACAAGGCAAAGTTTTCAGGGGCTCTCTTGGTGCATTGTTGTTGTTTTGAGCAAGCAAGCACAGCTAGGTGCTGCAATTTCTACTTACATTTGTAATATTGATTACAAACAAAGCTGAACCTGACAGAAAGACTGGTGAAGCCTGGAGAGCATTTTTAAAGTTGAACAGAGGAAGATCAGTTATAGCATGAAGTATGTTACAGCAGATAAAAGGGCTAGTCACATCTCAACAGTGGCGCTGCAAATACATACTGGAATTTCAAAGCACTAATGGAGAAGTACATTTAACACAGTGGCTTGCCTGAAGTCAACAGATATAGCCTTATATTGCTTTCCACCTCAATTGTTTTGATACCAAACAGTCAAGACTAGCACTTCTGCCTCTACATCTGCACTGATATTTGCTGAAGACTGGGATTCTAATGCCTGTTGTCTTTGTCGGATAGTGTTCTCGAAGCTACCAGCATGAGTTTGACCAAACTGCGGGAGGCAGTGGAAGACAGGAGGGCCTGGCGTGCTCTGGTCCATGGGGTCACAAAGAGTCAGACATGACTAAACGACTAAACAACAACAACAAGGGATTCTAATGGGAAGCGGCAGAAACATTCCTACAGGATCCCAAAACGTGAAAAAGGCAATAGTCACAGAGACTGTTACTTAGCTTGGTGGGTACTAGAAAGGTACCTGCTGTCTGACACAGGAGTTGACATCATCTTAGAAGAATCAAAACTGAAGCTGTGAAATAGAACAACCTTTTAAAGTGCATCATCAATGTTGTATTCTTCTTGGGAGAAGATAGCCTAGTATTTAATGGTTTATCCCAACACATTTAGGACTCATTGAACTGCTCTCCAGGTGAGGCCCCATCCTTCAGGAATAATAATAATAATAATAATAATAATAATAATAATAATAATAGATTTATTATTTATACCCTGTCCATCTGGCTGGGCCTCCCCAGCCACTCTGGGCGGCTTCAAACAGGATATTAAAAACACAATAAGATATCTAACATAAAAAACTTCCCTAAACTGGAACAGGTGCTAAGTGTAGAGGAGTCACAGAAAAGGAGTGACTCAAGTTCATTATCTGTCGCCTGATTCACAAAATGAATTTATTGCAGAATCCTTGAATCTTGTGAAGCAACACATTTTGCTTGAGGGACAACCAGCAAAGTACTTTGCAGAAATAGTAGACTCCACAGAAGAAAACAATCATTCGTTTGAGATACTTATCTCTCACCATGTTTGAAAGTGAGGAAATCTTCATCAGAGCAATATCCTGCTGACCTTAATGGTGATGATTTTGGAAAAGAAACGCAACATTTACCCTCCGTACGTAAAGCAAATGTTGTAAATGCACAGTTAAAGCCATTAGATCTGAACTTGTTAACAGAGTACAGACTTGGTGACCTGTTTCCAATTGTTTGTGTCATCCTAAGAATGCCACTAAAAATTCCAGCAACAGTAGCTTCTGGGGAGAGGTCATTTAGCAAACCTAAGCCATTTAAGAATCATTTAAGGTTTACAATGTCTCAGCAATGTCTTGTGGATTTGGCCAGGCTAAGTATTGAATCAAACATTACCACAACAATTAATTTTCATGATGTGATTTGAAATTTTTCACAAGAAGGCTGGAAAAGCTGTTTTTCAAAAATAAAGTTTGTCTACTTTTTTAAAAAAACTAATGCTAATGTTTCTGATTATCTGATCTTCATTGAACCTGAAAGCATGCTTCAGTGTGAATTATTTCTCCTTAATCTGTATTGTAGCATAAACAAAAATTTTCAGATCAAATGAGCTTTCTTATCTCTGATCCTCTTTTATTTTATTTACATTTATTTATATTTATCATTATATTTATCTGGCGGTTCCCTCCCTGCGAGAAGTGAGGTTACAGGGAACCAGACAGAGGGCCTTCTCGGTAGTGGCGCCCTCCCATCAGATGTCAAGGAAATAAACAACTATCTGACTTTTAGAAGATATTTGAAGGCAGCCCTGTTTAGGGAAGTTTTTAATGTTTGAAATTTTATTCTGTTTTTAGTGTTCTGTTGGTAGCCGCCCAGAGTGGCTGGGGAAACCCAGCCAGATGGGCGGGGTATAATAATAAAATTATCATCCTCACCATCATCATCATTTGAGTATAAGAGCATAAGACCTTAAATGCAGAAAATTAATAGAGCATTGCACCCATCCCTCTCTCACCTTCCATACCCTAGTTGACCTTACAGACTGCAGTTCATGGCATAAAACCACAGTGGATAAAAGCAGAATGGAGGAGAATGTGGTATCAAACTTTATTTTGGTTACAGACCAGCACAGAGAATGGAAGAAAAAAAGAATGCATTGTCTGATTTGGAGTTTAGATTCAGGTTGGGTTGGTCCTGAATCATTCCAGGTTAAATCGAGGCCACTTTGAAGCACCAGAACAGGCCCTGAATCAAAACAGGTGGGGTATTCACAGCCATAGTAATCAACATGGTGCCCTCCAGGCCTTATGGACTATAACTCTCCCATCATTATGAACTACAAGTCCCATCATCCCTGACAATTGACTCTGCTGAGGCTGATGGGAATTATCATCTGCAACATCTCAAAAGCACCACATTGACCTCTCCCTGAAATAATCCATGGAATGGCCTTCAGACCCTGAGCTGGCTAGGCTTTGCTTAAAGCCAACAAGCACTCACATTTTATAAATACTACAGGTCTTTTACCAAATGGCCTTAAAACTCTGTGTTTGCCAAAGGGGGAAAAATGTATTCATTATTCCCCCGCTCGAAGCAAAAGGCAGGTTAATCTATGTTCCCGAGAAGGCCGTGTGGTAGCATTTCGGAAACTGATGAGATCCTGGAACTCATGCGGAACACGGGTAATAAAATCATTCCATTTTACTCAGGAATGCAGAGAAAGCGTGAGCTGGGAGTGGGAGACTGGAATCCGCAAGAACAATAATGGGATCGGTTTGTCACTCTTCCCCGACGATGGGGGATGTAATATTTTTCTCATTAGTTTACATAGACTTCTTTGTAGTGAGGCTTTTGAAAAGGAGAAAAGGAAATCACAATGCAAGATAAAAAGTCAAAGGAATAGCTGTAGTGCAAAACACCCTGGTCCGCACTTCAAACTGTGTCTCTAGGGAAGCATTTCACTCCATAGGAAGAGGAGAAGGGAGGGGAGGAGAAGTCAAAACTGCCTGCTTGTTTTGCTGTGCTGTTGTTCTTCTTTTTTCTTTTGCCAGGGTGACTCCAGATACAAGTTAGAACCTGAGGAAAAGCCCAAAACATGGCAGCTTCAGCATCCCTGCCATGCAGCAGGGTGAAGTGAACCTGCTTCAGTTGACACCATGTGGGGTGGAAGATGGAAGACAGGAAGTGGTGTATGAACGGTGTAGCCCAGCTAGATCTCCAGCTGTTGCATGTTGAGGTCCCCAAGCCACCCCAATAACTCACACATCACACGTAACTTTTGCTTAAGGTTTTTGGCATAATTTTGGCCACAACTTTATTTAAATACATAACTGTGAGTGGTTGCTTAGGCATTGGTTCCGACTATCTGTCCCCCCGCCCAGGGACAGAACTGACTTCCGGATTCCAGCGGGAGCCAGTCAGGGAAAACAATATTGGGGAGAAATGAAGCTGGGCACCAGACCCTCACCTCTCCCCGCATGCTCCCAGAGGCCCAAGCTGATGCCAGGGACTTGGACGAAAACATGGCAAGCCCCCGGATTCCTTTAATGGAATTCCCTTGCAGCACCAGCATTGGAGGGGTAGGCACTTACCCCTCCACCAACCAATTTTTTAACCAATGCCTAAGCGCAAACCTTACAAGTTGTGACGATTTGCTACACAGTAGGAAAAACCAAATGGCTCCAGCCAATCAGCCTTAGGACAAAATTCCTACCAGGCCCCTGCCCCCAAAGTAGGCGACCCCATGACAGGCATAGCAAGGTCAAGAGCAAGATCCCCATTTCAGGTTGGGTGGGCGGGTGATCTAGTGCACACAGCAAAAGAGGATGCTCAAAGCTGTGTGCCCAGTATTTAAAACTTTTTAGCCCAACCCACAAATTGGATACATCAAATTCTCCCCAGAAACACAAGTACCCAATCACAGCCTGTGGCCATCCAAACAAATCAGCCCAGCAACAGTGGGGTGGCCTGCTAGACCCCACCGCAACACGTGCTCTCTATTAGTGAGAACATGCTTTGTTGGACCACAACTCCCACCATTCCTAGCTAGCAGAACCAGCAGTCAGGGATGGTGGGAATTGTAGCCCAGAAACCTCTGGAGACCCAAATTTGGGAAACCCTGGTGTAGCCTAACATTTTTTGGCTGCATACATTTATGGTGGGAGTGTGGCAAGCTTACTGGGTTTTGGCAAAGCATTTTTGATATTTCTCATATTGTTGGCCAACCATTGAACCCAAACAATGCTCTGGCCCTTCTTCTACTAAATGCCAATCCAGTCCCTTCTCTTATACCTAAAGACCTAACTGCCATGCTGTTTACCTTGTTCTGAGAGCACCTCTCGTTGGAAAGACCGCAGGAAAAAGGGTTTCGCCCCCTGCTCAAGATCTAAACTGAACCTCAAAAGATTAGACTAGGCTGAACCTCAATTATTTAAACCACTTAACCGTTGCGTTCCGATATTGCTTTGGAAACCAAACACATTGTCGAAGCCAATTGCCAATTAAAATTCATTTTTCAGTTAAAGGTCAAAACAACAAATTGAAACCAGCTGCGGCTTATAATTTCTAGCCACGCTGTAATTTGTGTGTGATTGCATTATTACATTTCCGCCAAACTAATGTCTCTTGTTGTGTTTTGCTCCGTGTGCCGGAGTGGCTTTTAGCAACTCTATTAATTAAGAGGGTTTTCAAAAATGTTGATTATTAAGGGATTTGGTTTAAAAAGGAAGTGAAAGAAATGCATTCTGCAGGGGGAAGCACCAAGATTCTTATGCTATACAGAGGGAAATGAAATAGGAGTGGCCTTTGAATAGGGTGCAAGCACTTTAGTTAACAATGAGCTTGATAAACCTACCAGGTTTATGCATTTCAAGTACCGGTAGATGAATGCACGCTGCTGCCTTAGCTCAACAGATCCCCTTGAATCTATAGTGTACTGCAGAGGTGACTCTTGGAGTCTCAAATCTCAGTGATGCCCTGTGCAACACCAAAATGTGTCCCCCTGCCTCTCGCCTTCCATTCTACTTCATAGTTGTGCTGCCCTGAGGCTCCATGCACAGTGCGCCTGAACCAGTTCCGCTATCCTAAATCCACCCCTGTATACTGTTTGTAGGGACGCGGGTGACACTGTGGGTTAAACCACTTGCCGATCAGAAGATCGGCGGTTCGAATCCCCGTGACGGGGTGAGCTCCGGTTGCTCGGTCCCTGCTCCTGCCAACCTAGCAGTTTGAAAGCACGTCAAAGCGCAAGTAGATAAATAGGTACCGCTCCGGTGGGAAGGTAAACGGCGTTTCCGTGCGCTGCTCTGGTTCGCCAGAAGCGGCTTAGTCATGCTGGCCACATGACCCGGAAGCTGTACGCCGGCTCCCTCGGCCAATAAAGCGAGATGAGCGCCTCAACCCCAGAGTCGGTCACGACTGGACCTAATGGTTAGGGGTCCCTTTACCTTTACCTATATCTAAAAGACTATAGGAAGAATCTAAAAGAAACTAAAAGAAGGGTTAGGAAAAAGAAGAAGAAGAGTTTGGATTTGATATCCCGCCTTTCACGCCCTTTCAGGAGTCTCAAAGCGGCTCACATTCTCCTTTCCCTTCCTCCCCCACAACTCTGTGAGGTGAGTGGGGCTGAGAGACTTCAGAGAAGTGTGACTAGGCCAAGGTCACCCAGCAGCTGCATGTGGAGGAGCGGAGACGCGAACCCGGTTCCCCAGATTACAAGTCTATCGCTCTTAACCACTACACCACACTGGCTCTCTACTACTACTACTAGTAATAATAATAATAATAATACTTTGGTTTGGAAAATGATGGGAAAATGCATTGAAAGGTATGACTAATAGGAAGATGTGTAAACACCCACCTTAAAAGTAGGATCATGGCCACCCTACGACTAAGACTCCCATTATCACTTGTCATGCTAGCTGGGGCTGATGGGAGTTGTGGTCCAACAGTACCTGAAATAATAATAATAATAATAATAATAATAATAATAATAATAATAATAATGCCCCAGCCACTCTGGGCGGCTTCCAGCACACACAAAAACAATAATAATAAAACATCAAACATGAATAGTAACAATCAGATCCTATATAAAGAGTCACAATAACTTTAAAATAAAGAACTTATATCAAATAAAGAAATATGCAATAATGCATTGAAGGAAACACAGGTTTCCTTAAAGGAAGGGTCTTATAGGTCCCTCCATACAGTTGCGTTTTCTGCAACAGATTGAGGGGGGGGGGTGTCTAGCACTCCTCAATCCCAGCAGACTCTGAGAATTGTAGATTCATGAGGGGAACAGGGTTTCATCCTAACAACTCTTGGGACCCTTAACAAACTACAGTTCCCAGGTTTCTTTGGGGAAGCCATACAGTGGTACCTCTGGTTACGTACTTAATTTGTTCCGGAGGTCCGTTCTTAATCTGAAACTGTTCTTAACCTGAAGCACCACTTTAGCTAATGGGGCCTCCCGCTGCTGCCGTGCCACCGTCACACGATTTCTGTTCTCATCCTGAAGCAAAGTTCTTAACCCGAGGTACTATTTCTAGGTTAGCGGAGTCTGTAACCTGAAGCGTCTGCAACCTGAAGCATATGTAACCTGAGGTACCACTGTAATTGCTTAAAGTGTTCTGATATGGCTTTAATTGTCTAGTGCAATGAGCCCAACAGCATTTATTCAGATGCGCCTTTTGTTTCCTTGGCCTATTCCTTTTGTCTTTCTGTTGTTGTCAAAATGTAGCTGTAAGCTCCACTTTTCTTTCCACCTCCACTTGCACATTCAAGTACATTGTCGGTGGGGAACAAATATTATTATCTGTGCCCACTGGCCTTTCGTTTTTTTGCTCTTTTGACAAATATTTTACAAATGTCCCCCCCCCCAACGCATTTACAAAGAAGAAAGAGGAGGTGGGAGCAGAAGAACCCCAGGACAAGATATGAAAATATGGTGAGGGAGATGGATGAGACAGTTAACTCGATGTTGCAAATTCCATCGGCTGTTGATGTCCTTAGCTATATTTGCAGTTGAGGTGGGGCTGGCAGGCTGGGGTGGAAATGGGATGGCTGCCAAGGTGAGCATTTTGCAGAGGCATGTGTGCAAATCGGATTCAGCGGTGGGACGGATGCAATAAATCATGATGCCAATTCCCGGCTCTTGTCTACAACTGCGGCTTCATCCAAATGCAAAAGAACTTACAGCACAGCCCCGTGGGTGTCTGTCTAGTCGGAAATAAGTCTCACCGAGTTGACATTGTGTATTATTATTATCATTATTATTATTATTACAGTCGTACCTTGTAAGTCAAATGGAATCCGTTCCAGTAGTCCGTTCGACTCCCAAAACGTTCAAAAACCAAATCGCAGCTTCTGATTGGCTACAGGAAGCTCCTGCAGCCAATCAGAAGCCATGGAAGCCCCATTGGACATTCGGCTTCCAAATCTAGTTCGCAAACCGTAACAGTCACTTCCGGGTTTGCGACGTTCGGGAGCCAAAACATTCGGGAACTAAGCTGTTCGAAAACCAAGGTACAACTGTATTATTATTATTATTATTATTATTATTATTATTATTATTATTTGACTGCAACCTGAATGGTATAACTCAAGTTTCCCCATTTCCGTAATAGGAATGGACCTACTATTAGCATAAGGACCGTTCTCTCTCTCTCTCTCTCTCTCTCTCTCTCTCTCTCTCTCTCTCTCTCAAACACACACCTGTTTGCATCACGCACCATTTTAGAAAGCTGCTTTTTCTGTTCACCTAGATGAGTGGCTAGCCAGTGCATGGGGCTCCTACCACTGCCACCCAACTCGTTCCTTTGTAGCAATGCCCCCATAGTAACAGAAGACAGTGCATTACAATGAGACAGATCCTTGGTCCACCTCATTCAGTATTGCCTGCAGTAACTGGGACCAGCTCTCCAAGGTTTCAAGATGGGGCTACCAGACCTGGAAATTGAGCCTGGGGCCTTCTGCAAGCAAAACAGATTCTCTTGTCACTGAGCAATGGTCCTTCTCGTACATTACAGTGGTACCTCGGGTTAAGTACTTAATTCATTCCGGAGGTCCGTTCTTAACCTGTTCTTAACCTGAAGCACCACTTCAGGTTTCTGTTCTTATCCTGAAGCAAAGTTCTTAACTTGAAGCACTATTTCTGGGTTAGCGGAGTGTGTAAGCTGAAGCGTATGTAACCCGAGGTACCACTGTACTTGATTATGTGCTGTCACTCTGCAGGGAGCCTTGTGCTGGGGAGTGGCAACTAGAAAGCATATCCCCACTATACAGATGAGGAACACTGAGGCAGAGATTAATTAGTATAATAATAATGATAATAAAAATAATGATAAAAATAATAATAATGATAATAATAATAATAATATAATTAAGCAGTCTAGAAACTGCTTTAATTAATTAATTACATTTCTATACATCTGAGGATCACAGGGCAGTTTACAATAACATAACGCAAAAATACATACCACAGCAACAAACAAAAACAATACCCACCTACCCCATCCAGTCTAAAAGGCCATAGATGGTTTAATTCGCCAAAGGCCTGGGAAAAGAAGGATGTATTTGGCTGGTGCCTATAGAAATGTAATGAATGCGCTAAGGGAGTTTCCTTGGGGACAGCATTTACTGACAGGGAGCAACCACAGAAAAGGCCTGTTCTCTTGATCTCTCGCCAAGGAGGGTCACAAAAAAGGACTGTTGCGATCGCTTGGCTCTGAGGAGGATGTGCAGGGGCTGTGAATATGTCCCTATTTTCATCTGAGGTTAATATTTGAGGGGATATGGAGTGCCTCAGTCAACCCTTGGGCCTGTAAGTCCCTCCCCCCCCCCCGCCATTTTGCTTTTGTTTTTTAAAAATATTTTTCTACTTCTGGAAACCCCAGGGGTTTCCCTGGCACTCACCAGCTGGGTTTCCTACTATAAAGGACATGAAATTAAAGCCCAGGCTGATCTTGAATGAAGTGACTTTCAAAGCTGTTCCCAGTAGTGATTTGAATACAGCCTTGTTGGGGGATCATTTCCATTTTTTTGATCTCTCCCTGCACATTTACCACCTCCTTGACGGGATTCAGTTTTGATTCAAAGTGATTAATGCCTGTAAATTTAATCAATGCATATTCACCCGGCAGCCTCTTTATTCTACTCATTTTGATTTTTAAGCAGTGTGTGTCTTGATGCGTGAGGTGTATTATCTCATTTGACAGCAGTGACATTTCTATTTTGTAATTACTAAGCAGAGACAATCTCCTTAGTGGGAAGAAACACACACACCCAAACACACACACACACACACGTCCCGCACACATACAACCCTTTCTTTAGGGAGACAAAGCAGAACTCCTTGTGCCATTTTGATCTGTGTGCAAATTTCAGTTCTGGGAATTAAAAAAAGCAGTGGTGCAGTGACCTTCTTCTAAATGCAGAAACAATGGCAGCATTTTTAATTATTATGTTTGGTACCCACTCTAAGCATTGCAGTGTCAAAGGAGCGTTATGAAGGATGAGAGCAGAACTTACCCAATTTGCACATCTGCAAACGGAAACACTGCCCTTTCAAAATCCCTCTTCTCTGAATTTTGCAACGCAGTTGTCCCGTCAGGCAATACGCACAAAAATGCATGTACTAAATTGTGCGTTAAAATGCATATATTAGTGAAAGTAAGACACAACGTTGCATTTTATTAAGGAAAAAAATGCTTTGCAGAACAGTGTCTATTTGGCAAAATTGCATGCAAAATGTATATATCAGGGGAAATTTGTACTAAAATGTTGATGAATTACAAAGACTGATGTGGAAATGCAGAGAACTAAATTTAAGTCTGGAAACATGAGAAACAAAAGTGACAAACTCCTCTGCCCCTAGTGAGGACATAGGAAGCAGCCTCCTACTAGGTTAGCCTATTTGTCCATGTAACCCAGAATTCCCCACTCTGATAGGCAACAGCTCTCCAGGCCCTCAGGCAGAGGTCTTTTATATCTCCTCTTATCAGTGTGATGGCCTGAGAATTGGGCTCGGACTCAGAACCAGAGGAGACTCCATCTGCACCTGATCCTTTGCCTCAGGCATCATCTGAACCAAGTCTGGGGCCTGGTCCTGAAGAGTCCCAGTCTGCACGGGTTCCCCTGCAACAAACATCAGCTGGGCCGAGTCAGGGGCCTGAGCCTGCCCTGGCTCCAGATGTGGGGATTACTTTGTTGCCTTCAGCTGGGCCAACACTTACAGCTGCTCCACTACTGGTTGGGTCAGGGGAGGCTGAGGCGGCCCCTGGGTCTAGTAACCCACCAACATCTCCTGAGCTGCAGAGACTAAGGTCTGAGAGAAGGAGAGACCTGAGTACTCGCAGGAGGAGTGCTCACCTTTGGGCGAAACAGGGAGGTGAGTCTCCGGGGGATCAGGACCGGCCGCTACCCCAACAAAGATAAAAGGCTGTCAGACCCCGCCCCAGGTTGCGGGAGCAACATTGCTGTATGCCAGATCCTGCATGAGATCCTGTACCTGTCCTTGCCTGGTTTCCTGCCTTGGCCCTGTCGGACTGTCTCCCATGAGAGCCAGTGTGGTATAGTGGTTAAAAGCGATGGACTCGTAATCTGGTGAACCGGGTTTGCTTCCCCGCTCCTCCACATGCAGCTGCTGCGTGACTTTGGGCCAGTCACACTTCTTTGAAGTCTCTCAGCCCCACTCACCTCACAGAGTATTTGTTATGAGGGAGGAAGGGAAAGGAGATTGTGAGCCACTTTGAGACTTTTTCGGGTAGTGATAAAGTGGGATATCAAATCCAAACCCTTCTTCCCAGCAGAACCTTCAGATTCTGGACCGGATTCTTGGGTTACCCCCGGGCCCAGCACAATCGGATTCCTTCAACTGGAGATGCCAGAGATTGAACCTGAGACATTCTGCATACAAAGTGTGTGCACTGACACAAAACCTTTAGTTACAGGTGATTCTTTGCGAGGGAAAGGTCATCTGAAACTTACTCCAAAAACTTTTAATTTGTTATTGTCACATGTCCCATGGTGCTAAACAAGAAGGATGGGGAGGGCTCAAGCAGTGTGCTTGGAGAGGGCCCCACTCTGACACTTCACCCACCAGTAGTCTGATTTAGGATTAGGCAGCCCCCTATGTTCCTAAGCTCCCCCCCCCCCGCTATCTAACTTTATTTATTATTATTTGTATTACTATTTATTAATTTTATATACCACTCTATACACACAGGTCTCAGGGCAGTTCACGGGATAAAATCAGAATATAAAACCACAAAATAAATCATCAAAATAAAATAAAATAAACAATCCAATAACCCCCAACACATACAGTGTTGGGCATACAGTGGCACCTAGGTTCTCGAACTTAATCCATTCTGAGAGTCTGTTCGACTCCCGAAATGGTTCGAAAACCAAGGCATGGCTTCCGATTGGCTGCAGGAGCTTCCTGACTTAATTGGTAGCTGTGGAAGCTGCATCGGACATTTGGCTTCCGAAAAATGTTCACAAAGCGGAACACTCACTTCCGGGTTTGCGGCGTTCAGTAGCCAATTTGTTTGGCAGCCAAGTCTTTTGAGTGCCAAGGTACCACTGCATTCATTCATTCATTCATTCACCTTCATCCGAGAATCTCAGGGTGGTTTACGGTATAAAAGACATAACATTATAACATAATAACAAACAAAACAATGCAAACCTTGGCGAATGGGGTGACACCGATCAGAGTCTCTGATGAAGCGCTCAAGGGAAGTGCAACACAATTCCAAATTGGCAAAATCTCCAATCCCTTGGTCAACAGCACAAGTGTTTCTTGGTCTTTGACCTACAGTTTCTCGGCCCTCATCTAGACATGTGCTGAGTCAAGATCTGCAGGGTAGGCTCAGTTCAAAGAACCCATGACTAATAAAACTGAGATAAAGCAGGGGCTTTTCTGCATTTGCCCCAAGGCTATGGACTGACCTAGGGAAGATGGATTCTGGGCTCCTTCCTTTTCATTTCCCAAAAGGTAGCGAAGAGAAGCCTAGTTAGTTGCACACAGTCTCTGAGGTTTTGTTTTGTTTTTAAATCATCTAGCTAGGTTATGTTGTCACTATCTGCCATTAGTTTGATTTTTGGATCTTGTTTTTAGTGGTGTTTAGTTTTTTGGAAGGTTTTTAATCAAAGATTTGCAACCTGCCTGGAGCATTTGGAGGGGTTGCATCTAAATAAACAAGTGAACAAACTGATAAAAATTAAACATAAGAGGAAGTAAGAAAAAGCAAGGAAGCAAGGAAGTCAACAGGGCCTTATATGGGATTTTCTTCCCTTCTCTGCAGCAGCAGTAGAATAGAGGGCGGGGCAGCATTTTCAGAGGAACAGCAGGGAAGCAGGCAGAGGTAATCGCCATTTCCTGGAGAGATGATTATAGAATACTGAAAAATTGGTCAATTCAGGACAGAATGTGGAATGTTAAAATGTGATATAAATCTTGACAAACTACAGGGAAATGGCACCACGCTAGCCAAGCGATTTATATTTAAAGAGTGCAGGATTGCTATAGTGAGCATGAAAAAACTGAGACTAGCTGTAGTGAGAGAAGCTAGTTTGGAGCATGAACATCCCTGCATATACAGACACATGCCCCTCCATTGGGTGGCTGAGAATTGTGGAGGCATTTCAGCTAATCTCCCAATGCAATTGGGGAGGGGGCAGGTCCTACTGTCAACTCATCATTCTCTTCCACACACACACACACACACACACACACACACCCTGTCTCTGAGCACTCTCAGATGACTCTGTACAGTCATACCTTGTCAGTCGAACAGAATCCATTCCGGAAGTTCGTTTGACTTCCAAAGCATTCAAAAACCAAAGGGCGGCTTTAGATCATGTAAACCAGAATGCAGGAATGGAACGCCCAGCAGAGCAAACCGGAGGATAATAATGGAATAGAACTGGGGAACTCCTCATGCCTCTTCTGATTTGAGCAGAGAGCTCACAGAATGAAATAATTTGCATACTGCCTCCAGGTAGGTAGGTGGCATCCAACGCGTTCTCCGTCATTGTCTTAGGAAGTTATGCAAAGCAATCAAGTGAGAGACTAAATGAGGGACATGGTGTTTACATTTCCATGTGTTCCCTACATTTGCAGAATCTGGGCAGAAAATCCCGAAAGGCAGCTTGTGCCTAAATGCCAATACTGTTCATTATGTCAACGAGCCTCAAGGTAAGGACGCCGAGGGCTCATTTTCTGGTCGACCTGAAAGAGCAGCGTTTGCACCGCCAAATATTGCAGGGGGCAATTTGTTGGTGCTTTGCACCGTTTTCAAGTGAATCGGAAGACGTCAGATGATTGGCACCGTAAATCCCCTGCAATGTTTAGCGGTACAAGCGCCACATTTCCAGGTAAGCCAAAGAATGAGCCCTCAGTGCCCTGTCATGTGGGTCACGGTTTTCGCCAAAATCCGACGTCCTCCGATTCACTAGGAAATGGTGCCAACCAACTGCAAATTGCCCACTGCAACTTTTGGGGGTGCAAACCCCGCATTTCACTCGGAAACAGTGCCAATCACCTGCAAATTGCCCCCGCAACGTTTGTTGGTGCAAACGCTGCGTTTCCAGGTAGGCCCAAAAAGTGAGCCCTCAGCGTCCTTACCCACGGGTCACAGTTTTTGCCAAATTCTGACGTCGTCCGATTCACTCAAAAATGGTACCAAACACCTGCAAATTGCCCCTTGCAACGTTTGGCAGTGCAAATTCTGTGTTTACAGGTAGGCCAAAAAATGAGCCCTCAGCGTCCTTACCTTAGAGGGCTCATTTTTTGGCCTACCTGCGTTTCCACCACAAACATTCCAAACCTGCGTTTCCAAACATTTTGGAAGTCGAATGGAATCTGTTCAACTTCCAAGGTACAACTGTACTTAACTGGCCAGCCAAAGTAATTATATTACAAAGAAACCTGCCTGACCCTTTCAGCTGTCCTTTCAGGCTTCAGAACCTGAATGGAAAACAGTGGTATTTTTTACCCCTTTCATTCCATTGTATGCAAACCTCAAATTGACCCAAGCCTTCTTTGTAATGGAGCATTTTCTGGAATTCTATTCATTATAGCTTGTACTGGTGTCACCAAAGACTCTCCGCGAGAGAACTGTAAATAACATAATCTGTAATTTCCCAAGGTCTGCAGAGCGACTTGGCATTTGATATGTCACAGAGCAGATATTGCTGCTGAGCGTCTCTAGTCAGGATTTATCTTTTCTACGGTATGTAATTTATACCAATTGCAGCCTGATGGTCATGCGTCCCCTGCTCCCGTCGGCCTTCTCTGTGGTGCATCGCTCTTCCAAAGCAAATGTTTATCGACAACTACCTCAATGAATTACAAAATGCACACCGCGCATTGCCAAGTGCTCACTTTTGGCAGGTCATGCATAGATGCCAACTGTGACAAACAGCCAGATCCTCCAAGTTGTTTCGTTCCATTAAGCCAGAAGCTGTAAAAAGTAGCGCAACGATGACATACAACGTCAAAATTAATATAATATCAGACTTAAATGAATGGCTCACCTTTCATAGTCATAGATGTACTGGCCAGATGACAAAGTGGTTTGTTAATTTACAAGTTAAGTTTTCTCTGTTTTTTGTTTTTTTTTAATTTATTTTTCCACTTCTTTCCCCCCCCAAATTACGACAGGTTGGGATGATTTATAGACTCTTTGGCTGTTTCGTATATAAGAAGTTCATAACTCAAAGGGGAAGCCATGAAATATTTAGGCGAGATTCATTCCGGATGTCATCGTTATGAGTGCTTTCGTTATGCCAATGCTCATTTTATGACATAATGCTGTTTAGGTACATATATATATCACTCCATAGGCATATGGTGGAGAACTAAGGAGGGACACTGTGACTGGAGCTATGCTCTGGCTCACTGCCACCCCACAACAGTTTCCAACTTCTTTTTAAAGAGCTGCTGCAGCTTCCATGGGTGCCGTTTCTTAAACATCGAATGAAAAAAAGGGACGGAGAGGAAGCCATCATCACAATAAGCTCCTTTTCTCCCCTGAAACACCTAGAGTGGGGGGTAGTGAACTTTTTACAGCCTGGGGGCCACATTTGCTTCTGGGGGCCACATGCCAATGCTGGATGGGGCTCGGAAGCAACATTGAAAAATACTTGTGAGCTCAGAGATCTGCTGTCCATTCAAACAAACTGCATATGGCTATGGCTTGACGGCCCTAGTTGTATGTAATGCGTCCCATCCTTGTGTTCTGCTTTTCGATTTGTCAGGGCTTTTGGCTAGCACAACAATAAAGCGTTTTACTTACATATGGCTATACAAAGAGATATATCTTAGTTCTCAGAGGACACGGTAAATGGATTGTAATCTTGGCCATGGTTGATTGGCCTTCAGCCCAAATCAACAGGAGGTGGGGGCAGGTTTAGACATCCACCCCCAACGATGTCATTGCGTGGGCCATTTTATTTTCTCCTATATTAGTACATGACTGTCATTTGGGGAAATGTAAAACACTACATATGAGGGGGCAATGTTACCCTCAGGACAGTGGTTGATAAAGGAGTTGATGACACATAAACGGGGTATGTTTTGGTCATTAGAGCCAGTGTGGTGTAGTGGTTAAGAGCGGTAGACTCGTAATCTGGTGAACTGGGTTCGCTTCCCCGCTCCTCCACATGCAGCTGCTGGGTGACCTTGGGCTAGTCACACTTCTGTGAAGTCTCTCAGCCCCACTCACCTCACAGAGTGTTTATTGTAGGGGAGGAAGGGAAAGGAGAATGTTAGCCGCTTTGAGACTCCTTCGGGTAGTGATAAAGCGGGATATCAAATCCAAACTCCTCCTCCTCCTCCTCCTCCTCCTCCTCCTCCTCCTCCTCTTCTTCTTCTTCATTTGTGTGTACACCTGTAGTACTCTGGAAATGAATTTAATTTCTCCATGAGAGCTTCTGTACCTGCAATGACCTTTGTTGATGCAATAGAATGTTTGACTGGTTAATCACAATTTTGACTGATTAATCACAATTCTGAACTGATCATGTATGCCTTTCCTTTCTATAACAGGAGGATATTTTCATGCTTCAGGTTGAACCAAGGAGTTATCTGAGGAACAGATCAGTGTTATTAATTAGAGTTAGGGAGTTAGATTTTGGAACATAGGTGGTGGAATTCTGCTCATGTGCAAATTCCATAAAAGTACATGTGTGTGTATCCCACAATTGCATTATCACAATATTCCCATGCAAGAAACAGTGAGCTTGAAAGCGGCTGTAACTCGGAAAATTCCTTCTTTCAAGATCCTTGGGGCAAGAATGTATTCAGGACTGAGTTGCTCTCCTGTGCCCCTCAGATGTTGTTGGGTCTGCATTCTCTTCGAATTACACCATTACCCCATATTGTCATTTTGCTAAATAATCCAATTATATGATAATAATCAACCCATCAATAGTAAACGAAGGGGGAAATAAATAAACAAAACATTTATTTCAACATTCTAACCTGGAAAAAATTCTAAGAAATATTCAGAATCCAAATGGATTCTGAATCATCAAGTTCCTATGTGAAAATGATGTCACAAATGCAGAACTGCAAAATTCAGGCTGGAATCAGGTTGAAGTGGATTCCGTAAGCAACTCTACTTATCCTTATCAAGAAAGTCCTTTTCAGCTCAAGACAGACACCTTGAGATCTGTCAGAGAGCCAGCAGAGAGACAACCTAATTGCCCTGGTGACATTTTGTGCCAACTTTTTTGGGCCCTTAGAATGCTTGCCTTATATAGGAAGACAAAAATACGGTGCACATAATCCGCTTATTCCACAGAGTGAAATGAGTTGTTGGCTTGAACGACCTGCTTAATTTGCTTTGATTTAATAAACTTGCGGGGGGGGGGGGGGAGTTTCAAAGTTAAAAAGGTAACTACTCTTGGCCTGTTCATGCCTACAGAGATATGCTGGTTTCTAGATGTGCCCTTGGTTTTGATTGATTTTAACTTTACTGACTCTTCTACCTCACGTTGTCTTTCCCTTGCAGGGGGACTTCCTGTCTGCTTGTAAAGGGAACAGGAGCTTGGGCCTCTAAAGCCTTATGCGGGTCAGGACCCCAATACCTCAAGGACTGCCTCTCCCCATATGAACCCACTTGGACCCTGCCTTCATAATTTGAGTGTCTTCTCCAGGTGCCCCTTGGCAAACCCTCACCATGATCAACTCCCACCGAGAAACCTATGTCCCTACTATGGAAGGAAGGATGTGTAGTTATGGAACACCGGTATGAAATTTACGGCATGTAATGCCTTAAAGGAGAATTTAATGAAAATGATGTATAGGTGGTACTTAACACCAGTCAAGCTTGCAAAAATCTACCATTTGTCTGACAATAAATGCTGGAAATGTAAAGAAGTGGAAGGTACTTACTTTCATCTTTGGTGGACGTGCCCAATGATTAAGACCTTCTGGGAAATGATATATAATGAAATGAAAAAGGTATTTAAATATACTTTTCTGAAGAAACCAGAGGCCTTTCTCCTGGGCATGGTCGGTCAATTGGTGTTAAAGAAAGATAGAACCTTTTTTATGTATGCTACAACAGCAGCAAGAATACTCATCGCAAAGTATTGGAAGACACAAGAGCTACCCACCCGGGAAGAATGGCAGATGAAACTGATGGACTATATGGAAATGGCGGAAATGACTGGCAGAATCCGAGACCAGGGAGAAGAGTCGATGGAGGAAGATTGGAAAAAATTTAAAGTATATTTACGGAAATACTGCAAAATTAATGAATGTTAGATGAATATTGGAATGAAACCTTAAGGTTTTAGCAGAAGTGTTATTAAGAATTATATGAACATTAAGTGTTAATGTGTTAAATTGGGAAATTGAAAGTTAAATTATGTTATGATAAATTACAGACTAAATTGAAGAAGAGGGAAAGGATTTGTTGAACCAGATAATTTGAACCAGAATACAAAAAAGGGAGGTGCCAGGAAGTCAAGGAAATAAGCTAATGAAAGATCTGGATACAAAAATTTGGATTTGTGTTTTTTTTCTTTCTTATGTTGTATTGTAGTATTGTAATTTTTCTTTTTTTCTTTTTCTGTTGTTGATGTATTGTTTGTTGAATTTGTGTATTGTTTTTTCTTTTACTGTTTTTCTTTTATAAGTATAAAATATCTAATAATTTTTTATTAAAAAAAAAAAAGGAAGGAAGGATGTGTGAGGCCAGAATTGGCCTCCACTGTCACTTATGGACTCACTTTTAAAACTGTGTTTATGGAAGACAATCATACTCAGCTATGAGTGATCACCCAAGAAGAAGAAGAAGATAATTACCGGTATGTACTATGTGAATATTTGCTTCCTTTTGTCTTTCCTGAATATTCAAACGTTCAGTTTAATCTGAGGGTCCTGGGTCCTATGATGATTCTTGTGCTATGCACAAGGCTATTCCTGTTGGATGTGCTTCAATAGCACATCTAGGGATGTTTAAAACAGCACTCCTGTCCTTGTGATTCCAATCCAGTTTGGCTAAGACAAACGGGTGTTTGAAAGGAGTTTATTCTCATCAGTAATGTATGATGATTTCCTTTATGGAGATGGGTTTCCTGTAGGCAAGAGAATAAACATTTGTCACCACTGATTGTCATCAGAATTTGAGGTGAACAATCGCATTAAAAGAAAATGAGTTGCCCAAATTAGATTGAAATAAATAAATATGGAAGAGCATTCTTGAATTTCAGAATAATACGAACAGACAGTTTTAATCTTGTTTTGGGTTGCACGGTACACAAAAAGATAAGGATAGATTCAGTCACTTGTGTCAATCACTAGCTTTTGAATACTGTTTATTTGTTGAAGATTCAGCTTCCATGGCTCACAAGGCAAAGGGGATATCTGCACTTTCTCCACAACCACCCCGCTTCTTACCTGATGGGACCCCCCTTTGAAACCCCCAGTGTCAAGGGCACTTCCAGCCAAAGGAATGCACACAGCAGAGACTTCACTCTCTATTGTCAAAGGTAAAACTTGTACAGTCACTTCTACAGCTCTGGATATGTACACACATCAGTCTAGCATCTAGGCAGCTACTCCCAGGTCCGGGCTGTATGGAGCAGTAGCAGCAGCTGGGTACCATTCTCCCTCCACCAGTTTATGTGCCTTCCCATACTTAGCTGGAGACTTCACCTGCATGGAAACGGCCTCTGCTCTTCCCCCTTCAATTCTCTCCTGGTTCTGGGAGACAGTGGTGCAGGAGAGGGTGGGGCAGCACCCGGCCCTTCACTTGCCTAGCTTAACTCTTCCTCCTATTCTTCAAGCTCTGAAGCTTTACCAGCCTCTGATTCTAGCCTCCTAGATGGTACACGGCTCCACAAACCGCTGCCCCCCTCTTCTGAGTCAGGCTCCAGCCCTCCTTCTCCCGGTGCTCACCTGGCAGCATCCTGCCGCTCCCTGACACCCAGCCTCAAGCACTTGAGGAATTCACTTCCTGTGGATTCTGATGTGAACAGACCTGGTCCATACCTTCCAGACTAATAATAATAATAATAATTTATTTATACCCAGCCACTTTGGACGGTTCCCAACAGAATATTAAAAGCACAATAAAACATCAAACATAAAAAACTTCCCTAAACAGGGCTGACTTCAGATGTCTTCTAAAAGTCAGTTAGTTGTTTACAGTGGTACCTCAGGTTACAGACGCTACAGGTTACAGACTCTGCTAACCCAGAAATAGTACCTTGGGTTAAGAACTATGCTTTAGGATGAGAACAGAAATCACGCAGCAGCGGCACGGCAGCAGCGGGAGGCCCCATTAGCTAAAGTGGTGCTTCAGGTTTAGAACAGTTTCAGGTTAAGAATGGACCTCCAGAATGAATTAATTTCTTAACCCGAGGTACCACTGTATTTCCTTGACATCTGATGGAAGGGCGTTCCACAGGGCAGGCACCACTGCCAAGAAGGCCCTCTGCCTGGTTCCCTGTAACTTCACGTCTCACAGGGAGGGAACCGACAGAAGGCCCTCAGAGCTGGACCTCTGTGTCCGGGCTGGACGATGGGGGTGGAGACGCTTCTTCAGGTATCGTATTGGCCCGAATATAAGCTGCACCAGAATATCAGCTGCGCATTTAAAATTGGAGGGGGGGGGAGAAAAAAAGAAAAAATACCCGAATGTAAGCCACTCCATTCCTCGCTGCTCCTGGTTGCATACTGGCTGGGGAGGAACCACACTGCATTGCCAGTGGCATATCCCCTTCCTCGCTCTCTCCCCTCCCGGCCTTGGGGAAGAGGATGGGGGACTATGCACAGGGCAGACACCGCTTTGCCGTGCTCCTGGTACTGTTTGCATTGCGCTCATGGCTGTATATTGTAAGGTCTCAAATATAAGCCACACGGTTGGAATCTGGGGGGGAAATGAGGCTTATATTCAGGCCAATACGGTATGTGCAGATCAGAACCCTATAGATTTTGCTCTTTTCTGAATTGTGCAACACACTTCTCAGCTCACTAAATGTATCAAAATGCATATTTTAGGAACAGATACCTTCAGAAATGCACGCACTGAGATGAAAAACATATTTAATAAGGTTGTGCATTGAATTCAGATGAATCCCAAGCTGAAGTGGGGTGCCTTGGAGGCATTTGGGGCTTGTCAATTATGTAATGGGATTTGCACAATGCAAAATAAGTAGAAACCGGGACCTTCAAAGTGTTTCATAGTAATCCACACATTATTATTTTTTAAATGCTGCAGACAAAGTCTGTTAAGAGCAAAAGCAATGTCTCTAAGCTCACCATAACAGTATAATGCCAGGGTGGAGAATTTGTACAGGGAAGATCTAATCTCTTTTGTTGTTTTTGTTTAGTCATTTAGTCATGTCCGACTCTTCGTGACCCCATGGACCAGAGCACTCCAGGCACTCCTGTCTTCCACTGCCTCCCACAGTTTGGTCGAACTCATGCTGGTAGCTTCGAGAACACTGTCCAACCATCTCGTTCTGTCGTCCCCTTCTCCTTGTGGCCTCCATCTTTCCCAACATCAGGGTCTTTTCCAGGGAGTCTTCTCTTCTCATGAGGTGGCCAAAGTATTGGAGCCTCAGCTTCAGGATCTGTCCTTCCAGTGAGCACTCAGGGCTGATTTCCTTCAGAATGGAGAGGTTTGATCTTCTTGCAGTCAAGATTCTCCTCCAGCACCATAATTCAAAAGCATCAATTTTTGGCGATCAGACTTCTTTATGGTCCAGCTCTCACTTCCATACATCACTACTGGGAAAACCATAGCTTTAACTATACGGGCCTTTGTTGGCAAGGTGATGTCTCTGCTCTTTTAGATTACCACAAATAGAAGTTTAAAGGTGCCCTGAATAAAAACCTCTGATCCCATTTTCCTATATTTTGGCAAACATTAGCCACACTAGACAGCCCCCCCCCCCCAATTTTCAAGTCCCCTCCCAAAAAAATGGGCCTAAGCATTCTCTAGCTTGAAGCTAGTGGTGGGGGTAAAATCTGGTTCAGTTTTCATTTTAAGGTGAACTTACCTGATGCACACTTCCCGAAACAACAGGCAAACTGAAATATGCCCATCCTTTGAAATTTGTGCATTTCTGAATATTGTAGTGCAGTTCTCCAGCCAAGTAATGTGTGCAAAAAAAGCATATACCAGGGTAAAGTATGCATACAAATGTGTATGTTTGTTAAAATAACACACAAAGAGAATCATTATTGGAAAAACCAGAAACTTAGAGAAACCAAAAGTGACTGATTTTTCCATCCCTACTCCCCAGATTGATGTGAAATTGTGGAGCTTGGCCATTTTCAGCAACAACAACAACAATTTATTCTTTATACTCCCATCTGGCTGGGTTTCCCCAGCCACTCTGTGCGGCTCCCAACAGATTAAAAACAGAATAAAACATTAAACATTAAAAACTTCCCTAAACAGGGCTGCCTTCAGATGTTTTCTAAAAGTCAAATAGTTGTTTATTTCCTTGACATCTGATGGGTGGGTGTTCCACAGGGTGGGTGCCACTACTGAGAAGGCCCTCTGCCTGGTTCCCTTCTTGCAGGGAGGGAACAACCAGAAGGCCCCCAGAGCTGGACCTCGATGTCCGGTCTGAATGATGGGGTGGAGATGCTCCTTTAGATATACTGGGCCGAGGCCGTTTAGGGCTTTAAAGGTCGGTGCTCGGAAACATACTGGGAGCCAATGTAGGTCTTTCAGGGCCAGTGCTATAAGGTCTTGGTGGCCACACCCAGTCACCAGTCTTGCAGCCACATTCTGGATTAGTTGTGGTTTCTGGGTCACCTTCAAAGGTAGCCCCACGTAGAGCACATTGCAGTAGTCCAAGTGGGAGATAACCAGAGCATGCATCACTCTGGCGAGACAGTCTGCGGACAGGTAGGGTCTCAGCCTGTGTAACAGTTGGAGCTGGTAGACAGATGCCCTGGACACAGAATTGACCTGGTATCTTTGGGTCAAGTCAGGTGCTATTAAAGAGAAATATTTTTTTAAACTAAACATGAGGCTCATGGGGCAAAAAAGTTACACACTAAGGCTGAACAGAGCCCCACTTCAGTTTGATCTGGACCTAGTCCAGCACTTTAGAGCATCCTCAATCCAATTTGAGGCCAGGCCAGCCTTCCCCTGAGCCCTGAACCGAATTGGGACCTTGCACACTGCTCAATTGGGGTCTTAAACACAAATTAAACATGCATTTGGGAGAGTGTGGGAGAAGGAGCTGCAGGTAAACTGCCTTCTTTCGCTTGCCTTTTCTCCTCCTTGCTGCTGCACCACCTCCCTTTTGACAGACCTGGATTGCTCCAGGTGGGCCTGAGCTGACCTCAGCCATTCCAGAGCTGCCTCAGCTTGCTCTGGCTGAATCCTTGGAAGATGCCAACCAGCCCAATCAGATTCGGAATCTGAGATTTGGCCAGAGCAGTTGCAGAGCCCTATGCACCCCTGTCTCCAACATGGTCCCCATCCAGCCAGCCCAGTGGGCGGATCTACACACAGGAAAAACTACTATAAATACGGTAAGTCACAAGTTAAATCATTATAACAAAGGAAAAAGAAGCTCTATGTAAAATCGCATAGAAAAGTTTTGTGCTCTAGAGTGCCACCTGGTGTTGCATGTTTATAACACATTTAAAACGATAATTGTGTTGGTTTTTTTTTTACTAATGTAGCTGAGTCTAGTGTCTGGCTGAGCTGGCTTAACAACAGGCATCATCAAGATTATGAAATGATATGCACTTGATAAGAAATTTAGGGAACCAGAAATGGGGGGGGGGGAGGGAAGTCATGGGATTCGGAGAATCCCACTTTATGGACGTGGTATGGTTTTATGTATATTTTTCTTTGTTTGTGGATATTATTGCATTTGTTACTGTTTGTTTTTATTTTTCATTTTTTCATTTTATTTATTTAATTATTTTATTCACTTTTGTTGAAAACTTAATAAAAATACTATTTTTTAAAAAAGATTATGAGTCATGGGGGCATTGAGACTATGTGCATGAACTTATAAGGGCTTAGCTTATTTTTTTTAGTTGCTATTTTGTTAATATTGTTTTATAGATTATAAATGCCGTATTGATCCATTAATAACAGAATATTACTTTTGCTGCAGTTGTAATGTTTAGCTTATGTTTTTTTTGTTGCTGCTTAGTTAATAGGGTTTTTCTTTTGTAGATTGGAATGGTTTTGTTGATTTGTTAATTATTTTATATGGTCTATGCTGTAGTTGTGATGGTCTATTATGTTCTGTTATGCTGTTGTTATTTATGGTTTGCAAGCTGCACTAAAATAGAAAAAATCAAACCAAATCACCCACTCTTGGCATGACCCATTTAAAAATAATAATCATAATAAAGGAAAATAGCTGGCTGCTGCCTCCAGTTTCCCTCAATGTAAAATTGACAATGTGTCCATTTCCTCTCTTCGCTGTTGACCGACGTGTGGCTGGCAGATGCCTACTGGTGTTGAGTCAGCCCCGTGTCACCTGGGATTTTATTGCAAAAATATGTTTTAATAAGGGCTCCGGAGTCAGAAATTAATGCAGCAAATTATCTGCCTCGCCACCAGTACTGGAGATAACTTATCTTGCCCAGGGAGCTTGAAACCTCACACTCTTTAACTCTGTATTTAGAGCTGCTGCACCATGATCTGTAAATCAGACGTTATATAGTGACTGCATGGATTGCCTAAGCTTCTCCAGTTGCAGCCAGCGATTTCGCTGGCATTTCAGGTTCCCTTCGGAATGACAGTGTGTTGCACGAGCAGCGAGAAGGAAATACTCAATGCAAAACGGGGGATGTGAAAATGATGGGCTTTAGATGTCTCCATATTTTAGGACCAGGGCTCGTTTATTTCCAACAGGAGAGTGATGCTTTATGATTCATTTGCTTATTGTATTGAACTGTCTTTCTACATACTGGAAGGGAATTCAAAAGAAACCCTTGGCATTTGGGTTGGAGAATAGTCAGCTGCCTGCCACTTTTAATTCCCTGCTTTAAAAAATAAATAGCTAGCAAGATGTGATTTGCCAAGGAAATAAGCATTCCAAATTTGTTCATGCTGTAGCTTATTTGTGTCCAAGTTAGTTTCTATTTCTGTTGCCTTAAAAAAAAAAAACTTTTATATTGTTAAACTGGTTTCTTTTTCTCATGGCCTAATGACTAGAAGGTGGGACATGGGTGGCGCTATGGGTCACACCACAGAGCCTGGGACTTGCCGATCGTAAGGTGAGCAGTTCAAATTCCCACGACAGAGTGAGCTCCCATTTCTCGGTCCCTGCTCCTGCCCACCTAGCAGTTTGAAAGCACATCAAAGTGCAAGTAGATAAATAGGTACCATTCCAGCGGGAAGGTAAATGGCATTTCCGTGCGCTGCTCTGGTTCACCAGAAGCGGCTTAGTCATGCCGGCCACATTACCTGGAAGCTGTACGCCGGCTCCCTCAGCCAATAAAGCGAGATGAGCGCCACAACCCCAGAGTCGGTCACGACTGGACCTAATGGTCAGGGGTCCCTTTACCTTTAATGACTAGAAACAAATAAATGAATTTCATTTGATCTTTAAAAACTTGTACAGTGGATGCTCGGGTTGCGAACATGATCCATGCGGGAGGCACGTTCGCAACCCGCAGTGTTCGCAGCCCACAGCGCTGCGTCTGCACATCTGCGTCCGCACAGAAATAATCCATTCTGGTACTTCCAGGTTTTGGCGCATCTGTAACCCAAAATAACGCAACCTGAAGCATCTGTAACCCGAGGTATGGCTGTATTTGAGATGTTTCTAGGGTATCAGGAAAGCTTAAGTTACCATCTCATAATTAAAACAAGCCCCAGAAGCTTAAAGGAGGGGGTTGTTGTTGTTGTTGAGGCCTTCTGCCTGATTGCCTGTTGAAATAATGAAGCTATTGATAGAAGGAGCTTGGAAGAATCAATAAGCTGCGAAGCCAATCACTCATCAGGAAAGTCTTGCAATCGGTTTTCCGACCCCGGACATTCTCTTTTTCTTCATTCCAATTTCCGTAGATGTAACCTGACACCTGCATAGCTTCTAATCTATCAAGTCTGGTACCTCTTCCGACTCTCCATCTTAAGACCAATGCAGACCTTATGGCTTTAAGACAAAGCCAGCTTCACTGTCTCCCTCACTTCTTCCTCTCTTTGCTTAACATCCAGCCTGAAAAAGCCTTCTAGGAAAGTCAAAAGCTCACCTGCTATTTTGTGACGCTCTGCTTGGGCTAATCGAAGGCATTGGCCACCTATGGATTCCAAAATAAATTTCTCGAGAGCCAGCAGCAGAAATTGGACAAACCAAATGCAGGAAGAGGATGACACTGGTAGGATAATTCAAGCAGAACCGTCTCTCTGCTAAGCTCTTTGTTGGTGTCAAAAACAGCAATTGCCGCCCTCCAGATTGCAAAACTCAGATTATGTTTTCTCTTTCTCTTCTTCTTTTTTATTTTTATTTTTCAGGTTTTTCAAATTTTATTTTGATTTTTCAGGTTTTTCACTCTATAGGCCGAGGGAGCCGGCGTTTGTCCGCAGACAGCTTCTGGGTCATGTGACCAGCATGACTAAGCTGCTTCTGGCGAACCAGAGCAGCTCACGGAAACGCCGTTCACCTTCCCGCCGGAGCAGTACCTATTTATCTACTTGCACTTTTATGTGCTTTCGAACTGCTAGGTGGGCAGGAGCTGGGACCAAGCAACGGGAGCTCACCCTGTCGCAGGGATTCGAACTGCCGACCTTCTAACCGGCAAGCCCTAGGCTCTGTGGTTTAGACCACAGCACCACCCGCGTCCCCCTCAGTCCTTACACATCCCAAATTGCTGCTCATGGGTCAGTTCTCCCTTAAGCACTGTTCCACAAAGGAGACCTTGTTCCAGGGATTGGGGAAACTGGGGTCTCCAGGTGTTACTTGACTTAAACTCCCATCAGCCTCAGCAATGATGGTCAGTGGTTGGGGATGATGGGAACAGTAGTCCAGCACCATCTGGAGGTCTTCAGGTTCTCCAACCCTGCATTCCTCAACCACACAAATCTAAGCCACAAGACACGAAGCAGCAAAGACCCTTCCAATATTTTAAATGACATATCCATGGTGGTAAGAGGGCACAGGTTTAGAATGAAATGAGAGAATCTATTTAACCAAATAAACAAACATGGTGATTTAGGGGAGGATATAAATGGGGGGGGGGGAGTAATAGCTCACATTAATTAAAAACTCAGCAGACTAATTTGAGTGTTATGACAGCCGTTCGCCGACAATTGTTCCTCGCCCACAACAATGTCATTAATTACTGCGTTCTTGTACGGAGTAAAACAAGAACTTCCCCAAACCCATCATTTATCTCTGGTTTGCCTGCCTGTTAGGAGGTATCTTGCAAAGACCACTTCAGCTTTAATAAATCCAAGACAAAGACAGCTCTTAATTTTCCAGTTGGCTACGCAGGTTTTATAATTAAAGCCAAATTCTGTGGAAATTGGTTCCCCTCCCCCACCCCAGCCAGCAGCCTCCTGTCCATCAAGCTCAGGCAAATCTGGGAACAATAGGCACGGAGAAAGGTATTAGACGATGGCAGTCAAGATTAAGGATGCCAATTGCTTGTTGTGGGCCGGGGGCTTGGAATTTTGATGTTTGGCTGACAATTGAAAGAGAGAGGCCAATGGCCAGGTGAGAGGTCTGGGAGAACTTAATGCGCCTTGTGGAATGCCCTTCCATCAGATGTGAAGGAAATAAACAACTATCTGACTTTTAGAAGACATCTGAAGGCAGCCCTGTTTAGGGAGTTTATAATGTTTGATATTTTATCATGCTTTTAATATTCTGTTGGGAGCTGCCCAGAGTGGCTGGTAAAACCCAGCCAGATGGGTAGGGTATAAAATAATAATAATAATAATAATAATAATAATAATAATAATAATAATGGTATGTGCGGCTTGGTGATCCTTGGATGGTGAACCACGGAAACCCAGATATAAGCTGCATCCACTCGACAGGTTTTCCTGTTTTCCTGATGTTTTCCTAACTGTAATGTTCTGCTTTGTATTTGAACTTTCTCATGACATAAATGCTACTTCCAGAAAACTAATGGGACATGGGTGGTGCTGTGGGTTAAACCACAGAGCCTAGGACTTGCCAATCAGAAGGTCGGCGGTTCGAATCCCTGCAACGGGGTGAGCTCCCGTTGCTCAGTCCCTGCTCCTGCCAACCTAGCAGTACGAAAGCATGTCGAAGTGCAAGTAGATAATTAGGTAAGGTAAACGGTGTGCTGCTCTGGTTCGCCAGAAGCGGCTTTGCCATGCTGGCCACATGTCATTTACTGGCTCCCTCGGCCAGTAAAGCGAGGTGAGCGTCGCAACCCCAGAGTCGGCCACAACTGGACCTAATGGTCAGGGGTCCCTTTACCTTTACGGCCACAGCAGGCACTGTAACTCTTCAACAATTCGACTTTGCCCTCAAAGGTGCACTCTTCCATTGTCTCCCAAGACAGATGAATTCCAAGCAACCTTCCCAACTTGGATCCAGGATATTTCTGGGACCACCTGATTCCCTGCTTGATCCCTGAGGTCTTTCAGGGAGCCACTGCTAGTGGATATGCATGCCTCATATCCCCAGAATTCAGTATTTTGGGCCCAATATTGTGATACTCCCTTCCAGCTGGGGACAGATGACCCCCTTTTGTGTTGACATTCTTCTGCTTCTTGCATACATTTTGTACTTCAGCAGGCTTTTTATTGAATTCTGATTTTATTGCTTAAACTTATTTCTTAAGCCTTATTGCATTGAGTCCCCTGCGTGCCTCTTAAAGGTGATTGTGATTAAGCCGCAAACGACTGGTTGAAATAATCAGATAACAAAATGAAGCACTAAGCACGTGCTAAAATTGCGCTGAAAGTAATAGGAATGCTGGTGGATAGAGGAATCCTCAGTGCATTGACTGTCTCTAAAACAGAATTTGATTCCTTTCATTCAAATATTTGCATGCAGTCTTTACAGAGAGTAACTTGATTGTGACTTCATGGTTCTTTCTGGAACGCTTCAATCACACTGTGTTCCAGTTAAACCTTAACTATTAGTACATAGTGCCAGAGGGATAATGGCCCCCAGTGACAGCGGTTTCTCATTTTGGACTGCGCTGCTCCTCTGACATTCATCCTAGTTACTTTGGAAAGATTTCCACCTGTTTTCAGAAGATGATGAAAACGGTTCCTCCCCACCCCCCTCCGCTTTCTAGTAGCATGGACTGGCGGTGTTAGTGAAAATCAGCTTTGCCAGCAAGCGAGGCGCTTTGGGAAATTGAAGTTGTCTGTCAAAGTGTATTGTGTCTCTGGAGGTGGCGACACGCTGACATCCTGTCTTGTTCACCTTCGATAACTCAAGTGTGGACTTGACTGTAAAGCTTCGGTTACAGACAACACAGCTCCACAGCCAAGCCAGAGAGATCTCTGTGCAGAACAAGGCTAAGTTGTGAAAAAAACAGTGCCAGGTCCTAGTTTTAGAAGGCTTAAAACTAGGGATGAGAGAGAGAGAGAGAGAGAGAGAGAGAGAGAGATCTGATTCAGTTTGCATTGAAAGCCCAGCTTACCTAATTTGCAGCCATTCTTTGAAAATTGCTTTTCTACGAATTTTGCAAGTTCTCAAACCAAAGCGCATGTTCAAAAATGCACATGCCAGAGTAAACTGTGCAAACAACTGCACATGTTAGCAGAACTGAGATACAAAAACACACTGCGTTAGAGGAAAACTACATACAAAAATGGGTGCACCTGAAGAAATTCACACAACAAAGCTAATGAATTTTAAGGTGGATTTTTTTAGCAGAATATATTAAGAAACATGTTAGCAAGGATCAAATTAGATAAAATGGAGCCCTAAAACGCAATTGTACATAATCTGGGCTATAAGCATGAATGTTTTGGGAGCAGGAAGTCACCAGTTTTGTTGACTTGAAATATACCGTATTTTTTCATGTAGAAGACTATATTTTTTCCTAAATTTTTGAAGTTTAAAGTAAGGGGTTGTCTTATACATGGATAGTGCATAGTGCATTTTCTTAATTTTGGGTTTTAAAAAATAGGGGTCGTCTTATACATGGGGGTATCTTATACACAGAAAAATACAGTAAATTTGAGTAAGAAATGTAACTTTCTATATGAATTTTTTAATGATTATTAAATAAAAGGAAACCTGCAAATTTGTTTTATTTGCATACTGTTGCAGAATTCATTTTTACTTTATCCAGAATGTGGAGTGACTTGGTACAAAATAATTTCAGAGCATATACATGCATGTTTGGGCTTTTCCTGTTGTTGCTTTTAGCGGAGACTGTTGTAAAAAGTACCATATCTGAAAGGTTTGTCATTATCATTGAGACACTGAACACTGTTTGCTTGTCAGTCAGGTATTTCTCCAAACAACGATTTCTACGGTTCCTCTTCAGTAAAGATTTCATCTGAGATAAAATTATAGCTCTCTGAATGAGAACAATTTTCAGTAAACACTTTTGAAAGGGTGATATTTCCTGGGTGAAGACTGGAAGGTCTTTCTCATTTTTCAAAATATGGCATCTCCACCAGTTTTAAGGATTTCTAAAAAGGCCCTTGTATTTAGAATTGCATGGTGTCCACCCCGCATGGATGGAGCAGAAATTTAATTTAGTACACATTTAAATCTGAATCTATCAAAATTCACGTTTCCTAAACAATATACGAACATAAACACAGCTGTCCTTTGACATAAGCACTTATCCAAATGTTGCGACACAGTTCTTCCCCCAATGTTTACAAAAATGCATATATTGGGGCAAGTCTACATAAATTGAAACTGTTAGTGAACATAACATACAAGATGTGTTGTATTAGGGGAAACCACTCGCAAAAACGTGTACATTAGTCAATCCTGCATATAAAAATGTGTTTAGCAGGAGAAATTCACACTAAGATGGTGATGAATTTTCACGAGATTTTTTAAAAAAATGCAAATTGGTGCAAAATGTAGAGAACTGAATTTAAGATAAGAATAATGAGAAACTGGGCGGACCAAAATTGACAGAGCCTTCCATCCCTACCAGGAATACAACACATGTATTCGATGTGTTGACTAAAATGTTAGCCCCCTTCAGTTCCAAGCACTCCGGCTAAACCCTTTGAACAGTACCTCATTCTTTCACCTTTATTAGAACTTGCTAAAAATTGGGAGCGAAGGGGAAATGCTTTCAAATTCAGTGAAACCTTATTGCCTGAGGGCCAATGCAGTTGAGAGAGAGGTACTTTAGATGGGTGTGTGGGAAGTTAGAAGGTCTTTGGGGGATTTGACTTGTAATTCTGGTGTAAACTGAGCTGAGGCCTCAGTCCTGGGCCAATGTGTTGACCATAACGTAATTATCTTTCAGATTTTTGCACTTCTCTACATTTTGCAATGCAGTTCTTGGCTCCAACGATGAGCCAGACTATGTCAAAAACACTTATTCTGTGATAAAGCATGCTTAGAAATGCACATGTCGAAACAAAATACATAGTGAAATCTTGTGAAAAGCCTATATTTATGAATATTTCTGCAAATTTTGCTTTGTTGTTTTAAACTTCATATTCATGCTGAACAACTGGAAGGACATGCAAACTCACCGCATACTAGAAACAAATCTCTCAGTCCATTCCTGTGGGTATTTTGTCTACCCAAGGGAGTGATTGTCATCCTGCGCTTGACAAAATCGTACTCCCCCGAAGGAAACAGTTGGTCACTTGGGAGTGTTCCAATACAGCTATACAAGGTCATTGCTTGCAGTCATTAAAAGTTTGAGGTCGAATAGTATTGTGGGCCCACTTTTATGAAAACCCCTTCCATTTGGGGTCAGGCACGCTGTCTCCATGTTAAAAGCCCAGCACACACTGAATATGTTCTTTTTAAATCATCATCCATTTTAACTGGATTCTGATTTATTAAATTTTCTAATTTACATTTCAAAATATTCATTTAAACAACTTCCAATCAATGACTTCCCTTCTTCTCTTTCCATGGTTCATCTTGCATACCACACATCCCTGCATATTTTACATGAACCAAACCATTCAGTAATCCATTGTTATATCCATCAAAACTTATTTACACTGTTGAATTTATCTCAATGCTACCAGCGTTTTTAAATAAACACAATTCCCCCCATATATTCAGTAAACATTTTCCAGTCTTCTTTAAATGTACATTCTTCTTGTTCTCTTATTCTATATGTTAAATCTGCAAGCTGTGCGTATTCTATCAGTTTAAGCAGCCATTCTTCTTTAGTTGGGACCTCACTCGTTTTCCATTTTTGGGCTAACAAAACGCAGGCTGTGGTGTGATTTAATGATTTTAACTCACATTTCTATTTATTGTATTAAGAATTTACACACTGCTTAGGAATGATTGCTATTAGGTGGTATAAAAATTGTCTAAATAAATAAATAAACCTTGCCAGTTGTCGACTAGACAGCCTTCAAGGTCACTTCCAACTCTCTCATTCTATGGGGATATTATGGGTTGCCAGTTGGGTAATTGTAATGGTAGCTTCAGTTGCATGGATTCCATATGCCTTTTCAAGTGAACAGACAAATCCAGGTCTTGGCTCCACCATTTTGCTACTGACTGCCACAGGGAGTGGGTGGCACTATGGTCTAAACCACTGAGCCTCTTGGGTTTGCTGATCCGAAGGTCGGCGGTTCAAATCCGCACGATGGAGTGAGCTCCTGTTGCTCTGTCCCAGTGTAACCCATAGTTGCCTTTGAGTGGACGTTACCGTCCAGGGGTCATTTACCTTTACCTTTACTGGCCGCCATCCATCTTCAGGGCAGTGGTGAAGCTGGCACTAACCACAGGAAGCTGGGTACCATACCTTATCCATATTCCTTAAATAACAGCCATAGGATGCATAGGACAGGGGTAGGGAACCTAAGGCCTGGGGCCAGATGCGGCCCAATCACCTTCTAAATCCGGCCCACGGACAGTCCAGGAATCAGCGTGTTTTTACATGAGTAAAATGTATCCTTTTATTTAAAATGTGTCTCTGGGTTATTTGTGGGGCATAGGAATTCATTCATTATTTTTTTCCAAAATATAGTCCAGCCCACCACATGGTCTGAGGGATGGTGGATCGGCCCACGCCACGGCTGAAAAAGGTTGCTGACCCCTGGCATAGGATATCCTATCCCTATAGCAACTGTAATTTCACAGCATTTTGGGAGCCCTCAGTGAACTTAAGAAACCCTTAGCACAACATGTTAAATTGAAAAGGGGTTTTTTTGTGGGAGGGCGGTAATTGAATTATTTGATTTTTTTAATTTCAGTACTCAGGTTTCATAGTGAAATCATAGGCACAAACTTTACAAATGCATTTCTCCAAATTCTCATTGAATGCATTTTTTCATTTGCGAATTTCGATGACAGTTGCTTTCTTGGGATTCAGCTGTAGCTGTAACTTCAACATCATGTTCTAATACAAAATTATGTCTTCTGCTAATTCAGCCATTGCTGTGTGACTTGCCAACTTATTCTCTCTTCAAGCTTCTTGCACCGAAGAAATTCATATTCCCCCCCCACCCTATTATTTAACTGAAGTTCTATTTGCTGTTAGCATGGAGTCCCCCCCCCCCCTTTCGTGGTAATTAATTTGCCCTTGGCAGGAACCCAATAGAAATGCCATTGTTTCCGTGGGTAGCTTAATATATAATCCATAATCCAATCTATAATGTAATTTATTGCATTCTTAAATCGATGGTGTGTGTCAGCTGGTATCAGTAGCACTTGCTGCCTCCAGACAGATTCCTTGCTCCCTTCTACTTTGTGGGAGAAGCAGGGATGGGGAACGCTTTCCAGCCCAAGGCCTTGCAAGCAGCCTTCCAAAGACTGCTTGTCAGTGGTGGGGAGGGCCTGAGGCAAAGGTGGGTGGTGCAATACATGTGACACTTACCTCTGTACAGGAAGGAGGCTGCATCCCAGTCGTGCAAAGTCAGAGGTTCCTACGGACACATCTCTCTACTGAGGCCAGCAAGAGCTATTATACAGTAGGGTTACCAGACGACCCCAGTTCCCAGGGACAGTCCCCGGACAAATTCCGTCCCTGGAATGTCCCCAGATTTGCAAATCTGCCCCTGGGAAACGTGACAGTGGCAGCCTCAGCAGCCCGGAGCCAGCCTGTTAGCGCAGTTGGCTCTGGCTGCCTTCAGGAGCTGCCATCTGCCGTGGTGCAGGAAAAATGGTGGGCGCCATGCAGCGAGCAGCTCCTGAAGCCAACCAGAGCCAACTGCACTACCAGGCTGGCCCCCTTCTGGGCGACGCCAGCCTGCCCATGACTCCCGCATTTATGTTTCACAGGGTGTGAAAGAAGGGCTTTGTACCTTTATACAATATACATGTGTGTTTGGACCCAGGGTCTTTTGCCTCACCATCCCCACTACCGACTCCCTGTTGTTTTGTTGTTGTTCAGTGGTTTAGTCATGTCCGACTCTTCGTGACCCCATGGACCAGAGCATGCCAGGCACTCCTGTCTTCCACTGCCTCCTGCAGCTTGGTCAAACTCAGGCTGGTAGCTTTGAGAACACTGTCCAACCATCTCGTTCTGTCGTCCCCTTCTCCTTGTGCCCTCCATCTTTCCCAACATCAGGGTCTTTTCCAGGGAGTCTTCTCTTCTCATGAGGTGGCCAAAGTATTGGAGTCTCAGCTTCAGGATCTGTCCTTCCAGTGAGCACTCAGGGCTGATTTCCTTCAGAATGGATAGGTTTGATCTTCTTGCAGTCCATGGGACTCTCAAGAGTCTCCTCCAGCACCATAATTCAAAAGCATCAATCCTTCAGCGATCAGCCTTCTTCATGGTCCAGTTCTCACTTCCATACAGCCTCAAAAAAAAAAAAAAGAAAGAAAGAAAGAAAGAAAGAAAGAAAAAGAAAATCCGGATTCATTGAAAAAAATCTGGTAACCATATTATACCATTCACAGGCACGTTTCCCTAGACAAGGGACAACTGGAGCAGGACCAGTGGCTGTCGTCCAGAGGAGGGGGAAACTTAAACACGTTGCATAGTTTCCCCAAAATAGACCAGAGGCAATTGTATTACTGTATTTTTCACTCTATAGGACGCACTTTTCCCCTCCAAAAATTAAGGCTTCGTGTTGCTTTCACTGAAGCCTGGAGAGCGAGAGGGGTTAGTATGCATGGACCCCTCTCGCTCTCCAGGCTTCAGGGATAGCCCCCGGCGTTCCCGCTGCATTCCGGAGGCTTCAGGTTCCTTTCGCTGAAGCCAGGAGACATCTAGGTACATCTAGCAGAGCTTTACTGCTACTGAAGGCAAATGAGCATAATGGTCACAAATCCAATACATTCAGGATTGGCACTGTCCATAAGAAATCCAGTTGCAGCAGACCTAACTTAAATTTACAAACTTGTAACAAGACTAAAACTTAACACTAAGCATACTATGTACGGACCACCACACCAGAAGGAAAAGAGATAGAAAGAGAAAGTAAAACCCAGCCTCCTTCTGGCCTTAATTATATAGTGAGCATGACCTTTGACAGAAGAGATAAGAGAACCAGTTGAAGCCAGCTGTACTCAGCTTCTCTGAATGAATAACCCAAACATCAGGAACCTTCTGCTGGCTTCTTTCACAGAGAAGCTTCCAGGACCCTCTTGAACTAAGTAGAACAGGAAAGATCTCTGCACATCAGATCAATACTTTCTGTACGAAGAAATGCAAACTGACAATGGCCTGGGAAGAAGAGGGTGTGGCCATGGGGTGGGGTGTGGCTTAGGGACAGTCTTGAGGGTCATCTAAGGAGGCCTGGAAGACCACATTTTAAAGCCACACAAGATGGTGGCCATCACCGCAGCCTGTGGGAACAAATTGCATGGCTTAGCTATGCTGTGTGAAGAAATATTTTCTTCTGCCTGTTTTGCATAGCAAAAGATACACATCAAATACATAGGCAGGTTAATTAACCTATATTTCTTTGTGGGTCCCTCATTGCAATTCAGATGTCTGAAAGACGTCGTTTCCAGTTTGGTAAAACCAAGAGAGAGGACAGGCTTATTGCAATGGGACACTCAGCGGATAGTTACCCTTCTGAAGGCTTATGACGTTTCTCCTTGGGCTAGTTTGATGGATGTGCAAATTAATTTCCTTTGGGTTTTCTAATTCCTGTTCCACATATCCTTCTACAGCAGAAATGTGATTATGTTCCAAGGCTGGACAATGAAATCTGCAGAATTAAAAATAGTGTTGAAACCAAAGAGACGTTATATTTGTTTACTGACATTTACGAGGTCATTGGGCCGCAGTGTGCTCAGCCCTTAATGAACTCCAGCTCAATTACTTCCCTCTTCTAATCAATCCAGTTCCTTGTGCACTGGATTATAACACATGTACCATAGTATTAATAAAACCTTATTTTATCAGATGTCAAGTGCCACTGTTATGGTTCTCTTGCATAACTCATTCTGTTGTTTGTTACCTTTTTCTTATAGGGGGAGGGGAGTCATCCAGGCCTATTGGAAATCCAGTTCTCTGTTCTTCCTCAGCTTCTAAGATACTGTTTATTCCCCAGGTTCAGGAAGGCTAGGGCTTGGGGCTCTTACATAAGCCATGAAGCACCTCAGAACAGGACCTTAAATATGCCTTGGGAAGGAGGAGAAATTTATTTCAGTTCCTATTTAAAGGCGAACCTACCAAATCCACACTTTCCAAAAGAATATGTGAAACCAAAGCATAGCCATCTATCCAAATTTGAAATTTGCAAAATTTTGCAATGCAGGCTTCCAGTCAAACGATATGTACAAAAATGCCCGTCAGGGCAGAAAAACCTGTGTTGATGGAAATATCGTGTACCAAATGTCATTATATTATGGAACACTGCTTTGCAAAAATGCGTCTACTAGGAGAAATTTGCACTGAATTCTAATGAATTCTTATGAGGACTAACAGCAACAGCAGCAACAACAAAATCTGATGTGGAATTGTGGGGAGCTGAAATTAAGATAGGGAAAGATGAGAGACAGAGAAACTGAAATTGTTGTTGGCCTCCATCTGTCTCTGGAGACAATGGAGGAGTGTGCCTTTGGAAGTGAAGTCAGACTGGAGGTTAAGTCGGTTATGATTCATGGGGCTAAAGATTTTGGGTATAATATATGTTGGAGACTCCACCCCTTCCTGGCTCTCAGGAAACTGCTTCCATGCATTCTGCCCCCTCCTTGTGTGCCATAGGATAGCCACTCCAGCTGTGGCCAGAAGTTCCTGTTTGGCTCACTGCCTCCTCTGCTCCTGTGGACCTGAGGGAGTCAACTAGCAACCTACATAGCTGGAGTGGTGATTTCTACATAACACTGGTCCTGAAAGACCTGCATTGGCTCCCAGTACATTTCTGGGAACAATTCAAAGTGTTGGTGCTGACCTTTAAAGCCCTAAATGGTCTCGGCCCTGTATACCTGAAGGAGCGTTTTCACCCCCATCGTTCAGCCCAGACACTGAGGTCCTGCCCCGAGGGCCTTCTGGCGCTTCCCTCTCTGCGAGAAGTGAGGTTACAGGGAACAAGGCAGAGGGCCTTCTTGGTAGTGGGACCCACCCTGTGGAACGCCCTCCCATTATATGTCAAGGAAATAAACAACTACAGTGGTACCTCGGGTTACAGACGCTTCAGGTTACAGACGCTTCAGGTTACAGACTCCGCTAAGCCAGAAATAGTACCTCAGGTTAAAAACTTTGCTTCAGGATGAGAACAGAAATCGCACAGCGGCAGCGGGAGGCCCCATTAGCTAAAGTGGTGCTTCAGGTTAAGAACAGTTTCAGGTTCAGAACGGACCTCCAGAACGAATTATGTTCTTAACCCAAGGTACCACTGTATCTGACTTTTAGAAAACATCTGAAGGCAGTCCTGTTCAGGGAAGTTTTTAGTGTTTGATGTTTTATTCTGTTTCTAGTGTTGTGTTGGGATAAAAAAACACTAACAGCTCTTCTGGGTCATTGACAATGTGGGGATCTTCTGGGGGAATTTAGACCCACTCCTCTTTAGAAACCTCATGTTCTAGGTTTGGTCTGCTGCAAATCCTGACAGATTTTGCTATGCGGTGCTTGCACACTATTTTCTCAGTTGCATGACAAGTTATGGGCTGTCGGTAAACTGAGCTGCGCACAAGCCTTTAGGGGCTCATGAACTCCCCCAAATACTAACAATGTAGGGTCCTGGGGGACTGATATGGCTAGGAAGTTCAACAAATGGTCAGTGGTCTTGTTAAGTTAGGACTTTGGGGCAGACGTCTAGGGTCCCACTTCTTGACAGAATGACCAAAGAGCCCCCAACAGCTATATAACAGGCACAAATCAATGTGAGTTTTTGTTTCAACAATGTGTCTCCATGACAGGGAAACTCACCCCTATTGGTTTTTTTAAAAAACCTGTCAAGAAACTGTTAAAGGCCCAGAATTATGGTTTATAAGGAAGGTAGCAACTTATGAAGTACCTGTGGGAGAGGTGGAATCTGCACACATATAAAAAAACACACTATGAAAATGCTTTTTAAAAAAGTTTTGAAAATACATTGAATTTGGCGTAGCTCAGTGTCGCCTTGTAGTGTCCCATTTGTATATTGCACTTTACAAAACACATTTAAAACGTTTTATTTGTAGCTGCATAGCTGAGTCCAGAGACTGCTTTTTTGAAGCTTGTTGTTGTTGTGAACTCAAGAGGGGGAAGGGGAAAATAAAATAAGTGAGGGAAGGGGAGGGAAGCAAACCGCAATTGCCACGGTCTCTTGACAAATTGGGCTTTAAAAAATGTCCCTGCATCAGGTGACTTACAATCAAATCATACAAACTGGTGTCCAGTGTGCCACAAAGTAGACCAGAAGGATATATCCTCAAGCTGGACAGCGGGTAATTTCATT